>NC_053024.1:281117460-281717460 GCF_003073215.2 Triticum urartu | reverse complement strand
CTAAACTGGATACATTTGTTGTGCTTACAAATGAAGGGCCTAGCTTGGGCAAGAAAGATGAACCTTGGAGCAAGTTCAAGCATGGAGATGATGGCATGCGCAAGGGGAACAAGAATGGATGTACAAGTGATGATTCCAGGACTTTGAAGCCACCATAATGAGTGCATGAAGACTCGGACGAAATATACAAGATGCTGCTTCATAAGTTTCGTCTAGAGGCTATTCTAGGTGCCGCGTCACCTTATTTTTGGGCCAGGCCCATATAATTTCGAATTACTTGATTATAGGCAGTTTTTGGAGTCCGTATGTGTGGGGAAACAAGAGTTAGGGTTGGTTTCGGACCCCTCCTCCAAGGGCCACGAAATTCCACCTCTTCCTCCATATATACAGCCCTTAGGGCGTCGTTTAGACTTTGGGTTTTGTTTAGATCAAAAGTTCGCCATAGCTGCAACTTCGCGTACTTCGTTTGTGTTCAACGACCACACTAAGACATGACAGAACCCCACCTTGATCAATAAAGCTTTCATCTTATATTCGCAATCTCCAGATTGCAATCTCTGTTTCTTGATCATTCTTCGTTTGCTCGCAGGAAATAGACCCTCGTGGTCAGGTTGATCATGAGCGTGGGCAATAACCCTCGGAAGTTGGTTTAGCGATCGCTAAGGCGCGATGTCTTCGCACGTTCGTCGTCGGATCGTCAAAGTCGACTCCCAAAGAAAACGATATCTATCTCATCGAAACATCGGCACACCTTCGCCTCTATCAAGTGGTATCAGATTTCCAGGTTGCTCGGTGAGATTTTACAATTTTTCATAGTTTAGATCGAGTCTGTTCTTCATACCTACAGTCCATGAAAAAGCCAAAAAATTAGGGTTAGTTCATCCTATCCGAACCAATCTGAGCCTTTGCATAATCTTTTCTGTATTTGCTTTGTTGAATTTGCGGTTGCATCGTCGTGTCAAGTTGCTAGTCTTAGCGTCTAGTCCTTTAGAGTTTCGAGTTCTGTTCACAGGTTGTCACGTCGCCGCTGCCATATATCACCACCGCATCATCATCATCGCTGCTGCCATATACCACCACCACACCAACTTCATCGTCGCTACCATATACCACCACCATATATTTACCACCAATCCGAGTCCATATACGCCACCACATATCCGTCGCCATCACGACAATTCGAGTCCAGCTGCAATATATATCCGCCACCAGTCCGAGTTCCACCAGATTCATCTCCGCCACCAGTCCGAGTTCCACCAGATTCATCTCCGCCACCAGTCCTAGTCCGAGTCCAGTATTTTGTTACTCTGTTTTGGATTTCCAGATCACGCCATACTCCGAGTCGTGACAGAGTAGGACTCCCGAACTATCGTGCTACCCGCAGTAGAAAAATAGTTCAAGTTTTTTTAAAAAAAACTAAGTCTGGAAAATTATGGCTAGGCGGTTTTAGACCATTTGTTGACTTTTTTGAAAAAAAATGTTGCGGAGCAAAAAAAGAGGAAGGAAGTGCAAAAAAAAGTGAAAAAAGGAAAAAAAAATCAGAGCGTGCTCCTCACTTGTTTACGTGTAGCGCCGTGATTTTGTTAGTGTTCTAGGCTCGTGTCTCTATCACAGTCTAGCCTAGGACCAGCACAGTACAGTCGTTGAGCATTTATTCAACTTTGCATCTCTGAATTGTTTATTGCTGACCCTTTTTGCTACCATATTATAAGCCTTCCCAGCTCCACATACATCTACGTCGTGCGTTTGACTCTCCCTGGTAATTGGTCTATCCAAGCTTTGAGAGTTTTGACTACGACGGTTGCCGATCACCGCTTGCTACTGGATAAGAACTGGTAAGAACTTGACATTTTCTTGACGGATTTGTGACACCCACCACTACCTCTTGTTAGTAGTCTGTAGGATCATAGTCTTGTGTGTTTCTATTGCTACTAACCATGGCAGGCTCACAAGCCGACGAGCCTGACTGGGAGAACATGACGAATAAGGAGTTGCATGATAAATTTCAGCAAATGATGAGTGGACAGGTGCAAGATGTGCTAAATAGATTTGAAGAGGCCATGGAGAAGATAGATGGCACGGACAAGACATTCGCAACAAAACTCGATAACAAGTTTAATGAATTGCTCGCGCGTCTTCCACCACCACCACCGGCTGCACCTAACGCACCTCTACGACAACAACAGCAACAACAACAACGACTACCTCCACGTCGCGAAACAACCCTCCCCCGAGCGAGCCGTGTCCCTCTTGCGCCTGGCCAAACTATTGGTGCTGCTGTTGATACTTCTGTGGCTCCTGCTACTAATGTGGAGGAGGATGATTATGTGGGTGATTACGAGGATGAGGTTGATCAAAATCAGAACTACGTGCAACCACCAGCACCACAACCACCAGGTCATCCACATGCAAATAATGGCAATGGTAGGGCTCTCCCTCAGGTACGAGATCATGACCATCTCCCTAAACTGAAATTGAATATTCCACCATTTGAGGGTAGATATGTTCCTGATATATATCTTACTTGGGAGTTAGAAACTGAACAACAATTTACATGTTTACAATATCGTGAGGAGAGACGTGTTCCTGCTGCTGTTTGTGATTTCACTAGCTTTGCATGTGTGTGGTGGTCTGGACATTGTAGATTATATCCTATTCCAGCTACTTGGGCTGCTTTGAAAACTGCTATGCGTACTCGTCGGGTTCCACCATATTATCAACGTGAATTACTTCAAAAATTGCAGCGTTTAAGACAAGGAAAAAATTCTGTAGAAGAATATTATTAGGTATTACAAACTGGCATGATTAGATGTGGTATTGTTGCGGAGAATGAACCTATGCTTGCATGTTTTATGGGTGGATTAAATGGAGAGATTCATACCATTCTAGAGTATAAGGAGTATACTGATATCACTCGTTTATTCCATCTTGCTTGTAAAGCTGAACATGAAGTGCAGGATCGACATGCATTAGCGCGAACTAACTTTTCTGCAGGTCGATCTTCATCATGGACACCACGTGCATCCTCTAATCCACTACACCAGCACCTCCATCAGGTGCCACCTCTAGCCGTGATACAAGAAAGCAGGCACAGCCACCACTATCTGCCAAGAGCACACCTGCCGGGCCTGCGGAGAGCTCTTCTTCTTCCATGGCATCAACAGGGCACACAAGTGATATTATTTGTCGTCGTTGTAAGGGAAGAGGACATTTTGCAATAGAATGCAAATCTCAGCGTGTGATGATTGCTACTGAGGATAGTGGGTATGAGTCCGCTAGCGACTATGATGAGGAACTTTGGCACTTATTACACATGAAGAACACGGTGGAGATGATTCTGATCATGATACGCAATACATGGCCGCTGAAGATGCTGATAGGTATGAATGTTTAGTTTCTCAACGTGTTTTGAGTGTGCAGGTTACACAAACTGAGAAAAATCAGAGGCATAATTTGTTCCATACAAAGGGAGTTGTGAAGGAACGTTCTATTCGCGTCGTCATAGATGGAGGGAGCTGCAACAACTTGGCTAGCATGGAGATGGTGGAGAAGCTATCTCTCACCACAAGACCACATCCACATCCTTACTACATCCAATGGTTCAACAACAGCGGCAAGGTTAAGGTAACACGTACTGTTCGTGTGCATTTTAGTATCTCTAACTATGCTGATTATGTTGATTGTGATGTGGTACCCATGTAGGCACGTTCCTTATTACTTGGTAGACCATGGCAATTTGATAAAAATTCTGTACACCATGGTAGAAATAATCAGTATACACTTGTTCATAAGGATAGCCATATTACTTTGGTTCCTATGACTCGTGAATCCATTTTGAAAGATGATAATAATAGAGCTAATAAAGCAAAACAGGAGAAAAATAAGAGTGAAAATTAGATTGCGGCAAAAGAATTTGACCAACAAATGAAACCTAATAATAAACCATCTAGTGTTGCTTCTGAAATTAAATTGAAAAGTGCATGTTTCCTTGCCACAAAATCTGATATTGACGAGCTAGATTTTAGCAAATCTGTTTGCTATGCTTTTGTGTGCAAAGAGGCATTATTTTCATTCGAGGACGTGCCTTCCTCTTTGCCCCTGCTGTCACTAACATTTTGCAGGAGTTCGCTGACGTCTTCCCACAAGACGTTACGGACGTCCATAAAAGGACGGATGTCCGGGGGCCGGACGTCCGGGCAGGCTCGGAAATCCGTAAATTTGTCTCTGGACGTCCGTAATGTGTCGGTCGTTCGGTGGGTCGGGGTCAACGCGAGATGCGAGATCCGGGGCGCGATTTTGGGCGGAATTTCAGGATTTTGGGGTCAAAATGGATGAGATTTCGTGGATGAAAGATGGGGAAACTTGAGGAGATGCTAGATCCACTTGAAACCAAGCAAATCCATGGATCAAATCCAACAAAACTTCTTCAAACCAACAAATCACAAAAAAATTTGGGGCTATTTTTGGTGAGGATTTTTGAATTTAGGGAAGAACACAACAAAGAGGGGAGCCTCCGAAATCGTGATCAACCTGGCTCATGATACCAAGATGATGTATGGTAGAACCCTATGTGATCAATCTTTCACGAAAGGAGCGGATCCCAACTAAGAACACGAAGAACATGGGGAAGAACGGAAGGAAACCACAAGGGGAAACACTCAAGAACAAGTCCAATCACACATCCACTAGACAATCAAACACACAAGATCCACAAGGTACATGAAAAACAAAGGGAAAGATACAAGGCAAGGTTCATCTCCATGAGGAGGTCTTGAATCCACGAGGGGATCTTCCCGTGAGGGGTCTTGAATCTAAGGTGGATCTTCTCCGAAGAGGGGCCGCGGTCTCTCTCCTGGAGTAGATCCGTAATGGATGAGCAAAGCTCTATCTCTAAATGAGCTACTACTTTGCTAACCCTAGAAAGGATGAGGGGAAGGTCTATTTATCGTCTAAGCCACGAAGGGGTAAGTGGGAGAGAGATACAAGGCCAAAGACCTGGTTGTGCACAGGCAGGGTCGGACGTCCGGTCGCTCACGGGGGTCCGGTCGTCTAGAGGGCGTCGGACTTCCGACGTTTCTTCTCTGGACTGGTGGTGTCGGACGTCTGGTCGGCATCGGTCATCCGGGTGCTGGGGACTTGTCGGACGTCCAGTGTTCTTCGGTCGTCCGGCTGATTTGGCTCGGGTGTAGATGTGCCGGTCGTCTGGTGGGGGCCGGACGTCCGCTCGCTGGGAGGGGCCGGTCGTCCGGTGTCGTCCGAACGTCCGCTCGCTGAAGCTTCTTCGACAGCTCTTCTTCTGGTGTCTTTGCTTCCACGCTCCCCTTGCGGATGGTGTAGGTGTTCATTGGTGCTTGCACTCCTCCACGTCGTTCGTAGTGTTCCGACAATACCTATGCATGCACACGAGTGGAGTGTCAAGTAGTATACCATCCTCGAAGGGGTCAAGTGAGCACGTGTAAAGGAGATGATTCACCTTTGTGTATGTGAAGTAGAGGTCACACATGTCACTCGCCAAATGGACTCTTGACATGGTGATGTCCATGGGATGCTCCGCATCATGACCGACCCCGACCGGACGTCCGACCGAAGACCACCCGAGCCGAATCTATGGACGTCCGACAGGCACCGGACGTCCGGACCCTCGCGAGCCACCGGACGACCGGTGACTCCCGGACGTCTGACGCGTGTGTGCTGTTACGTATTGGGCCGCAGCCCATGTACCCCTTCGCCCCTCTTTTGCACTAAGACTATAGATAGACCTCCTATTCCTTCTAGCTAGGGTTGGCATTGATTTAGCTCATATTAGAGATAGAGCATTGCCCATCCACATCGGATCTACTCCACGAGAGAGACCGCGGCCCCTCTTCGGAGAAGATCCCTTTGGATTCAAGACCTCCTTGCAGAGAAGAACCTCAAGACCTCCTCACGGAGAAGACCGGCTACCTTTGTACCTGTGACTCCCTCGATTCAATCGTACACTAATCATACACGCAAATGTGTACGATCGAGATCAAGGACTCACGGGAAGATATCACAACACAACTCTAGACACAAATTAAAATCATACAAGCTTTATATTACAAGCCAGGGGCCTCGAGGGCTCGAATACACCAGAGTCAGCGGAAGCAACAATATCTGAGTACAGACATAAGTTAGACAAGATTGCCTTAAGAAGGCTAGCACAAAAGCAACAATGATCGAAAAGGCAAGGCCTCCTGCCTGGGAGCCTCCTAACTACTCCAGGTCGTCAGCGGCCATCACGTAGTAGTAGGCACCCTCGGGGTAGTAGTAGTCATCAGTGGTGTCGTCTGGTTCCTGGGATCCGTCATCTGGTCGCAACAATCGGGTATAGAGGAAAAAGAGGTAGCAAAGCAAACCGTGAGTACTCATCTGAAGTACTCAGCAAGCAAGGATCTACACTACATATGCAACATTATCAAAGAAAGGCTGTATATGTGGACTGGGCTGCAGAAATGCCAGAATAAGAGGGGGGAGAAGCTAGTCCTATCGAAGACTGGCATCTTCTGGAAACCACCATCTTGCAACAACAGGAGGGAGTAGGGTAGCGTAAAGTAAAGTAGTAGTAGTGTTATCAACCTCGGCCAGAGATCCTTCCTCGACTCCCTGCGAGAAAGCAATCCCAGAGCCATACTATCCATTTCTCATATCCATGTCTCATCTCAAGTATCGAGTTCTAGTTGTATCGACCGGGATGCAACTCCAAGTGTCCGCTACCGTAGGACAGGCTATCGATATATGTTTTCTTCCCTGCAGGGGTGCACCAACTTACCCACCACGCTCGATTAACTCCGGCCGGACACACTTTCCTGGGTCATGCCCGGCCTCGGCCAAATAATACGCCGCAACCTGATCTAGGCTTAATAGAGAGGTCGAGCACGCTGGACTAAACCTATGCCCCCCAGGGGTTTTGGGCCATCGCCCCGGGAACTCCTGCATGTTGCGTGGGCGGCCGGTGAGCAGACCTAGCTACCTCCTTCAAAAAGGCAGGTGCTTACCAGTCCAATCCGGCGCGCACCGCTCAGTCGCTGATGTCTAATAAGCTTCGGCTGATGCATACACTACAAAAAAAAATACACTTCTGTGATGATACGTGTTTGTCACAGTAGGTCACTATTTTGTCATGCATGTACATCCATGACAAATTTATGACAGAATCAAGATAGTCATACCTGTGCTGTCGTAGAAGTGTTCCATGACATTGCCAAAATTATCATCACGGAAGTGTCCACTTCCATGACAATAAATCGCGCGTCACAGAAGTGCTTTCGTCAAGGGTGACCGACACGTGGCATCCACCATAACGGAACGCCGTTAAGCTATCGGGTCGGGTTTTCGATCCGATAACCCGTTAACAGCCCCGACCAATGGGGATTTTCCACGTGTAAAATCATCATTGGCTGGAGGAAACACGTGCCAGCTCATCGTTGGGACAGATGTCAACCACTCATTGGACGGAAGGCGCCTATGATACGTCGACACATGGCACGGCCCAACAGAGGCCCATTCCTGTGAAAAGGCCGGCCCATTTGACTTGGTCAAAAGGTGGCGGACTGGCCCATGGAAAGCCTATTAACGGCCTGCTCGCATATAGCCCATTTACAGCCCGCTAACCCAAGGCCCGTTACGCCCTATCCGAATTAGGCCTAGTAGCGTCATCTGGGCCATCCAATATGATTCCAGCCCGTTTTCACTTCTGGCCCATGTATGGCCCATGACGTCTTTCGGCCTATATGAGGCCCTATGTAACTCTTGGACTATTAACGACCCGTGGTGAAACTGGCACGTAATGAACAGTGTATCACTTTACACCCATTAATGGCCCGTGGTGAAACTGGCCCGTAATGAACAGTGTATCACTTTATACCCATTAACGGCCCGTTATTCTGTTGGGCCGTTTCCAGCCCATGTTATCTTTCGGCCTTCTCAGAGCCCATTTATTTTTGGGGTCATTTCCAGCATTCGTTTACTTACGGCCCGTTACTGTCATTTTCTGCTTGTGGGCCAAATTCAGCCCGTGGTTACAGTCGGCCCGTTTATGGTCCGTTAATACGTTGGGCCATTTTCATAGCGTCATCAAATACGGCCTATTAACGATGGCCTGTTACGGTCGGCCCATGAACGGACGATTCCAACTCTAGCCCATTTACGACCATAATGCGGCCTGTTATTGGCCCATGTTTGGCCAATCGATCATATGACCCGTATATGGCCCATTGATGATACGACCCGTAGAAGGCCCATTGTTTCTACGGCCCGTAGAAGGCCTACTGTTTCTATGGCCCGTAGAAGGCCCACTGTTTCTACGGCCCGTAGGAGGCCCAGTGTCACTACAGTAAATATTAGCCCATGGTTATTGTGGCCTAGTTTTAAAAAATAGGTTATTGCAGCCACTAGTTAACCGCGGAAAAAAGAACTGCAATGACTACAAGCAAACAAATAAACAAGACAACAAGGAAATAAATAAGCAAGCAAATAACGCTAGGCTATCACGGCTATTACACATATTACATCCATTGGGCATCAAAGTTCGCCACCAATGCAAATATAGGGAACACAGCAGCATATCATATACACTGGCCGTCAAAATTGGCCACCAGTGCAAATAAACGCGGCAGCAAAACAAGAGCATAACTGAAACAACTTCAGAAGAGCTCAAGAAACGTTATCCTGGGTATCCACCATGCTGGCAATAAGCGTAGCAAGCTGATTAGCTTTGTCCTATTTGGCGCTAAAATCCTCCAACGCTTGCTGTTGCACCAGAAAGTATGCATCTGAATGCTCCAGGGACTTCCACAGTCCTTCCGCTTCTTGTAGCAACACAACTGATCGATGTCTTTCAGCTTGTAGTTAAGACTCAAGAAACCGAACTGATTCAGATAGTGAGTTTGAATAGCTTGTGCAAGCGGTAGTGGCCAGTAACTCCAACACTAAACCAAGACAGGATGTGTCACTATCATGAACCTTATCTGCATTACTTCCTTTACCGTTGCCTAATAAGGCACTCCTCCCCAATATTCTGTCAGCATTCTAAAAGAAGAAACAAGCAGACACATAACAAGTTTAGCATGTACTAGTATATGAAACTCATTTCGGTGAACTAGTTCATTAGTAAGGTGGACAGGATTAAACTACCAAGTCTTCTATTGCCAAGTACTAGTACATAATAAAAGCATCAAACAAACATATATCTATGTCCTATGGTAGCAATGGAATCTTAAATTAGAACAGTTGTTCTTCATGTTTAGGCACTTGTTCTACATGAACAGAGTACAGTAAGACGCAAGAATATAATACTTAAAAATAGAAAATGAGCTCATAGACCTTACCACATTCTTGGTTCGGGACCAGTACAGAACAAGGTGTTCCCAGTCATCGTCCAGTAAATGTGTCTCAGTAGAACGTAAGGGAATTTGATGAGTTTCTTTGCCGGTGAAGTATGTTTTCTTCAGGTAATTCCGATACTGCCACCAAGCATTCTTGAAGATAGCAGAGGTATTAGCTTAGGTTACCTCATCCTGAGTTTCCAAATCGGTCCTTCTCTATAGAGAAAAATGGGAAAATTTGCTGTATTATAACCATCATGGAGGTAGGATGTATGGGACGAAGCAAAGTAATTTCCATGAATAACATTACTTACACATAACTCCTGGACAAACACCTGCAACTGGCATTTTCCTTCATCTTCAGTATAATATTTCCAAGATGGGAAGATACGCACATACGATTTAACAACATCAAATGCGATAGATGCTAAACTACGACTAGCTGGTTGTGCTTCCTCCACAGGAATAGGCATACTAACTGGTGGAGTTGGGGTTCGCCGTGATAGTACTATCCCTATGGGCACTGGAGCTGCCTTACTAACTGCTCTTGTTTGGGAGCTCTGTGGTGGAGATGGTGCTATGTCAACAGGAACTGGGTTACTATCGGCTAGGGTTGGGGTTAGATTGGGTGAAGCTGGTTCTCTGTCCATCGTAGTAGGGGTACAATATGCGAGAGTTTGGGTTAGGTGTGGTAGGGCTGGTTCTTGTGCATGTACAACCGGGGTGCTATCTCCACCAAGAGGTAGCACTGTTTTATTTGAAGACCGTGTTTTTATTCTGCTAGATACTGGCATCACCCGCTCCAATTCAAATGGCTGATAAACAGGAAACATAGTTGAATGTACATACATTGTATGAGAGACAGATGCAATAGATAGTGTGGAAAAAAGAGGGCATGAAATAGTTGACATGTATATTGTTTAACTAAAACGGATAACATGACATAATTTCACATATATGATGTCTATCTAAACTGGATAGCATAGTATAACATAATTCAAAGATATGATGAATAACTAAACAAGATCGCATGACATAATTCACCTACATGTTATCTAAGTAATCAGGATCGCATCATTTAATTCACATATGTGATTTATATGCTAAACAGAGGGCATTCGATATGATGTCTGAACTAAGAACATGGTGTTGAATATTGTGTATATGATGTCTAAACTATGTAATGCAAGACACCGTATGCATGATATGAGCAGTATAACCGTGCCAAGTTAGAGCATACACCTCAGTGGGGGAATAGGACTGGTCATCTGTCTCTGAATCCATCTCCGAGGAGCTATCAGGACCCAACAAGAGATCTGCTTTGACATGTAGCACTGTCTGCTCTGCAGGCCTTGTTTTCACTCCAGATTTTTCCATCTCCCACCCAAATGGCTGATTCACAGGAAGAGTAGTTTAATGTACAAACATTGTCGACAAATGGAAATGTAATGAAGAAAAGGATGGGTAAGATATCATTCAAATATATGATGCCTGGTTAAACAGGATGGCGTTGCACATTTCACATATATTATGGCTGGCTAAAAGACATGAGACCGCATAATTCCCATATATGATATAGAAACTAAACAGGTGGCATTACAGAACATGTCTAAACTAAGCAGATGACATATATGATGTTAAAACTAGACACTGCAAGGCAACATATGCATGATATGACTAACATCATCATGCCAAGGTAGAGAAAACACCTTGGGGGGTAAATAGGAGTGGTCAGCGGCGTCCGAATCCACCTCAGAACAGATATCTTCCTCTGGATTACAATCTGGAGAGGGGTGGGGAGGGTTTGCCATTGAACCCACCATGGAGCGATGTCTGCATGACATTGTATTGCCGCGCAAAACTCTTCTCTTTTTCTCTACATGTTCAGCATGACTGTGTACAATATCTGACATGCATACAAAAAAAATATGGTGAGATTATGTAAGGAGAGCATGCAGAAATTTAGAGTGATGGTAACAACCAGTGGATCGATGTTTTTCTGTTGAACCAAAATAGCCCTAATGGTGAAGGAAATATGCCCTAGAGGAAATAATAAAGTTATTATTTATTTCCTTATATCATGATAAATGTTTATTATTCATGCTAGAATTGTATTAACCGGAAACATAATACATGTGTGAATACATAGACAAACAGAGTGTCACTAGTATGCCTCTACTTGACTAGCTCGTTGATCAAAGATGGTTATGTTTCCTAACCATAGACATTAGTTTTCATTTGATTAATGGGATCACATCATTAGGAGAATGATGTGATTGACTTGACCCATTCTGTTAGAATAGCACTTGATTGTTTAGTTTGTTGCTATTGCTTTCTTCATGACTTATACATGTTCCTATGACTATGAGATTATGCAACTCCCGTTTACCGGAGGAACACTTTGTGTGCCACCAAACGTCACAACGTAACTGGGTGATTATAAAGGTGCTCTCCAGGTGTCTCCGAAGGTACTTGTTGGGTTGGCGTATTTCGAGATTAGGATTTGTCACTCCGATTGTCGGAGAGGTATCTCTGGGCCCTCTCGGTAATGCACATCACTTAAGCCTTGCAAGCATTGCAACTAATGAGTTAGTTGCAGGATGATGTATTACGGAACGAGTAAAGAGACTTGCCGGTAATGAGATTGAACTAGGTATTGAGATACCGACGATCGAATCTCGGGCAAGTAACATACCGATGACAAAGGGAACAACGTATGTTGTTATGCGGTCTGACCGATAAAGATCTTCGTAGAATATGTGGGAGCCAATATGAGCATCCAAGTTCCGCTATTGGTTATTGACCGGAGACGTGTCTCGTTCATGTCTACATTGTTCCTGAACCCGTAGGGTCCGCACGCTTAAGGTTTCGATGACAGTTATATTATGAGTTTATGAGTTTTGATGTACCGAAGGAGTTCGGAGTCCCGGATGAGATCGGGGACATGACGAGGAGTCTCGAAATGGTCGAGACGTAAAGATTGATATATTGGACGACTATATTCGGACATCAAAAAGGTTCCGAGTGATTCGGGTATTTTTCGGAGTACCGGAGAGTTACGGGAATACGTATTGGGCCTTATTGGGCCATACAGGAAAGAAGGAAAAGGGCCTCAAGGGTGGCCGCACCCCTCCCCTTGGTCTGGTCCGAATTGGACTAGGGAAGGGGGCGTCCCCTTCCTTCCTTCTCCATTTCCCTTCCTCTTTTCCTATTCCATATGGGAGGTGGAATACTACTAGGACTAGGGAGTCCTAGTAGGACTCCACACTTGGTGCGCCCCCTCCTAGGGCCAGCATCCTCCTCCCTTGCTCCTTTATATACGTGTGCAGGGGGGCACCCCAAAGACACAACAATTGATCATTGATCTCTTAGCTGTGTGCGGTGCCCCCTTCCACCATAATCCTCGATAATATTATAACGGTGCTTAGGCGAAGCCCTGCGACGGTAGAACATCAAGATCGTCATCACGCCGTCGAGCTGACGGAACTCTTCCCCGACATTCTGCTGGATCGGAGTCCGGGGATCGTCATCGAGCTGAACGTGTGCTAGAACTCGGAGGTGCCGTAGTTTCGGTGCTTCATCGGTCGGGCCGTGAAGACGTACGACTACATCAACCGCGTTGTGCTAACGCTTCCGCTTCCGATCTACGAGGGTACGTAGACAAAACTCTCCCGTCTCGTTGCTATGCATCACCATGATCTTGCGTGTGCGTAGGAAAATTTTGAAATTACCACATTCCCCAACAGTGGCATCCGAGCCTAGGTTTTATGCGTTGATGTATATGCACGAGTAGAACACAAGTGAGTTGTGGGCGATATAAGTCATACTGCTTATCAGCATGTCACACTTTGGTTCGGCGGTATTGTTGGATGAAGCGGCCCGGACCGACATTACGCGTACGCTTACACGAGACTGGTTTTACCGCCGTGCTATGCACACAGGTGACTAGCGGGTGTCAGTTTCTCCAACTTTAGTTGAACCGAGTGTGGCTACACCCGGTCCTTGAGAAGGTTAAAACAGCACTAACTTGACAAACTATCGTTGTGGTTTTGATGCGTAGGTAAGAACGGTTCTTGCTCAGCCCGTAGCAGCCACGTAAAACTTGCAACAACTAAGTAGAGGACGTCTAACTTATTTTTCAGGGCATGTTGTGATGTGATATGGTCAAGACGTGATGAGATATAAGTTGTTGTATAAGATGATCATGTTTTATTTAAGTTATCGGCAACTGGCAAAAGACTTATGGTTGTCTCTTTATTGCATAAGATGCAAGCGCCAAATCATTGCTTTACTTTATCGCTATGCGATAGCAATAGTTGCAAGAGCAGTAGTTGGCGAGACGACCATGTGACGACACATTGATATAGATCAAGATGATGGAGATCATGGTGCCATGCCGGTGACTATGGAAATCATGACGATACTTTGGAGATGGAGATCAAAGGCACAAGATGATGATGGCCATATCATGTCACATATTTTGATTGCATGTGATGTTTATCTTTTATACATCTTATTTTGCTTAGTTCGACGGTAGCTTTATAAGATGATCTCTCACTAATTATCAAGGTACAAGTGTTCTCCCTGAGTATGCACCGTTGCGAAAGTTCTTCGTGCTGAGACACCACGTGATGATCGGGTGTGATAGGCTCTACGTTCAAATACAACGGGTGCAAAACAGTTGCACACGCGGAATACTCAGGTTAAACTTGACGAGCCTAGCATATAACAGATATGGCCTCGGAACACGGAGACCGAAAGGTCGAGCGTGAATCATATAGTAGATATGATCAACATAGTGATGTTCACCATTGAAACTACTCCATCTCACGTGATGATCGGACATGGTTTAGTTGATATGGATCACGTGATCACTTAGAAGATTAGAGGGATGTCTGTCTAAGTGGGAGTTCTTAAGTAATATGATTAATTGAACTTTAATTTATCATGAACTTAGTCCTGGTAGTATTAGCATATGTATGTTGTAGATCAATAGCTCGCGATGTTGCTCCCAGTTTATTGTGTTCCTAGAGAAAAATTATGTTGAAAAATGTTAGTAGCAATGATGCGGTTTGGATCCGTAATCTAAGGATTATCCTCATTGCTGCACAGAAGAATTATGTCTTTGATGCACCGCTAGGTGACAGACCTATTGCAGGAGTGAGGCAGACGTTATGAACGTTTGGCTAGCTCAATATGATGACTACTTGATAGTTTAGTGCACCATGCTTAACGACTTAGAATCGGGACTTCAAAAATGTTTTGAATGTCATGGACCATATGAGATGTTCCAGGAGTTGAAGTTAATATTTCAAGCAAATACCCGAGTTGAGAGATATGAAGTCTCCAACAAAGTTCTATAGCTAAAAAGATGGAGGAGAATAGCTCAAGCAGTGAGCATGTACTCAGATTGTCTGGGTATTACAATCGCTTGAATCAAGTGAGAGTTAATCTTCCAGATAAGATAGTGATTGATACAATTCTCTAGTCACCATCACCAAGTTAGTAGAACTTCGTGATGAACTATGATATGCAAGGGATAACGTAACCGATTCCCAAGCTCTTCATATTGCTGAAATCAACGAAGGTAGAAATCAAGAAAAATATCAAATGTTGATGGTAGACAAGACCACTAGTTTCAAGAAAAGGGCAAAGGGAAGAAGGGGAACTTCAAGAAGAATGGCAAGCAAGTTGCTGCTCAAGTGAAGAAGCCCAAGTCTGGTCCTAAGCCTGAGACTAAGTGCTTCTACTACAAAGGGACTGGTCACTGGAAGCGGAACTGCCCCAAGTATTTGGCGGATAAGAAGGATGGCAAAGTGAACAAAGGTATATTTGATATACAGATTATTGATGTGTATTTTACTAGTGTTCGTAGCAACCCCTCGGTATTTGATACTGGTTCAGTTGCTAAGAATAGTAACTCGAAACGGGAGTTGCAGAATGAACAAAGACTAGTTAAGGGTGAAGTGACGATGTGTGTTGGAAGTGGTTCCAAGATTGATATGATCATCATCGCACACTCCCTATACTTTCGGGATTAGTGTTGAACCTAAATAAGTGTTATTTGGTGTTTGCGTTGAGCATGAATATGATTTGATCATGTTTATTGCAATACGGTTATTCATTTAAGTAAGAGAATAAATTGTTGTTCTATTTACATGAATAAAACCTTATATGGTTACACACCCAATGAAAATGGTTCGTTGGATCTCGATCGTAGTGATACACATATTCATAATATTGAAACCAAAAGATGCAAAGTTAATAATGATAGTGCAACTTATTTGTGGCACTGCCGTTTAGGTCATATTGGTGTAAAGCGCATGAAGAAAATCCATGTTGATGGGCTTTTGGAATCACTTGATTATGAATCAGTTGATGCTTGCGAACCATGCCTCATGGGCAAGATGACTAAGACTCCATTCTCCGGAACAATGGAGCGAGCAACAGATTTGTTGGAAATCATACATACTGATGTATGTGGTCCGATGAATATTGAGGCTCGCGGCAGGTATCATTATTTTCTGATCTTCAGAGATGATTTGAGCAGATATGAGTATATCTACTTGATGAAACACAAGTCTGAAATATTTGAAAAGTTCAAAGAATTTCAAAGTGAAGTGGAGAATCATCGTAACAAAAATAAAAGTTTCTATGATATGATCGCAGAAGTAAAATATTTGAGTTACGAGTTTGGCCTTCAGTTAAAAACAATGTGAAATAGTTTCACTACTCACGCCACCTGGAACACCATAGTGTAATGGTGTGTCCAAACGTCATAACCGTACTTTATTAGATATGGTGCGATCTATGATGTCTCTTACCGATCTACCACTATCGTTTTGGGGTTATACATTAGAGACAGCTGTATTCACGTTAAATAGGGCACCATCTAAATCCGTTGAGACAACACCGTATGAACTATGGTTTCGCAAGAAACCTCAGCTGTCATTTCTTAAAGTTCGAGGTTGCAATGCTTATGTGAAAAAGTTTCAACCTGATAAGCTCAAACCCAAATCAGAGAAGTGTGTCTTCATAGGATCCCCAAAAGAAAATGTTGGGTACACCTTCTATCACAGATCCGAAGGCAAGATATTCATTGCTTTGAATGGATCCTTTCTAGAGAAGGAGTTTCTCTCGAAAGAAGTGAGTGGGAGAAAGTAGAACTTGATGAGGTAACTGTACCTGCTCCCTTATTGGAAAGTAGTTCATCACAGAAATCTGTTCCTGTGACTACTACACCAATTAGTGAGGAAGCTAATGATGATGATCATGTAACTTCAGATCAAGTCACTACCGAACCTCGTAGGTAAACCAGAGTGAGATCCGCACCAGAGTGGTACGGTAATCCTGTTCCGGAGGTCATGTGACTTGACCATGACGAGTCTACGAACTATGAGGAAGCGATGATGAGCCCAGATTCCGCGAAATGGCTTGAGGCCATGAAATCTGAGATGAGATCCATGTATGAGAACAAAGTATGGACTTTGATTGACTTGCCCAAAGATCGGCGAGCCATTGAGATTAAATGGATCTACAAGAGGAAGACGGACGCTGATAGTAGTGTTACTATCTACAAAGCTAGAATTGTCGCAAAAGGTTTTCGACAAGTTCAAGGTGTTGACTACGATGAGAGTTTCTCACTCGTATCTATGCTTAAGTCTGTCCGAATCATGTTAGCAATTGCCACATTTTATGAAATCTGGCAAATGGATAAACAAAACTGCATTCCTTCATGGATTTATTATAGAAGAGTTGTATATGATGCAACCATAAGGTTTTTTCAATCCTAAAGGTGCTAACAAAATATGCAAGCTCCAGCGATCCATCTATGGACTGGTGCAAGCATCTCGGAGTTGGGATATACGCTTTGATAAGTTGATCAAAGCATATAGTTTTATACAGACTTGCGGTGAAGCCTGTATTTACAAGAAAGTGAGTGGGAGCACTACAGCATTTCTGATAAGTATATGTGAAAGACATATTGTTGATCGGAGATAATGTAGAATTATTCTGCAAAGCATAAAGGAATGTTTGAAAGGAATTTTTCAAAGAAAGACCTCGGTGAAGCTGCTTACATATTGAGCATCAAGATCTATAGAGATAGGTCAAGACACTTGATAAGTTTTTCAATGAGTACATACCTTGACAAGATTTTGAAGTAGTTCAAAATGGAACAGTCAAAGAAGGAGTTCTTGCCTGTGTTACAAAGGTGTGAAGTTGAGTAAGACTCAAAACCCTAACACGGCAGAAGATAGAGAGAGAATGAAAGTCATTCCCTATGCCTCAGCCATAGGTTCTATAAAGTATGCCATGCTGTGTACCAAACCTATTGTATACCCCGCCCTGAGTTTGGCAAGGGAGTACAATAGTGATCTAGGAGTAGATCACTGGACATTGGTCAAAATTATACTTAATGGAATAAGGATATGTTTCTCGATTATGGAGGTGACAAAAGGTTCGTCGTAAAGGGTTATGTCGATGCAAGTTTTGACACTGATCCAGATGACTCTAAGTCTCAATCTGGATACATATTGAAAGTGGGAGCAATTAGTTAGAGTAGCTCCATGCAGAGCATTGTTGACATAGAAATTTGCAAAATACTTACGGATCTGAATGTGGGAGACCCGTTGACTAAACTTCTCTCACAAGCAAAACATGATCACACCTTAGTACTCTTTGGGTGTTAATCACATAGCGATGTGAACTAGATTATTGACTCTAGTAAACCCTTTGGGTGTTGGTCACATGTCGATGTGAACTATGGGTGTTAATCACTTGGTGATGTGAACTATTGATGTTAAATCACATGGCGATGTGAACTATATTATTGACTCTAGTGCAAGTGGGAGACTGAAGGAAATATGCCCTAGAGGCAATAATAAAGTTATTATTTATTTCCTTATATCATGATAAATGTTTATTATTCATGCTAGAATTGTATTAACCGGAAACATAATACATGTGTGAATACATAGACAAACAGAGTGTCACTAGTATGCCTCCACTTGACTAGCTCGTTGATCAAAGATGGTTATGTTTCCTAACCATAGACATGAGTTGTCATTTGATTAACGGGATCACATAATTAGGAGAATGATGTGATTGACTTGACCCATTCCGTTAGCATAGCACTTGATCGTTTAGTTTTTTGCTATTGCTTTCTTCATGACTTATACATGTTCCTATGACTATGAGATTATGCAACTCCCGTTTACCGGAGGAACACTTTGTGTGCCACCAAACGTCACAACGTAACTGGGTGATTATAAAGGTGCTCTACAGGTGTCTCCGAAGGTATTTGTTGGGTTGGCGTATTTCGAGATTAGGATTTGTCACTCCGATTGTCGGAGAGGTATCTCTGGGCCCTCTCGGTAATGCACATCACTTAAGCCTTGCAAGCATTGCAACTAATGAGTTAGTTGCAGGATGATGTATTACGGAACGAGTAAAGAGACTTGCCGGTAACGAGAGTGAACTAGGTATTGAGATACCGACGATCGAATCTCGGGCAAGTAACATACCGATGACAAAGGGAAAAACGTATGTTGTTATGCGGTCTGGCCGATAAAGATCTTCGTAGAATATGTGGGAGCCAATATGAGCATCCAGGTTCCGCTATTGGTTATTGACCGGAGACGTGTCTCGGTCATGTCTACATTGTTCTCGAACCCGTAGGGTCCGCACACTTAAAGTTTCGATGACAGTTATGTTATGAGTTTATGAGTTTTGATGTACCGAAGGAGTTCGGAGTCCCGGATGAGATCGGGGACATGACGAGGAGTCTCGAAATGGTCGAGACGTAAAGATCGATATATTGGACGACTATATTCGGACATCAGAAAGGTTCCGAGTGATTCGGGTATTTTGCGGAGTACTGGAGAGTTACGGGAATACGTATTGGGCCTTATTGGGCCATACGGGAAAGAAGGAAAAGGGCCTCAAGGGTGGCCGCACCCCTCCCCTTGGTCTGGTCCGAATTGGACTAGGGAAGGGGGGCGCCCCCTTCCTTCCTTCTCCTTTTCCCTTCCTCTTTTCCTATTCCATATGGGAGGTGGAATCCTACTAGGACTAGGGAGTCCTAGTAGGACTCCACACTTGGCGCGCCCCCTCCTAGGGCTGGCCTCCTCCTCCCTTGCTCCTTTATATACGGGTGCAGGGGGGCACCCCAAAGACACAACAATTGATCATTGATCTCTTAGCCGTGTGCGGTGCCCCCTTCCACCATAATCCTCGATAATATTGTAGCGGTGCTTAGGCGAAGCCCTGCGACGGTAGAACATCAAGATCGTCATCACACCGTCATGCTGACGGAACTCTTCCCCGACATTCTGCTGGATCGGAGTCCGGGGATCGTCATCGAGCTGAACGTGTGCTAGAACTCAGAGGTGTCGTAGTTTCGGTGGTTGATCGGTCGGGCCGTGAAGACGTAGGACTACATCAACCGTGTTGTGCTAACGCTTCCGCTTCCGGTGTACGAGGGTACATAGACAACACTCTCCCCTCTCGTTGCTATGCATCACCATGATCTTGCGTGTGCGTAGGAAAATTCTGAAATTACTACATTCCCCAACAAATGGATCGACGTGAATGTATAGTAATAACTGATGCAACAAGTGTACAACCTCTTTGCCGTAGCCGTGTCGACCTCATCATCATTGGATTGGTCGCTGAAGCAGTTGAGGCAGAGGTGGCTGTCGGAGGTGTGGAGGAAGATCTAAGGAATCTGTAGACAGCGTCCAGGGCACTGCTCTGTTGTGACGGATCGTTCTGTCGTTGGAGCAGCTCCGGTGAGCCGTAAGACGTCAAGGCTGAAGCAGCACAAGACAAACATCGTCAATCTCAAGTGGGATTCTAATAGCATCTCCAATAGATGATGTAAAATGGATGTAAAATTAACATCACCAAAAACCACCTGACTACAATAGATGAGGTAAAAATTGTTGACTCTGAACTTAACTGTCGAAACTGAAATTTACTGTGGAATATGAATGCTACTGTCGAAACTGAACGCAATGGTAGGAAAGAGGCACTTGACATGTAGTTTAGGGAGGGCCTGCAGTTCATCTTCAACCTGCACCCCCCTGAGCCGCCAGCCACCACCGGCCCCAACGCCGCCTCGCCGCCCCGAAACAACTCGCCATCGCCGCCCCGGCCAGCCCTCTAGGCCCCCGCCCCCACCCTGAACCCTAAGATAGATAATGGGGTACCTCTCCAGCGAGCCCCCATCCCCGCTGCGGGTGGTTCTTCCTTAACTCCGGCGAGCCCCCCCCAACCCCTGAAAATCGACTGACCCAAAAGTCGATTCAGTCGACTGATGTGTGGCTTAATCAGAGCGGAGTAGCAGCATGAGTGAGGGGGAGAGCAGCAGCAGCAGTTGGGCGAGCGAGCGATCGAGCGAGAGCCGGAGCATCAACAGCAGATCCGGCTGGTATGGACGCCACCGCCGAAGGGGCCTCGCACTGGGGGACAGCCGCCATGGAGATGTCGCCCACGGCGCCGGCTTCAAGGTAGCCGCTCCATGGGGGTGCGGGATGGATGTAACACCCCGGATGTAATTTACCTTATATGTATCCCAACTCTTGCCGTTTCCGGCGCTAAGTTAGTTTATTTCCTCGGGTTCGGGTTTTTGTCTCCGTGTGTAGTTGCCTATGTCATGCATCTCATATCATGTCATCATGTGCATTGCATTTGCATACGTGTTCGTCTCATGCATCCGAGCATTTTCCCCGTTGTCCGTTTTGCATTTAGGCGCTCCTATCTCCTCCGGTGGACCTTTCTACCTCTTTTCGTGTGTGGGGGTTAAACATTTCCGGATTGGACCGAGACTTGTCGTGCGGCCTTGGTTTACTACCGGTAGACCACCTGTCAAGTTTCGTGCCATTTGGACTTCGTTTGATACTCCAACGGTTAACCGAGGGACCGAAAAGGCCTCGTGTGTGTTGCAGCCCAACACCCTTCCAATTTGGCCCAAAACCCACCAAAGACCCTTCCATCACCTAGAGCGTTCGATCACGATCGCGTGGCCGAAAACCGCACTCCATTTGGAGCTTCCTAGCCCCTCTACCTCTATATATAGAACCCCCTCCAAAAATCTCGCGGATGAACCCTAGCCCCGCTCCCTCTCCGCCGTCGGACGCGTCCGAACCAGGCCGGACACGTCCGCGCAGCCGCTCCCCTCCAATCGCCCGCCGCCACGTGTCCCGCTGCCGGCCCACGAGCCCGGGTCAGGCCCCCGCGAGGCCCAGCCGCTCGGCGCCCGCCTCCTATCACCGCCCCACCGCCTCAGCTCCCGCGCCGCCGCCCGGAGTCCCGCGCCGGCCACCGCCGCCATCGCCGCTGACTCGCCGCGCCGCCCCATCCTCGCGGCCACCTCCGTCATCGGCGTCCTCCGGCGCCGCTCCGGTCTTCCCCCTCGACTCCGGCCTCCTCCACGCCCAACTCCGGCGAGAAGCCCCGTTGATCCTCGAGAAGCGTGCCCCGATCCAGATCTGCTACAGTGAAACCCTAGGGGTTGACCTCGTTTTTTCCCTAAGTCTGCATTATTTTTAGCATTGTTCATCGCATCGTAACTCCGCATCCGTAGCTTCGATTTGCGCGTGTAACATATCAAATTGTTCGTCTCAGAGAGTACACCATTTCATCTCATTGCATCATTTTCATTTGAGCTCATCTTGAAGCCCGAAATGCTGTTGGAAGAGGGCTATGTGATAAAATTGCCAGATCTGTTTCATCAAATAGCTATTTGACATTTTTGCCTTGATTAATGTGTGCATGATATGCTCCTGAGCTCTACATGAGTTTTGTTATATGCCATGCCATCTTTACAGATGTGCTTACCATGTATTTTTGTGATATGTGTGGTGACTAGCACAAGCTTGCAAAGTAGTGCATTCGTTAATGCTGATTTCAGGGACTTAGAATTTCTCTAAGTCCTTGTCCTGATTTTGTCATTATGCCATATGTTCATGTTGTTTCCTAGTGATCCATGCCTCTTTTGAGGATGATCATTAAGTATGATTTGTTAACATTGTGGTGCTCATCCATGTCTTTGTTTGCATTTATGGAGCACCCTAGTTTGAGTCAATCGAGCTCTACTTTTGCTATTTCGTGAATCCTGGCAGATTGTTGACTTGTTAGCGATTTTGCCGAGGATGTTGCTATTGATCCGTGCATGCTATGTTATTGTTCTTGCCATGTATAGCTTCTATGATATGTATTCTTGATGGGTGTATGCTTAGTTTGTCATGCCATGCTCTGTAGTGAGTGCATCGAGCTCGTAAACATGTCTACTCGTTAAACTGTTTTGCATGCTCCAGTTTTTCACTAAGTCTGTAATCTGATTATGTTTTTGCCATGTTCACATGCTTGCAATTGTAATTTCTGATCCCTTTTGGCTCAAGGTCACTAAGGGACTTTTGTTAAGTGCTTTGAGTAGCTTCATGCCATGCCTTGATTTGCCCTGTAAGTTCCTGTAGCATATAGTTTTCATGCTCCAATGTGTGCTACTTGATGTTAAATTCCAGACTTGTGTTAATTTCAATAAGTCTGAAACCTGTTATCATTTGCACTTTTGCCATGCTTGTTTGAACCTGTTAATGGATGAATTGGCCGTAGCTCAGTGTTCATCTTTTGTCAAGCATCATGAGTGGATCCCTGCCATGTATTTTTTTTTGTCATGTTTGAGTGCTGTAGCATAATTACTTGATGCGTTTAGATGGCTACTTGCTGATTATCGCAGACCGGTGCCATATTTGTTTTGCTTGCCATTTCCAAACCGTGCATCCGATTCCGGTGATCTTTATATCGATTTCAACCGAAATCACCTCACCTTTCCAGTGGCACTCTTGGATTTCCATGTTGAGGCCAGGTTCAATCATTCCTTGTCAAATCTTGCATATGCATCACATACCGCATCCCGCATAGCATACCATGTTTGCATCATGTTGTTTGAGCATTGCACGTGGTTGATTGTGTTCCTTTGGATTGTTTGTCTTGTTTGGGTAGATCCGGGAGACAAGTTCGCTAACGAGGAGCCCGTTGAGTTTGCTTACGACGATCAAGTCAACTCTGACAACTTCGCAGGCAAGATGATCATACCCTCGAAATCACTTCTATCTTTGCTTGCTAGATGCTCGCTCTTTTGCTATGCCTATGCTACGATGCCTACCACTTGCTTATCATGCCTCCCAAATTGCCATGTCAAACCTCTAACCCTCCATGTCCTAGCAAACCGTTGATTGGCTATGTTACCGCTTTGCTCAGCCCCACTTATAGTGTTGCTAGTTGCAGGTGAAGATTGGAGATCGTTCCTTGTTGGAACATTGTTTATTATTGGGATATCACCATATTATCTTGTTTATCTTAATGCACATATATACTTGGTAAAGGGTGGAAGGCTCGGCCTTTTGCCTAGTGTTTTGTTCCACTCTTGCCGCCCTAGTTTTCCGTCATATCGGTGTTACGTTCCCGGATTTTGCGTTCCTTACGCGGTTGGGTTATAATGGGAACCCCTTGACAGTTCGCCTTGAATAAAACTCCTCCAGCAATGCCCAACCTTGGTTTTACCATTTGCCACCTAGCCTCTTTTTCCCTTGGGTTTCCGGAGCCCGAGGGTCATCTTTATTTAAACCCCCCTGGGCCAGTACTCTTCTGAGTGTTGGTCCGAACTGGGCAGCCTGCGGGGCCACCTCGGGGAAACTCGAGGGTTGGTTTTACTCATAGCTTGACCTATCTAAGTGTGCCCTGAGAACGAGATATGTGCAGCTCCTATCGGGATTTGTCGGCACATTCGGGCGGTGTTGCTGGACTTGTTTTACCATTGTCGAGGATGTCTTGTAGAACCGGGATGCCGAGTCTGATCGGAATGTCTCGGGAGAAGGAATATCCTTCGTTGACCGTGAGAGCTTGTGATGGGCTAAGTTGGGATTCTCCTACAGGGATTTGAACTTTCGAAAGCCGTGCTCGCGGTTATGGGCAGATGGGAATTTTTTAATGTCCGGTTGTAGATAACATGAAACTTAACTTAATTAAAATGAATCAATCGCGTGTGTAACCGTGATGGTCTCTTCTCGGCGGATTCCGGGAAGTGAACACGGTGTTGGAGTAATGCTTGACGTAGGTTGTTATAGGATCACTTCTTGATCATAGTTCTTCGTTTGTGCTTTGCCTTCTCTTCTCGCTCTCTTTTGCGAACAGGTTAGCCACCATATATGCTAGTCGCTTGCTGCAGATCCACATATTACCTTGCCTTACCTATAAGCTTAAATAGTCTTGATCGCAAGGGTGCAAGATTGCTGAGTCCCCGTGACTCACAGTTTACTTCCAAACCAGATGCAGGGACCGATGATACTGCTCCAGACGATGCGCTTGAGCTCAAGTGGGAGTTCGATGAAGACTCTCGCCGTTACTATGTGTCTTTCCCAGATGATCAGTAGTGGTGCCCAGTTGGGGTGATCGGGGACCATGTCGCATGTTGGGGTTGATCTTTTATTTTGGTACCGTAGTCGTACCATGAGTGTATTGGATGATTGTAATGTTATTCATGTATTTGTGTGACGTGGCGAGTGTAAGCCAACTATGTATCCTTTCCCCTTTTATATATTACATGGGTTGTTGTGAAGATTACCTTACTTGCGACATTGCTTTCAATGCGGTTATGCCTCTAAGTCGTGCTTCGACATGTAGGAGATATAGCCGCATCGAGGGCGTTACAATGGAGCACCGTCGGCGCCGGGAGGTCAAGTTAAGGAGAAGGTGCGATGCGATGAGTGTACAACCTCTTTGGTGGCGCTGAGTAGGCCTCGGCTTCGTCCAAGGAGTCGGTGAGGATGTTGCGGTTCCGGTGGAGCAGGTTAAGGCGGCGCTGTGGGGATGGAGCAGCCGCGATAGACGAGGCGATCAACGGAGCAGCTCCTTGGAGGTGGAGGACGGGGTAGCTGAACCGACGGGACGGCGAGATGGACGACGGATCCTCATCCGGGTAGGTGGACGAGGGACGTCGAGCTGTTGCGCTGGATGACGTCGTCGGGGAAGAGGCTTCGGCTGGGCAGCGGTGACGTGGCGGGCGGAGGAGGGTGGGGTTTCGCGGCTGGAGCGGAGAGGTTATGGCAGCCTGGGATTTTGAATGGCGAAAAGGGGGCGATGGGAGGGGGTGAAGCATGACTTAGGAACGCGCTTGTCCAAAATGTAGGGTGTGTTACAAAAGTACCCCCCACCGATTTGAACTAGCGGTCCTTTAGGCTCAGGGTTAGAAGGGGGATTTCGCTTGTCAGGATTTGGCAGCTGGAGGGAGTTTTTGCGCGCGTTTTAATTTCGGGATAGCAAGGCGCGGGTTGTGAAGGCGCCAGTTTTGGGAGCACGATATCTGAATTTTCGGGATATAACAAGGCGCTGGTTGAATTTTAGGGACAAGCCTAACGTGTAGTAATATTATACTTGTACGTACCAAATCAATTCGCACTTCCCTCAACCAAAAAGAAAACGAAAAAAATAAAACTATTCACACCACCCAAAGAGAGAGTCTTGCCCCATTTTACTATACAAATGCTATTCAAAGCTACTCCCTCCTTCCATCTATATAAGGCCTAATGCGATTTTCGATGCTAACTTTGACCAAATATTAGAGCAATGATATATGACATGCAACTTACACAAAGCACACCGTTAAATTCGTCTGTGAAAGGTTCTTTCAATGATATAATTTTCACATTGTGCATGTCATGTACTATTAATCTTGTCAATAGTCAAAGGCGGTCTTAAAAATCTCATTACGCCCTATATAGATGGAAGGAGGGAGTATGAATCCATGTTATGTCCGATTAAATTTTTTCGCTTGCTGTATAATGCATGTAACCTACTCATACCAACATTTTAGTGCATTCCAAATGTCTATACTACCGCTGCAATTCGAACTAAATTTGAATTCGTTTCTCTATTTCAATAAGAATCTACAATCATGATTGTTGCCAACTTCAACCATCATAGTTTCCTTGCTATCTGCCAGATATAAGTTAGAAGGCCTATAATGCAGGATGGCGGGCACACCATCATCAACAACTCCGTTTTTTATAAGAGTAGAGATAAAACATATTAAATGTAGTATACCATGTTCATAATCACACCATGTGTATCACCGTTATATATATTCACACATCCGTCGGTTTGAAACACTATGATAAATTCTTCAGATATCCGAATTCGCTTTTTATATTGAAGTATATATGATCTCTATTCGTCTTTTACACCCACACAACCCTCTTATCTTTGTAGCTAGCGCTAACTTTCTCTTGTGCATGCACACACCCGCGTCCCTCTCACCCTCCCTCAGCATTCTCTAGCTCCATCGCGCAAATTCGTATTTTCACTTTAGGTCGTTCACCCATGGTGTATGTAGGCCCCCCCAGCTCCTTCTTTACGGCACACATCGATCGATATGCCTCTCTAGCCAGGTGTGCCTAGCACAATCACAAGCTTCCCCTCTAATCTTGTCACCGTCCATGCCTCACTCCCACCACTCTTTTCATTGTTCTCGTACTCGCACACTCCTCCCCCTCGATATAGTATGCCTCTCGTACCACCTCCTACATGCATCCCTCTCTCTCTATCCTTCTCCTCGTGCCTCATTTGCTTCTAACACACACATGCATGTATACCGATCGATCTCCCAACATATACCTAGATCGACTTTAACTACCCCCCCATCGATCGACGTACCTCACAAGTTATGTCTCTCCTTTCTCTTACAAAGGGCGATTGATCTTCCTATGTAGTTATGTCTGCTTACCACAGCCACATCGTCCCCCCTCATCATTCGTGCATGCCTCCTGACCCGTCTCTCACACGCACGTGCACAGACAACAAGCAGCCATCTCCTCTCTTATTGATATTGCGGGCGTGCCCTCCGTTTGTCTAGCAAGCCTATCCCACCATTTGTTAGAAGCAACTCCACTACCACCCCCTCCAACACTCTAGCTCTGTCTCTCCCAACCTTATTCATCTCCTGCACATATGCATGGATGTCGATCGATCTCCCTTAATACATGAGGCAGATCGATCTCCTTAATACATGAGGTAGGCCTCTCTCCTCCTCCACACATATACCACCCATTGTACCTCTATAGTTAATTGGGCCTCCCTCTTCCCCCACCACACACCGATAGTCGAGCGCTGTAGGTAGGTATCCATGCCACAGAGACAAACTGCACATGTCCCATCTCACGTTCCAGTAGGCCAACACTCTATATCTTTGATGTGGGCACACACAAATTCGATGGCACTCTTTATCGATCGCGCACGCACACACACACACATCATCCCTCTCTTCGATTCTATGGACACCTCAAGCCGATGATACCTCCACTCTCTTCTCGTGGATCGCCCCCTCTATATATATGTTACATCCAGGACTCTATTTCACACACATTGCATATGTTAAATTTTTTGATTGACCCCCCCCCCAAAAAACTCTCAAGAACCCACACACTATATCTCTCTAGGTTTGTATCTCTCTCACACAACCCCACGCAGGTGGTGTATGTATACAAGAAGAGAATAGGTGCACCGTGCACGTACTCACGCTTCGTGCCCAGCCACACCCGCACGGGTACACAGTGGAGCTCATTTCTTTACAAAATGGCAGCCCACGTGCTAATTTGAATGCCTGTAGCGGTTGTTTACCTAGGGAGGTCGTGTACCACGTGTGCACGAAACAAAGTTCGACTTGACGCGTTGTCGCGTTATTTTTAAATAAAGTTATAGCGCTCAATGGCACGTACACAGAATATAAAACGATTTTTATGGAGGAAAAGGTAGTCCGCTCTTCAGAGTATCTCACACAAGGCTCCGGTGGCGTCTCTCTCTCTCACTGTTGGTCACTGATCCGGCCGCATCCCGTCCGCTGGGGGAAAGGGAGTGCGGTGGCCTCTCTCTCTCTCACCGTTGGTCACTGGTCCAGCCGCATCCCGTCCGCCGGGGGAAATGGAGGAAGTGCATCGTTTCTCCGTTCGACGGCGCCGAGGCAGCACGTCCCGATCTGCGGTACACGTCGTTCTCTCTGACCAAGCTTCGGCGCGGCAGGGCCTACGCCACCTGCTCGCAGATTCCGCCCGCTGCCGCTCACCTAGTTACATCCCGACGACCTCCAGGTATCCCCTCCGGCCTTGCTCTACTGCCCGTTTTCCCACGTCGCTACATGTGGATCTTCCATAGTTCTTTGCCCAAAACGTCGCTCGTCCGGCATACTTTCCATATTGCATTCTCGTCCTCACACCGTTTTAGACAAACACAACCGTGTTGTTATCTTCCCTTAGGACAAGGAATATGCTTCTTTTTTGTCGTCGCATGTGTCATCAACTATTATTGGCCAGTAATTGTTTCCTTTCTACCTCTTTTTTTGCAAACATGGCTATCCATTTCACGTCGTTGCTATTGCGACCTTTTGGTGAACTGCACAAATCACTTTTTTCTTAAGAGTGTTTTGTGCAGTTGTACTAAAATGTCACACGGGCAACGTCTCTACATTTCAGTGCGACTGCACAAAGGGAGATTGGTTTTGCTCTATCCTCCTCATCCAACTCCGAGCCTAATCTTCTCCAACTAGTTAGTCTTAAGAGAGACTGCAAAGGTGACCGGCTTCTATTTGTGTGTTTATGGTTTCATCAGCAGTCCTCTATTATCGTAATCACACTTGATATCTTTGGAACAGGGACGCTCAGCTCTATTTTAGTGGAACTGCACAAAATGATCAGAATGTTGCATGCTCCAGACAACTACTTTTTTTCCCAACATGCCTTGTTGATTTAGACAGAGCTGGGGGGACGTTGCTGCCAATGAAAGCACGGATCAATTTTAATTTAACACCTTCTCACAACTTTGTCTTCAGTTGTGTTGTAATTATTAGCTCTGATCTGCTAATAATTGACATGCATTAGCAAGGAAGTTAGTTTTTTATTGTTTCCGAAAGAGCATCGATGGCAAGACACACGAAACAAAAGCTGAAAGCTCACACCATTGTAAAATTTCATGTTGCTGGAAAATTATTTGTATAATATGCAATTATGTAAACAAATGATGGAAGCTTGATAGCATTGCCAGAAGCCTCTTCATCATCCGGGTCCATGTGCCATGCACAAAATTATACTCCTTCGTTCCTAAATATTTGTCTTCTTACAAATTTCAAACGGGCATATTTTAGAGTGTAGATTCACTCATTTTGCTTCGTATGTGTACTCCCTCCGTTCCTAAATATTCTATTCGTCTTAACAGAGATTTCAACAAGTGACTACATACGGAGAAAAATGAGTGAATCTACACTCTAAAATATGTCTATATACATCCGTATGTGCCAGTCCATTTGAAATCTCTAAAAAGACAAATATTTGAGAAAGAGAGAGTAGTCACTCGTTGAAATCTCTAGAAAGACAAATACTCCGGAGTATATTTAAGAACCGAGGGGGTAGTGCACAACCGCATGGGAGACTCAGCCTGGTCATTGTGCCGCATTAATAGTGAGTAATGAGCAATCAAATCATAAGCCCCACCTTTACCACTGTAAGTTTCTCTGAAGAAGCAACCACAATACGCTCTTCTTTGAATCCTCTCATACTACTCAATCCGTTACTTTTTATACAGCGCACTTCAGAAAAAAGAAAAAAAATCTGTGGGACCAAGGCGACTAGCGATCGGCCTGAAAAATAGCATTGTTAGTTATAGCACGACGTCTATTACTAGAGGGAATAATGCGTACACACATGCATGCAGTGCTTCCACCCCGGGTACACACATGCATGCACTCCATAGTAGTACAGTACATGGAGAGAAAATTGTGGACTTGATTGCGGTTCCCACGCCCTAATTAATTGAGCATTATACCAAACGCGTCTAAAGTCTCTCTGGTGGTGGAAATGCATTGAGAGAAATGCATCATAATGAAGCGCACCCTGTAAACTGTGATGGAGGGTGGAGTAGTATGAAGGTGCAAAACCAAGTACGCATACTACTGCGCTTGGCTCTTCGCCCCTTCGTGAAGTCGAACAATGATGGTACTCCGCATGTTGGGTACTACAGTGTATGCCTCTGACAATCTGACACTGAATGGACTGATGCATGTCCACCGAGGGTAGGTTGCATTAGTCAAAAGGCGTAAGCGAGCTTCACCTTGTCCTGCAAGCTTCTCCTCGTTCTGCGAGTCGACGGGACACACCAAAAAGTAGTGCTAGTCCATACTCCCTCCTTTCCGGTTAATATGGCTTAAATCTTTTTTGCGGGTAAATGAGAGAGCTTTATTCATATATAAGCATTCTTAGGACGATCAGCCAAGACACTGGTCACTAGGAAGTGAGGTACCCCGCAAAAAAAGAAGTAGGAAGCGAGGTGTTTCATCAAGCCAGCTCTCGGCCACATTCAAAGTGCAGCAAGCATGGTTCGCACGAAGATGCGCCGCAAGGTTTGCTGACCTGTTTACATGCTGAATAACAAAAAAGAGCAAATATTACTGAGCGCTACTATTTTTAACATGATATGAGACAGAATTAAGCGAGAATTGTGGCGAGTGTTCCATGCAATCAACTTCCATTATCACATGCGAGAACCCTCGAAGAGAACCAAATGTGTTGAAGATTGCTTTATCACATTTTAAAATTATAATAAGAGTGCAGACGCTCCTCCATCCGGTTCCTAGTACTAGTATAGTACGTACCTTTATGGACTATAGTAGTAGTACTAGTAAACTTTGCGCTTGGCTGTTCGGGAAGTCGAACAATAATAGCACTAGTAGTATAGTGTATGCTTCTGGCAATCTGACACCAAATTAACTGTTGCACGTCTACCGCCTGAGCGAGGGAGAGCCTGCATTAGTCAAAAGTTTCTCCTTGTCCTGCGAGCCACCGCACGCAAGCTTCTCCCGCCCTGCAACCTTCTCCTCGTTCGGCAAGTTGACAGGACACAACAAAGTAATGCTAGTCCATGCTGCCTCCTCTCTGGTTAATATGGCTTAATTTCAAACGAGATAAATACAATGTCTGTCACTGTATATTTGTAAAAATACGGTCAGTGGACTTCATAATACGCTCATTGCACTCGATATATATATTTTCCGGTGTTCATATGGTCACTAGCTCACCCTGACTGAGTATGTGTGTGCATGCACGTGTAGGTTGAGCACTTGAGCGTGACCGTGTGTGTTTCGTCGTGTGCTCGGACATGCATGCATTAGGGCGTCACGCGCGTTTTTGCGTCCATGTGTACGTGTGACTATTGCATACACATAGGGGGAGTACGTGTAGGGGCCACTAAGGAGCAGACAAATCACACAGTAAGTTAGTCGGAAGAAGCAACCATCATTTCACTCTTGAATGACACGTACGCAATATAAAATGGTTGATATGGAGAGAAAAAGAAAACCACTATATATATACACTAGCAGGAGCCTAATCTACAAGCCTGCTTGCTTAGGTTGCTCTCTTCACAAGCATAGAACGACGGGCCTGATCCCGCAGCTAGGGGAAGGGAACAATGTTCTGCGTAGACGCGGTCGACATCGGCGAGGGAGAAAACCCACAATCGGTGCGTCCCAATCGGGGGTCACCGCGGTATGGGCCGATGTCGCGTCCCAACCGCCCTTCTAGCTACAGCCCGACATCCCAGGTAGTCCATCTTCCTTTTGGAGCTGGCTTGCTCCACTGCCGTAGCTCCATTTCCATGTCGATCTTTCTCTACTTCTACCGGCTTCTACTTGTGATGAGTTTATGTCTCATGAACTAGTGCCAGTACTATTATTATAATCACACTTCTTCAATATCTTTGCCATCAGGGTTACTCAGGTTGATTTTAGTGGAACTGCACAAAAGCATCGTATGATCCGAGGGTGCCAGCCGTCTTTCCTTCGACAGGTTCTACCTGGCCAGGAAATTAAATCATGTTTAGGGTTTAGGGTTTAAGTTGTAGTGACCCCATTAGTAGTTTTTCTATCGTACACGCTCTCACAACTTTTTTCTTTAGTTGTGACGTAAATATTGGCTATGATCTGTGAATCATTGAGATGCATCAGCATGCGTGTTAGTTTTCCTTTGTATTTGATGGAATGTTGCAACGGGGCAACCTTGGAATAGGAATGAAAATGGAGTGGAAAAGTTTTCGTTTTTCCGGAGAAAAAATGGAAATGGAGAGAAACCAACGTTTCGTTTCGTTGGATCGCGCCATCAAGCAAAACCAACGTTTAAATCACGTCTGTCGTGTTCGTGTCTCACCTTCCTCCACGGCTCGACCCCACACAGTCGCTCGGCATGCCACTCACCGCAAACCGAGTAGTATATCATAACTTTCCCGCCTGCTTGTCGATGGATCGTGCCATGGAGTACTAGCACTACTAGAAGAGATTGACAAGTTGGGGGAGGACAACTAGCTATAGCACGGACTCCCAAGAACTTACTACTGGAAGAGATCGCACATGTTGTAGCCGGCTATTGCGACCTTTGAACGCGGAGCAGCCGCGTGCACCTAGAAGCGGCGCGGGCGACGCTCTCTCGGCCGGCGCGCCACAATCAATGTCGGCGCCAGTGAGAGGTCGCGTCCGCTCTGGCCGGGCATGAATGCGGCACTGACCGTTTCGGGCGGGAAGCACGCGCGGGTGATGAAGAGGGTTCGGGTTGGTCAGGACCGGCCGTGGCAGCGGTCCAGACGTGCGCAAACAAGAGATGTTGTACGTTAATATTGTTGCGTATATAATTAACAATGTAAATAATGTGCCAGTTGGACAAATATGATTGGAGATGGAGATGGAAATGGAATTTTACGTAAACACGGATATGCATGTCTATGTCTATGTGTGTGTGCGCGCGACGACTCTCGCAACCTGGAAGCGGGGGCGTGTTTTTGATCGAGTTTTCTTTCTTGGTACGTTAGAAAATCAGTTTGTCTAATTCACATCTAGATGTTATTTAAGGATATCACATCTAAGCTCCCACAAGTATATAATGTAGCAACAAGAAACCAAAAAAACTAGGAAAAGACCACAAACAGAGTGGACATCAACTTATATGTGACATAACTATGTCACATCTAGATGTGTCCTAGACAGACCCTTAAAAAATTGTCCGCCAGTTTTCGTTTCTTTTTTCTGGGAACGCGCGTATTCTATTTAAAACCACTGCTATGGAGAGATTTTTTTACTCCATTATAGCCTCTCGTTTGATAGAGTTTCTCGTGTCTCGCTCTCTCACCTTCTCCATATCAAAACAAGATGACAGTGTCCACTCTATCTCTCTCCTCACCGATGGTCACAGATCCGGTCGAATCCCGTCTGCTGCGGGAGGTGAGGAGGTGCAGCGTTGACGTTGTCGCCGCCGGCGACGGAGGAAGCCGATGCGCACCGTCCTCTCGGAGCCGGCGCTGGCGCGGACGAAGATCCTCAGCGCCCTTGTTTGCTGTCGTCGTGTGGGCAGATCCCGCCCGCCCGCCTAAACGACATCTCGCCCACCTGAGGTATAACTTCTTGTACTGGTCCAGCTCCCTAGGTCGCTGCGTGCGGGTTTTCTTCTATGCGACTACTCCCCAGCTCCCCATGCATAGTAGCTAGGGTTCGTCGGCTGGTCCAACATCACCTACTAATACTATTATAGAGGAAATGCCACTCAAAAAGTTGTCCTGATTTATGCCTCGGTGGAAGTATACATGTTGTTTCGACATAAAGTACATGGTGGTTGTGCGGTCATTGTCCATATGGTGGTAGTACTATCACTGGTTAAATGAAGAAATGCTTTTTTTTTCTCAGGTATCCTGGTTTAGTTCCCATCAAGATAATTATGATGCTTCTGTTTGTTGGTGTACTTTTCATTAATTCTTATTCACAATTGAGATGTCGTTGCTAACCCTTTTTTATATTTTTGGAAACAGCGATGCGTGTCTCCATACCCGGGCATGTCTTCCTCAATTTTAGTGGAACTGCACAAAATTGGATGGCCATTGTTGCTCCGCCTCACTGTCCTCTGCCACGTGGTTCTTCCTTCCTCGAGCTTGATTACTGAGAAGAAACAGACCACAGTGAGGATTTGTCGAACTTCTTAGGTGCCTCACCCAAACTTGATGCCAAATGGATGATGCATCACCACGATGACCTATCGATGCTCATGGTTGCGCCTCATGGTTGCGTCGGCTGGTGAAGCTGATCGATTTTCAACGAAAAATAAGCTGTCTTCCATCAGTGCTCTTTGCTTGTTACGCACAAAGATGATATCCTTCGTCAGTTCACCTTGGTTGCGTTGGAGACACAGTCGTCTTTCACGTTGGTGCAATTTTCGCTAGGGTTTTACGACAGGTGGGCCCAAAATGTGGCTGGCTCACCTGTCATACAGCCAAAAGCAGGTGCAGTGAAGGCACCGGAGCTCAGTCTGTACTATAGTAGTATATATAAGCGGGAGCCTCAGCGCTTGTTCGCTAGGGTTTGCACTCTCCACACGCTCGCCGCACTACATATATGTTACTCCCTTCGTTCCGAATTACTTGTCTTAGATTTGTCTAGATACGGAGGTATCTAGCACTAAAATGAGTCTAGATGCATTTGCTAGGGTTTGCTATATTCATAGTCTCTCACCCTCTCTTCACCAGATCTAAACAAGACTGCGTTGGCCTCTTGTCTCTCTCTCCCCCCTCACAGCTGGTGAAGAAGGCGTCCGTATCCCGTCGCACCGGGAAGGGGAGGAGGTGCAGCGTTCACTCTATCGCCTTCGGCGAGGGAGGCAATCCACTGTCGGCTGTGCTGTTCTCTTTCACCCACCGCCTGTGCGGGAGGGCCACCGACCCCTTCTTCCTCCATGCCGTACTTAGTGTGGGAAGATCCGGCCTCCCGCCGCACCCCTTGCCACATCCCGACGACCCTAAGGTATAAGTTTCTTTGAAACCGTCGTTGCTCTAGCTGCATGTGGATCTTTTTTGATCTGTAGTCGAATATAGGTCTTGGTTCAAAGAGGAATGAAGGGTGCGGTGGGCTGGAGCAAGAATCTAGGACGTGGTTCAATGAGGAAAGGAGGGGCGAAAGTAGTATAGACTGGCTATCCTGCCGCTTTGTAGGTCGAAAAGGGAAAAGGGGGGTAACCCAGTACATACATCTGTAAGGAACCAATCTCTTTGTTGAAAAGGGAAAGAAACTGGGGGGTCGGGTAGTTTGTGCACGACTAGATTTGCTGCCCTCACATAGGAAGAAGGTTCAAAGAGAACAAATATGGGACCAGCGCATATATGCTTCCTGGGTACATACTCTGCATCACCCATTTATACGTGTGGACGCACATGGTGCTGGCATGTCCCATGTAGCTATTTTGCTGTTGTTAATCTCAGAATTAACTACTGATCTGTTTTAAAAGAATTTCTCTGTTAATATGAATCAATGCAGTCGTTTTAGAAATGCCACTGTCCTATACTTTGTTCTCCATCAAGATAAGGTAGATGCTTCTTTTTGTGGCCGCATGTTTCATTCTCCTTTATTGGCCAGTAATTGTTTTCTTTTTTGCCTCTTAAAATAGGGATATCTATTCAACTTGTTGCTATAGAAAACTTAAATGTCACACCGGCAACTTTGCTTGATTTCAATGCAACTGCACAAAACGAGATTGGATTTCCTATTCGTGTTGGCAGATTCATACGTGATCTTGTGTGCGTCATGACAGGTTGGTACTTGCCTTCATCCACGTGATCGTGCAGTGTGTTTTGAGATGCTGTGCTACTTGTATTGGTACTTTTTTAAATAAATGATGAATTGAAGCTATTGTATTGTTGTCTTTTCCCATTAAGTAGTGAACAAAAATGGGACCAACCCCGACATGATGCTTGTTGCTTTGTTACAACAAATTCAACATCACCCCCTTTATAAGCTTTGTCGTTCTTTATACATGTTGAAACAAGGCATTGTTAAGATAATGTCTCAATCAATATGAATGAATCACACTGATGGAGAATTGCTACTCTCCTGCTTTGTTTCCCATTAAGATAAAGTAGATCAGTAGATGCTTTTCTTCTGGGAGTACAAGTCATCAACCGTTATTTCTTAGTAATTGTTTCCCTTATACCTATTGTTGCTTACAGGGATATCAAAATTAAAGCTCGGTTTTATTCCGACTTCGATTTTAGTTGAACTGCACAAAAGGAGCCAATGTGTAAGGCAAACTGCTGCATTACTGGGTCTAGTTGGTCGTTCCACTTTGTAGAAAGAAACAGTCACTGTTTGCGCTACATTACAGAAGGAATGACCAAGAAGCTTTACAGAGTATTATTAGACACCGGTGACATGACTAGTCTGCAGAGACCATTGGCAATTTAACAATACGTGGAGTGCCCTGGGCAAAAAGTGCCCAAACAAGTATAAATGCTACGACAGGACTCCACGACCATAGCCATTACATATTTTGAATGGGAAAAGCTTGTCAAAGTTTAATCATTGATGTTAGCAAGAAGATGTTAGTTTAATATATTGGAATTGGAAAACCTTGTCAAAATTTTCTCATTGATGTTAGCTAGAAGACATGCATTTGATATTTTTGAGTGGGACGCCCTTGCTGTGAGCAGCGTCGAGTGTTTTTTCCTATTCCTGTGTTCAGTTTAGAAGTAAATAGTCACTCTGCTGAGATATTCCTGTGTTAAGAGTTTGTTCTGAATATTGTCTATGTAATGCCAGGCCTTGTGTTTGATTGCAAAGTTGAGCTTGGAATGTTGTGGCATGCGGCATCCTGAGAATAATGCTTCGTATTGTTTTGCATGTCGATCTAATGCCAGTGATTTGCTTGTTAAGAAGATCATCCTCTTTTGTTGTTTCCGTGCTTAAGAAGTTCATCGTCTGATGTTTCATTCATAGCCTATACGACAAGTTGGGTAGGTTAGACATGAAACCATATGATCTTCCGACCAACTCATGATATTAGGTCGTGATTGGATCGTCGTTTTCCAACCAAAACCACTTGTAAAACTGACGCTTGTAAATTAAAGCAGATGGTCTCGGGCGAAGGCACTTGGTTGGTCGATTTCGACTAGTAAAATATTGGAAGTACTTGACACACGATAAAAACGCTGAACGACACTTGGACGATTGCTAATCCAGCCGTTAGGTGCTGTTTCAACCTTGCCCATGGATGGCATGATACGCACGTCGTGCATGTATCGTCTGGTAATCTCGTCCATATAGCAGTGCTCGTAAAATATACACTGGTCTCTCAAATTACACGCGTAACCCGCCGGTTTTACTTACAGACCTCGGGCCCTCAGTTTCATTACGCCTGTATTTTACGCGTTGTTTTCGATGACGAGTAAATTACACTTGTATGTTAATACATGTTTGAAATAAACCAGAGCTCCCAAGCGCGGCCTTACCATTTCATGTCATCTCAGTTTCTCGAAGGTGCTCATAGGTGTCCGATGATCCTGGCTTCCTGAATGAATAGTGGGCGCTGTATCAGACCATCCGTAGGGCCCACGAGGCCCTCTCCGTTGTCCTTCGAGTTGTTGCGCTCGCCGTGGCGCCGAGCATTGTTAACATCGTCAACGAACATGAGGATTTAGGAGATGACTTTATTTTGACTGGATGACACTAGGGACCCACTAGGGCCATAGACGTACGTACGCAAGTGCCTCCTTATTATGTACAACTATATTTTTTTTGCTTTCTCCTGGTTTCGTGACATCACGGTCCCACACCATTGTCAACCTATGTAGTCAATATAAACGAGAGAATTGCACAAGGTGCGGCCGATAACTGGGACCAAGCAGCTCGAGCAGTATTTGTGTTTTTGAGGCATGAGCACTGCAGAGTTTTTATTGGCGATGATTTCGTTGTTGTTTAGAGGAGAGCAGGGTATTAACTGGGCGGGTTGTGGCCCGTCTATCCCAGGCCAGATATCCAGCCCAGATACTAATTTTTTCAAGATGAAAATGGCTAGCCCAGCTATACGTCTTTTTGTGGAATACCCAGGCAAGGTCAACTTGTTTTTCTCCGCCCCGCTGCGCTGCAAATCTTTCCTAGGAGGGATGCATTAGGCTTAACAGGAAAATGGGCTTTAAAAAATAATAAATGGGATGTAATTATAAAAACTTGGCAGTAACTATAAAAAAATGCACCAAACACGAAATTAGTTTATAAAATATTATTTATGGATTTTGAAAATCTTAAATTTTCATTGTTGTGCGCGCAATGTTTCATTGGATTTTTACGTAATACAAATTTATATTTAATCTGACTAGAAATTTCGAGATAAAAATATTTCGGAGCCCATCAAAATGTGGGAAATTTTATTGAATTCTGTCTTCAACGGTTGGTTGAAATTATTAATCATTGTCCTAGCTAGAAAATGGGTTGTACTTTTAACAAACTGCAAATGGGTTGTTGTAAATTCCATTAGAATTCCAAAATGGGTTGTACATTCTTACAAAACGCAAATGGGCTATAAGTTCTTTGCCACACACTTGTGGGCCTACTAAGTGACGCGTCCCCTAAAAAAATAAGTTGACGCGTATGCAAGGCTTTGCCAACTTATTATAGTCAACACATAGTTCTAGCAATAGTGGCCGTTGGATGTCTATCCAACGGATGTCGTGCTTCTTCTTTAATCTCGGATATTCTTAACTTCGGCCGCCCAAAAAATGATTCCTCCCCCTGACATCTGGGGTGCACCGTTTCGGAGGCTGGCCTATGGGCCTACTAAGTTGGAGCGTACCAAGGGCTTTGTCAACTTAGTCAATAATAAACGTTTCTAGCTTCAGTGATCGTACGATGTCCATCCAACGGCCGTAGTGCTTCTTCAACCTATGGTCTTCTTGGTCCAGCCGCCCAAAGCAGCGCCGGTCGTGCCGCCTGCTCCTGCCTCCCATGGCCGGCTGTGCTGCCGCGGAGGCCTCACCGCCCCCATACTACTCCCACCGCTGGCCAGGCCATCCCTCCACTCACCCACACCCCCTGTTATTCTGCGGCGACGACAGCCTCACACCGCAGCCGAACCAGTGAACCCTCGTACTCCTCTCCGCGCGGGCTTCCACTGCCGCGTCTTCCCCGGCTCCGCGTCGTCCCCTTCCTAGGCCTCGCCGTCGTCCAGACCACCGCCCTGGTGCTCTCGGCATGGCGTGGTCAACGTGGTCAACGACCGACTTCCATTGGAAGAGTACTGTACGTGGAGAGGTTGAGAGCTGGGTCCAGGCGGCCGCAAGGAAGTGCCTCCTTATTACGCGCAAAATAATTATTCCTCCACCTTACAGCAGGGACCCACCGGACGGGCCACCTTATTTCCCGAAAAAAACGTTTCCCCCCTGGCTGCTCGGACCCACCGGACAGGCCAGCGTATTTCGCGAAAAAACGTTCCACCCGCTGTCAGCTCGGACCCACCCGAAGTGCCTCCTTATTACGCACAAAAAATTGAATACTCCCCCTGCTAGCTGGGACCCACCATGGTGGGAGGCTGACTTATGGGCCTACTAAGTTGACTGGGACGGGGGCCTTTGTCAACTTTAGTCAATATGAACGATTCTAGCTCCAGTGACCGTACATGTCCATCCAACGGTCGTAGTGCTTCTTCAACCTCTGGTCTTCTTACTCCAGCCGCCCAAAGCAGCGCCGGTCGTGCCGCATGCTCCTGCCTCCCCTGGCTGGCTGTGTTGCCGCGGAGGCCTCACCGCCCCTACTATTCCCACCGCTGGCCAGGCCCTGCGGCGACGGCAGCCTCACACCGCAGCCAAACCAGTGAACCCTTGTACTCCTCTCCGCGCGGGCTTCCACTGCCGCGTCTTCCCCGGCTCCCTGTCGTCCCCTTCCTAGGCCTCGCTGGCTGGCCCGAGGCTCAGCTGGGCCGGGGGGGTGGTCTAGGCCCAGGGGGCTTCCCCTTTTCTTTTTCTGTTTCTTTTGTTTATTTAACAGAGATAGAAAGGGAATTATTTGGGCAACTATTTAACTTAGCAAAAATTTGGGAGGTGTCCCATTAAATCCCTGGTGATTATAGACAGTGCCAAAAAATATTTTCGAGACCGTAAGAATTCATTTGGTATTTTCCATAAATAGGATATCATTTAAAAATGTTGAGTTGGTGCTGTTTTAATTACTAATGCTCATCTTTGCACAAGAGTGATGTTGTGTTCCTTAACAAATAACTGTTATGGAATTTGTGACAAACGATGAACATTTTTCTAGCAACTTTTAGGCAACTTCAAACTTCACTTTAATTTGATTTGACTGGAATTTCCAAATGGGTATTGAACTAAGGTGATTAAGAACTGTTTAGAAAATGATTAGTTTAATCACATAGGGTTACTGTAGTACGACAATTGGTGTGTTACAAATCTCCTCCACTACACGAAATCTCATCCCGAGATTTAAGTGCAGAAGTAAAGAGTAACTTTGAAAGAACTGACCCTTATAGGGTTAATTATCTGGTAAACAATTCAGAGAATGCGACAGAAGTGTCTCTCGAGTTGAAACTTAACAAAACATCGAGAGCAAAAGATGAAGGTACAATAGGAAGTTTCAAGCGAATGGACAAACGATCGATACCTGAATAGAGTGTGAGAATGGGGTTCAGAGCATCGGGAACAGATCATCTCTCGGACGGTGGCTCGTGACAGCACACAAAGCCAAGAGCAATTGATATTTCGGATTATAGGATATACAGGAGAGTCAGGTTCCGATCCTGTGGAACTGTGGGTTATAGGCCCACCATGTGGGTTAAAATAGAAGGAGCGATGACATCTTGCACGGTCATGATAGCAAGGCATGTCAGAGGGTAGCCTGTCAGTTATGTCGGCAACAATGTCGGTACCAAGGGCGAGGGACGAAGAGAACCATTTTCCTGCTCGTTGAACGAGGCGAACCATTAGGCAAAGTTCTCGTCCATCGGTGGCTACCAGAATGTCATCAACAATAGTAACAGGGTCTTACTGACAGAGTGATACAACGAGGTGTTTACATAAGCATGGAAATAAAACTGCTTATATAATATAGATCACAATAAGGTTTAAACAAACCAATGGAAAGGAAAATGTAATTTTCAGATTAAACAGAACAATGGAAAGGAAAATGTGTTTAAACACATATTTCAGGGGTATATCCTTCCCAAGGACAAGCAGAGCATGATATCCATGACAGGATAGAAATATAAAACCATTTAGGTAAGGGGAAAGAAATTTCATGACATTACCCATACAACAGTGTTTGGATAATTGATAATGAAAATTTAGTATCGTGCTTCAAATGTTCTTATTGGAGAACAGATTACCACAGACATGCTTCGAGATAGCATTGACATGGTTTCAAGCAAAGGTCAGACTTTGGATACACCAAGGATCCATCGGAAACAACATAGAAAATAAGTCACAGAATTTTAGCAGGGAAAATATGAGGGTGTGGCCGACGGGCTCAGCCACAATCCATCGACATGCCAAAAAGGATGTATTTCCAAAATTATATGAACCAGTTTGTGTTGGGGAAGGCAAGAATGTTATCGATGATAACATAAATCATCGAGGGGAAGGATTGTATTTCTCATCATGAATTTGATTGATATCCTGGAAAAGCTCAGAATGTTGATGATGATCACGACACATTTGTCGAGATATTTCATGAAGAGGTAATCGATCGGCGATGACATCCAGTCAAAGGAATGATGAAGCGAAAGGTTATTGGAACCATGGGTATGACACAAACTCGAAATTAAGCTTGCTGTTCAAGGCGAAATGATAAGATAAGGATTGACGTAAGCTTAGCTCATCGTCGGAAGTTGCTTCGGGCATAAGGACCAGGTAGCCCAGTTAAAAGTTGTCACGATAACAATATAGCCGATCAGGCTAGGAATGATGTGATGGGATATAATGTCAGAAGGTAAATCGGAGTAGAGGTTGGACGGGGGAAAATGATTTGCAGAGGATAAGTAATTTTAACTTACCCAGTAAATGGGATCAAGGAGGAAATATGGTCGGGACCATAACTACAAGGGATCCAATTCATGATAACAGAAGAATTATACAAATGATTAAATATCCTTGCAGGAAGCTTTCATGATAAGTTCCACACCGTGTCCGTGGGCATGAACACAAAGGTTCAGGGTCGACTCCCACTTCTACAATGCATAACCTTTCATTTTACTTCTCGTTCTTGATGAAGCTGTAGTATTGAAATGCTATCTGACGAAAAGCCAGTGGATTATAACCGACATAACTTTCGAGTTCACGCAGATTAGGGAAGGCATAGTTTCAACCCATCGGGGCATCTTAGGAACGTATGTCATAAATTTCAAGAATAAATAACACAAACTCGGTAGTAGAGCATGCTTGAGAAAGAAGATGATACAATTTACCAAAAGCATTATGTATCCGAGGAAGGCTCACAAGCTTATTGAATATGAAGGACGTTGTCGGATAAAATCCTAAAAAGGGTCTGGTGGTCCACAAGGGATCTGATGTGAGCCTCAGTATTCAACCAGAGGAAGAAAGAATGCAAGGAGATCATATTATAGAAACAACTGACTAGCTCAAAGCATCAATTGCAAAGGAATTATGAATCCCAGGACAAGGGATCAGAAGCAATGCTCTGATTAGGGATGGATAGGTAGAATAGCCTTAGGGGTACAATCGATGGCGATTTGATTGGTCAAGATTCAGCACATGTTAAAATGACGTCCGAGCCAGACGGAAGAATTCTAGGATCTGATTGATGATTGCGAGCATTCGCAACATATTGTATCAATAGACTCAAAATGAAAATGACCAAGGATGAAAATAAGATTACTAGACTTATGGTATTAACCATAATGCAAGCAAGCACGAAATTCAAGAACAGTAGGCTGTTGAGGATGTTGAGGATTTTCACAAGAACGAATGGTATTACGAAGACTTTTGTGAAGTATAAGAATCAACTGAGGATGAGCAGATACTCGATAGGTGCATAAGTTATCCATAGGGGTATCCAGGTGACAAGGAACTGCAAGGCAGTAAGCTCAAGGGATTCTCGGAACAACGGAGAGCAGTTCAGGGCATCTTGTAATAACAAGATCAATGGGATAGGATGCAATATTGGCAAGTGTGTGTAGTTATCCATAAGGATATTTCGGTGGTAGGGAATTGCAAAGGCAATAGGCACGAAGTCTCGAGAGAATATCATAGAGTATCTTCGGAATCTTCTGATGCAGCAAGCGATCATCTGAAATAAGGGGCTCTCCGGGCGGATGTGATCGATCCTAATGTTCGAGTTAGTAAAACCATTTAACCAGAATAGAAGAGAGATCAGAGTCCCAGATTATAGACGGGGAGTAAAAGATCCTAATACCACCCAATGGCGACGTGGGCCCGTAGGCCACACAGCCATGTTAGTATTTTTTTTATAGTGACTAGACTTGACTTCGGTCAAGGAGTTGGAAAGGGGGTTACCTACAGGCAGTCGGCTTTGATACCAACTTGTGACCCCCTCAATTCAATCGTACACTAATCATACACGCAAATTTGTATGATCAAGATCAAGGACTCATGGGAAGATATCACAACACAACTCTAGACACAGATTAAAACAATACAAGCTTGATATTACAAGCTAGGGGCCTCGAGGGCTCGAATACACCAGAGTCAGCGGAAGAAACAATATCTGAGTACAGACATAAGTTAGACAAGATTGCCTTAAGAAGGCTAGCACAAAAGCAACAATGATCGAAAAGGCAAGGCCTCCTGCCTGGGAGCCTCCTAACTACTCCAGGTCGTCAGCGGCCATCACGTAGTAGTAGGCACCCGTGGGGTAGTAGTAGTCATCAGTGGTGTCGTCTGGCTCCTGGGATCCGTTATCTGGTCGCAACAATCAGGTATAGGAGGAAAAGAGGTAGCAAAGCAACCGTGAGTACTCATCCGAAGTACTCAGCAAGCAAGGATCTACACTACATATGCAACATTGTCAAAGAAAGGTTGTTTATATGGACTGGGCTGCAGAAATGCTAGAATAAGAGGGGGGGAGAAGCTAGTCCTATCGAAGACTAGCATCTTCTAGAAACCAGCATCTTGCAGCAACATGAGGGAGTAGGGTAGCATAAAGTAAAGTAGTAGTAGTGTTATCAACCTCGGCCAGAGATCCTTTCTCGACTCCCTACGAGAAAGCAATCCGAGAGCCAAACTATCCATTCCTCATATCCATTTCTCATATCCATGTCTCATCTCAAGTATCCAGTTCTAGTTGTATCGATCGGGATGCAACTCCAAGTGTCCGTTACCGTAGGACAGGCTATTGATAGATGTTTTCTTCCCTGCAGGGGTGCACCAACTTACCCACCACGCTTGATTAACTCCGGCCGGACACACTTTCCTGGGTCATGCCCGGCCTCGGCCGAACAATACGCCACAACCCGACCTAGGCTTAAGAGAGAGGTCAAGCACGCCGGACTAAACCTATGCCCCCCAGGGGTCTTGGGCCATCGCCCCGGGAACTCCTGCACGTTGCGTGGGCGGCCGGTCAGAAGACCTAGCTACCTCCTTCAAAAAGGCAGGTGCTTACCAGTCCAACCCGGCGTGCGCCGCTCAGTCGCTGATGTCTAATAAGCTTCGGCTGATGCATACGACACAGAACGCCCATACTATGCCCACGTGATGGTTAGTGCTATCAGGCCAGAGGCCCCTCGGATCAAATATCCAAACCGTTAGGGTGTTGGTAGTGCGGTCACGAGCAGAGACTGACGAAAGATGTGACCCCATCGCCCCGTCTTGAGTACTTGCGGCAAGGGCTATGAATGCCCGACCATGCCTCGTAAATATCTCGCGGGCACCTTCCAGGTCAACCCGACTCCACATCACTCGCTATTAAGCTCGCGCGGGTACCTCTCAGGGCCGAACCGTCTTTAGTAACATGGTTCAGTGTAAAGTCATAGTAACCATAGTAACTGTGTGTCTAACACCAAGGGGAAAACCCGAGGAATCACCCCCGGTGAATTCCACTCGATGTTATCATCAAGGTGAACGTAAGAGGATCCACTCTCGAGGTTCACACTTGAGGGGTTGCACGACAGAGCCGTAGCGGAAGTGGTTAAGGAGGAAATCACTCTCGATGACCTCGACCGTATAGCTACACTATAGAGCTCTCATCAGGAGTGATGTAAGAGGTTCCACCCTTGGCACTCGATGGTAACTCTGCAGAGTTGTACAACTAGGGGGGTGATGTGCGGTGTCGGGGCCTAGACGTCGATTACATTGATCGAGTCATCGAACATAAAGCGGGGAAACTTGGATAAGGTGGGGGTCACTAATGGATCACTAACCAACCTATACTGAGCAGTTTAGGATAAGCAGGTAAGGTATGAAAACAAGTAACAAAAACGGGCTATGCATCAGAGTAGGACCATACAGAAAGCAGTAGCAGTTCTAATGCAAGCATGAGAGGGAAAGAAATGGGCGATGTCGGAATGCTCAAGGAGGGTTCGCTTGCCTGGAAGCTCTATTGAAAAGGAAGAAGTGTCGTCGTCAACATAGTCGATCACAGGGGCAGCATCAGTCTCGGGGTCTACCGGAGAGAAGAGGGGGAAGAAATAGTAAATACCGAGCAGACAAGGCATCACAAGGCATAACATGGAAATACGCGGTGCTAGAGGTGGACTAACGTGGTACTACACTTTGAAGACGAAGAGGGAAAACACCCGGAGGGGTTTTCCCAGTGTTAGGCATTTTTCGGACAAATTAAAGAGAGGGGAAAGTTCCATGTTCAGCATGCTAGGCGCATGTGACAGATGAACGTACCGCGCATTTGGATTCATTAGTTTTTTTTGAGCAACTTTCATGTAGAAAACATTTTCATCCGAGTTAAGGATTATTTTCTATGATTTATCAGAGATTTAAACAATTTTAGAAATTTAATCTAATTAAAAAAAAGCGAAAAGGCTAGGTGCATCTGGTGCAGTGCACAAAAGATGCACCAGTGTGACTGACCAGTGGGTCCAGTCAGCTGCTGACTCATCAGTTGACTGGTCCACGGTTGACCAATGAACTGGTTCGATGGGACCCGCCTGTCAGCGACCCATGGCCTAAATACATTTTTTTAAACTAGCAGACCTGGGGCCGAGTTGTTAATGGGGGGGGGGGGGGGGGGGTTAGTGGATTCAGTGGGGATAGTGGGGGGTTAACCCCTAATTAACCGAGGCAGGGGGCCGACTAGGCTTCCATGGGCGCAAGGCGCGGCGGCCTCGCTCAGCAGCGGCGAAGGGCGGGGAGCAGGGGAAGGCCCCAGGCAGCGGCCCTGGTAGGCGCGGCCAAGCGCCAGCAGCGGCTCGCAGGCGGGAGGCTAGGGGGTGTGGTGGAGGGGGGCGGCCGGAACGCGTGGGCGCGCCGAGCAGTACGGGCGGCGGGCGGCGCGAACGGGCGCAAAGCAGCGACGGCGAGCGCGTGCCCTGGTAGCGGGGCACGGCAGGCGAGGTGGGCGCGGGTCGGCGCGTTGGCAAGGCGTCAACAGGCGCGCGGGGTGGGGTGGCAGTAGAAGTACAGCGGCATCAGCGGCAAAGCTTCAGCAGAAGAAGCAGCAGCAGGTGACAGCGCGGCGGCAGCGGCACGGGAGGCCAGCGAGGCACGGCGGGGCGGTCGGCCAAGACGGGCGGGGGCACGGTTGAGGGGAGTAGGGCGCGTGCTCGGGTGTGAGCTAGATTCGCGGTGGCCGCAGTAGTGAGGCCAACGGCAGCGGCTGGCTCGACAATGATGGGGACGGCGTCTACGGGGCGAATGGGGCGGCGTACATAGAGGGGAAGGAACGGGAGGCTCACCAGGAGCCTGTAGAGGAGCAACGCGGGATCGAGGGAGTCTCGAGGTGGCCGAATTTCGACGGCGAGGGCGGTGGTGCCGAAGGTGGAAGACGATGAGGATCCGGGGCAGCAACGGCTCCCTGCTCGCGCTGCTGGCCGTAGTCGACGCAGGAGATGCCTTCGGTGCTCCTCGACGTCTTCGCTTGGCTCGGGGAGGTCGTCGGCCATGGTCACGGCGAGGCAGCAGCGGCGGCCGCGTCGGGTGGACACAGGGGAGAAAGGGATCTGGGGAGAGGGAGAGTGGAGGACGGAGTGGGGAGCGAGGGGGCAAGTGGGGGAGAGGACCGAGGCGTCGCATGGGGCGGCATCCTCATCGCCTCTGCGGTGACGCCGATGAGCTGGTCCGGGCGGGATTGCTCGGTCACAGGCGCCCGGTCGCGTGAGCAGTGGGGAAGAAAGGCGACCGAGGGAGTGCGGGATTGGGCCGGCCTGGCTGGCTCGAGGCTCAGTTGGGCCGGGGGGGTGGTCTAGGCCCAGGGGGCTTCCCCTTTTCTTTTTCTTTTTCTTTTTCTTTTGTTTATTTAACAAAGATAGAAAGGGAATTATTTGGGAAACTATTTCACTTAGAAAAAATTTGGGAGGTGTCCCATTAAATCCCTGGTGATTATAGACAGTGCCAAAAAATATTTTGGAGACCGGAAGAATTCATTTGGTATTTTCCATAAATAGGATAGAATTTTAAAATGCTGAATTGGTGCTGTTTTAATTACTAATGCTCATCTTTGCACAAGAGTGACGTTGTGTTCCTTAACAAATAATTGTTATGGAATTTGTGAAAAATGATGAACATTTTTCCAGCAACTTTTGGGCAACTTCAAACTTCACTAGAATTTGATTTGACTGGAATTTCCAAGTGGGTATTGAATAAAGCTGATTAAGAACTGTTTGGAAAATGATTAGTTTAATCACAGAGGGTTACTGTAGTATGACACTGGGGGTGTTATAGTATCGCCCCTAGTTGACCGTGGATCGTGTGATCTCTTATGTACTCGAGGATCTAGCATATGTGTGACTATTTCTTGTTGGTTTAGTGTTTCTCTCGTGTTTTCCCTCATGTTTCCCCTCGTGTTCTTCCTCGTGTTCTCCGTGTTCATCGCGGGATCCGCTCCTTTCGTGAAAGATCAACCGAATAGGGTTCTACCCTACATTACATATCTTGCCCATTTGAGCAATTGAGCTAGCGTCTATCTAGTATTCGCACAACAGAGCATTTTCCGTGGTTGCACATTTGAGCTCACCCCTTGGTTGTGCGGATCCCATCTATCTTCCGTGTGTGTGTTCCTAGTGATATCCTTGGGTTTGATCTATTTGCTTTACTTGCATTTTTGTGAACCTTCTCAACCTTATCGATATCTTGTCTAACATTTGCTTGAAATTTGGCCACCCTCCTAACCGAGCTACTCCATGAGCCTTCTACTTGTAGGTGTGAGAAACAAACCCGGTTCCAATTCTACTATTGTGCCATTGCATTGAGTGACACTTGTTGCATACTCAATCCTCGAAAAAGGTAACTTCGGTATTGTTCTCTCATTTTCCTACTCACCCACTTGGTTATGATGGATAGGCCAACTTCGTCGGCGAACCCGCTTTTCGAGGAGCAAGAAGGTGATCACGGCTACGTCACCAAGAACCACTTCTTCATCGCTCAACGAGCTCTACATCAAGAGAGCGAAGCATTGGGTGAACGCTTGGAGCAACTCGCCTTCGACCTTCATCAATCGGAAACACGGAAATGAGACTACATCGACGAAACATTGAATACACAAATGGAGGAACTCCGCAACCTGATCGTGCGACGCCTGTCTTCCTCATCCTTGTCATCAAGTCGGCTTAACTCAAGCCGCCGATCAAGTCGGCAATCTTCGGACTCCTCCTCCTATGAATCAAGTCCTCCCCGAGCTCGAGTCCCTCACCGTGAAGATCCTCAAGATCGCCAACCTCTAGAAAATCCATTCCATGGCAATGGCTTACAAGACCGAATTCGAGCTCGTGAAAGGTCGGGACAACAAGCGCAAGAACCAAATGACAAAGAGCAAGTACCTCCACAAGTTCCTCGTCAAGAGACTCTAGATGATGACGCCATTCATCAAGCACAAGCATTCGAAGCAAAATGAGCACTCCCCGAGTCCACTCGAGCCGTTGAAGAGCGCAACCGCCAAGTGCGAGAACAAGAGGAAGCTCTTCGTCGGGAGATCCAAGAAGAAGCCGCGCATCACAAAGAACAACAAGAAAGGCACAACCAAGCGCATATTCCTCGTCCTCCTCCACGACAAGAACGACACCAAGTGGAACAAGTGCTTCATGACCCTCCTTTGTGCCAAGAGTGACAACATGAGGAATGAGCATTCGAGGACCTCCCTCCACGACAAGGGCAACATCACAACCGCTACTATGATGAAGAACTACGCTACGACAAGCTCAAGTTCACCATGCCCAAGTTCTCTGGAAGCAACGATCCCGAAGAGTATCTCTCATGGGTCTTGAAGGTGGACAAGATATTCCGTCTTCACAAGTACGACGAGCAAAATAAGATCGCCACGGCCTCACTTGAGTTCCAAGACTACGTCCTCATTTGGTGGGAACAAGTGATCGACCGACGACAAGCATGAGGAGAACCACCAATAACAACTTGGACGGAAATGAAGGATGTCATGAGAGCTCGCTTCGTGCCTACACACTACACCCGTGATCTCTTCAAGAAGTTGCAACTCCTCAAGCAAGGCACGAAGACAGTGGAAGAATACTACCAAGAGATGGAGATTGCCATGATACGAGCCAATGTCAAGGAAGATGTCGGGTGGTAGGTGCGACATATGCCAACGGGTGGCTTATCATTGTGGGAGCCAGTAAGACATCACCGGTGCCTGGAAACGGGATGAGGCGAAGACATGCACGCCGGCGGATCTTACCCAGCTTCGGGGCTCTCCGTGGAGATAACACCCCTACTGCTGCTCTGCGGGGTCTCCGCATGATCACAAGATGGACAAGTAGCTACACAATGCTCCTTGAGCTGTTTGGTGGGAGGAGGAAGAAGGGCACGGCTAGCTTGCTTCTTCTCCTTGTGTGGTGTCTAAAACTAGCTGGGGGTCGAACCCTTTGCATGGGCGCCCCGGGGGTTTATATAGGCCTACCCCCCGGGGGTACAATGGTAATTCGACTGGGCGCGGGGCCCAGCGGTCTGTGACTGCGCTCGTCGGCTTCTGCGCCGGCCGCTGGGGCCCGCCGACTGGTGGGTCCCGCCGGCTGCCGGCTCCTCGGTCGACAGGCAGGCCCCACTGTCCAGGACCTGGTCGGCGGCTGGTTACTGTTGCTCCATCTTGGTGACGTGGGCTTCGTCGTGGTAGGCGTGGCTATAGTACCGCCGCCTGGCGGGCGATTGCTGTAGCCTCACCGCGTCTTGCCTCCTTAATGGGGCGTCTCCTTCAAGGAAGGCGGCAAGCCGGCTGCGGGGAGCCGGCTCTGTCTCGGGCCGACTGGGGGAGGCGTGGCCGCCTTCGGGTGTCTCTCTGACCGAAGGGGCCCACCGCCCGTGGGCCGTACTGGCAGCCCGTCGTGGATGGCGTCAGGGTCAACATGGCAACAGTGTTGCGCCGGACGGGTCATGGTCGCCCGTACGGCGCACTGTGCCGGTCGTGCTCCAGGATTTGGGGGTGGCAGGCTTCACTGTAGCCACGCCCCGTCACATCGCCGCTAGGTGGATGCAAACTTTGAGGGTACGGTCTCGACCGCTTTATGGGAGCCGGCTTCTTGGAGTCGGCCTTCTCGCGGCCGGCTTCTCGAAGCCGGCCCTCCCGTGGCTTCCTTCGCAAGGGCCAAAGTCGGGCCGTCTTCCGAAAGCCGGCCTGGGTGACAGCCAGCAAGGGGAAGGCGGCCCCATGTCTTGGATTCTTGAGAGCCGGACGGGCTCGTAATTTTTGCAGAAGGGCCAGGGGAAGCAGGCTAGGCTACCCATGGCTATTTACTCCGGCAGTAGTCCCCGAAGCTGATCGAGCTTCGAGGCAGACAGAGGGACGAGAAGCTTGGTCAGCTTCCTATCCTGAGGAGATGGCTTTGCTGGTGTACGCCGATTTCGGGGAGCTGAAAGTGCGTTATATCGACTAGAGGGGGGGTGAATAGGCGATTTTTATGAAAGTCTTCAAAACGTGGAAGTTATGAAGACAAACAGAATAGATAGGCCTATCACTATGCAGCGGAAGTTAGATTACACTAGACAGGCCATGGTCAAGTATTCAATAGAGTGAAGGCACAGTGACAAATAGCTTCAGTGTAATAAGGATCCGGTAGGAAGAAGTTATGAAGCCAAACAGATTATGCAGTCACGTTGTGAAGACAGAAGATATAACAGGCATGCAATGACTTCACAACGAGTAACAGTAAGTAAATGGAAGTGAAGATGAAACCAGTGACACGTTGAAGACAATGATTTGTTGGACCAGTTCCAGTTGCTGTGACAACTGTACGTCTGGTTGGAGCGGCTAGGTATTTAAACCAAAGGACACACAGTCCCGGACACCCAGTCCTGAACACGCAGCTCAGGACACCCAGTCCTCACCGTATTCTCCTTGAGCTAAGGTCACACAGACCTCGCCCAATCACTCTGGTAAGTCTTCAAGGTAGACTCCCAAACCTTCACAGACTTCGTTCACAGGCAATCCACAATTTCTCTTGGATGCTCAAAACGCGACGCCTAACCGTCTGGAGGATGCACAGTCCTCAAGTGTAATAAGTCTTCAGATCACTCAGACAAGAAGACTTAAGTGATGCCCAATTTACTCTGGCTCTGGGTGGCTAGGGCTTTTCTCCTCGCTAGGATTTTTCTCTCAAAGGCTTCGAGGTGGGTTGCTCTCAAAGACAAAAGCCGTGCACTGAAAATCTGAGCAGCCAACCATTTATGGTTGTAGGGGTGGACTATTTATAGCCACTGGGCAACCCGACCTGATTTGTCCGAAATGACCCTGGGTCACTAAGGAACTGACACGTGTACCAACGGTCAGATTTCGAACTCACACGGCAACTTTACTTGGGCTACAAGTAAAGCTGACTTGTCCGACTCTGGACAAGATTTGCTCTCATAGTCTTCGCTCGAAGACATAGGATTTGAATTAGGCATCACTTCAGTCATTCTGACTGGTTCTCTTGGACCCCACTTAACAGTACGGTGGTTCCTATGACTCAACACAAATGAAAAAGAACTACGAAAGATCTAACTCTTCGAGTTCCATAAGCTTCACGTGGTGTCTTCTCCTGTCATAGTCTTCAATGTGAATATCTTCATAAATCACCATTGTCTTCAATGTCTTCGTACATTTTTAGGGATCATCTCTGGTAGTAAAACCGAATCAATGAGGGACTTCTACCTGTGTTATCCTGCAATTCTCACAAACACATTAGTCCCTCAACTAGGTTTGTCGTCAATACTCCAAAACCAACTAGGGGTGGCACTAGATGCACTTGCAATCTCCCCCTTTTTGGTGATTAATGACAAACTAGTTGAAGTTTTCAACGGGGAATATAATTTGTGAAATTGTAAAGGAATTGTCTTCATAAGCTGCAAAGGCTCCCCCTGAAGATGTGCATATAAGTAATTTGCTTCTTGAATGCAAATGCACATGGCAGGTTGTACTTGTGGAGATCCATTTCAACTTATGATGACAATCCACTATGCATGTAAAAGTATATGAAGATAATGACATGCATAATGAAAAATGGACGTCTGCAGAATGATCTAAGTGCGGAATTTATCGTCGCACATGCGGAATTTATCTTCGCAACACAAAGTGACAAACAGGTAGCAGATGACCATCGAGTCTAAGTGTTACAACTCAAAGAAGCAAATGTAGCAGAACGGGAGTTGCAAGCACGAAGCAAAATGTAGCAAAATATAAAGGCACCCGCCCATAGTGACCCGTTTGAAGACTAACAACATCATATGCTTCTCCCCCTTTTGTCAGCGATGACCAAAAAGGTTTGAGGACATAGAGTTTTCTACGCGTTCCCAGGCGCAGCAGGGTCGGTGGAGTTGTTTGGCGGTGCGGAAGAGCTTGGTGCAGAGTCGACGCGCGCTGAAGGAGGTGGTGGTGATGTAGCGTCATCTTCTTCTTCGATGATTCTTGCAGTCACTGTGGCAGCAGATGAAGAGAACTCTGAGTCTTCAAGTGAAGGAGTTCCGCGCGGCACAGCCCTTCTGGGAGGTGTGTAATCAAACTTGAAACTCTCTCTGAAGCCATCCTCATGAAGATCAGCTTCAGGGCACAGCATTGTGAGTCCTTTCCAGGTGCGGCGACAAGTTTCATGAGCCACGAATGCGTTCTTGGTGGCAATATTTCTGATGCGGTTGACATCCACAAGAAGCTCTCGGTCATTAAGGGCACGAGCGCGCTTCTTGGGTCTTTGAGCAGATGTGCTATCAGTGGCGTCAGTTGATGCAGGGCATGGGGCACGTGTGGTGCCAGCCAACGGATACACCCTGGATATGGCTTCAACACCTTCAACGTTCTGCGTGAAGCTCTGGTGTTCTGCATTCTGAAGACTTAAGGGTTGCTTGGCAGGCTCAGGATAGATAGCTTCAGCAGAGGTGTCCACGTCTGGCAAGAAAATCCGATGGTTGCGGGATGAGGGCTGATATGAAATTGCAGAGTGAAGCTTGATCAGCCTCATTACCCATGGAGCATAGAACTTCAAGCCAAATAAGTCTGAGCCTGAGGCAGCGAGTTAGCGTATGAAGAAGTCTTGACCGTTGAAGCATTTGCCATGAAGGATGCAGAAAATCAGAGTCTTCATTGCACCCTCAATCTTGGCATGTGGAGAGTGTCCCTTAATGGGCCAGAGAGTCCGCCGGATGATGTGATATATGGTCCTGGGCAGGTACTCAAGGTCTTCAACGAAGAACTCTGTTGGATAAGGTGCATCATGGGGCAATGGCTTCATCATTGAGAGCATCTGACTCATATTTGGCTCAGGCCTCTGGAATATGCTCTCAATTGCTTCAGCATGTAGTTGACAGCCTTCCTTGAAGAATTCACCAGGAGTGGGCAGGCCGGTAAGCTCAATGATATCGAAGGCATTGGCTTCGTGATGGACATTGCCGGTCATCCACTCCATGATCCAAGTCTTCGGATCTCTGTTGTATCCTTTGATATGGAGGGTGGCATAAAATTGCAGCAGAAGCTCTTCATTCCAGTGCTCCTCATCAGTTACAAACTGCAGCAGACCCACTTGCTTAAAGCAATCCAAAGCTTCCTCTAAACATGGCAGACCAGCAATGGCTTCAACATCAAGGCGCTTGTGCGGGAAGATGCGACCTTGGTTGTATAGGATGCATGAGTAGTAACTGTGCTGAGGATAGCTCCAGAACCTATCTGATACAATCCTTTCCCTTGAATAAGGGTTCTTGGAGCTGTTGAAGAACGTGTTATCTGCCTTGAAGCTAGTGATGTTAAAGGAACCAGGAGCTGATGCAGGACCTAGAAACCTTGGCAGTTTTGGGATTGGCGTCTGGACTGAGGCCTGTGCTCAACATGGTAATCAAATTGAGGACCTGCAGCAGACTCAGGAACAGACGTATCTGGATCAGTAGCTTCATTGTCTTCAGAAGCTTTGGGTGAGGAGGGCTCCACATTGACTTCAATGTTGGTGGTGGCAGCCTCAATATTTTCCGCCTCCACTTGACTAGCTGGAGGGTCAGATGCGGGCACGTTCTCCTGGAGAACTGCTTCTTGGTGGAGCGGGGAAGTGGGTTCTGGTGGTACTTCTTCATTGTCTTCGGCTGATGCAGCCGGAATGTCGTCAGCAGCCTGAGTCCTTGGACCTTTGCGAAGCCTGCGGAATGCAGACGACGCTTGTGGAGTTGCAGTGGGCTGGGCTTCATTGTCTTCCTCTTGTGGGCGATCTGCCCATGATGCATCTTGTGTAATTGGCGTCAACGGACGACCAATGCTGATGAGTTCGCTTGTCTCAAGCTGAGGAAGGGCTGCATCATCTTGTACATTGTCTTGGTGACCAATGTCTTCAGCAGCGATGGGGTCGGCTGCTGGAATGTCTTCAGCTTCAGGAGCCTCTGTGGGAGAAGGCTCATGTACTGTCAGCTGACGATCTGCGTCAGGATAAATGACAGAGAGGGGCTCAACCATCAAGGGCTCTGTGGGAGCAGCCTGAGCTTTCTTGTGCTTGCGCTTCTTCTTGGTGGGGTCAGAAGGAGAGGCTTCAGAGTGTTTCCTCTTTCTTGCTTCAGCTTCAGCTGTCCTTGTCTTCTTGAGCTCGGAAGCAGTGGAGCGGCTCTTTGGCTTCGAGCTAGTTGTAGCAGTGGGGAAGACAATCGGAGCAGCTTCTTGCCTTGTTGCCTCTGGTTCAGTCACAACAGACTTCTTCTTCTTCTTCGCGGCCATCCTGGGGTCGATGCCGGGACGCCCAAGTGCCTTGCGCTTCTCGGCCTCATTGTAGGCCTGCACACATCTATCTGCCAAAGTCTTCATCCTCTCACGTGAACCTTGAGCTTCAGCACGCTTCTTTAGAAAGTTTTCTTTTAGCTCGTGCAACATGATTTTTAAGTTCTTCACTTCCTGCACGCTGAGCTTGGCCATGTGCTTCTTGAACTGAGCCTTTTCAAAATCAATTTTCTACTTCAGTTCAACAATGCGTTGAGCAATTTCAAGTTCTGAAGCAATAGCGCCTTGGAAGGCGACGCTGAGGCCTATGGGCAGCTGCAGATCATCGAAGCTTATGTTTGGTGAGGCAAACCATTCATCGATGAAGTTTTGGATGATGGCGACGTCAAACAGAGGCAGATTGTTGAAGATTTCAGCTTCTTCCTTGCTCTTGATGAGCTGCTCAAGAGCGTCATCACCAAGATCTTCATCACTGGATAGATCAATGGTTTCACTGCGCAGAATGGCAGCAGTTGTGAGCTCTTTGCCTGTGTGTTGCTGAGGCTTCTTGGCCTTCTGGGGCTTGGAGACTCTTGATAAGTCTTCAGACTGCACACTGGCTTCAGGAGGTGCAGTTGCCAATGGCTTCGCCCTTGAGATTTTGGGTGAAGGGGCCGGATTTGAAGCTTTTGGCTTCTTCATCTTCTGTGGCTTTGGTACAGCACGCGCTTCATCAGACTCAGAGTCAGCAGGAGGGTCATTGACTGCAGTCCCTTGGACTAAGATGCGAGTGATGAGGCCCTCAAGATTTGCATACGGACCGATGATATTGGGTTCTGCGTCGCGTGTGCCATCTTCCCTTGGTGCGGAGGGACCAGGGTTGAAGTCTAATCCCAGCTTCTTCTTGTTTTGCTTCGCAAAGTTCTAAGCAAACTGGAAGTTGCGCTTGAACAGATTGTCATCGCGACACCAGAGGAGTGATGACGGATGTGCTTCAGCTAGCTGCGGTCCTCTGACCATGCATGGATAGAAGCCTTGAGCAATAGCTTCGTCTCTGGACCTGGGTACGAGATTTTTGTATAGTGCGTCTCCCCATGGTCTCTTGATGGCACACTTCTCCGCATACTCCTAAGTGACGAAGCAGTATTGGAACCATTGCTCTGCCCAATATCTTCGAATCCATTGGATTCGGGTCTTGCGCTGACCATAATTCTCTTCAGGATCAGTTTTGTACATTTCTGCCAGTTCATCAGGCAGATCTTTTGACGTTCCACCACGTCTCTGTCTGCCTCCCTTCCTTGCTGCTGTTTCTGAAGCCATTAATAACTTGGAAGGCTTCAAGATGTTCAAAGGCTTCCTTTTGCTTGACCAACAGGAACTGGCTTCAGGAGAGTTTATGTGATGCTGTAAGAATTCTGCAAATGAATGCAGACTATGAGAACCAAAGGATTCTCCCACGGACATGTACCTGTGACAGCATTAAGGTGCGAGGGAAGGGGAAGAGGTCATATGCATTCTCAGAAGATTTTGAAGATAAATCGGTTTAGAAGACATTGACCTCATCGTGCGAAGACATTCACTCATAGAAAAGAAGTTGGTTCCAGATTTGTACGAACCCACAGATCAGTACAAGTGAGGAATCTAACTACTTTATGAAGCACAAGTGAATATTCTAGGCAAGTTAAGAGATGTAGACTGAGAGAGATCTAACTTGTGTGAATAGAAACTTCTTATGGCAGAAAGTGACAGAACCATAGGATCAAACGGGGCTGTAAAAGGAGGTTTTATTTACCACGCTTGGAACTGCTAGATGGAGTGGGAGTTGATGTCGAGCAGTTCAGTCCTCCGTGCCCTAACTTGACGACGGAAGACACCTACGGCGACGGCGGAGAGGTCGAAGTCCGCGGTTGGCGTGAAAACGACGTCGGAGAGGTTGCGGCAGTGAAGCGCTTCGTCGCCGGCATCGTTGAGAGCTAGCGGTGGCGCTAGGGTTCGTGCGAGGGAGGAAGAAGGAGATAATGACCGAGGCGAGTGTGTATTTATAGTTACAGGGGCGGCACTGCGCTATTACACAGGTGCCCCTGGCGATTCGCATCTGAACAACACGTGGCCACCATGCGGAATATCGAGGGCAGTTCCACATCCCACGCACGCCTGAATTGTCGGGTGGTCGTTCCTACTTCTCCAGATTTCTTGTGGATGAATGAGCATTGAAAACGGTTTTAAAGTTTGTCTCTGTGTCTTCTGCTGACAAGGACGCAGAGAAGACATTCGACAGTTTCAATAGAATGCATATGACTTGGAGAGATAGAGTTTGAGGTAGAAAGCATAGAGAGGTTAGGGTCCGATCACATTCACTTAGTTCAAAAAGGATTCGAACAAGAAGACATAGCTATAAGTGAATGCTGTAGAGGACAGAAGACTAGTATACATCTATATATCATCATAGTGAAGATAATCATGAAGACATGTTACGATTGAAGCCAAACCAAATGTGAAGACATTGCAAGGTAACGCCATGAGTGAAACACTTTAAAATGGAACATTTGGTGGTGGCGTTACCCACCGTATAGGAAGTATTAGACTCAGACACGGCGCACAATTGTCGTGGCGCTCTGAAGTTAATTTCCACATTAATGTATTCACACTCAGAATGTATGTCTTCATTGATTGAAGATATACGTTACTTCGTGTGTTGCACATCTAAGTCATCAATATGCATAAGTGTTAGGATGTGTGCCTGATCACAGGACATTTGAGGATTCCAAGATATTTAGCTCACACCGTAACTTGCAAAATCTCTTCTCATCCAAGGGCTTAGTGAAGATATCTGCCAATTGCTCTTCAGTGTTGACGTGTATGATATCAATATCTTCCTTCACAACATGATCTCTGAGAAAGTGATGACGAATTTCAATGTGCTTTGTCTTCGAGTGCTGAACTAGGTTGTTGGCAATCTTGATGGCGCTTTCATTGTCGCAGTAAAGTGGCACTTGCTTCAGATGAACGCCATAGTCCTTGAGAGTTTGCTTCATCCACAGAAGCTGAGCGCAGCAAGATCCAGCAGCAATGTATTCAGATTCAGCAGTGGAGAGAGATACACAGTTCTGCTTCTTTGAAGACCAACATACGAGTGATCGTCCTAGAAAGTGACATGTGCCCGATGTGGACTTCCGATCAACCTTGTCACCAGCATAATCAGCATCTGAGAATCCAACCAGATCAAACTCTGAGCCCTTTGGATACCATAATCCTAGAGTTGGGGTGTGAGCCAAATATCGAAGAATTCGCTTCGCAGCTAAGTGATGCGATTCCTTTGGTGCCGCTTGAAATCGAGCACACATGCAAACACTAAGCATAATATCTGGCCTAGATGCACATAAATAAAGCAAAGAACCAATCATGGAGCGGTATACCTTTTGATCGAACTCTTTACCATTGTCGTCGGGACCCAGATGATGTTTGGCTGGCATTGGTGTTGTGAAGCCTTTGGAGTCTTGCATACCGAACTTCTTCAGGCACTCTTTAAGATATTTCTCTTGAGATATGAAGATGCCGTTGCGTTGTTGCCGTATTTGAAGACCGAGGAAGAACTTTAGCTCCCCCATCATAGACATCTGATATTGCTCTTGCATCATATAGCCAAACTCTTCACTGTACTTCTGATTGGTGCAGCCGAAGATAATGTCATCCACATATATTTGGCACATAAACAGTTCACCATCATATGTCTTCGTGAAGAGAGTGGGATCTAGGGAACCAGGTATGAAGCCTTTGCTCTTCAGGAAGTATTTGAGTGTGTCATACCAGGCCCGAGGGGCTTGTTTGAGGCCATACAGTGCCTTATTGAGCTTGTATACCATGTCAGGATGTTTTGGATCTTCAAACCCAGGTGGTTGCGCAACATACACTTCTTCTTCAATCTTGCCATTGAGAAAGGCACTCTTCACATCCATTTGATACAGAAGTATGTTATGATGATTTGCATAGGCCAGTAGTATACGTATGGCTTCAAGTCTAGCCACAGGAGCAAATGTTTCATCGAAGTCAATGCCTTCCACTTGAGTATATCCTTGAGCAACAAGGCGAGCTTTGTTTCTGACGATTTGACCATGCTCATCTTGCTTGTTGCGGTATATCCATTTGGTGCCTATAATGTTATGCTTCCGTGGATTAGGACGCTTAACCAGTTCTCATACATTGTTCAGCTCAAACTGTTGAAGCTCTTCTTGCATAGCTTGAATCCATTCAGGTTCCATGAAGGCTTCTTCAACTTTCTTGGGTTCTGTAATTGAGACGAATGCGAAGTGCCCACAGAAATTTGCCAGCTGAGTTGCCCTTGAACGAGTGAGTGGACCAGGTGCATTGATGCTGTCAATTATTCTGTCAATCTGCACTTCATTGGCTACACGAGGATGTACAGGGCGAAGACTTTGCTCTTGCCGATCTGTGTTGTCGTTGGGAGGAATGTCTTCAGGCTGAGCATTGTCTTCATGTGGATCCGGTGCTGAGATGATAAGTTCTTCTTCAGGATGAGCTTCAGAAGGTATAATCTCTCCAGTTCCCATAAGCTTGATAGATTCACTAGCTGGAACTTCATCTAGCACATTTGGCAGTTGCTCTCTTTGTGAACCATTGGTTTCATCGAACCGCACATCCACTGTTTCAACCACTTTGTAATGAAAGAGATTGAAGACTCTGTAGGAGTGCGAATCCTTTCCATATCCAAGCATAAAACCCTCATGTGCTTTTGGTGCAAACTTTGAGGTGTGGTGTGGGTCCTTGATCCAGCATCTTGCGCCAAATACTCTGAAGTAACTGACATTTGGCTTCTTGCCAATTAGGAGTTCATAAGATGTCTTGTTCAGAAGCTTGTGAAGATAAACACGGTTGATTGTGTGGCATGCAGTGTCAATGGCTTCAGGCCAGAATTTTCTTGGAGTCTTGTACTCATCTAGCATCGTTCTGGCCATCTCAATGAGTGTTCTGTTCTTGCGTTCGACGATGCCATTCTGCTGTGGCGTATACGGAGCTGAGAATTCATGTGTGATGCCCAAGGTATCAAGATATGTATCAAGGCCAGTGTTCTTGAATTCAGTGCCATTGTCACTTCTGATGTGCTTTATCTTGGCGCCATAATTGTTCATAGCTCGATTGGCGAAGCGTCTGAAGACATCCTGCACTTCAGTCTTGTAAAGGATTATGTGCACCCAAGTATATCTAGAATAATCATCAACAATGACAAAGCCATAGAGGCAAGCAGTAGTGGAGAAGGTTGAGTAGTGAGTGGGACCAAACAGATCCATGTGAAGCAGTTCGAAGGGTCGAGTAGTGGTCATGATTGCCTTCGAGGGATGTTTTGCCCTCGTCATCTTCCCTGCTTAACAGGCACCGCATAAGTGATCTTTCTTGAACTTGACGCCTTCGATGCCTATGACATGCTTCTTCTTTGCAAGTGTGTGGAGGTTCCTCATGGCAGCATGCCCAAGCCTCCGATGCCAAAGCCAGCATTCTGAAGCCTTTGCTAGAAGGCATACTGCAAGCTGTGGCCCTGCTGAGAAATCTACCACGTACAAATCATATTTCCGATACCCTTCAAACACTAGAGACTTGTCATATTCCATTAGCACCAGGCAACGATATTTTCCAAATAGTATGATCATGTTCAAATCACAAAGCATTGAGACAGACATTAAGTTGAAGCCAAGGGATTCAACAAGCATGACTTTATCCATGTGTTGATCCTTTGATATTGCAACTCTACCTAGACCCAATACCTTACTTTTACCAGTGTCAGCAAATGTGATGTGGCTCTTGTCGGATGGACGTAAGGTTGAGTCCATGAGAAGACTTTGTTTGCCAGTCATGTGATTTGTACATCCACTGTCAATAATCCATTCTGAAGCCGCTGGTGTCGTACCCTACAGTGCAGTTAGGGGGATAGGCTTCACGAAGAGTATTGTGAAGCAGAAACATTTGACGAACCAGTGGGTTATGAAAACTTAGATCCAGATTAGGACTAATAGGGAGAGTAGCATGTGATTCAGGAACGAAATACATAGTGATGCCATTCGGGCATTTAATCTTGCGCCCCACAAGTTTTTTAAGGTCCCCAGCAATAACGTCAGAAGATTTTGGTTTTCTGCTAGAGACCTTTCCCTGCAAAAGAGAGTTAAGATTTCTTAACCACCCACATCTTCAAGGGTGGCTTAGAAGCAATAAGTCTAAGTGCAGCATCTGAGAATTTTGGCTTTGGAGCCCTAGCAAACAGTCCAGCAGGCGGACAATAATACTCATAAGAATAGGCAGAATCGTTTTTGGTCATATGAACATGACGGTTCGATGAACCGCTCTCATATTCATATGCCTGAGTATGGTTTCCCTGCAAAACATTTGCGTTAGTGCGACTCAGGTGAGTCCTCTGTCTGTATGAAGCCTTTGGACCATATGAAGCCTTTGGTCTGAGGTTTGTCTTCTTCATGTGATGTGTCATGAAGACATTCACAGGAAGATTCTCCAGACACATTTTTGGAACCCAGATCCTCTTCATAGGCGGTCCATTCCTGCAGTTAGTACCAATGTACCTGGCAAACACTTCACCATTCTGATTCTTAAACAGTTTATAGTTTGCATCAAAGGATTCATCAATGATAATGGGGTTAGCACAAGTGAAGCCAGATAGATTGGGTGGATCTGCTGAGGATTCCTTTGCAGCAACCCATGTGGTTTTGGGGTACTGCTCAGGTTTCCAGTAAGAGCCATCTGCATTTATTTTCCTTACGAACCCAACACCCTCTTTCCTAGGGTTTCGGTTCAGAATCTGCTTCTTGAGGACATCACATAATGTCTGATGCCCTTTAAGACTTTTGTACATCCCTGTTTCAAGCAATGTCTTCAATCTAGCATTCTCATCAGCAATAGCAGTGGTGTCCTCAGCAGAGGGGTTAGTTACCACTTCAACAGTTGAAGATATTGCAATAGCAGTAGCAGTGGAACATTCAGCAACAGAAGTAACATTATCACGCTCAATGCATTTAAGGCATGGTGGTTCAAATCCTTCCTGAGCGAAACTGATCTATTCGGCACGTAGTGACTCGTTTTCCTTTTGAAGGTCTTCATGAGCCGCTCTCAATTTCTCAAGATCTTGCTTCCTTTGAAGATAATCATAGGAGAGCTTTTCATGAGTAGTTGAGAGAGTATCATGACGATCTTCAAGTTCCTGATACTTAACGTGAAGATTTTTTATGTCTTCAATTAAGGATTCAGATCGAGTCATTTCAGCACCCAATAGATCATCGCTTCTGTCTAACAGTTTTTGAATATGTTCCATGGCTTTCTGTTGTTCAGTTGCAATTTTAGCAAGTGTTTTGTAGCTGGGTTTTGAATCACAATCAGAATCATCGTCACTGGATGTTTGATAGTGAGTAGTGCGTGTGTTTACCTTAGCACCGCGTGCCATAAAGCAGTAGGAAGGAGTCGAGTCGTCCTTGTCATTTGCATCGGTGTTGGTGATGAAGTCATTGTCTTCAGTGTTGAAGATGGACTTGGCGACGTATGCTGTAGCCAGACTCGCAATGCCAGAATCAGACTCCTCCTCAGACTCCACCTCTGCCTCCTCCGAAGCGGACTCCTCCTCTGAATCCATTTCCTTGCCAACAAACGCACGTGCCTTGCCAGATGAGCTCTTCTTGTGTGATGAAGACTTTGAGGAAGACTTGGAAGAAGACTTTGAATATTTCTTCTTCTTCTTGTCATCAGAGTCATATTCCTTGCTCTTCTTCTTCTTTCTGTTCTCATTGTCCCACTGTGGACACTCAGAGATGAAGTGTCCAGTTTTCTTGCACTTGTGACATGTTTTCTTCTTGTAGTCATGAGCAGAAACTTCATCATTCCTTGAGCTTGATCGTGAAGATTTTCTGAAGCCTTTCTTCTTGGTGAATCTTTGGAACTTCTTTACTAGCATTGCAAGTTCCCTTCCAATGTCTTCAGGATCATCAGAACTGCTGTCAGATTCTTCTTCAGATGAGGAAACAACTTTTGCCTTCAAGGCACGAGTTCTCCCATAGTTTGGACCGTAGATATCTCTTTTCTCAGAAAGCTGAAACTCATTTGTGTTGAGCCTTTCAAGTATGTCAGATGGATCGAGTGTCTTGAAATCAGGACGTTCTTGAATCATCAGGGCTAGAATGTCAAATGAACTATCTGTTGGAAATATGCCCTAGAGGCAATAATAAATTGATTATTATTATATTTCCTTGTTCATGATAATCGTTTATTATCCATGCTATAATAGTATTGATAGGAAACTCAGATACATGTGTGGATACATAGACAACACCATGTCCCTAGTAAGCCTCTAGTTGACTAGCTCGTTGATCAATAGATGGTTACGGTTTCCTGACCATGGACATTGGATGTCGTTGATAACGGGATCACATCATTAGGAGAATGATGTGATGGACAAGACCCAATCCTAAGCCTAGCACAAAGATCGTGTAGTTCGTATGCTAAAGCTTTTCTAATGTCAAGTATCATTTCCTTAGACCATGAGATTGTGCAACTCCCCGATACTGTAGGAGTGCTTTGGGTGTGCCAAACGTCACAACGTAACTGGGTGGCTTAAAGGTACACTACAGGTATCTCCGAAAGTGTCTGTTGGGTTGGCACGAATCAAGACTGGGATTTGTCACTCCGTGTAAACGGAGAGGTATCTCTGGGCCCACTCGGTAGGACATCATCATAATGTGCACAATGTGATCAAGGAGTTGATCACGGGATGATGTGTTACGGAACGAGTAAAGAGACTTGCCGGTAACGAGATTGAACAAGGTATTGGGATACCGACGATCGAATCTTGGGCAAGTATCGTACCGATAGACAAAGGGAATTGTATACGGGATTGATTAAGTCCTTGACATCGTGGTTCATCAGATGAGATCATCGTGGAACATGTGGGAGCCAACATGGGTATCCAGATCCCGCTGTTGGTTGTTGACCGGAGAACGTCTCGGTCATGTCTGCATGGTTCCCGAACCCGTAGGGTCTACACACTTAAGGTTCGATGACGCTAGGGTTATAAAGGAAGTTTGTATGTGGTTACCGAATGTTGTTCGGAGTCCCGGATGAGATCCCGGGCGTCACGAGGAGTTTCGGAATGGTCCGGAGGTAAAGATTTATATATGGGAAGTCCTGTTTTGGTCACCGGACAAGTTTCGGGGTCACCGGTATTGTACCGGGACCACCGGAAGGGTCCCGGGGGTCCACCGGGTGGGGCCACCTGCCCCGGGGGGCGACATGGGCTGTAGGGGTGTGCACCTTGGCCTATATGGGCCAAGGGCACCAGCCCCAAGAGGCCCATGCGCCAAAGGGCAAGGAAAGGAAGAGTCCTAAAGGGGGAAGGCACCTCCGAGGTGCCTTGGGGAGGAGGGACTCTCCCTAGCCGCACCCTTCCTTGGAGGAAGGGCCAAGGCTGCGCCTCCCCCCTCTCCCTTGCCCCTATATATATGTGGGGGGTGGGAGGGCAGCCATACCAATGTTCTGGTGCAGCCCTCCCCTTCTCCTAAGTCATTCTCCTCTCCCGTGGTGCTTGGCAAAGCCCTGCAGGATTGCCACGCTCCTCCACCACCACCACGCCGTTGTGCTGCTGCTGGATGGAGTCTTCCTCAACCTCTCCCTCTCTCCTTACTGGATCAAGGCGTGGGAGACGTCACCGGGCTGTACGTGTGTTCAACGCGGAGGTGCCGTCCGTTCGGCACTTGGTCATCGGTGATTTGGATCACAACGAGTACGACTCCATCAACCCCGTTCTCTTGAACGCTTCCGCTTAGCGATCTACAAGGGTATGTAGATGCACTCTCCTTCCCCTCGTTGCTAGTTTCTCCATAGATAGATCTTGGTGACACGTTGGAAAAGTTTGAATTTCTGCTACGTTCCCCAACAGTGGCATCATGAGCTAGGTCTATTGCGTAGATTCTATGCACGAGTAGAACACAAAGTAGTTGTGGGTGTTGATCTTGTTCAATATGCTTACCGTTACTAGTCCAATCTTGATTCGGCGGCATCGTGGGATGAAGCGGCCCGGACCGACCTTACACGTATTCTTACGTGAGACCGGTTCCACCGACTGACATGCACTAGTTGCATAAGGTGGCTAGCGGGTGCCAGTCTCTCCCACTTTAGTCGGATCAGATTCGATGAAAAGGGTCCTTATGAAGGGTAAATAGCAATTGGCATATCACGTTGTGGTCTTTGCGTAGGTAAGAACCGTTCTTACTAGAAACCCATAGCAGCCACGTAAAACATGCAAACAATAATTAGAGAACGTCTAACTTGTTTTTGCAGGGTATGCTATGTGATGTGATATGGCCCAAAGGATGTGATGAATGATATATGTGATGTATGAGATTGATCATGTTCTTGTAATAGGAATCACGACTTGCATGTCGATGAGTATGACAATCGGCAGGAGCCATAGGAGTTGTCTTAATTTATTTATGACCTGCGTGTCAACATAAACGTCATGTAGTTACTTTACTTTATTGCTAAAGCGTTAGCCATAGTAGTAGAAGTAATAGATGACGTGACAACTTCATGAAGACATGATGATGGAGATCATGATGATGGAGATCATGGTGTCATGCCGGTGACGATGATGATCATGGAGCCCCGAAGATGGAGATCAAAGGAGCTATATGATATTGGCCATATCATGTCACTATTATTTGATTGCATGTGATGTTTATCATGTTTATACATCTTATTCGCTTAGAACGACGGTAGTAAATAAGATGATCCCTCATTAAAATTTGAAGAAGTGTTCTCCCCTAACTGTGCACCGTTGCTAAAGTTCGTCGTTTCGAAGCACCACGTGATGATCGGGTGTGATAGATCCTTACGTTCACATACAACGGGTGTAAGACAGTTTTACACATGCAAAACACTTAGGGTTAACTTGACGAGCCTAGCATGTACAGACATGGCCACGGAACACAGAAGACCGAAAGGTCGAGCATGAGTCGTATGGTAGATACGATCAACATGAAGATGTTCACCGATGTTGACTAGTCCGTCTCACGTGATGATCGGACACGGCCTAGTTGACTCGGATCATGTAATCGCTTAGATTACTGGAGGGATGTCTATCTGAGTGGGAGTTCATAAGATGAACTTGTTTATCCTGAACATAGTCAAAAAGGATTTTGCAAATTATGTCGTAGCTCGCGCTTTAGTTCTACTGTTTAGTTATGTTCCTAGAGAAAATTTAGTTGAAAGTTGATAATAGCAATTATGCGGACTAGGTCCATAAACTGAGGATTGTCCTCATTGCTTCTTAGAAGGCTTATGTCCTTAATGCACCGCTCAGTGTGCTGAACCTCGAACGTTGTCTGTGGATGTTGCGAACATCTGACATACACGTTTTGATAACTACATGATAGTTTAGTTAAACGGTTTAGAGTTGAGGCACCGAAGATGTTTTTGAAACGTCGCGAAACATATGAGATGTTTTGAGGGCTGAAATTAGGATTTCAGGCTCGTGTCCACGTCAAGAGGTATAAGTCCTCCGACGATTTTCTTAGCCTACAAACTAAGGAAGAAAAGCTCAATTGTTGAGCTTGTGCTCAGATTGTCTGAGTACAACAATCATTTGAATCGAGTGGGAGTTGATCTTCCAGATGAGATAGTGATGTTTCTCCGAAGTCATTACCACCAAGCTGCTAGAGCTTCGTGATGAACTATAATATATCGAGGACATATATGACAATCCTTGAGATATTCGCAATGTTTGACACCACAAAAGTAGAAATCAAGAAGGAGCATCAATTGTTGATGGTTGGTGAAACCACTAGTTTCAAGAAGGGCAAGGGCAGGAAGGGATACTTCATGAAACGGCAATTCAGCTGCTGCTCTAGTGAAGAAACCCAAAGTTGAACCCAAACCCGAGACTAAGTGCTTCTATAATAAGGGGAACAGCCACTGGAGTAGAATTACCCTAGACACTTGGTAGATTATAAGGCTGGCAAGGTCGATAGAAGTATATTGGATATACATTGTGTTGATGTGTACTTTACTAGTACTCCTAGTAGCACCAGGGTATTAGATACCGGTTCGGTTGCTAAGTGTTAGTAACTCGAAACAAAAAGGCTACGGAATAAACGGAGACTAGCTAAAGGTGAGCTGACGATATGTGTTGAAAGTGTTTCCAATGTTGATATGATCAAGCATCGCACGCTCCCTCTACCATCGAGATTGGTGTTAAACCCAAATAATTGTTATTTGGTGTTTGCATTGAGCATAGACATGATTGGATTATGACTATCGCAATACGGTTATTCATTTAAGGAGAATAATTGTTACTCTGTTTATTTGGATAATACCTTCAATGGTCTTGCACCTAAAATGAATGGTTCATTGAATCTCGATCGTAGTGATACACATGTTCATGCCAAAAGATATAAGATAGTAATGATAGTACCACCTACTTGTGGCACTGCCATGTAAGTCATATCAGTATAAAATGCATGAAGAAGCTCCATGTTGATGGATCTTTGGACTCACTCATTTTTGAAAAGTTTGAGACATGCGAACCGTGTCTATTGGTGCATATGCATGAAGAAACTCCATGCAAATGGACCGTTTGGACTCACTTGATTTTGAATCACTTGAGACATGCAAATCATACCACATGGGCAAGATGACTGAAAGCCTTGTTTTCAGTAAAATGGAACCAGAAAGCAACTTGCTGGAAGTAATACATTTTGATGTGTGCAGTCCAATGAGTGCTGAGGCATGTAGTGGATATCGTTATGTTCTTACTTCACAGATGATTTGAGTAGATGTTGAGTATATTTACTTGATGAATCACGAGTCTGAATTATTGAAAGGTTCAAGTAATTTCAGGGTGAAGTTGAAAGATCGTCGTGACAAGCGGATAAAATATCTATGATATGATCATAGAGATGAATATCTGAATTACGAGTTTGGCACGGAATTAAGATATTGTGGAAATTGTTTCACGACTAATACAGCCTGGAACACCATACTGTGATGGTGTGTTCGAACATCATAACTGCACCCTATTGGATATGATGCATACCATGATGTCTCTTATTGAATTACCACGATAGTTTTTATGGGTTAGGCATTAGAGACAACCGCATTCACTTTAAATAGGGCACCACGTAATTCCGATGAGATGACACCATATTGAACTATGGTTTAGAGAAACCTAAGCTGTCATTTCTTAAAAGTTTGGGGCTACGACGCTTATGTGAAAAAGTTTCAGGCTGATAAGCTCGAACCCAAAGCGGATAAATGCATCTTCATAGGACACCCAAAACAGTTGGGTATACCTCCTGTCTCAGATCCGAAAGCAATAAGGGATTGTTTCTAGAATCGGGTCCTTTCTCGAGGAAAAGTTTCTCTCGAAAGAATTGAGTGGGAGGATGGTGGAGACTTGATGAGGTTATTGAACCGTCTCTTCAACTAGTGTGTGGCAGGGCACAGGAAGTTGTTCCTGTGGCACCTACACCAATTGAAGTGGAAGCTTATGATAGTGATCATGAAACTTCAGGATCAAGTCACTACCAAACCTCGTGGGATGACAAGGATGCGTACTACTTCAGAGTGGTACGTAATCCTGTCTTGGAAGTCATGTTGCTAGACAACAATGAACCTACGAGCCATGGAGAAGCGATGGTGGGCCCGGATTCCGATAAATGGCTCGAGGCCATAAAATCCGAGAGAGGATCCATGTATGAAAACAAAGTGTAGACTTTGGCGGAACAGCTCGATGGTCATAAGGCTGTTGAGTACAGATGGATTTTAAAAGGAAGACAGACAATGATGGTAAGTATCACCATTAAGAAAGCTCGACTTGTCGTTAAGATGTTTTCCAACAAGTTCAAGGAGTTGACTATGATGAGACTTTCTCACTCGTAGCGATGCTAAGAGTCTGTTGGAATTATATTAGCGATTACTGCATTATTTATGAAATCTTGCAGATAGGATGTCAAAAAAACATTGTTTCCTCGACGATTTTTCTTGAGGAAAGGTTGTATGTGATACAAACCGGAAGGTTTTGTCAATCCTGAAAGATGCTGATAAGTATGCAAATCTCCAGCAATCCTTCTAAGGACTGGAGTAAGCATCTCGGAGTTGGAATATATGCTTTGACGAGATGATCAAAGATTTTGGTGTATACAAAGTTTATGAGAAACTTGTATTTCCAAAGAAGTGAGTGGGAGCACTATAGAATTTCTGATGAGTATATGTTGTCGACATATTGTTGATCAGAAATGACGTAGAATTTCTGGAAAGCATATAGGGTTATTTGGAAAATGTTTTTCAATGGAAAGCCTGGATTAAGCTATCTGAACATTGAGCATCAAGATCTATAAGGATAGATCAAAACGCTTAATGGTACTTTCAAATGAGCACATACCTTGACATGATCTTGAAGGTGTTCAAGATGGACCAGTCAAAGAAGGAGTTCTTGCCTGAGTTGTAAGGTATGAAGTTAAGACTTAAAGCTCGACCATGGCAGAATAGAGAGAAAGGACGAAGGTCGTCCCCTATGCTTAAGACGTAGGCTCTACAGTATGCTATGCTGTGTACCGCACCTGAAGTGTGCCTTGCCATGAGTCAGTCAAGGGGTACAAGAGTGATCCAAGAATGGATCACAGGACAGCGGTCAAAGTTATCCTTAGTAACTAGCGGACTAAGGAATTTTCTCGATTATGGAGGTGGAAAAGAGTTCATCGTAAAGGGTTGCGTCGATGCAAGCTTAACACCTATCCGGATAGCTCTGAGTAGAGATACTGGATACGTATAATGGAGCAACAATTTAGAATAGCTCCAAGTAGAACAGTTATTTGGAATAGCTCCAAATAGAACGTGGTAGCTGCATCTAGGAGATGACATAGAGATTTGTAAAGCACACACGGATCTGAAAGGTTCAGACCCGTTGACTAAAACCTCTCTCACAAGCAACATGATCAAACCCAGAACTCAATGAGTGCTAATCACATAGTGATGTGAACTAGATTATTGACTCTAGTAAACTCTTTGGATGTTGGTTACATGGCGATGTGACCTGTGAGTGTTAATCACATGGCGATGTGAACTAGATTATTGACTCTAGTGCAAGTGGGAGACTGTTGGAAATATGCCCTAGAGGCAATAATAAATTGATTATTATTATATTTCCTTGTTCATGATAATCGTTTATTATCCATGCTATAATTGTATTGATAGGAAACTCAGATACATGTGTGGATACATAGACAACACCATGTCCCTAGTAAGCCTCTAGTTGACTAGCTCGTTGATCAATAGATGGTTACGGTTTCCTGACCATGGACATTGGATGTCTTTGATAACGGGATCACATCATTAGGAGAATGATGTGATGGACAAGACCCAATCCTAAGCCTAGCACAAAGATCGTGTAGTTCGTATGCTAAAGCTTTTCTAATGTCAAGTATCATTTCCTTAGACCATGAGATTGTGCAACTCCCCGATACCGTAGGAGTGCTTTGGGTGTGCCAAACGTCACAACGTAACTGGGTGGCTATAAAGGTACACTACAGGTATCTCCGAAAGTGTCTGTTGGGTTGGCACGAATCGAGACTGGGATTTGTCACTCCGTGTAAACGGAGAGGTATCTCTGGGCCCACTCGGTAGGACATCATCATAATGTGCACAATGTGATCAAGGAGTTGATCACGGGATGATGTGTTACGGAACGAGTAAAGAGAATTTCCGGTAACGAGATTGAACAAGGTATTGGGATACCGACGATCGAATCTCGGGCAAGTATCATACCGATAGACAAAGGGAATTGTATACGGTATTGATTAAGTCCTTGACATCGTGGTTCATCAGATGAGATCATCGTGGAACATGTGGGAGCCAACATGGGTATCCAGATCCCGCTATTGGTTGTTGACCGGAGAACGTCTCGGTCATGTCTGCATGGTTCCCGAACCCGTAGGGTCTACACACTTAAGGTTCGATGACGCTAGGGTTATAAAGGAAGTTTGTATGTGGTTACCGAATGTTGTTCGGAGTCCCGGATGAGATCCCGGACGTCACGAGGAGTTCCGGAATGGTCCGGAGGTAAAGATTTATATATGGGAAGTCCTGTTTTGGTCACCGGACAAGTTTTGGGGTCATCGGTATTGTACCGGGACCACCGGAAGGGTCCCGGGGGTCCACCGGGTGGGGCCACCTGCCCCGGGGGGCCACATGGGCTGTAGGGGTGTGCACCTTGGCCTATATGGGCCAAGGGCACCAGCCCCAAGAGGCCCATGCGCCAAAGGGCAAGGAAAGGAAGAGTCCTAAAGGGGGAAGGCACCTCCGAGGTGCCTTGGGGAGGAGGGACTCTCCCTAGCCGCACCCTTCCTTGGAGGAAGGGCCAAGGCTGCGCCTCCCCCCTCTCCCTTGCCCCTATGTATATGTGGGGGGTGGGAGGGCAGCCATACCAATGTTCTGGTGCAGCCCTCCCCTTCTCCCAAGTCATTCTCCTCTCCCGTGGTGCTTGGCGAAGCCCTGCAGGATTGCCACGCTCCTCCACCACCACCACGCCGTTGTGCTGCTGCTGGATGGAGTCTTCCTCAACCTCTCCCTCTCTCCTTGCTAGATCAAGGCGTGGGAGACGTCACCGGGCTGTACGTGTGTTGAACGCGGAGGTGCCGTCCGTTCGGCACTTGGTCATCGGTGATTTGGATCACGACGAGTACGACTCCATCAACCCCGTTCTCTTGAACGCTTCCGCTTAGCGATCTACAAGGGTATGTAGATGCACTCTCCTTCCCCTCGTTGCTAGTTTCTCCATAGATAGATCTTGGTGACACGTAGGAAAATTTTGAATTTCTGCTACGTTCCCCAACACTATCAAGTGATCTCAGCAGCGTCTTGACGATTTCATGTTTGGTGATCTCAGTGGCGCCGAGGGCTTGAAGCTCATTTGTGATGTCAGTGAGCCGGTCAAATGTGTGCTGGACATTCTCATTGTCTTTTCGCTTGAAGCGGTTGAAGAGGTTGCGAAGAACACTGATTCTTTGATCTCTCTGGGTTGAGATGCCTTCATTGACCTTGGAGAGCCAGTCCCATACGAGCTTGGATGTCTTCAAGGCACTCACACGGCCATACTGTCCTTTGGTCAGATGACCACAGATGATATTCTTGGCAGTAGAGTCCAGTTGAGTGAACTTCTTGACATCAGCAGCAGTGACACCTTCTCCAGCCTTGGGAATGCCGTTCTCGACGACATACCATAGGTCGACGTCAATGGCTTCAAGATGCATGCGCATCTTATTCTTCCAGTAGGGATATTCAGTTCCATCGAAGACGGGGCACGCAGCGGAGACTTTGATTATCCCTGTAGTCGACATAGCTAAAACTCCAGGTGGTTAAACCGAATCACACAGAACAAGGGAGCACCTTGCTCTGATACCAATTGAAAGTGCGTTATATCGACTAGAGGGGGGTTGAATAGGCGATTTTTATGAAAGTATTCGAAACGTGGAAGTTATGAAGACAAACAGAATAGATAGGCCTATCACTATGCAGCGAAAGTTAGATTACACTAGACAGGCCATGGTCAAGTATTCAATAGAGTGAAGGCACAGTGACAAATAGCTTCAGTGTAATAATGATCAGGTAGGAAGAAGTTATGAAGCCAAACAGATTATGCAGTCACGTTGTGAAGACAGAAGATATAACAGGCATGCAATGACTTCACAACGAGTAACAGTAAGTAAATGGAAGTGAAGATGAAACCAGTGACACGTTGAAGACAATGATTTGTTGGACCAGTTCCAGTTGCTGTGACAACTGTACGTCTGGTTGGAGCGGCTAGGTATTTAAACCAAAGGACACACAGTCCCGGACACCCAGTCCTGAACACGCAACTCAGGACACCCAGTCCTCACCGTATTCTCCTTGAGCTAAGGTCACACAGACCTCGCCCAATCACTCTGGTAAGTCTTCAAGGTAGACTCCCAAACCTTCACAGACTTCGTTCATAGGCAATCCATAATTTCTCTTGGATGCTCAGAACGCGACGCCTAACCGTCTAGAGGATGCACATTCCTCAAGTGTAATAAGTCTTCAGATCACTCAGACAAGAACACTTAAGTGATGCCCAATTTACTCTGGCTCTGGGTGGCTAGGGCTTTTCTCCTCGCTAGGAATTTTCTCTCAAAGGCTTCGAGGTGGGTTGCTCTCAAACGACAAAAGCCGTGCACTGAAAATCTGAGCAGCCAACCGTTTATGGTTGTAGGGGTGGACTATTTATAGCCACTGGGCAACCCGACCTGATTTGTCCGAAATGACCCTGGGTCACTAAGGAACTGACACGTGTACCAACGGTCAGATTTCGAACTCACACGGCAACTTTACTTGGGCTACAAGTAAAGCTGACTTGTCCGACTCTGGACAAGATTTGCTCTCATAGTCTTCGCTCGAAGGCATAGGATTTGAATTAGGCATCACTTCAGTCATTCTGACTGGTTCTCTTGGACCCCACTTAATAGTACGGTGGTTCCTATGACTCAACACAAATGAAAAAGAACTACGAAAGATCTAAGTCTTCGAGTTCCATAAGCTTCACGTGGTGTCTTCTCCTGTCATAGTCTTCAATGTGAATATCTTCATAAATCACCATTGTCTTCAATGTCTTCGTACATTTTTAGGGGTCATCTCTGGTAGTAAAACTGAATCAATGAGGGACTTCTACCTATGTTATCCTGCAATTCTCACAAACACATTAGTCCCTCAACTAGGTTTGTCGTCAATACTCCAAAACCAACTAGGGGTGGCACTAGATGCACTTACAGGAGCCCTGCGTCTTGCAGGTGGGAAAGTGGTCGACCCGCGTGCTGACCGTGGGCCCTCCCGCGAGCCACGTGATAGTGAGACCCTGCCAGCGCACGCGCGCGACGGGACGCCGCCGTAGGCCCGGGCCCGCCACTCCTAGGCCTCGGCCCGAGTGCTGATCTTCTGTGGCCCAGGTGGACCGCTCACCTTCCCGTGGCGATTTTATTTCGCCGTTAGGGCACAATAAACACGGGATGTGGGGGAGTGGGCATGATCGATCCCCAGGTTTCCCCACGCCGCGCCTCCTCGGCTCCGCCACGCGAGCCTATAAGTAGGGGGAGGAGGGGGAGAGACAGAGGTTCGCACGCTCTCTCTCACTCCACCCCTCTTCGTCCTCCTTTCTTCCTCTCGTTGCCGCCGCAGCTGCCTGTCTCAGCGCCGCCGCGCCGCCACATCGTCTTGCTCCCATGGCGCTGTCGAGCTCGTGGGACGGCTCCAACGTCCATGAGGACCATGTTTAGTTCCTCCGCCAGACTCGGCGCCTGCCCGACGCCAACCTCGTGCGGGTCCGCCTGGCGCTAGAGACGGAGATCTCGCCGGCACCGGAGGAGGGCGAGCGGACCGTCTTCCGCTCGCACTTCCTACGTGGCTTCGGCCTTCCGGCGAGCGGATTCCTGCGCTCCTTCCTCGAGTTCTACAATCTTCAGCCGCATCACCTCACGCCCAACACGGTGATGCTGCTGTCGGCCTTCGTCTCTCTCTGCGAAGGTTTCTTGGGGGTGCTCCCCACACTGGAGCTCCGGGGGGAATTCTTCCAGAGCAAACTCGGCACCGTCGTCGCAGGCGTGCCCGCCCCCTGCGGGGCCTACATCGCCATGAGGAGGTCTGGCGAGAACAACCCGTTCCTGTCCATCCCCCTGATCCAGTCGGTGAAGATCTGGCAGAAGTCGTACTTCTACGTGAAGAACGTCGCCCAGCAAGGAGACCACGTCAACCTGCCGGCTTACGTAGCCGGCCCGCCGGCTGGGAGGCAGCCCTCATGGAGTTTCCGGTCCAGGTCACTGTCTCAGGCCGGGAACGCAGCCGTCTCCCGGCTTCGGGTGATGATCCAGTCGGAAGGCCTGACCGGGGCCGACTTGGTGGCCGCCTTCGTGGAGCGCCGACTACTTCCTCTCCAAAGCCGGCCCCACATGATGTGTCAGATGAGTGGCTGCTTCGACCCAAGCTGGCTGAGCACCAGGGAGATGCCTCATGTGGAGGTGTCGTACATGGTAAATTATATCTCCAATTGCAAGCTCGCCGAGGACTGGCGATACGGTAAGGCGCCGTATTCTCGCGCCAACCCTCCGCCCGTGGTAAGCTTTCCTCTCTTTCTTCTTTTTGTTGGTAGCCGGCTTCATGATGGCCGGGTTCTGATCAGTCGGTTCTTCTTAGCAGAACCCCCTTCTTCCGCCGACGACCGGGGCAGGAGGGATAGAACGCCAGTACGTCCCCGACCGCACGGTGGATGACGTCGACGACCCGGATTTGGGAGAGGCCGTCATGAAAGACGCCGTCGTGGGGGACAACGCCGAGCCCGGAGGCACAGGGCTTACTGCCGGCTTCGAGGACTGGCCGGATGATGCCGAAGCCGAAGTCGCCCCGCGTCGCCAGCCGGCGGCCGACCATCAAGGCGCGGGCTCGTCCACCGCGCCGGCTGCCAGTGGCGGCGCACAGAAGCGCCGGGCCGCGTCAATCCTCTTCGGCAGTCGGCCGAAGAAGTCCAAAGCCTCCACCGCGGCGACCAAACGAGATGAGGCGGCCGCGAAAGCGGCCCGCTTCCGCAAGGTGGTGAAGCAGCCTCAGGCGGTCTCAGCGTAAGTCGTTGATTGCTTGGACGCATGCTTTTCATCATTCTCTTCTGTTGAACATTCTTCCTAACCTTTCCCCGCTCGCTGGACAGGGCGCCGCTTTCCCTTGAGCGGGGTCCGGGCGGCTCCATAGTTGGGACGACTGGAGGATCTTCGGGCTCCCGCCGCGTGGACCCCCACGCCGACCTCAGGGAGGCCACGGAGCGGAACGCCCATGAGGCGCGGGAGGAGCATGAGGCGGCGGAAAAAGCGGCCGCCCAGGCGGCGAGGGAGCAGGCTGACGCGGCAGCCAAGGCCAAGGCGGAGGCGGCGGCTGCGGAAACGGAGGCGGAGGGTTCGCGTAACCAGCCTCCGCTGCTCGCCATTCCCCTCCGAGCCGTGGCCCCTGACACCCCATTGCCCCTGGCGGAGGAAATCTTCCAAGACCTGCCGCTGATGGAGAGGAGGGAGGACCTCATGGTCTTCGCGGAGAGAGCGCCGCCGGCAGCGCCAACCGGAGCGGGCCAAGGCGGCCAATCGTTAGCGGCGCCAGAGGAGCCGGCCGGGGGTGAGCCGGAGGTCGGAGCCGGCCTCAAGGTGCAGCCGGTGACGCGTCGGCGCGCAGGGGGAGGCGCCGCTCCGCCGGAGTCGCGCCGAGTTGCGGGCGCCTGCCAGTCGGCGGAGGCCCTGGAGGCGGCCAGCACCGCCACGTCCGAGTGGACTCCCAGCGGGGGGGACTAGCAAGCTGAATGTGGCGGCCCAAGAGGTCCGGAGCCGGCTTCAAGCTCAGGCCGCCCTGCTACAGCAGTACACCCAGGAGTTCCTCTCGACGCGGGCCGCCATCCGGGTGAGTCTTTCATTCTTGGCCGCTTTGGTCTCTTGATTTCTTCCGTGGGGGCGCGTCAGCGCACCCACTGGGTGTAGTCCCCGAGATTCGGGCCGACTGCTGAGTAGTCGGGTCGGATCTTCCTTGATGACTACCTTATTCTTGCTTCTTGTCTGTTCTTCCAGGAATATCATAACTCCCGTGCTGCCGCCTTCAACTCCCAGGCTCAGGAGTTGGGTCGGAAGACCGACGACCTGGCCAACAGCCGAAGTAAGTGCTTGATCTTGTCTGTCTCCTGTGGGGGCGCGTCAGCGCACCCACTGGGTGTAGTCCCCGAGATTCGGGCCGACTGCTGAGCAGTCGGGTCGGATCTTCCTTGACGACTTTTTCCTTATTGGTTTTTTCTTTTGTCTTTCGTGCTTTCAGGGGCCAACGCCGACTTGAGGAGGGAGCTCGGCGAAGCGCAGGCCGCCCTTCGCACCAAGGATGCTGAGTACGCTGCCTTGGTCCAGGAGCGTGACCGCCTGGCCAAGAAGCTGGCTAACCAGGAGGAGAGCCACAAGGCGGCCCTGAAGAAAGCGCAGGATAGCGAGGCTGCCCTAAAGGCAGAGTTTGAGACCGAGGAAGCGAGCTGGGCTGAGACCCGGCAAGCGCTGGATGAAGGCTTCGGCCGCATCGAGGACTTGATCGACGGTAAGCCGCCTTCCTCGCTCCTCTCCTGCCCCCGGCCGCCTGGTTTTTGCTCTAACTTGTGCTGCTTCCTGTTTTCTGTGCAGACTACTTTCCCGGCTACTCCGCCTTCGCCGCCCAAACCATCGAGGCCCATAGGGAGGCGCACCGTCAGGCGGGGGTCAACATCGCGCCGGACGTGAATCGGACGCTTGAGGAGCAGCTCTTGGCGGTCCAAGCGCGGCTGCAGCCGGCTCACCGGATGCTTCGCCGGCTCCAACGTGCCAGAGCGCAGGTGTTGGCCGCCCTCTGGCCCGGCGAGACGATCCCCCGCACCCCGAGCCGGACTGCCAACTGGCTAGAGGTTGCAGTCGGTCGCTTTGAAGCTTGGAAGGCGTCGGCGGCCCGGCTTGGAGCCGGGCGGGCGTTGGATTTCGTTCGAGCCTGGTACCCAGGGCTGAACCTGGACCAGCTGCGCACTTGGCGGCTGGAGGCCAACGCGGAGCTGGAGGAGGTGCGGCCGGCTATCGCCCAGCGTGCTTCGACGATCGCCGAGTGCACCGACGTCAGCGTTTTTGCGCCTGAAATCAACGATGACGGCGTTGCCCTGCCGAAGAAGTGGTTCGGGCTGAACCCGGCGGTGGGCAAGGACTCAGCAGAGGAGATCGCCTCCAGCGACGAGGGCGAAGATGACGAAGAGGAGGACGGTGAATACGTCGAGCCAGCCAGTGGAACAACCGGCCGGCCTCAGGCTGACCGTGCCTCCAGCAACGAGGCGCGCGGAAGCGCGCCCTCTGCGGGAGGCGGTGATCAAGCCGAGGTTCGCCAGCCGGCCACTCCTTCAGCCGGCACAACCGTCTCCACCGACCAGCCCGGCTCGTCGGTCGCTCCGCCGGCTTAACCTGCCGTCCTTGTTTTTCCTACTTGTTGCTTTTTGAACAATCTTTATTAAGCTTTCGCAGTTCCACCCACTGGGGGTGTATCCAAACTATGTTGAATGCTGGCCTCTTGGAGGTATTTTATGTAAATATTATTATGTGCATGTTTGGTTTCCATTCGCGTATGCTTTTTATCCTTAGCCTTTTTCCTTTGCCGCCTTCCCTCTTTTGGGAGGCAAGTACTCGAGCTTTCTTGGATTGAAGTGAAGTGAATGGAAACCGGCCGGCCGGCTACTCTGGTAGTCGGTCGGCGGTAGGCGGCAAACCGGCTTTCGTTATATTAGTCCGTTGGTCCCTAGCCATTTTTCGTGTGGGCATCCTTTCCTGCTTTTGACTCTTGCCAGCCGGACAGCCGGTTCTTCGAACTGCGACTTTGGCAAGAGCTAAGCCTGTGTGTCGGCACACTACTTGTCTGACCGCGGGTAGGACTTCTAATATAACTCCAGTCGACCAGTCCCTGGGCCGACTAGTCGAACCCGGTGCCGGACAAAACAAGTAAATGAAATGACAAGGTCATAAGCATGATACTCTTCATTCATGGATAAAAGATGGTAGTCCCCGAGCCCTCCTCGGGGGGCCTATTGTCTCGTACTTAGTGCAAAAGTTAGCGTGATACATACTGCATTTCAACTATAAAATCTTCGAAGGAGGTTGGCGTTCCATGGTCGTTCCGACTCCTTGCCGGAGTCGTCTCTCTTGCGTGCCTTGGGCTTCTGCGCGTCGACTAGGTAGTAGGAGTCGTTGCCTAAAGCTCTGCTGATGACGAAGGGGCCCTCCCAAGGGGCCAAGAGCTTGTGCTGGCCGGCTGCTCGCTGGATCAGCCGGAGCACAAGGTCGCCCTCTTGGAAGGATCTTGGCGTGACCTTCCGACTGTGGTAGCGGCGCAAACCCTGCTGGTAGATGGCAGACCGGCTGAGGGCTAACAGCTGGCCTTCTTCCAGCAGGTCGACGCCGTCTTCTCGTGCTTCCTTGGCTTCCGCCTCCGTGTACATGGTTACCCGGGGCGGGTCGAACTCGATGTCGGTTGGGATGATCGCCTCGGCACCGTACACGAGGAAGAAAGGAGTGAAGCCGGTTGACTTGTTTGGGGTAGGGCGCAGACTCCAGAGGACAGCCGGTAGCTCATCGAGCCAACAGCTGGCTGAACGCTCCAGTGGTACGACCAGTCGGGGCTTTATGCCGCAGAGGATGAGGCCGTTGGCTCGCTCGACCTGGCCGTTTGACTGCGGGTGGGCGACGGACGCTAAGTCCAGCCGGATACCTTGCGTTGCGCAGAAACGTGCCAAGGCTCCTTTGGCAAAATTCGTGCCATTGTCGGTGATGACGCTGTGTGGCACGCCATACCGTGTTGTTATGTCTGCGATGAATGTCACGACAGTCGGCCCATTCAGCTTCTTGATTGGCTTTGCCTCAATCCACTTGGTGAATTTGTCCACGGCGACGAGCAAATGCGTCATGCCGCCGCGCGCCGTCTTGAATGGGCCCACCATGTCCAGTCCCCAAACGGCGAAGGGCCAGGTGAGGGGAATGGTCTTGAGTGCCGAAGCCGGCATGTGTTGCTTGAAGCTGAAGAGTTGGCACCCTTTGCAATATTTAACTAATTCTTTGGCGTCGTCCAAAGCAGTCGGCCAGAAGAAACCATGGCGGAAAGCTTTGGCGACGAGTGATCTTGAAGCCGCATGGTGGACGCATTCTCCTTGGTGGATGTCTCTGAGGATTGCAATGCCCTTCTCTTGCTCGACGCACCGTTGGAGGACTCCAGTGACACTGCGCTTGACGAGTTCTCTGTTGACGATTGTGTATGCTCCGTCTCGACGCTAGACTTGTCTTGCCTCTGTTTCGTCAGCCGGCAGATCTTGGTTTACTAGGAAGTTGAGGATGGACTGAGCCCATGACAGAGCCGCGACTTCTCCTATTGCCAATGTGGCTACTGCCACCAGGGTGGGCAGGCTGGGTGGTGAAATGCTGGAGTCGGCCGCCGGCTGTTGTGTTGGTGCAGTCCCCGGGCCGGCTACTGCAGTCCCCGAGCCGGGTGTGGCAGTCCCCGAGCCGGTTACCGAAGTCCCCGGGCCGACTACTGAAGTCCCTGGGTCGCCTGCTTGGTTCTTCGAGCCGGACCCGGCCGCGTCGGGGTCAGGCAGTACGAAGATGGAATCGGACTCTGGAGACGGCTTGATGGACGGCTTGAGGAGGCGTTGTAGAGCGACGCCGGTTGGTATTGCTTGCCGAGTGGAGCCTATTCGAGCCAGGGCATCGGCTGGCTCGTTGTCGGCTCGCGGTACATGGAGGAACTCGCATCCTTCAAAGTATCCGCTGAGTTGCTGAACCAGGAAGCGGTAGCTTGCCATATTTGCGTCCTTGGCGTCCCAGTCGCCGGATGATTGCTGAACCACCAAGTCCGAGTCGCCATAACATAGGATCCGGCAGATGTCGAGTTCCTTGGCAAGCCGGAGCCCGGGAATGAGTGCCTCGTACTCAGCTACATTGTTGGAGGCGGCAAAGTGAATCTACAGCGTGTATCTGAGCTTGTCGCCTTTGGGAGAGGTAAGGAATATGCCGGCTCCCAAGCCGGTGCGCATCTTGGACCCGTCGAAGTGCATGCGCCAATGGGTGGAGTCGGGAGCCGGCGGCAGGTACTGGGTCTCGGCCCAGTCGATGAGGAAGTCGGCCAGTGCTTGGGACTTGATGGCGGTGCGGGGCTGGTAGAAGATCGTGTAAGGGGCCAGCTCAATGGCCCATTTCGCCACCCGGCCGGATGCATCCCGGCTGCCTATGATCTCGGCCAGTGGGGCGGTGCATACGACCGTGACGGGATGCTCTTGAAAGTAGGGCTTCAGCTTCTTGGCGGTGAAGTACACGCCGTAACACATCTTCTGGTAGTGCGGGTAGTTCTGCTTTGAGGCGGACAACACCTCGCTCAAATAATACACCGGCCTCTGGACCGGCTGGGCTCGGCCTTCTTCTGGGCGTTGGACTACGATGATGGTGCTGACCACCCGGCTGGTTGCGGCAATGTAAAGGAGCATGGGCTCTTTCTCAGTTGGCGCTGCTAGGACGGGCGGCGTGGCCAGCATCTTCTTCAGCTCGTGAAAAGCTTGGTCGGCCTGGTCGTTCCACTCGAAGTGAGTGCTCTTCTTCATGAGGCGGTAGAGGGGGAGAGCTTTCTCTCCGAGCCGGCTGATGAAGCGGTTCAAGGAGGCCAAGCATCCGGTGAACTTCTGGATGTCTCGAAGCTTGGTGGGGATCGCCATTCTCTCGATGGCCTTGATCTTCACCGGGTTGCATTCGATGCCGCGTTAGGAGACCAGGAAGCCTAGGAGCTGGTCGGCTAGCACTCCGAACACGCATTTCTCGGGGTTGAGCTTGATGTGGAACCAGCGTAGGTTCTCAAACGTTTCTTTGAGGTCTTCCAGCAAGGTGCCGCGCTTCTCCGTCTTCACCACAATGTCGTCCACGTAGACGTGAGCGTTTCTGCCGAGTTGCTTGAGGAGGCACTTCTGCATGCAACGCTGAAAAGTGGCACCGGCATTTCTTAAGCCGAATGTCATAGTCAGGTAGCAGAAGGCTCCAAACGGCGTGATGAAGGCGGTCTTTAGGCGGTCGGCCGGATCTAGCTTTATCTGGTGATATCCTGAGTAAGCATCCAAGAAACTCAACAGCTCGCATCCGGCCGTGGGGTCTATCACTTGGTCAATCCTCGGCAGGGCAAAGGGATCTTTAGGGCAGGCCTTGTTGAGACTTGTGTAGTCTATACACATGCGCCACTTGTTGTTCTTCTTTAACACGAGGACCGGGTTGGCAAGCCACTCTGGAAAGAAGACTTCCATAATGAAGCTGGCTGCCAGAAGCCGGGCTATCTCCTCCCCTACAATCCTTCTCTTTTCCTCTGATAGTCGGCGGAGGGGCTGCTTGACCGGTTTTGCGTCTTCTCGAACGTGTAGTTTGTGCTCGGCGAATTCCTTCGGAACACCCGGCATGTCCTTGGGGGACCATGCAAAGATGTCCCGATTCTCATGAAGGAAATCGGCGAGCTCGCCTTCCTATTTGCTGTTCAGGCTTGCCCCGATGACGGCAAACCTCTCGGGGTGCTCGGGGTCAAGGGGTATCTTCTTGGTTTCTTTGGCCGGCTGGAAAGATCCTTGGGCATCATACTCCTTGGGGTCGGGGGACTGGTTCGGCTGCTTGCTGGCCATGGCCACGACCCGGTCCAACATCTTCTTCTCTTCGGCAATCACAAGGGACTCGGCCAGCTGGCTGCTGGCGGCAGCGCACTCGGAAGACTTCTTGTAATCGCCGGCTATGGTGATGACGCCCTTGGAACTTGGTATCTTCATCTTGAGGTATGCATAGTGGGGAACTGCCATGAACCTGGCCAAGGCGGGTCGGCCAAGCAATGCATGGTAGGGGCTCTCCAGGTCCACCACTTCAAACCAGATTGCTTCCCGGCGGAAATGCTCCTTGTCCCCAAAGAGTACATCAATCTTGATCTTGCCAATGGGGGCGCAGGACAAGCCGGGTACGATGCCATGGAACACTGTCCGAGTAGGCATGACCTGCTTCGTCTTGACATTTAGCTTCTCCAGGGTGTCACGGTACAGGATGTTGATCCTGCTCCCGCCGTCTATCAGCACGCGGGAGAAGCGGGCAGCGCGTCTGTCCGTCGCGAGGGTGGCTTCCAGGACCAACGCATAAGAGCCAGGAGACAGCATCACCTCTGGGTGGTCGGCCCGGCTCCAGCTGATGGGTTTTTCTGACCAATGCATGTGTCCGGCGGGGTTGGCAGCGACCACGCTGACTTCCTGGTGCTCTCGGCGTTTGCCGCGCCGGTCTTCGAGCTGGCTTGTAAAGATGATGTAGGTTGCTTGCTCTTCGGGGAATTCGTCGTGCACGGCTCCGACTGCGGGCCGAGCGGCCGGAGGCGGCAGAGCCGGAGGAGGCGGGCCGGCAGGCGGAGGCGGCGCGAGCCCTTCGCCTTTAGAGATTCGGGTGAGCCAATGGCACTTCCGGGTTGTGTGGTTGGACGGCTTCGCGCCACTGTGGAATTTGCACGGGGCGTCGAGAGTTTGCTCGTAGGAGAAAGCCGGCTGCCAAGCCGGCCGCCCGCCCTTGGGCTTCTTGGGCGCGGGTCGCCCTTCAGGCGGCGCGTCTTCGACCGTGGCCACCTGCCGATTGGCGGGAGGCGGCGCAGGGCCCTTGCACTTGTGGTCGTTCGGGTGTGGGCGTCGGCCGGAATCCCCTGCCGGCGTCTTGGGCGCCGGGTTGAGTACTTTCCCGGACGCGTCCACCCGGAGCTCGGTCTTCATCGAAGAGTCAGCGGTGGCGTATTTGTATGCTATGTCCAGCAGCTCGTCGAGGGTAGTCGGCTCGTCGCAGAGGAGCTTGTGCTTGAGGAGGGTACCTTCTCGGCACCCGGCAGTGAAGTATTCGATGGCTTGCACCTCGTGCACCCCCTCGCAAGAATTGCGGAGCTCGGGCCAACACGTGAGGTAGTCGTGAGTGGACTCAGCTGGGCCCTGCACGCACAGGGAGAGCTGCCTGGGCTTGGAAGCCCGCTTGTAGGTGCTGGTGAAGTTGCGGATGAAAGCTTTAGTGAAATCTAGCCAGCTGTTGATGCTGAAAGGCTTGAGGCTGTTGAGCCAGGTCCGCGCCGTGCCTTGCAGCATGAGGGGCACGTACTTCATGGCAACGCGCCGGTTGCCGTTGGCTATGCTAACCGCCGTAGAGTAGTCGATCAACCAATCTTCCGGCTTCACGGAGCCGTTGTACTTGGGCGTGTCTCTTGGGAGCGAGAACCCTTTGGGGAAAGGTTCGTCGCGGATGCGGGGGCCGAAACAAGGCGGGCCGACATCGTCTTCTTCTTCCAACGCCAGGGATCGCGCCAGGCGGTCGATCCGGTGGCGGACGTCGTTCTCGCCGACTCCTTCACGGCGACCTAGTCGGCCGCTGAGAGTCGGGTGCGCCATAGGCGGCAGAGTGGGATATCTCTCTCCGCGGGGTCGAGGCAGAGGCGGGTTGCCTCGCCATTCCACGGCTCGGGGATGGCCATCTGCGTCTCGCTCGATGGAGATTCGGGTCCGGCTTCGGCTGGCCGCCGGCTCTTTCTCGCGCCCTGCGCGTGTGTTGCTTGTAGTCGGTGTCCGGGACGTCGCGCCGTGATCTCGGCGCGGGGGAGGGCTTCCCGCGCGGGCGTCGGCTTCGTGCCGCCGGGCGGCCGCATCAATCAGCTGCTGGATGCGCCGGGTCATGTGGGGGAGTTCTTCGGCCTCCAAGCCGTCCAACTCGTCCACGGCTGCCTGGGCGGCACACAAGTTCTCGAGTGGAGTGGCATAGACCGGGCGGTCGACTCCCAGCGTGTCGGCGATGACAGCGCCGCGTTGCTTGACAACGCCGGCCCGGATTGGCCCGCCCGGGGCCGGCGTGCTGAAGGCGGCGCGGTTAGCTTCGCGCTGGTAGGCCTCAGTGAGGCGTCTTACGGAAGCCAGCCTCCAGCCCTCTGAGAGGAGGGCGAGGCGGCTTGCCTCCAGTGCTTCGTCGTCGGCATCAGCCGGGAGGGGGAGGGACAAGTCGTGGGCCGCCGCGTGCGGGGCGTCGTGGGCGCTCTCGTCGGCCGTGCCCGATGACCATCACCTCGGTGGTGATAGTATCGCAGCCGTCGGTCCGAGGAATCGGGTCGTTGTAGATCACGACGTTGGTGGGGAAGGTGTCAAATGAGGCCGTGTCGGAGTCGACGGGCATCGGGTCAATGGAGCCAACCGACTCCAGATCCACAGCGGGCTCGCTGGAGACATGGAGCTGGCCGAGGAGGTTGGCGAGGTGGTCGGTGCCCGCATCGGAGGCGAGCTCGTCGGAGATGAGGGTTTCGTCAAGGAGATCGGCGAGGCTGCTCGCCACGCAGATGCTGGTGACGCCTTGCAGCGCGTCGTGGCAAGCGCCATCGGGCGTGCCGGGCTGGCTACGCTCGCTGGGGAGGAAGAGGGTTCCCGTCCAGAACAGGTCTCCGGACGATGGTGCACCTGGCCCCACGGTGGGCGCCAAATGTCGGGTGGTAGGTGCGACATATGCCAACGGGTGGCTTATCATTGTGGGACCTAGTAAGACATCGCCGGTGCCTGGAAACGGGATGAGGCGAAGACATGCACGCCGGCGGATCTTACCCAGCTTCGGGGCTCTCCGTGGAGATAACACCCCTACTGCTGCTCTGCGGGGTCTCCGCATGATCACTAGATGGATAAGTAGCTACACAATGCTCCTTGAGCTGTTTGGTGGGAGGAGGAAGAAGGACACGGCTAGCTTGCTTCTTCTCCTTGTGTGGTGTCTAAAACTAGCTGGGGGTCGAACCCTTTGCATGGGCGCCCCGGGGGGTTTATATAGGCCTACCCCCCGGGGGTACAATGGTAATCCGACTGGGCACGGGGCCCAGCCGTCTGTGACTGCACTCGCCGGCTTCTGCCCGGCCGCTGGGGCCCGCCGACTGGTGGGTCCCGCCGGCTGCCGGCTCCTCGGTCGACAGGCAGGCCCCACTGTCCAGGACCTGGTCGGCGGCTGGTTACTGTTGCTCCATCTTGGTGACGTGGGCTTTGTCGTGGTAGGCGTGGCTACAGTACCGCCGCCTGGCGGGCGATTGCTGTAGCCTCACCGCGTCTTGCCTCCTTAATGGGGCGTCTCGTTCGAGGAAGGCGGCAAGCCAGCTGCGGGGAGTCGGCTCTGTCTCGGGCCGACTGGGGGAGGCGTGGCCGCCTTCGGGTGTCTCTCTGTCCGAAGGGGCCCACCACCCGTGGGCCGTACTGGCAGCCCGTCGTGGATGGCGTCAGGGTCAACATGGAAACAATGTTGCGCCGGACGGGTCATGGTCGCCCGTACGGCGCACTGTGCCGGTCGTGCTCCAGGATTTGGGGGTGGCAGGCTTCACTGTAGCCACGCCCCGTCACATCGCCGCTAGGTGGATGCAAACTTTGAGGGTACGGTCTCGACCGCTTTATGGGAGCCGGCTTCTTGGAGTCGGCCTTCTCACGGCCGGCTTCTCGAAGCCGGCCCTCCCGTGGCTTCCTTCGCAAGGGCCAAAGTCAGGCCGTCTTCCGAAAGCCGGCCTGGGTGACAGCCAGCAAGGGGAAGGCGGCCCCATGTCTTGGATTCTTGAGATCCGGATGGGCTCGTAATTTTTGCAGAAGGGCCAGGGGAAGCCGGCTAGGCTACCCATAGCTATTTACTCCGACAGAAGACGACGAGCAAACAATGGCCCATTTCTTGAACGGCCTCAACCACCCAATCAAGCGGATTACCGACTTCCAACCATACTCAAACCTTCTCGAGCTAGTTCACCAAGCGACCAAGGCCGAGCGACAAGTGCAAGTTGACTTCAAATACACCAAGTACTCGTCCAAGACTTTCGGCTCCTACTCTCAAGCTCCCGCGACTTAGGGAACTCCTACCTCAATGAGAACATCACCAAGTACCAGCGACAAGTCAAGTTCCACGCAAGCTACGCCTGCCTCGACTCGTTCTCCGGCAAGCAACTACAAGTCCAAGAATCCATCATCTTTGGCGCCACCAAACGACCCCGTCAAGACAAGTTGTTTCAAGTGCTTCACATGTGGTGGCCGAGGACACAAGTCCTTGGATTGCACCAACAAGCAGACAATGATTTTCAACGATGATGGCACATATGGCTCGATGAGTGAAGAAGAAATGGAAGACCTTGAGCACGTCGCAATGCACCGGCGCGTGAATGAAGATGAAGATGATCAAGTGTTTTGTGACAACGATTCAAGTCCCTCTCGTCTCCAAGGTCTTGACGCTCCAACACCATCAAGATGAAGACCAACGATGCCACATCTTCCACACCAAGGCCGACATCAATGGGCGTTCCATGAAGGTCATCATCGATGGAGGAAGTTGTCACAACTTGGCAAGCGACGAGCTATGTTCCAAGCTGCAATTGGTCAAGAAGAAGCACCCTCATCCCTAGAAGGTGCAATGGCTAAGCGACTCCATCACTATCCAAGTGGAGCATACGGTACAAGTTTCTTTCAAGATCAGTGCCTACGAGGACACCTTGGAGTGTGACGTAGTACCTATGTCCGTATGCCATCTTCTCTTGGGTCGACCTTGGCAATTTGACCGCGGAGTCACCCACAACAGAAGAACCAACCACTATAGCTTCAAGATGAAAGGCAAGGAATATGTGCTTCGACCAATGTCACCAAGCCAAGTAATCGCCGACAAGCAAGCTTCCACCCATCGTGGAGAGCCTAGTGAGAGAGTGAACCACCAAAAACAAAGTGAGAGCCACAAGCCAAAATTGAGCGCCTCTTCGCCAAGAGAGAAAAACTTAGTCCTCCTAGCCACAAAAAGAGAGATGAGAGACATATGTGAGAACCCATCGAGTGTCATCCACTTTGTCCTCCTATGCAAAGATGAGGTGGCAGAAACTAACAATCCTAATCCTCTCCCTCTAGTGTTTTCTAACTTTTTGCAGGAATTCGAAGATGTCTTCCCCGATGAGTTACCTCTCGGTCTCCCTCCTTTGCGTGGCATTGAACATAGGATCGACCTCATCCCCGATGCACCTCTTCCGAACAAGGCTCCCTACTGCGTCAATCCCGAAGATATCAAGGAGTGGGAGGAGTGCCTACCTATCTCCGAGTACGCCTACAACCATGCAAGCACTCTACCACCGGCAAGTCCACCTTCGAGGTTGTCTACGGTTTCAACCCATTGTCGCCATTGGACACCCTTCCCGTACCGCTTCAAGAATGAGCAAACATGGACGCTAGTGCAAGAGACACCTACCTCAATAAGATGCATGAAGAAACACGTTTTACGACCGAGCGCCACATACAACGACTCGCCTCCAAGCTCAACACCCACAAGTCTCCCATGGTGTTCCAACCAGGTGATCATGTATGGATACATCTACGCAAGGACCGCTTCCCCAAGGAAAGAAAGTCCAAGCTACCCCCGAGAGCCGATGTACCCTTCAAGGTGCTCGCAAGCTACAACGACAACACCTACAAGGTCAACATCCCACGCGACAAGTACAATGTGAGCGACATCTTCAACGTCAAAGACTTGGCCAAGTACCATGGTGATGACGATCACGATCCGTGGTCGGATCTCTCCCAAGGGGGGCGAGATGATGCGGAGCATCCTTCCATCATCCCCATGGACTCTACACCAACACATCAAGCCCCACGTGGACCTATGACAATAGCGAGAGCACGTGCTTTGGAAACCAAGGTGAACTCATTCCTACTTGACTTACATACGGATACGAATGGGACTTGGTTGCTACCTCAACAAAATATGCTACATCTAATTAGGTACGAAGAGGAACACTACCATGAAGCTCATGAGCATCACCAAGGAGAAGGAAGACCACCCCAAGGCCATGAAACCAAGACGGAGCGCAACAGCAGCAACACTGGAAGTCCCAGGTGACCCCGTGTGCACGGGCCTCCGAAACCCCGTGCCCACGGACTGCCCAGGAAGGTGGCGCTGGAGCACCCCGTGCGCACGGGCGTGTACCGTGCCCACGGGACCCCCGTGCGCACGGGCCCAACTTACCCCGTGCGCACGGACCTCCTAGGATGCCTGGCTGAGATTGAACTTCACCCTCCTCTTCATCTCCTTCGACCCAAGGCTATATAAGTCGTACCTAGAACCATGTTTACGGTTAGCAAAGTATTAGATAAAACATTATGAGCTTTGCTCCTTGTATCCCCTCCTCTTGGAGATCAAGACCCCTCTTGGGAAGAATCCTTGGGATTATCAACCCCTCCTCTTGGAGAATATCAAGATCAAGACCTCACCTAGTGGGAAGAACTTACCTAGTGCTATTTTCCTTGAATTGTTCATGTAATCTTGTGGATCTCATGTATGCTACTCTAGTGAATGTGATATTTGGATTTGTTTGAGTATTTTGTGCCTTGTGTTCTTGAGTGTTCTTCCTCTTTCCCCCTCCAAGTGTGAAAAGACCCCCCTAGGGTTTTGCCCTACAACACTTTCTCGTTAAAGGGTGATGCTAAGATATGCCTTAATACTCTTGCTCCTGGTTGTGTGCGTAGTCCCCACGATATGATATGTCACATCTCTGAAACTATTTTCCTGTTCATAAGACACAAGCTACCTTACAGGAAATATTTAACTTTATGCAAATCGAAGAAGAGAATCTCCCTCAAGCTTGGGGAGGCTTATCCAATTACTTAATGCTATGCCTGATCATCTTCTCAAGAAAAATGAAATACTTGACACTACTGGAATCAGGATCTTTGCCGTCAGCCAGCTCTTTGCCGTCCGCTAGCTGACGGCAATGAAGGTCTTTGCCATCAGCTTAAAAAAAGCTGACGGCAAAGAAAGAGCTGACGACGAAGACCATGTTTGCCTTCAGCCAGTTCTTTGTCATCTGCTAGCACATGGCATAGAAGCAGACAACAAAGAGGGAGGGTGGCCTACTAACAAGAACCACCTAACGGCCACTATCTTTGTCGTCTTCTAGTAGACGATAAAGCTTCTTTGCCGTCCGCGAGCAGACGGCAAAGATAATAGCCAACCTAACAGTCGTTTCCCCTGGCCCCACCCCACTAGCTACGCTCTTTGCCGTCTGCTAGCAGACGACAAAGAAATTAAACCTAACTAAAAAATGGTCAGCCCCGCGCCCCACCCCTCTCTCTCTCTTCCTCACCTCACACGTGCCGCCCCCGTGCCCGCCGGCCCCGCCAACGAACCCCGCCGCGCCCGACCCTGCCACCCCCGACCACCACCACCCCGACGCCCCCCGACCCCCACCGCCCCGTGCCCCCAACCCCCCGTCGCCCCGGTGCCCCGCTGCTTGTCGCCGCTTTGTCCCCTGCCGCCCGACGCTCCACCCCGCGCCCCGACCCCCCACCGCCCATCACGCTCTGCCCGGCGCTCCACCCCGCGCCCCCGACACCCCGGACCCCCCAGCGCCCTGGTGCCCCGCCGTTCAGGCCGCCCGCTGCCCATCGTCGCTCCGCCCCTGGTGAGGTTTCTTTCCTTTTTTTCTGTCTTTTTTGTTGCTATTTTTGATTTGGGTTAGTTAGTTAGTTAGTTTTTTTAGGTTAATTAGTTAGTTATTTTACGTTGATGTACATAAGTTAGTTAGTTATTTTTAGGTTAATTACTTAGTTAGTTTTTTAGGTTAATTACTTAGTTAGTAAGCCCAAGAACAAGAAAAGAAAAGAAAGAAGACCTAAAAGGACTAGGAGGAGAAAACATAGAAAAAAGAAGAAGAAGAAAAAAGAAAACAAAAAGAAGAACTAAAGTCTATTGTTGCTGGGAGAAGCTTATTTCCACAGTTGTCGCAACTAAACCAAGTGTAGCTGGCGCTGCCGCTGCCGCCGGAGATGCGGCGGATATAATAAGTCGGTCATAACCCCTCTTTAGTCTGGTTTGGTTTAGTTGCGGCATCCTTGTTTTCATGTTCTTCGTCAATCACCATTCCAAATAATCTGCCTTATTCTCGTAACTTGTCTCGAGCGCGGGAATAAGCAAACCATTTGCTTTTTCGATTGAGGGAAATGCTTGCTTTTCCTCATTTTAAGGGATGATGACACTGATTGTAGCTATAGTGGGGCAGGAGTGGTGATCGACCTAGCCACTATCTGATGCGGAGCATCCTATGGTCATCCCCATGTACACTATGATGACTCCCCAAGACCCAAGAGGACATATGACGAGACCTCAAACATACGCCATTGGACACAAGGTGAACTCGCTCCTCTCCGAACTGTCACTTTCCACATTTGAGACATGGCTACTACCTCAAATGTATATGCTATGCATGATCAGGAACCAAGAGGAAGACCATGAAGCAGCTAGGAACATCGGATGAGAAGGCGAGGATGCGGAGCAAGAGAAGGGCCAGCCGACGGAATCTACCGCGTCTGGACGATCGACAAGTACCGGACGCCCCACACTCTCCAGCGACCGGACGTCCGACCGTCTTCGGAAATCCGGTGCCACCTATCGAGAGCCAAAACGCCAGATGTCTGACAAGTACCGGACTCTCGTGAGCCACCGGACGTCCGGTACCTATCGAAAGACCGACGCCTGTCTGCGCACAGTGTAATGGGCCCAGGCCCATGTACCCCTTCGCCCCTCACTTACCCTTCATGGCCCTAGACTATATATACTCCTCCACCTCCACCATTTGAGGGTTAGCCTAGGTTTAGCTCATTTGACATAGAGCTTTGCTCATCCATACGGATCAACTCCATCGAGAGAGACCGCGCCTCTACGGAGAAGATCCACCTTGGATTCAAGACCCCTTCATGGGATGACCCCTCAAGACCTCCTCACGGAGATGAACTAGTTACCATTTGTATCATCCCTTGTTGATCGTGTATCATGTATCTCTTTGTGTTTCGAGGATCTAGCACATGTGTGATTGTTTCTTTTCTATTTGAGTGTTCCCTCTCATTTCCCCTCACGTTTCCCCACATGTTCTTCGTTTGATCCCCTCCAAATCGTCAAAGATCATCCACTAGGGTTCCACCCTACATCATCTTGGATCAGAGTAAGGTTGATCACGAATTAGGAGGCCCTACCCCTCTTTTTATCTAGCCCTATTTTGTTGTGTTCTTCCCTATTTTCGAAAATCCTCACCAAAAATAGCCCCAATTTTTTTGTGATTTGCTGGTATGATGAAGTTTTGTAGATTTTGATCCATGGATTTTCTTGGTTTATAGTGGATCTAGCATTTCCCCAAGTTTCCCCATCTTTCATCCATGAAATCTCGTCAATTTTGACCCCCAAATCCCAAAATTCCACCCAAAATCGCGTCTCGGAGCACAAATCCCGCGTTGACCCCGACCCACCGGACGTCCGACCTTTACCGAACGACTAGGACCCCAAACCCGAACTGAAACATCGGATTTCCAAGCCCGACCGGACGCTCGACGACCGGACATCCGTCCATTACCGGACGTCTGATACGTGTAGTTTCAGACTTTGGCTGATTTTTGTTTTTCCCATAACTAATTATTCGATCTCTGATTTTGACATTCTTTAGCTCATTTTGAAGCTCTAGACACCCCCTTCCCACAAAAATACCACCAACATCATTTGACTCCATCAATTGTTAGGAACTTTGGCATCTTTGCCTAGGGTCTTCACCACATCACCCACATTACCACCACCAACTTCCGCAACCTAACCCATTCTATTCACCATAGTATTAGTGGTTGTTTGAGTTGTGATTTGAGTCTCCTAAGGTGTTTCGGCTACTTAGAGACAGTTGCTTCTTCATCGACCACCACCACCACTTCCGCATAGGCTTGCCCACCATACACTTCCTCCACCCCAACTTAACTCAATTTTGTTTGAGTTGTGAGTTGTGTCTCCTAAGGTGTTTCGGCTACTTAGGGACGGACCTTCAACTCTGACTCAAATACCCAATAACCCTACACTTCTGCATTGCGTACTCCATAGCCCATCATTGCCATTCCGCAATCCCTTTCAGCTTTCACAAAACCACCTCTGCATCCTGCTACCACCATTTGACATTTGAGATTTTGAGTTCGTGGTTTTTCCGTTTCCTAAGGTGTTTTGGCTAATTAGGAACGGGTCTACATCGAGAACACCGCCACTCATCATCGCCACGAAGTCGTCATCGTACATAAGGATGGTAACCTCGACAACAGCACTGTATATTCCCCTTGCCATTGCATTGATGACCCCTAGCCTATTTTGCGTCACTTACCTATCGAGACTAGCCATTTGAGTATTGTCGGCAACGTTACTTGTGCACATTAGTGATCATTGATCTACACCTCCCATTGCATACATACCATATCATATTGGTATCATCTTGGTATCATATCATCTCGTGTGCCTCAAGTTTGTTCCCACATATACACAATTGCTATCTTGGTTTGTGCATTGTGCAAGAGTGGCCATACACAAAAAAAAGAATAAGCTTTTAAGAAAAAGAGAAAGAGCAAAGAAGCTTGTGAGCAATAGCCATATCATCATACCACATTGCATATAAGATTGTCATATCCGATCATCTTGGATCATACCACCGGAACATCATACATGTATAGCATACTTGGGATAGAACTTCATACATTTTGTATATCATAGGCTGTGCACAAGTGTCATATCCGCCTATTGAGCAATCACGCTAGCATCTCTCTTGAGTTGTGTAACATGAGCGTTTTCCGTGGATTCCACATTTTGTGCTCATTCCTTCGTTGCACAACCCCATTTATCTATCCGTGTGTGCGTTTCCGTGTGCCATTCATTACTATTGGTCTACTTGTTTCACTTGCGAATTTGTGAATCTCTTTCAACATTATTGACTCTTGCTAACATTTTGCAATTTTTGTGCCACTATGCTCACCGAGCTCCACCAAAAGCCTTATTTGTGTAGGTGTGAGAAATTGACGAGTTTCGGTGCCAATTGTGCTATTTCCTTGTTACATTATTGAGTGATCATTCATCCATCTTCAACATCGGTCAAGGTACATTTGGTATAGTTATCTCCTTTCTTCCACTCATATTTGCCCGAGTCTTGTGATGGATAGGAAAGGTATTTCGTCTCCGGTCTTCCGCGACAACGACGGCGTGAATAACTACAACACCAAAGCGTCAATCTTCGATCTACAACAACAAATGCAAGGTGCACATTCTACCTTGAGAGAGCACATCGAGAACCTCTCCATCGACATTCATAACTCTGAAGCAAGGAAAAGGGACTACATTGACAACAAGCTTTTTGAACAAAAGGAGGAGCAAGATGCAAGGATGGAGGAGATTTAGACTTTGTCGGCCAAACGTTTTTCCCCTTCATCATCCTCGAGGCGGCGGCGAGCAAGTCAATCATCTTCGGAGCGCCCACACGATGCAAGCGCAATTCGTCCACATCCACATCTCCATGGCGACGATCATCACATTCGTGATCCACATCATCATGAGGGGAAAGTCACCTCCAAGCATCATGTGCACGACGACGACGACCGACATCTACTACGAGCTCAAGCACAACAACGACATCATAAACTTGAATATGCTCAACACACGCACACCTACAAGTCCCAACAAGGTCTACATGAAGCTACGGCCAAGCTTCATGAGCAAAATAGAAGACCGCGAGACGAGCACCACCAAGACGGCACTACGGCTACAACAACCACTTCGGTATCTTCGCCAAGTGCTATCAAGGCATCTTCGCCTTTGGACGTACGACATCTTCGCCTACATCCCATGAGTTCTCCTACATCGACATCTTCAACAACGAGGCGACCACCTACAAGCGAGGGCGACACTTCCATGTTCGGAAGCCCCTCAAGAAAGATGGCCGAGCATGGGAAATTCCCTTTGGTCATTGGGACGAGCTGCGAGGTGGCACATCATATGGACCTCCAACAACAAGACGGTGACAAGAAGGTCAAGCAAGGGCCATCCCATTCGACCACGACGGTGAGCATGAACATCTTAAACATAATGAAGACGACACCCATATTGGACTCATACTCCGAGTCAAGCTACGAGACCGCACGTGAGACTTCATCTTTGGTCTCGATGGAGAGTGATGTTTTGCCACATCCTACGACATTCATATTTGGAGGCGTTATGGATGAGGAGGTTGAGCATGGGACTATCCCTTCAACCAAGGTGGCGATAGGAGTTGAGCATGGAGATGTTTGCACCTACACCTCTCCGACACCCACATATGATGAGATGCCCCAATTGCCATGTGAGGAGAGCCACCACCCCATGAGTGAGATGAGTGACTCCACCATACATGACATTGAGTGCATTTCCTATGAGAGGATGAGTGTGACCACCACTAGCCCCACACTGACACATCATGTGAGGCCACTATGATTTCTAATGACTTACCCTCTACTCCGAGTGTGTTTCCCTTTTGGTGATAGGTCTCCTACATGACGACATGCCTATCCTCGACGAGTCCATACCTCCAATGGAGATGATGATGGCCATGGTGGATGATGATGCACCCCCACATGGTTCCATCAAGATGAATATGACCACGACTTCGTCTTCGACACCTCACCTACAACAAATGAGTGATGCTCCAAAGGTAACATAGGTGATGGTGCTTCTCTTGTCACACTAGTGGATTATCTTTCAAATGATTGCTTGCATGATGTTGATCACCTTATGGATTCATCACATACTATATCTTCTACTTGCTTTGATATGCCACCCATTTATGATGAATATGATGATGAGCATGTTGAATTGCCTAGTTGTGATTCTATGAGCTTGTGTATTTCCTTAGCAAATTTGTTGTGATCTTCCTTGATGGCATATTCATACATCATGATCATATTGCCCACCATCAATTGCATGACAACATAATCATATTGAGCACCAATTACCATGTTCATGCTTTTGATCCACCATCTCATTATGACATCATTTTGCACAATGGTTGCATTGATCACATTCACACAACACCTTTGTGCATACAACAAATGCTTTTGTTCCCATGAATGCTTTGCATATCATTCTATATCATCTTGATAAACTTCATGCGCTTTGTCACGAACAATCTTGCCGAACAGACTCATACTTACTTGATGGACACCTTGTGTGTGCTAACCATTGTATTTCCGAGTGTACTTTGTGTTTGCTCATTTTGCATGTACCACATACCGGAGACACCTTGGAGTACTTGGATTGCGCAATACCTTCATCTATGTCCACCTACAAGTTCGTCCACAACAACTGTTTTCATGGTGATGAGGATCACGATCTGAGGTTGGATCTTTCCCAAGGGGGGCTTATGATGCGGAGCATCTTATGGTCATCCCCATGTACACTATGACGACTCCCCAAGACCCAAGAGGACATATGACGAGACCTCGAACATACGCCATTGGACACAAAGGTGAACTCGCTCCTCTCCGAATCGTCACTTTCCAGATGTGAGACATGGCTACTACCTCAAACGTATATCCTATGCATGATCAGGAACCAAGAGGAAGACCATGAAGCAGCTAGGAGCATCAGACGAGAAGGCGAGGAAGCGGAGAAAGAGAAGGAGCTTCTCGAAAGCTTCAGCCTCCAGACGACCAGCCGACGCCGAACGTCCGACGCATGGACACTCAACCAGCAAGAAGGGCCAGCCGACGGAAGCTACAGCGGCCAGACGACCGACAAGTACCGGACACCCGATACTCTCTAGCGACCGGAGATCCGACCGTATCCGGAAATCCAGTGCCACCTATCCAGAGCCAAAACACCGGACGTCACAAGTATCAGACGACCGAACCTTCTCGAGCCACCGGAAGTCCGGTACCTATCGGACGGCCGACGCCTGTCTGCGCACAGTGTAACGGGCTTGAGGCCCATGTACCCCTTCGCCCCTCACTTACCCCTTCGTGGCCCTAGACTATATATACTCCTCCACCTCCACCATTTGAGGGTTAGCCTAGGTTTATGATAGAGGCAAAGGTGTCCCGATGTTTCGATGAGATGGTGGCTATCGTTTTTTGTGGGAGTCGACCTTGACGATCCGACTACGAACGTGCGAGACGTCGCGCCTTAGCAATCGCTAAACCAACTTCCGAGGGGTTATTGACCACGCCGGAGCACGATCAACCTGACCACGAGGGCCCGTTTCCTGCGAGCAAACGAAGAACAAGCAGGAAACTGAGATTGCAATCTGGATATTGCGAATATAAGATGAAAGCTTTATTGATCTAGGTGGGGTTCTGTGACGTCTTGGTCTGGTCGTTGGACACAAACAAAGTACGCGAAGTTGCAGCTATGGCGAACTTTTAATCTAAACAAAACCCAAAGTCTAAACGACGCCCTAAGCGCTGTATATATGGAGGAAGAGAGGGGAATTTCGTGGCCCTTGAGGGTGGGGTCCGAAACCAACCCTAACTCTTGTTTCCCCACACATACGGACTCTAAAAATAGCCTATACTTAAGTATTTCGAAATTACATGGGCCTGGCCCATTAATAAGGTGACGCAGCACCTAGAATAGCCTATGGACGAATATTATGAAGTGGCATCTTGTATATTTCGTCCAAGGCTTCATGCACTCCTTATGGCGGCTTCAAAGTCCTGAAATCATCACTTGTAACTCCGTTCTTGATCCCCTTGCGCATGCCATCAACTCCATGCGTGTTCTTGCTCCAATGTTCATCCTTCTCCAAGCTAGGCCCTTCATTTGTAAGCAAAACAAATGTATCCAATTTAGGCAGCATCATAATCTCATGAACATTAGAATCATTACCAAGAAACGAAAGTACCTGGTAATTTAATTGGCGTGCGCGAGCTCTAGTAATTGGTCCAGTATATGTAACAGTAGGGGCTGTGGGTGTAACAATGGTATTGATGTCCTCATCATCCTCCCCTTCTTGAAATGAAGTCGTCCTCGACGGAAGCTCATCTTCCTCACCCAAATAAGGCTTCAAATCTGCAATGTTAAAAGTGGGACTAACCCCAAAATCTGCAGGTAGCTCAAGTTTATATGCATTATCATTTATTTTCTCTAAAACCTTAAAAGGACCATCAGCACGTGGCATTAGCTTTGATTTGCGCAGATTAGGAAATCTATCTTTACGCAAATGTAACCAAACAAGATCTCCAGGTGCAAACACAACATGTTTTCTACCCTTATCTCCAGCAAGTTTATATTTAGCATTCATACGCTCAATGTTTTCCTTAGTTAACTCATGCATTTTTAAAATCAATTCAGAACGTTCTTTAGCATCAAAATTAACCTTCTCCGAAGATGGAAGAGGCAACAAATCAATAGGTGCACGAGGTAGGAAACCATACACAATTTCAAAAGGGCACATCTTAGTAGTAGAATGCAATGAACGATTATAAGCAAATTCAATATGAGGCAAGCATTCTTCCCACATTTTCTTGTTATTCTTCAAAACAGCCCTAAGCATAGTAGACAATGTTCTATTGACTACTTCAGTTTGTCCATCAGTTTGGGGGTGACAAGTAGTACTAAAAAGCAGCTTAGTCCCCAACTTAGCCCATAAACATCTCCAAAAGTGGCTAAGAAATTTAGTATCACGATCTGAAACAATAGTATTTGGCACACCATGTAAGCGAATAATTTCACGAAAGAACAAATCAGCAACATTAACAGCATCATCGCTTTTATGACATGGTATAAAGTGTGCCATTTTCGAGAACCTATCCACGACAACAAATATGCTATCCCTCCCCTTCTTTGTTCGAGGTAAACCTAAAACAAAGTCCATAGATATATCCTCCCAAGGAACACTAGGTACAGGCAAAGGCATATATAAACCATGAGGATTGAGTCGTGACTAGCTTTTTGACATGTAGTGCAGCGAGCAACAAAACACTCAACATCCCGTCTCATCTTTGGCCAAAAGAAATGTGTAGCAAGTATATCCTCTGTCTTCTTGACGCCAAAGTGTCCATTAATCCTCCTCCATGCGCCTCCTGCAACAACAAAAGAAGAACAGAGCTAGCTGGAATGCATAGCTTGTTAGCACGAAACACAAATCCATCGTTAAGAACGAACTTGTTCCAAGTTCTCCCTTCCTTACAATTCTGCAATACATCTTTAAATTCAGCATCATGCACATATTGATCTTTGATGGTCTCCAAACCAAATATTTTAAAGTCAAGTTGTGAAAGCATAGTATAACGACGAGACAATGCATCAGCAATAACATTTTCTTTACCCTTCCTTGTGTTTAATGACATAAGGGAAAGTCTCAATGAATTCAACCCATTTAGCATGTCGACGGTTCAGTTTTGCTTGACTTTTAATGTGTTTCAAAGATTCATGATCAGAATGTATAACAAATTCCTTGGGCCATAAATAATGTTGCCATGTTTCTAAGGTCCGAACAAGAGCATATAATTCTTTATCATAAGTAGAATAGTTCAGACTAGGCCCACTCAATTTTTCAGAAAAGTATGCAACAGGTTTTCCATCTTGTAATAACACACCTCCTAATCCAATTCCACTAGCATCACATTCAAGCTCAAAAGTCTTATTGAAATTAGGAAGTTGGAGTAAAGGAGCATGTGTCAACTTATCTTTCAATACCGTGAAGGCTTCTTCCTGTGCGGTACCCCAAACAAAAGGCACATCCTTCTTTGTAAGCTCGTTGAGAGGTGCAGCAATGGTGCTGAAATCTCTCACAAAACGCCTATAGAAACCAGCGAGGCCAAGGAAACTCCTCACTTGTGTGACCGTTTTGGGCTGCGGCCAACTCTCAATAGCTTCAATCTTGGCTTTATCAACTTCAATTCCCTGTGGAGTAACAACATAGCCAAGAAAAGATACTCGGTCGGTGCAAAAGGTGCACTTTCCAAGGTTACCAAACAAACGTGCATCACGTAGAGCAATAAAAACAGCACGTAAATGTTCCAAATGTTCCTCCAAAGATTTGCTATAAATCAATATGTCATCAAAGTAAACTACCACAAATCGTCCAATGAAAGCACGTAAAACTTCGTTCATTAACCTCATGAAAGTACTAGGTGCATTAGTTAACCCAAAAGGCATGACTAACCACTCATATAATCCAAACTTAGTTTTAAATGCTGTTTTCCATTCATCTCCCAATTTCATACGAATTTGATGGTATCCACTACGCAAATCAACTTTGGAGAATATTGTAGAGCCACTCAATTCATCAAGCATATCATCTAGCCTAGGAATAGGATGACGATAACGAATAGTAATATTATTAATGCCTCTACAATCAACGCACATACGCGACGTACCATCCTTTTTCGGCACTAAAATGATAGGAACAGCACAAGGACTAAGGGATTCGCGTATATAACCTTTGTCGAGCAGTTCTTGTACTTGACGCATAATCTCCTTCGTCTCCTCTGGATTGGTACGGTATGGTGCACGGATTGGGTAATGATGCACCGGGAATTAAGTCAATTTGATGCTCAATCCCTCGAATAGGTGGTAATCCCGGTGGCACGTCTTGTGGAAAGACGTCGCGAACTCCTGCAAAATGTTAGTGACAGCAGGAGGCAAAGAGGAAGGCACGTCCTCGAATGAAAATAATGCCTCTTTGCACACAAAAGCATAGCAAACAGATTTGCTAAAATCTAGATCATCAATATCAGATTTGGTGGCAAGTAAACATGCACTTTTCAATTTAATTTCAGAAGCAACACTAGATTGTTTATTATTATTAGGCTGCATTTGTTGCTCAAATTCTTTTGCCACAATCTGATTTTCACTCTTAGTTTTCTCCTGTTTTGCTTTATTAGCTCTATTAATATCATCTTTCAAAATGGAATCAGGAGTCATAGGAAGCAAAGTAATATTTTTATCCTTATGAACAAGAGTATACTGATTGTTTCTACCATGGTGAATAGAATTTTTATCAAATTGCCATGGTCTACCAAGTAATAAGGAACATGCTTGCATAGGTACCACATCACAATCAACATAATCAGCATATGTAAGATACTAAAATGCACACGAACAGTACGTGTTACCTTAACCTTGCCGCTGTTGTTGAACCATTGGATGTAGTAAGGATGTGGATGTGGTCTGGTGGTGAGAAGATAGCTTCTCCACCATCTCGATGCTAGCCAAGTTGTTGCAACTCCCTCCATCTATGATCGACGCGAACAAACGTTCCTTCACAACTCCCTTTGTATGGAACAAATTATGCCTCTGATTTTGCTCAGCTTGTGTAACCTGCACACTCAAAACACGTTGAGCAACTAAACATTCATACCTGTCAGCATCTTCAGGAGCCATGTATTGCGTCTCATGATCAGAATCGTCTCCACCGTGTTCGTCACGTGTAATAAGAGCCAAAGTCTCCTCATCATAGTCACTAGCGGACTCATACCCACCATCCTCTAGTAACAATCATCACACGCTGAGATGGGCATTCTCTCGCATAATGACCTCCACCCTTGCAACGTCGACAAATAATATCATGTGTTTGCCCTGTTGATGCCATGGATGAAGAAGAGCTCTTTGCAGGCCCAGAAGGTGTGCTCTTGGCAGATAGTGGTGATTGTGCCTGCTTGATTGTATCACGGTTGGAGGTGGTAGCCGACGGAGGCGCCGGTGTAGTAGAACGTGTGGAAGTAGATGATGCACGTGGTGTCCATGAAGAAGGTCGACCTGCAGAAAAGTTAGTCCGCGCCAATGCCTGTCGATCCTGCACTTCACGTTCAGCTTTACAAGCAAGATGGAATAAACGAGTGATATTAGTATACTCCTTATACTCTAGAATCGTCTGAATCTCTCTATTTAATCCACCCATAAAACGTGCAAGCATAGCTTCATTCTCCTCAACAATACCACATCTAATCATGCCAGTTTGTAATTCCTGATAATATTCTTCTACAGAATTTTTTCCCTGTCTTAAGCGCTGCAATTTTTGAAGTAATTCACGTTGATAATATGGTGGAACCCAACGAGTACGCATAGCAGTTTTCAAAGCAGCCCAAGTAGCAGGAATGGGATATAATCTACAATGCTCAGACCACCAAACACATGCAAAACTAGTGAATGCACAAACAGCAGCAGGAACACGTCTCTCCTCGGGATATTGTAAACATGTAAATCGTTGTTCAGTTTCTAACTCCCAAGTAAGATATATATCAGGAACATATCTACCCTCAAATGGTGGAATATTCAATTTTAGTTTAGGGAGATGGTCATGATCTCGTACCTGAGGGTGAGCCCTACCATTGCCATTATTTGCATGTGGACGACCTGATGGTTGCTGTGCTGGTGGTGGCACGTAGTTCTGATTTTGATCAACCTCATCCTCGTAATCGCCAGCAAAATCATCCTCCTCCGCATCAGCAGCAGGAGCCACAGAAGTAGCAACAGCAGCACCAACAGTTTGGCCAGGTGCAAGAGGGAGACGGCTCGCTCGGCGGAGGGCTGTTTCACGATGTGTAGGTAGTCGTCGTTGTTGTTGTTGTAGAGGTGCGTTAGGTGCAGCCGGTGGTGGTGGTGGAAGACGCGCGAGCAATTCATTAAACCTGTTATCGAGCTTTGTTTCGAACGTCTTCTCCATGTCACTATCTTCTCCATGGCCTCTTCAAATCTGTTTAGCACATCCTGCACCTGTCCATTCATCATTTGCTGAAATTTATCATGCAACTCCTGATTCGTCATGTTCTCCCAGTCAGTCTCGTCGGCTTGTGATCCTGCCATGGTTAGCAACAATAGAAACACACAAGAATATGATCCTACAGAATACTAACAAGAGGTGGTGGTGGCGGGTGTCACAAATCCGTCAAGCAAATCTCAAATTCTTACAGTTCTTACCCAGCAGCAGGCGGTGATCGGCAACCGTTGTAGTCAAAACTCTCAAAAGCTTGGATAGAGCGATTGCCAGGGAGAGTCAAACGCACGACGTAGAGGTATGTGGAGCTGGGAAGGCTTATAGTATGGTAGCAAAAAGGGTCAGCAATAATCAATTCAGAGATGCAAAGTTGAATAAACGCTCAACGACGGTACTGTGCTGGTCCTAGGCTAGACCGTGCTAGAGACGCGAGCCTAGAACACTAACAAAATCACGGCGCTGCACGTAAATAAGGGAAAAGCACACTCTGGAACTTTTTTTTTTTTTTTTGCTCTTTTTTTTGCGCTCCTCTTTTTTTTTGCGCTCCTCTTTTTTTTGCGAAAAATTACTATAATGGCGAGTGTCTCAAAACTCTTCCCTCGTCAAACTGATAGGATGGGCACGAAAAAAAAAATTTCCACTTTTTTTTTCGGAAATCAGGGCAGCGACGACGAAAAAGTGCGACAAAAAATCACTATGATGGCACGTGGCTCAAAAGACTCAGAAAAGCCTAAAAATAGGATAGGGAAAAAATATTTTTGCCCGTGAAAATTTTGGCCTAAAAACTGCCCGGGGGTCTCCAGACTTTTTTTTTTCCGAGACCTACGCAGGCAAGGAAACACGAATCGGAATTGAGATTGATCTCAAGAACAAACCTAATATGAGAAGAACTCGGATTGGTGGTGGATATATGGTTGTGGTATATGGCAGCGGTGGTGGTATATGGTAGCGGTGGTGGTATATGGATAGAGATTGATGGTGGTATATGGATACGGATTGGTAGTGGTATATGGATAAGGATTCAGAGCGGTGGCGGATAAGCAAAAGTGGTAGATGGGCGATGATGATGGTGCGGCGGCGGCGTGACAACTTATGACCAGAACTCGAAACTCTAAAAGACTAGACTCTAAGACCAGCAACTTGACACGACGATGCAACCGCAAATTCAACAAAGCAAAAACCCTAAAAAGATTATGCAAAGGCTCAGATTGGTTCGGATATGATGAACTAACCCTAATTTTTTTTTGTGGCTTTTTCGTGGACTGTAGGTATGAAAGAACAGACTCGATCTAATCTACGAAAAACTGTAAAATCTCACCGAGCAACCTGGAAATCTGATACCACTTGATAGAGGCAAAGGTGTCCCGATGTTTCGATGAGATGGTGGCTATCGTTTTCTGTGGGAGTCGACCTTGACGATCCGACTACGAACGTGCGAGACGTCGCGCCTTAGCAATCGCTAAACCAACTTCCGAGGGGTTATTGACCACGCCGGAGCACGATCAACCTGACCACGAGGGCCTGTTTCCTGCGAGCAAACGAAGAACAAGCAAGAAACTGAGATTGCAATCTGGATATTGCGAATATAAGATGAAAGCTTTATTGATCTAGGTGGGGTTCTGTGACGTCTTGGTCTGGTCGTTGGACACAAACGAAGTACGCGAAGTTGCAGCTATGGCGAACTTTTAATCTAAACAAAACCCAAAGTCTAAACGACGCCCTAAGGGCTGTATATATGGAGGAAGAGAGGGGAATTTCGTGGCCCTTGAGGGTGGGGTCCGAAACCAACCCTAACTCTTGTTTCCCCACACATACGGACTCTAAAAATAGCCTATACTTAAGTATTTCGAAATTACATGGGCCTGGCCCATTAATAAGGTGACGCAGCACCTAGAATAGCCTATGGACGAATATTATGAAGTGGCATCTTGTATATTTCGTCCAAGGCTTCATGCACTCCTTATGGCGGCTTCAAAGTCCTGAAATCATCACTTGTAACTCCGTTCTTGATCCCCTTGCGCATGCCATCAACTCCATGCGTGTTCTTGCTCCAATGTTCATCCTTCTCCAAGCTAGGCCCTTCATTTGTAAGCAAAACAAATGTATCCAATTTAGGCAGCATCATAATCTCATGAACATTAGAATCATTACCAAGAAACGAAAGTACCTGGTAATTTAATTGGCGTGCGCGAGCTCTAGTAATTGGTCCAGTATATGTAACAGTAGGGGCTGTGGGTGTAACAATGGTATTGATGTTCTCATCAGTTTAGCTCATTTGAGTTAGAGCTTTTCTCATCCATATGGATCTACTCCATCGAGAGAGACCCCACCTCTATGTAGATCATCCACCTTGGATTCAAGACCCCTTCATGGGATGACCCCTCAAGACCTCCTCATGGAGATGAACTAGTTACCGTTTGTATCGTCCCTTGTTGATTGTGGATCGTGTATCTCTTTGTGTTTCCAGGATCTAGCACATGTGTCATTGTTTCTTGTCTATTTGAGTGTTCCCTCTTGTTCCCCCTCGCGTTTCCCCTCGTGTTCTTCATGGGATCCCCTGCAAATCGTGAAGGATCGGCCACTAGGGTTCCACCCTACATCACTATCATTATCCGGCCACGTTCCAAATGCAACCCATTTTAATACACCTTTTACTCGTAAACCGCTTCGACCACTGTGGGGTGTATTATTGGTCTCACGACGTGGTTCCTACTACAGCTAGTGTAGGATTCAACTAGTTGATCCCGTTTACCTTCATTATGAAAAACCATTGTTCCGGTGCATCCAAGTGTTAAGAGCAACCAAAACATTTTTAAGAAAACGTATGAGACCAAATGTCTACGGACATGTCTTCCATAACCAGATGCAGCGATAGGGGAGTAAGTCATCAGACCATAGACATCAAATAAGTGCCGATTCTTTTAGCGCTTATAGCTAGATATGGAAATAAGCTGCCCCTACCCAACTGATTTTAGAAACCTAACATAAATATTTTAGACAAGAGGAAGAAGGAAAATAAGGAAAAGGAAGCCAAATCATTGGGCCCTATACGAGCTCCTCGTGGTAAGTTTCTCCTGCATATTAGCCAAATCATGCACGTAATGTTTGTTTCTTTACTAACTAATATGACTAACTCGTGAAAACAAAATGTGCAGTTCGTGTGCAAGAAAAACGGTCAGACCCCTCCATCGATGCCCCAGATTGGTATAGCAGACATGGTGAGTTTCATTTGAATGGTCATTAGTTACTAGTATTCACATTTCAATTGCATCATGCTAATGAGACATTGCAAATGATCTTTGGTGCAGCATGCCTCCCGACAAGCATCGACCGATCCTTCTCTGTCTCGCACTGGCGCAACCCCGACCCCAACCGGTCCTTCTCTGTCTGGCACTGGTGATGCGGAGCATCCCAAGGTCATCCCCATGGACCTACCTATGTCACCCTGACAAGAGCACGAACAAAGGCTATCGAAGATAAGGTGAACTTGCTCCTTTCCAAACTACCACTTTCTATGCATGAGACATGGCTCCTACCTCAAGCGGAACCACTATGTGTGATCAGGTACTTGGAGGAGAGCCACGGAGCAGCTACGTCCATCGGACAAGACGGCGAGGACACCAAGCGTCAAGCCCAAGGAAATCTGGCCAAAGAAGACTACAACTGCCGGACGTCCGACCAGGACCGGACGTCCGATGACTCCCAGGCCACAGATGACCGACCATCTCCGGACGACCAGCGCTACTACAACCGAGCGGAAATAGCGGATGTCCGAGGAAGACCGGATGACCGGCGACCGGACGACCGGACCCCTACGGATGTCCGATGCCACGGCGACCGAACGTAATCTATGGAAGTCCGAAGACCTACGGACGTCCGGACCGTCCCGAGCCTCTAGACATCCGATGCCCACCAGACGTCCGCCCCCTGGCTGTGTCCAGTTGCGGGATGGGGCCCATGTACCCCTTCACTTTACCCCCCTTTTGTACCACAACTATAAATAGACCCCCCTCCTCCTAGCTGGGGTTAGCAAAGGATTGGCTCATTTTGTGTGAGAGCTTTGCTCATCCACTTGGTTACCTCCACCGCCCCACTTCTGCATACACATTCCCATACCACCACCAATTTCCGCAACCACAATTGCTTACTCGCTCCGGACTCCGATACATATTTTGCCATGTTTTGCCTTTGAGAATTTGAGTTGCGGTTCTGTGTCCTATTGTGTTTCAGCTATATAGGTACGGTATGGTTCGACATCTCCGCCGCTCATCTTCGCCACGGATTCGTCATTGACAACAACCACTCCACCATTTTGACACCATACCGTAAGCAAGAACGGTAACCTCATCTTGGTATCGCGATACATCATTCTTGCCATTACATTGATAGCCATCATAGCCCAATTTTGCGTATCTTACCCATCGAGGCTAGCCTTTGAGTATTGCCAGCAACATGACCTGTGCACATTAGTGGTCATACATCACATAGCATACATACCATATCATTGGTGCATATCTTGGTATCAACTCTTGTGTCACAAAGTTGTTATCGCATACACAATTGCTATCTTGGTTCATGAAGCATTGCATGAGAAAAGAGCTCAAAAGAGGAAGAGCCAACCATGCTTTTAAGCAAAAAGGAAAGATAAGCAAAGAGCTTTTAATCAAGAACCATAGCATCATACAACATTAAGATTGTCATACTAGATCATCTTGGATCATATCCTCAGAATACCATACATAGAGCATACTTGGGATAGAAGCCATTGCATTTTTGCTTAATAGGTTGTGCACAAGCCTTCGTATACGCCTATTGTGCAATCATGCTAGCATCTCTCTAGTGTGGTGCAACAAGAGCATTTTCGTGGATTCCACATTTTGGCTCTCCTTGGTTGCACGACGCCACTTATCTCTTTGCGTGTGTGTTTCTGTGTACCATATTTTTGCTATTGGTCTACTTGTTGCATTGCGAACTTGCGAATCTTGTCCAACATAATTGAAGCTCACTTACAATTGCATCAAATTTTTTGCCACCATACTAACCGAGGTCCACCATAAGCTTTTACTTGTGTAGGTGTGAGAAACTGATAAGAATTGGTACCAATTGTGCTATTTCCTTGTTCCACATTGAGTGATCATTGATCCATTTTCAACATCGGTCAAGGTACGTTTGGTATAAGTTCTTCTCCTTCTCCCACTCACATATTTTTGAATGATGGATAGAGTACTTCTACCAACCCACTCTACATTGAACAAGATGACGACATGACCTTCTACATCACAAAGAGTCACCTCTTTGGTGCACAACGTGCTTTGCATCAAGAGCAACAAGCAATGAGTGAACGCATCGACAACCTTGCCACTGACTTGCGACTCTCCGAGCAACGCACAAGAGACTATTTCGACCACAAGCTCGATGACCACAAGCAAGAGAATGATGCAAGAATGGACGAGATTCGTGCTTTGTTGCTCAACCGCTCTTCTTCCACTTTGTCCTCATCAAGACGGAGCCGCTCAAGTTGACACTCCGACTACACCATCTCCGGATCAAGTACACCGACATCCAATACTCTTCGCCATGCCGCGCGCCAAGAACGTCAAGCCAACTGCAACCCTCTACACGACAGCAACTCTCAAGAACAATGTCATCGTCAAAACCAAGCTACCTTTGCGAAAGCACAAGAACGGCAACGCCAACGCCAACATGAAGAGGAAGTGCGAGCGCGCCTACACCACGATGCACAAGATACCGAGGCACAACGTCAAGAACAACAATTGCGAGAAGCTCAAGCACTTGAGGCGCAACAAGCCCTCCGAGAATCAAGTCGAGCCGTAGCCAACCGAGGCCGACAAGCTCGTGAGCATCAAGAAGCGCTCCATGATTAAGTCCACAAACGAATATATCAAGCTCGCGTGCATCGTCAAGATCGACTAGTTTCTCCACAAGCTCACCAAGAACATCAAGTTCAACAAGAGCAAGAAGACATAGGAAATCCTCCACGACAAGAGCAAGTTGTGAGAGACGATCCTCCTCGTCAAGGACGTCATTATCCCCGACTCGGACACAATGAAGAGCAACGCTATGGCAAGTTAAAGTTCACCATGCCCAAGTTGAATGGAGGCAATGATCCCGAAGAGTACCTTTCATGGGCATTGAAGGTCGACAAAATCTTCCGTTTGCACAACTATGAAGAAGAGAATAAGATTGCGATGGCATCCCTTGAGTTCCAAGACTATGTCCTCATTTGGTGGGAACAAGTCATTGAGTGTCAAGAGGCAAGAGGTGAACCACCCATCTGATGTAGGGTGAAACCCTATACGGCCGATCTTTCACGAAAGGAGCAGATCCCACGAAGAACACAAAGAACACGAGGGGAAACACGAGGGGAAATCATAAAGGGGAACACAAGAGAAACACTCAAACCAACAAGTATGATCCATGATACATGATCCATGATCAACAAGGGATGATACACGGTAACCGGTTCTTCTCCAAAGGAGGTCTTGATGGGGCCACCCAAAAGGGGTTCTTGAATCCAAGGGGATCTTCTCCGTAGAGGGGCCGCAGTCTCACTCAAGGAGTAGATCTGATGTGGATGAGCTAGGGTCTATCTCTAATATGAGCTATCACAATGCTAACTCTAACTAGGAGGAGGAGGAGGGGGTCTATATATAGTGTTAGCCCACAAAGGGGTAAGTGGGAGTGATGTAGGGTAGAACCCTAATCGCCCGATCTTTCACGAAAGGAGCGGATCCCACAATGAACACGAAGAACACGAGGGGAAACACAAGAGGAAACACGAGAAAATCACTAAACCAACAAGAAATAGTCACACATATGCTAGATCCTCGAGTACATAAGAGATCACACGGTACACGGACAACTAAGGATGATACAAAGGTAGCCGCTCTTCTCTGTGAGGAGGTCTTGAATCCACAAGGGGATCTTCCCTTAGAGGGGTCTTGAATCCAAAGGGATCTTCTCCGAAGAGGGGCCGCGGTCTCTCTCATGGAGTATATCCGATGTGGATGAGCAATTCTCTATCTTTAAATATGAGCTGAACCAATGCTAACCCTAGTTAGGATGAATAGGAGGTCTATTTCTAGTCTTAGTGCAAATGGGGGGGGCGAAAGGAGGGGGTACATGTTCTTCGGGACCGAAACTAGACACAGCCAGGTAGCAGACGTCCGCTGGGGACCGGTCGTCCGGTGTCTCAGGGGCGGTCGGACGTCCGGTGGTCGCCGGTCGTCCGCTCGTTCTGGCTTGGATGCTGGTGTAGCGGATTTTCGGCAGAGGCCAGTACTCCTATCGCCGGACATCCGGAGGCGTCACACTTCTGCTCGTTTGGCTCGGGTGCAGGGGCACCGGACGTCCGCTCGCTGTAGCTTGGCTGGGGCTTCAGGCGCCGGACGTCCGGTCCCGACCGGTCGTCCGGTGGCTGGGACTTCTTCCGAAGCTCCCCTTCTTCTCCGTCTTCACGTCCATCTTCCTCTTCTGGTCCTCCTCACTCCTTAGCTTCTCCATGGCCAACTCCTTGATACCTGAGTATGCACAATGTCTGCGTTTGAGGTAGTAGTGATGTCTCATGTGCATCGAAGTGGAAATGTGAGAGGAGAGATGTCACCTCGGTTTCGAGAGCTCTTGCACGTGCTCGAGTCTTGGGTCCGCTAGGCACTTGGTGAGGCGATGGTAGGTCCCTGGGGATGACCTTGGGATGCTCCGCATCATCTCCCCTCCCTCGGGGAAGATCCGTCCTCGGATCAAATTCTTCATCACCATGGTAGGGACAGATATCTTTGACGTTGAAGATGTCCCTCACGAAGTACTTGTCGCGAGGAATGTCGATCTTGTATGCATTGTTGTTGTAGCGTGCAAGCACCTTGAAGGGTATATCCGCTCGTGGTCGAAGTTTGGACTTGCGTTCTTGGGGAAATCGGTCCTTGCGAAGGTGTAGCCACACAAGATCTCCAATGTTGAATACCATAGGGCGCTTGTTGATGTTGAGCTTGGTCGCAAGTCATTGTACTTGGCGCTCGATGGTATGCCTTGTATCTTCATGCACCTTCTTGAGATGATTCACACGTGCACTTGCGTCCAAATTGATGCGCTCTTGGAGTTGTAGAGGAAGAATGTCCAATGGTGACAATGGGTTGAATCCGTAGACGACCTTGAAGGGGGACTTGCCGGTTGTTGAGTGTTTTGCTCGGTTGTAGGCAAACTTGGCGATAGGTAGAAACTCCTCCCACTCCTTGATGTTCTTCTTGATGATTAATCGAAGTAGAGTGGAGAGTGCGCGGTTGGTCACCTCCGTTTGACCGTCGGTTTGCGGATGATACACCATGGAGACGAGTAGCTTGATTCCGAGCTTGGCACATAGGGTCTTCCAAAACTATCTTAGGAACTTGACGTCGTGGTCCGAGACGATTGTCTTTGGCACTCCATGTAGACGCAATATTTCCCTACAAAATAGATTGGCAACATGTGAAGCATCGTCTATCTTGTTGCATGGTATGAAGTGCGCCATCTTAGAGAATCGGTCCACAACGACAAATACCGAATCCTTTACATTTCTAGTCCTAGGCAATCCAAGTACAAAATCCATGCTAATATCTTCCCATGGCTGATATGGAATTGGGAGAGGCATGTAAAGGCCATGGGATTGAGCTTGTGACTTAGCTTTGCGACATGTAGAGCATCGGTTGGTGAAGCGGTTGACGTCGCGAAACATCTTGGGCCAATAGTAGTTCTTGGAGAGCGTAGCGAAAGTCTTGTCACGTCCAAAATGTCCCATTAGTCCTCCTCCATGAGATTCCTGCAAAAGCAACAAACGAAGATAAGACTCAGGGATGCAAAGCTTGACAGCTCTCATAAGATATCCATCTTTGATGTAATAGCGTTCCCAAGACATGTGCGTCAAACACTTGGCATAAGGAGTAGCAAAAGTAGGATCATGCTCATACAAGTCTTTTATGTGTTCAAAGCCAATGACATCCAATTCAAGTTGAGTCACAAGCATGCATATGCGGGAAAGAGCGTCCGCCACAACGTTTTCCTTACCTTTGATGTACTTGATGACATAAGGAAAAGACTCAATAAATTCACTCCATTTAGCATGATGCTTGTTCAACTTGGTTTGGCCTTTAAGGTACTTAAGCGTTTCATGATCGGTATGAATGATGAATTCATGAGGGCGAAGATAGTGTTCCCATTCGTGCAAAACATGCACTAAAGCATATAGCTCTTTGTCATAAATGGGGTAATTGAGTTGCGCTCCGGAGAGTTTCTCACTAAAGTAAGCTATGGGGCGCTTCTCTTGCATTAAAACACCTCCTATGCCATTACCACTAGCATCACAATGAATCTCAAAGGTTTGTCAAAGTCGGGTAATGCAAGCACGGGGGCATGAGTAACCAAATTCTTAATCCCATTGAAAGAGGTATCTTGGGATGGTCCTCAAACAAAAGGAACATGTTTCTTGCTCAAAGCATGCAAAGGCGAAGCAAAGGTATATTGGGATGGTCCTAAAATCTTTCACAAAGTGATGATAAAACCCGCAAGGCCAAGAAAGCTACACACTTGATGCAAGTTGGTTGGTTGTGGCCAAGTTCTAATAGCATTGATCTTGGAATCATCAACATGAACACCCTTAGAGGAAACAACAAAACGCAAGAAAACGAGCTCATCAACGCCGAAAAGACACTTTTCCATGTTTGCAAAGAGATGCTCGTTTTGAAGAGTTTGCAAAACGGTTCGCACATGGGTGACATGATCTTGGAGAGATTTGCTATAAACAAGGATATCATCGAAGTAGATCACAACAAACACACCAATGTAAGGGCGAAAGACATGATTCATAAGACGCATAAAAGTACCCAGTGCTTCCGATAGACCCATAGGCATGGCTAACCACTCATACAACCCAAACTTGGTTTTGAAAGCGGTTTTCCATTCATCACCCTCTTGTATGCGGATTTGATAGTAACCACTTTTAAGATCAATCTTGGAGAATATAGTGGCACCACTAAGTTCATCAAGCATATCGTCAAGGCATGGGATGGGATACCTATAGTGAACGGTGATAGCATTGATAGGTCTACAATCGGAGCACATGCGAAAGCTACCGTCTCATTTTGGCACAAGAATGACCGGAACCGCACAAGGGATCAAACTTTCATGCAGATGTCCATGGTCTATGAGATGCTTTACTTGCCTTTGTATTTCTTTGGTTTCTTTGGGGTCGACGTGGTAGGGAGCTTTGTTCGTAAGAGGTGCTCCAGGGATGAGGTCGATGCGGTGCTCGATGCCTCGTAGTGGAGGTAGTCCCAGAGGTAGCTCGTCGGGGAAAACATCTTGAAATTCCTGCAAAAGAGAAGACAACACTAAAGGTAGAGCGTGAGAGGTGTTAGCTTGTGTTGCATTATCCTTGCACAAATGGACATAGTGTAGGACACTAGATGGGTTCTCACACACTCCTCTTATCTCACTTTTGGTGGAAAATAGGACTAAGTTTTTCTTTTCGCTCATCGTGGAGGCACTCGATTAGGGCTTGTGGCACCCACTCTCTTTTTGGTGGCTCGCTCTCTCACTATTCTCGACACGATGGGTGGCTTGCTTGTCGGCGATCACTTGGCTTGGAGACATGGGGCCAAGTATGTACTCCTTTCCTTTCATCTTGAAGATGTAGTGGTTCGTTCGGCCATTGCGGATGACACCTCTATCAAATTGCCATGGGCGTCCAAGAAGAAGGTGGCAAACGGTCATTGGAACGACGCCATATTCCAAAGTTTCTTTGTAGGCACCAATTTTGAAGGAGACTTGTACTCGATGCTCGACTTGGATAGTGCCGGAGTCGCTAAGACATTGAAATTTGTAGGGATGTGGGTGCTTCGTCTTGGGCAATTGGAGCTTGGAGCAAAGTTCTTCACTTGCGAGGTTATGACAACTCCATCCATCGATGATGACCTTGACGGATCGTCCATTGATGTCGGCCTTGGTATGAAAGAGGTGGCACCGTTGGTCTTCTTCTTGGTGATGTTGGAGAGTCAAGACCTTGGAGACAACTAGAGCGGGACTTGAATCTTCATCGCAAAAGACTTGTTCCTCTTCATCGTTCACTTGCCGGTGCATGGCGACTTGCTCAAGAGCATCCATTTCTCCTTAACTCATTGAGTCATAAGTGCCGTCATCGTTGAGGATCATGGTTCGCTTGTTTGTGCACTTATGAATAAGTCACACATGTGCTAGATCCTCGAGTACATAAGAGAAGATACACGATCCACAGACAACTAAGGATGATACAAGGGTAGCCGGTCTTCTCCGTGAGGAGGTCTTGAGTTCTTCCCTAAAAGGGGTTTTGAATCCGCTTGGAGGATCTTCTCCGGTGGACGCTTGAATCTCCGTGGAGAAGGTAACCCAGTGGATGGGCAAATCTCTCACAAAAACATGAGCTAAACCTGTGCTGACCCTAGATAGGAGGAGGTGGGGGAGTATATATAGTCTATGTCCACTAAGGGGTAAGTGAGAGGGGGATACATGGGCTCTAGGCCCGTTCTCTGCGCGCAGGCAGGCGGTAGTACCGGCCAAAGGGCGGTTGTACTGCTTAGGCGGTAGTGCCGCTTGGACAGCAGTAGTGCCAGACCCGAGTCGTGCGAATACTGGCATTTGTGGGGTTGAACGGTAGTGGCGAGCGGCACTGGGGAGCGGTAGTACTACCTGTAGGCGGTAGTACCGCTGGAGGGGGCAGTGGTAACGCTCTTCTGGAGCGGCCGGATCCTATTCATGCTCTTGATGTCCATCTCTCACCGTAGCTTCTTCTAGGGTGGTTCCTTGGTACCTAAACACACAAAGCATCTCCGATTGAGGTAGCAGCCATGTCTCAAGTGCGGGAACTGACGGTTCGAAGAGGAGTGAGTCCACCTTGTGTCCCATGGCGTATGGTTGAGGTCTCATTGTATGTCCTCTTGGGGCTTGGAGAGTAGTCAGAGTGTACATGGGGATGAACGTGGGATGCTCCGCATCATCTCCCCTCCCTTGGGAAAGATCCGACCTCGGATCGTGATCCTCATCACCATGGAAATGGTAGTCATGGACGGACTTGTAGTAGGACGAAGTGGAAGACATTGCGCTATCCAAGTACTCCAAGGTGTCTCCGGAGTGTTGTACATGCAAAAAGGGCAAACAGAAGGGACACTCGTAAATACAATGGTTAGCGCACACAAAGTGTCCATCATGTAAGAATGAGTCCACGCAACAAGATTGTTCATGACAAAGCGCATGAAGCTTATCAAGATGATCTAGAATGATATGCAAAGCATTCATGGGAGAAAATGCAATCAATGTGCACACAAATGTGTTGTGAATATGATCAATGCAACCATGGTGCAAAATGATGTCATAGAGAGACGGTTTATCACTAGCTTGAATATGGCAATGGATCCTCAAGATGAGTATGTGATCATGCAATTGATGATGGGTAATATGATCATGATGTATGAGTATGCCATCAAGAAAGATCACAACAAATTTGCTAAGGAAATGCACAAGATCATATATCATGGATGACATGGGAATACAAGATGCAACAAGCCAATCATAATGTGAGTCAACCCATGCATAAGATGCAAATTTGTCATGTATATGATATGTCCATCGAGCATGACATGGGTGAGCACAATCAACAAGTATGGAGGTGTTGGTGTACCAATGCTCGATGTTGTTGCATGATTGGAGGTTCGAAGGTGCTTCCAATAAGTCCGAGCGCTCCTCAATGTGAAGGTCCATAGAGTCAATCTTCAATGTCGCTCCTCCATTCGCGAGATGTACCCTGTAGACAACAAGAAGGAAACAACAATGAAAGATTGACCCATCCAATATGCATATTGTAGGATGGCTCAAAGGGAAGGAGTTCACCGTTAGGAGATTCTCGCAAATGTTGGTGTTGCACATCGTGTATGCCTTCACATGACCAAATTGTCTCATGACGGTATCGCCTTGTGAATCCTTCAAAATGAAAGAACATGGCAAACACTCGGAAAAACAAATGAGGTTAGCGGAGATGCAACACCTATCATTCGTGTGGTAAAATACCCAACAAGTGGATGTATCATGTTCATCATAAGAAAGGTCAAGGGAGCATTTCATAGTATGGAGGCATATGATGCGACAACAACCAAATAGAATAGGCGCAATCAAGCAAGCATGCATCACAAGTAAAGTGTCCAAGTCTCCAAGATCGATAATCATAGATGCAACAATTGGAGGCAAGCGACAATGAACAAAATATATCAAGTGAGAGGCATGAACATATACGTCATCAACCCAAGAAAGCAAGTAATAATGAAACATGGGTATTGCGACAAAGCAAGCAATCATATGAATCAAGGCAAGCAAGCTAGTAGTGCGAAGATGCAACGGACTAGAAGGAATCATGTCAAGTATTTCATGTGTGCAAATGGTAGTCATGAATAATGCACAAGACACATCACAAGCATGAAAGCAAGATATGAGCAAAATAGCATGAGGCACATGATAAACATGGCAATAGTAACAATGATATCCACCAAGCATGCAAATACACATAGGAGTAGCATAATGGTGAATCATGGGTAGATGCAAGCAAGGGTCACAATTGCATGGCAAAGGCATAGAAGAAAGCATAGCATGCAAAGTGAACACGGTAAAATGAGCATGAAGCGATAAGCGGTATATAGCCCATAGCCGTGTGAGAGCCAAGTGAGAGAGATGCGCGTAGTCCTCGTGCGAAGGGAATGGTGGTAAGGATAGTCCATGGGATCCCAAGTCATCTTTGCTCTCAAGAGCTCATTTCGTCAACTCTTGGGATTGAGAGGTTGACGAGTATACGTGAGTACCTACACAAAACAAATACAAAGGGAAAATTGTGTGTGCATGGTAGATGTACACATCATCCATCATGATGCGCACGTGCAAGTGTTGGTTAGCACAAAATATCCAATGCTCGAATAAATGAGATGTGTAATATAGAAACATGTCATCCATCATGATAGGTTTGTTGTTATGTATAGCATAATGGAGACTCAAATTGTGTAATGCATCACAAGAAATATGTAGAGCATTGTTATTCATGGAATGCATATGGTGCACACAAGGGATGTAATCATGCGATACACAATAATTTTCATGGCATGGCATAGTAGATGAATTGTGCAAATCATGTAAAGGAAGCATAGCAATATCATCGCATGAAAAACAGAAGCCAATGCCCATCATCTTGTCATCTATGCCATAAGTGCAAATGGGATTTATGTGAATGGGGCATGCATAGTCACTATGTTGAGATTGAAATGATGCAATATGGGAGATCTCACTGATAGCATATGACAAGTTCAATGGATTGTCAAACATGATGTGACCAATAGAATTTTCACATGATATCCTATGGAGCATAGCATCACAACTAGGCAAATCAACATGCTCATCATCATATTTATCATAAATAGGTAAGTCATGACATGAAGAAGTCGCACTAGCATGAAGCATGGGTATAGGTGTGTCAACATCATGCAAGCAATCATTCGTAAAATAGTCCACTAGTGGGACAAGAGAAGCACCATCACCTATGTTGCCTTTGGATCATCGCTCATGTGTTGTAGGTGAGGTGTCGAAGACCAAGTTGTGGTCATCTTCATCGTGATGGAACCATGTGGGGGTGCATCAATGTCCACCATGGCCATCATCGTCTCCATTGGAGGTATGTACTCGTCGAGGATAGGCGTGTCGTCATGTAGGAGACCTAGCACCAAAGAAGAAAACACACTCGGAGTAGAGGTTAAGTCGTTAGAAATCATAGTGGCCTCACATGCCGTGTCAACTACCTCACTCACTAAGTGTTGTGGCTCACTCACTCCCGGTAAGATGCTCTCACTCGCATGGTTGGTGTTGTCACTCAAATGGCTGTCAACCTCACATAGAGTGTGTGGCATGCTCTCAAGTGTGGGGCTAGTGGTGGTCACACTCATCCTCTCATAGGAAATGCTCTCAATGCCACGTACGATGGAGTCACTCATGTCACTCATGTGGTGGTGGCTCTCCTCACATGGCAATTGCGGCATCTCGTCATATGTGGGTGTTGGAGAGATGTAGGTGCAAATGTCTCCATGCTCAATCATGTCGTAGTCGTAGCCATGGATGAAGGCCGAAGATGGCACATCATGACTCTCCTCTAAGACCAAAGATAAGGTCTCATGTGCGGTCTCGTAGCTTGACTCGGAGTATGAGTCCAATATGGGCGCCGTCTTCATGTTGTTGAAGAGGTTTGTGCTCGTCGCTGTGGTCGAAGGGGATGGCCCTTGCTCGACCTTCTTGTCACCGTCTTGTTGTAGGAGGCCCATATGATGTGGCACCTCGTAGCTCGTCTCCATGACCGAAGGGAATGTCCCATGCTCGGCCATCTTCCTTGGGGGGCTTCCAAAGATGGAAGTGTCGCCCTCGCTTGTAGGTGGTCTCCTTGTACTTGATGATGTCGATGTAGGCGAACTCATGGGAAGTAGGCGAAGATGCTGTACGTCCAAAGGCGAAGATGCCTTGATAGCACTTGGCGAAGATGCCAAAGTGGTGGCGGTAGTAGCCGTTGCGCCATCTTGGTGGTGCTCGTCTCGCAGTCTTCTCTTTTGCTCTTGAAGCTTGGCGTGAAGTAGTGCTTGTTGGGACTTGTGCATTTGCGCTTGGTGAGCATCTTCATGTTGATGGTGTCGTTGTCATGCTTGAGCTTGATGGCGTTCGTCGTTGTCGTGCACATGTTGCCTGGAGGTGACTTGCCCTTCATGACGAGGTGGATCACGAACGTGATGGTGGTCGCCATGGAGATGTGGACGTGGACGACTTCCACTTGTATCGCTTGGGCGCTTTGAAGAGGATCGATGTGATTGCCGCCGCCGTGAAGATGACAAAGGGGAAGTAGACTTGACCAAGGCCCGAATATCCTCCATCCTTGCATCTTCGCAGAACTGGATCAAGGCGATTTTTGGGGTGGAAACGGATGATTTCGAGGTCAAAATTCGAGCGATTTCGTGGATGGGAAGTGGAGAAAATTGGGGAGATGCTAGATCCACTTGAAACCAAGAAAATCTATGGATCAAATCCAACAAAACTTCGTCAAACCAAAAAATCACAAAAAAATTGAGGCTATTTTTGGTGGGGATTTTCGAATTTAGGGAAGAACACAACTAATTTAGGCTAGAAAACGAAAAGGGGAGGCTCCGAAATCGCGATCAACGTGGCTCATGATACCAAGATGATGTAGGGTAGGAACCCTAGGGGCCGATCTTTCACGAAAGGAGCGAATCCTGCGAAGGACACGAGGAACATGAGGGGGAAAAGAGGGAAAACACAAAGGGAAACACAAGAGGAAACACTAAACCAACATGAATAAGTCACACATGTGCTAGATCCTCGAGTACATAAAATAAGATACACGATCCACGGACAACTAAGGACAATACAAGGGTAGCCGGTCTTCTCCGTGAGGAGGTTAGAGTTCTTCCCTAAAAGGGGTCTTGAATCCGCTTGGAGGATCTTCTCCGGTGGAGGCTCGAATCTCCATGGAGAAGGTAACCAAGTGGATGAGCAAAGCTCTCACACAAACATGAGATAAACCTTTGCTGACCCTAGATAGGAGGAGGTGGGGGAGTATATATAGTCTATGTCCATGAAGGGGTAAGTGAGAGGGGGATACATGGGCTCTAGGCCCGTTCTCTACGCGCAGGCAGGGCGGTAGTACCGGCCAAAGGGCGGTAGTACCGCTTAGGTGGTAGTGCCGCTTGGACAGCAGTAGTGCCGGACCCGAGTCATGCGATTAGTGGCATTTGTGGGGTTGAACGGTAGTGGCGAGCGGCAGTGGGGAGCTGTAGTACCGCCTGTAGGAGGTAGTACCGCTGGAGGGGGCGGTAGTACCGCTCGTTCTGGAGCGGCCGGATCCTCTTCATGCTCTTGATGTCCATCTCAGACCATAGCTTCTTCTAGGCTGGTTCCTTGGTACCTAAACACACAAAGCATCTCCGATTGAGGTAGCAGCCATGTCTCAAGTGTGGGAAGTGACGGTTCGAAGAGGTGGTCTCATCGTATGTCCTCTTGGGGCTTGGAGAGTAGTCAGAGTGTACATGGGGATGAACATGGGATGCTCCGCATCACTTCGGGATCGTTGCTTCCATTGAACTTGGGCATGGTGAACTTTAGCTTGCCATAGCGTTGCTCCTCATTGTGTTGGGGTCGGGGATGATGACGCCCATATTGTTGATGATTGTCAAGCTCGTGTTGCTCTTGGCGAGGAGGGTTGTCGACCTCATGTTGCTCTTGTCGTGGAGGATTTCCATTGTCTTCATGCTCTTGATGAGCTTGATGTCCTTGAGGAGCTCATGGAGGAACTTGTCGAGCTTGATGTTGCACGCGAGCTTGATGTCGTCATTCGTGAGCTTCTTCGCGAAGTGCTTCTTCATGTTCACAAGCTTGTCGGCCTCGCTTGGCTACGGCTCGACTTGAATCTTGGAGTGCTTCTTGCGCCTCAAGTGCTTGAGCGTCACAGATTTGTTGTTCTTGGCGTTGTGCCTCGGCATCTTGTGCAACTTGGTGTAGACGCGCTCGCCCTTCCTCTTAATGTTGGCGTTGTCATTGCCGATCTCGTGCTAGCACAAAAGCCACTCGGGTTTTATGTTGTCGGTGCTCTTGAGAGTCAGTGTCGTGTAGAGGATTGAAGCTTGCTTGACAATTGTTGCGCGTGGCACGTCGAAGAGTGTTCAATGTCGGTGTACTTGAGCCGGAGAGGGTGAAGTCAGAGTGTCGACTTGAACGACTCCTTGAAGAGGACGAAATGGAAGAAGAGCGGTTGAGCAACAAAGCGCGAATCTCGTCCATTCTTGCGTCGTTCTCTTGCTTGTGATCGTCGAGCTTGTGGTCGAAGTAGTCCCTTGTTCGTTGCTCGGAGAGTTGCAAGTCAGCGGTGAGGTTGTCGACACGTTCATTCATTGCTAGTTGCTCTTGATGCAAAGCACATTGTGGACCAAAGAGGTGGCTCTTGGTGACGTAGGAGTTCATGTCGTCGTCGTGCTCAATGAAGAGTGGGTTGGTAGAGTTACTTGGCCTATCCATCATTCCAAGATAAAAATGTGAGTGGTAGAAAGAGAAGAACGTATACCAAATGTACCTTGACCAAAGTTGAAGGTGGATCAATGATCACTCCAATGTGGAACAAGGAAATAGCACAATTGGTACTAATTCTTGTCGGTTTCTCACACCTACACAAGTAAAAGCTTATGGTGGAGCTTGGTTAGGATGATGGCACAAAATTTGATGTAATTGTAAGTGAGCTTCAATAATGTTGGAAAAGATTCGCAAGATTGCAATGCAATAAGTAGACAAAGCAATATAAGGTACACGGAAACACACACGCAAAAATATAAGTGGGGTTGTGCATGTGGAATCCACAAAAATGCTCGTGTTGCACAACACTAGAGAGACGCTAGCACGACTGCACAATAGGCAGATACAAGACTTGTGCACAACCTACTAAGCAAAAATACAACGTCTTCTATCCCAAGTATGCTCTATGCAAGGTGTTCCTGTCGGTGTCAAAACCGGCGGATCTCAGGTAGGGGGTCCCGAACTGTGCGTTTAAGGCGGATGGTAACTGGAGGCAGGGGACACAATGTTTTACCCAGGTTCGGGCCCTCTCGATGGAGGTAATACCCTACATCCTGCTTGATTGTTCTTGATGATATGGGTATTACAAGAGTTGATCTACCACGAGATCAGAGAGGCTAAACCCTAGAAGCTAGCCTATGGTATGATTGTACGTTGTCCTATGGACTAAAACCCTCCGGTTTATATAGACACCGGAGGGGGCCAAGGTTACACAAGGTCGGTTACAAAGGAGGAGATATACATATCCGTATTGCCTAGCTTGCCTTCCACGCCAAGTAGAGTCCCATCCGGACACGGGATGAAGTCTTCAATCTTGTATCTTCATAGTCCAATAGTCCGGCCAAAGGATATAGTCCGGCTGTCCGGAGACCCCCTAATCCAGGACTCCCTCAATAGCCCCTGAACTAGGCTTCAATGATGATGAGTCCGGCGCGCAGTGTTGTCTTTGGCATTGCAAGGAGGGTTCCTCCTTCGAATACATCATGGAAGAGTTTGAATACAAGGATAGTGTCTGACCATGCAAAATAAGTTCCACATACCACCGTAGAGAGAATAATACTTCCAAAATCTAATCTGCTGACACGTTTCGATAGTATGACATCACTCCATGGCCTGGTTATTATGCGAACCGCTTTTCTCAACCAGCTCCGCACATATCGCGAGGCGGTTTTCTTGATACGTCTTGTCAAAGCAGAGATCGTGTTCCCCTTATCACGGGATTCTCATCAATATGGACATGGGTAACCCAACCGCGCCATCAATTACGGCGCCTGGGGAATAAGCGGGTTTTCCAGGCAAGTGGGGAGACTCATCGCCTCCTCCGCCCTTATAAAGGGACAAAGATCTACTTTTTTCACCCACGCCTTCTTCATTCTCGCTTACCCATTCCTGCACACTTGAGCTCTAGCGTCCAAGAACGCGTTCCTCTTCTCGAACCACTCCAAGCATGTCTGGAGCAGGAGGCAAGTGGATGGTTTCCTCCGTCACGGAGGAAAACATCAAAAAGTTACGAGAGGCCGGATACCTACCTGCGAATATCGCGCACCGGCTGCCGACTGCGGGACATATCGTCCCAACGCCCGAACCCCATGAGAGGGCAATTTTCCTTACCCATTTTGTTCGCGGACTGGGATTTCCTCTCCACCCGTTTGTCTGCGGGCTCATGTTCTACTATGGGCTGGATTTCCATGATCTGGCCCCCAACTTCATCCTCAACATCTCAGCGTTTATCATCGTGTGCGAGGCCTTCCTCCGCATCAGGCCCCACTTCGGCCTATGGCTGAAAACCTTCAATGTCAAACCGAAGGTGGTGGGTGGTCAGCAAGCAGAATGCGGAGGCGCCATGGTGGGCAAGATGCCTAATGTCACCTGGCTCGAGGGTACCTACGTGGATACCATAAATGGGTGGCAATCTAGGTGGTTCTACATCACCGAGCCGCGCGCCTCCAACTGGGTGGTGGCCCCCAAATTTCGATCCGGAATCCCCACGTGGCTCACCTCCTGGAAGAAGAAGGGCCTGTCCTGGGGTTGTTCGGTAGAGCTGACCGGACTCCAGACCTGCATCCAGAACATGACGAACAAGAAAATCAAGCTCGTCAACGTGGTCCAGGTTATGCTCTTCCACCGGATCCTTCCGTGCCAACAACGGGCATTTGTTTTGTGGGAGTTCGACTCGGCCCAGCACCAGACGCTGCGAGAGCTCTATGGCATGACGCACGAGGACGTCTGGAAGGTGCTGTTCAAGGGCTCCGAGATGCCTCCCTTCCTCACCGAGGACCGCGGACTCAGCGCAAAGCGCCGCGCCCATCCGGTAGGCTTTTATATCACTCAGGGTATTTATGTGCCCTGGCTTAGTTAGATGCTGGATCTAAGCTTTTATGTCATTAACAAGACTGGATAAAGACAGCGGAGCAGCTTGATTGCCCGGCCCCCTGCCCGAAGATCCTGCAAACGCTCTTCTAACGGAGATGCTGACTCCGGCACCTTACGACATGCCAGAAAAGACGACCAAGAAGAAGGCCACGGGGACCCGAAAGGGTCTCCGGCGCAAGATGGTTCTGTCGGGCTCATCATCCGATGAGTCCGACGCGCACTCCTCCCATGGAAATGAGGAGGAGGAGAAAGGCTCTCCCCCCCAGCCGGGGAGACAAGAAAAGGATGGCCGACCCATCCGGGGAGGCCGAAGGGTCCAAGAAGGGAAAGACCCTCCCTCCGGACTATCCCACGACGGCCGCCGATAGCGGCGACGAGTGGCTACCCAGGGACAAGCCCCTGGCAAAATTGTAAGTGTCCGGACACCATAGTACTTCGTGGTATGTTTTATTGTACTGCCTTTCCTTACGCCGAACCTGATTATGCAGTCCGGCCCGAGCTTGTCTCGACGTACTCTCGTTGAGCGGCTCTTTGAGCACGTCGGATATGAACAGCGGTTCTCCTCCGACGGCTTCCACCCCTCGCCATATGGACAACGCCAAGGTGGTGTCTCAAAAGGCACCAACCCAAGGGGAGGCGGTCCTGGGGCCGCCTCACGGCGACCTCCCGGACCCTGGGTACCAAGGGAGCGAGGCTCCTACGGGCTTCGAGTTCGGGCCCCAGCCGGATACTGCGCCGGAACCTTCAATGGTTCCGGACTCCGACAGGCGGTCCCCCATTAAGGGGGCCAACCATCCGTGTCGGTGTCCTCTGTCCAACCAGAGGCACCGGACAACTTGCTGGAGTGCGGTGGTTAAGAAGGTTCGGTCCGCCAAGAACGGACTGACCGAAGCTTGCGCCAGCCTCCTAACAGGCTTTGAGGTAAGCATTCAAAATAAAAACATTACCGCATAGATAGTAGCCCCTGATGCTCTGTTTGGCGTTCGCGAAGAAAAGCCGAATAGAGTATCAAATGATAACTCAGGAGTCTAATTAGAGTATGTCTATGTGTATGTGCAGGCTTCCCTGCTGGCCGCTGCCGCACGTACTACGGAGGTCTCTGCGCTGAAGCAGGCCCTGAAGCGGTCCGAGGACGAGCTCGGCCTTACCAAGGGGCAGCTCGAAGAGAGCAAAGGTAAGATATACCCCAGTTTATATAGTTAAAAATAAGTTATGTGTAAAGTAATAGGATCATCATGAATTTGTCAGGGGCCATGACCGAGGTGGAGACCCTGAGGAAGGCGTTGTCTGCGGCCGAACACAAAGCGGCCAAAGAACGTATTGAACGGGAGAAACAAGAAGCCCGCGTGGGCGAGGTGCAGCAGGAGCTCGAGGATCTTGCCAAAAAGCACGAGTCCTTGGAGCTTGACTCCAAGACGCGGGAGTCTGAGCTCACACAGGCGCTTGAAAGCGTTCGGAGCGCCAAGGCCGAAGCCCACAAGGCCCTCCAGGAGATTCATGCGGCAAAGATGATAGCAGTGGGTAAGGCATTTAATATGCAAAGCAAGCATGTGAAGGAGACTTTCCTTTTTCTTACCCGAGTTCGGAGCTCTCCAGGAGCGTTTGCAGATCTTCCCCGCAATGTGCTAGATGACGCAAAGTTTTACCGGGCTGAGGAGGGGAGCTCAGCGGAGAAGTTGTTCTAGTCTGAGTATACTGGGACCGAACACCCCGTGTCCTTGACCGACCAGCTGAAGCAGTTGGTCGAACTTGACAAGGCGGCCGAACAGGCCATGAGGGGCCTTATAGTCGGATGTGGCCTGGCGAGCCCCTGTCCGGCAGCTACTTTGGTCTGGTGAGGCGGCTGGTGGAAGCATGCCCACGACTTGAAGTCATCAAGCGATCCGTCTGCATCGAAGGTGCACGTAGAGCTTTTGCCCGGGCGAAGGTGCACTGGGCGAAGCTGGACGCCGTGAAGCTTGTGAAGGAGGGGCCGCCGGAGGGCAAGGAGCATCGCCGCCCCGAGAATTACTATGAGAGCGTCTTGAAGGGTTCCTGCTTAGTGGCAGATGAGTGTGCCAAGGATGTAATTTTTGAATGAACATGCCCATGTGATCCTGTAATATGAAACGAGTTCTTTTGTGCCATGCGACGCTTTCTTAATTTAAAATATTACCTTCTGTGCGGCCATTTATAAAATCTGAGAGTTGGCCAGTCGTCGGCTTCTGCCCCCATGTAGCTAGTACTGGGGTGTTCGGGGTAAATCTGAATACTCTTTACCCCAATTTTGGGTCCTTCAAGGGAGGTGCTCAGTGCAACGAACTAGGCAAACGGACTATAATGCTTTAACACTCTCACTTAGCCATAGAAGTCTATGATTTTAAATTTTTGGCGAAGCCCCTGGTATTCGGAAGGCCGAATTTGGGGCGCTATACACACCTAAGCCGGACAAGGCCGACTCTTCACCTGAAGCGGAAAAAGTCTTTGGGGACTTGAGACCTCTCGAACAGCAACCAGTCTCTCGCCTTATCATGACAGTCAGTTTTTGGCTTTCTCTACTGAGGTGCTCGTCCGGAAGAACCAGGACACAATCGCAGTAGTTCTCCCACCGCTACCTTAGCCGATATAGCGGAATGTAAGGTACCAAAGCATGAGAGCCGGGCAACCCATCATTTGACCCAAGACATGATTCGGAGCTGATGCATATAATGCTATAAGTTCGAGGTGCCGCACTGTCGAAAGTGTTCGGACTTCTTGCGCCGTATTACGGGGTAAACGAGAGCCCCTGGCGTACTGGCCATACCCGAGCGTGCAGGTGCGGAATGTCGTAAATGGACATATAAGAGAAAGAGAAAAACTTAAATAATGCAATGACTGATTAATAATATGCATTGTTATTTGAATAATACGTTGAAGCGTACTGGTACAAGTAGTGCAATAAGCTGAAAGTAGGACAATTCGAAATGTCCCATCCAAGGCAAGCTACGGATACATAGTGAAAAGCGGGTATATAAAGTATTACTAGAGACCACCTGGCAGTTCCCGTGTTCATCTTAGCTTCTTGCCGCCTCGGTTGTTGCTTCAGGAATGTGTCTGGCAGTCGTACTGCCGGAAAGGCCTTTCGAAGAGTTAGGCCCTGAAAGAGAAAAGGAATGTCAAAGGTATACAACCCCTGGTGTGGTTAAGCCACAATGCGGGGCGTGTCCTGATTGTGCCCCCGCCTATGTCCATGGTATTTTCAATGCATAGTTATGTTTGCGCGGCACGAATTTCGTCGCTGCACGGGGACTGGGACAGGGGCCGAATTGCTAGGCGAGCGCAGATCGCGCCAGGTGATCCTGTTGCAGATTATTCCGGACTCGCTTGAAGGTGTCCGGGGGCTGTAACGCCGAATGAGTGGTCTGTCTGAATAGGCTGCTTTGTGCCTCTGCTGCAAGGGCCGCAGTGTGCTCTTCCGTAAGGAGCGAGTGTTCTGTGTTTCCATTTACTATTATGACCCCGCGAGGTCCTCGCCTCTTGAGCATGAGGTATGCGTAATGCAGCACTGCATTGAATTTTGCAAATGCTGTCCATCCGAGCAGTGCATGATAGCCACTGCAAAACATGATGATGTCGAAGATTAACTCTTCGCTTCGGAAGTTATCTAGTGATCTGAAGAACACTTCCAATGTGATTGAGCCTATGCAATGTGCCTCGACACCTGGGATGACACCTTTAAAGGTGGGTTTGCTGGGTTTGATCCTTGAGGGATCGATACCCATTTTTCGCACTGTATCCTGATAAAGCAGGTTCTGGCTGCTGTTGCCATCCATAAGGACTCGAGTGAGATGAAAGCCGTCAATGATGGGGTCTAGGACCAGTGCGGCAGACCCGCCATGACGGATGCTAGTGGGGTGGTCCCTACGATCAAAGTTGATCGGACAAGCAGACCATGGGTTGAACTTCGGGGCGACGGGCTCCATCGCGTAGACGTCCCTTAGTGCACGCTTCCGCTCCCTCTTGGGAATGCAGGTTGCGTATATCATGTTTACTATTTTTACTTGTGGGGGAAACCCCTTCTGTCCCCTTGGGTTCGGCGGCCGGGTCTCCTCCTCGTCATCGCTATGTAGCCCCTTGTCCTTCTTTTCGGCATTTAACTTGCCGACCTGCTTAAACACCCAACATTCTCTGTTGGTGTGATTGGCTGGCTTTTCAGGGGTGCCGTGGATTTGACACGAGCGATTCAGTATGCGATCCAAACTAGACGGAGCCGGAGTATTTCTTTTGAATGGCTCTTTCTGCTGACCGGATCTAGAGCCTTTGAATCCGGTGTTGACTGCCGTATCTTTGGTGTTATCGCTGTTATTGCAGCGCTTTGGTCTATTACGACGCTGCCTACCGTTAACGTCTTTGGTATCCGAGGTGTCCGGATTCCTTGATGTGTTGTTGCTGCGAGCCAGCCAGCTGTCCTCGCCCGCGCAAAAGCGGGTCATGAGGGTTGTGAGGGCTGCCATAGATTTCGTCTTCTCCTGGCCGAGGTGGCGGGCGAGCCACTCGTCGCGGATGTTATGTTTGAATGTCGCTAGGGCTTCTGCATCCAGACAGTCTACAATTTGATTTTTCTTGGTCAGGAACCGTGTCCAGAATTGTCTGGCCGATTCCCCTAGCTGCTGGGTTATGTGGATCAAGTCATCAGCATCCGGTGGCCGCACATAAGTGCCCTGGAAGTTGTCAAGAAATGCATCTTCCAAATCCTCCCAACTGTCGACGGAATCTGCTGGCAAGCTATTCAGCCAATGTCGAGTTGGTCCTTTGAGTTTTAGTGGGAGGTACTTGATGGCATATTGATCGTCACCACAAGCCATGTGGATGTGAAGGAGGAAATCCTCAATCCATACAGCGGGATCTGTTGTGCCGTCGTATGATTCGATATTTACGAGTTTGAAACCCTACGAGAATTCATGATTCATAACTTCATCAGTGAAGCATAAGGGGTGTGCGGCACCTCTGTGCCGGGCTATATCCCGACATAGTTCGTATGAGTCTTGTCTGCTGTATTCGGCCCGGCCGGGTTTACTTTTGGTGTAACCGACGCGACGATCATCGTCCCGTGTGGGCACACGTGTTCGTGTCCCGTACATTGACCTTACAATTTTTGCCTTGCTGTCCAAGATGTCTCGCAGGTCCTCTGTGTTGCCCCAGGCCTTAGTATCTTTGACCGAGTGGCGACGGGGTGCGGACTGAACTTTGGGCTGAAACGCCTCTCTGGCTCGGCCGCGTAATGGCCGGTCAGCCGCATCGTACACTGGTGGATGAGGTTTCAATGCTTCCTCCTTGAGGTGAGGTAGCAACCTGCGTTTTGGGTAACTCTTGAACGGGCGCTCGAGTTCATGCTCCTTGGCCGCAAGGACTTCGGTCCATCTGTCCGCTAGCAAGTCTTGATCAGCTTGAAGCTATTGCTGTTTATTCTTTAGGCTACTTGTCGTGGCCATAAGCCGGCGCTTGAAGCGCTCTTGCTCGACGGGGTCCTCAGGCACGATAAATTCGTCGTCGCCGAGGCTCGCCTCGTCTTCGGAGAGAGGCATGTAATTGTCCTCCTCCGGTTCTCCATCTGTTGCCTGCTCTGGAGGGCTAGCTTGTTCGTCCTCTAGCTCTTCGCTGTGCTGGAGGGGATTGTTGTTGTCTTCGGCGCTATCCGGAGTGTTATTATCTTCTGTGCCGGTATCACTGCTCTTGCTCTGGCGGGACTTAGAGTGGCGCCGCTGACGTTGGCGCTTAGGTTGCTTCTTGGAGGGGTCATCCTCCGCTTTCTCCTCGCCGTTGGCTTCTTTGGGGGTATCCACCATATATATATATATATATATATATATATATCATATGATGAGGTAGCGGTCCAATGCCCCGAGGACGGTGGATCCTCTTCGTATCCAGCTTCGTCGTCCATACCGTCGAAGTCTTCGGAGCCGAAGTCGAGCATGTCAGTTAAGTCATCGACAGTGGCACTAAGTGGGTGGTGGGTGGGCAGCGAATTTCTTCGTCGTCCGCATCCCATTCTAGCCGGACATAGTTCGGCCAAGGTTCTCCTGACAGGGAGAGAGACCTTAATGAATTTAGCACATCTCCAAAAGGTGAGTGCTGAAAGATATCCGCGGAGGTGAACTCCATGACCGGCGCCCAGTCGGACTCGACGGGCACGGATACGAGCGGATCAGAGTCCATGGCCGAAGATGAATCTAGAGGTTCGGCAACACGGCTCTCGTAAGGGGTGAAGTCAGTATCCAGCTCTATCGCCGCTGAGAGTGCGGCCTCCATGGCGGGGTCCATCCCTCCGCTATCGGATTGCGCGACTTGCTCCGGATTAGAAGCCAGGGTAGCTGCGGATGCGATGTCCCGAACACTGTCCGACGGTAGAGTTACGTCTTGCTCGTCGTGACTACGCGGCGCGTCCAGCATGGGCTCGAATCCGTCGAAGATCAAGTCTCCGCGGATATCGGCCATGTAGTTCAAGTTTCCAAATCTGACCTGATTGCCAGGGGCGTAGCTCTCTATCTGCTCGAGATGGCCAAGCGAATTGGCCCGTAGTGCAAAGCCACTGAATATGAAGATCTGTCCGGGGAGGAAAACCTCACCCTGGACCGCATCGCTAGCGATGATCGAAGGAGCCATCGAGCCTTATGGTGACGACACTGTGGAACTCTCAATGAAAGCACCAATGTCGGTGTCAAAACCGGTGGATCTCGACTAGGGGGTCCCGAACTGTGCATCTAAGGCGGATGGTAACAGGAGGCAGGGGACACAATGTTTTACCCAGGTTTGGGCCCTCTCGATGGAGGTAATACCCTACGTCCTGCTTGATTGTTCTTGATGATATGAGTATTACAAGAGTTGATCTACCACGAGATCAGAGAGGCTAAACCCTAGAAGCTAGCTTGTGGTATGATTGTATGTTGTCCTACGGACTAAAACCCTTCAGTTTATATAGAAACCGGAGGGGGCTAGGGTTACACAAGGTCGATTACAAAGGAGGAGATATACATATCCGTATTGCCTAGCTTGCCTTCCACGCCAAGTAGAGTCCCATCCGAACATGGGATGAAGTCGTCAATCTTGTATCTTCATAGTCCAACAGTCCGGCCAAAGGATATAGTCCGGCTGTCCGGATACCCCCTAATCCAGGACTCCCTTAGTTCTAATGAAATGATCTAAGATGATCTAGTATGACAATCTTAGTGTTGTATGATGCTATGGTTCTTGCTTAAAAGCTCTTTGCTTATCTTTCCCTTTTGCTTAAAAGCTTGTTTGGCTCTTTGGTGTTTGAGCTCTTTTCTCATGCAATGCTTAACGAACCAAGATAGCAATTGTGTATATGCACCAATGATGTATGTATGCTATGGGAAGTATGATCATTAATGTGCACAAGTCTCGTTGACGGCAATACTCAAAAGCTAGTCTCGATGGGTAAGCGTCGCAAAGGAGTAAGGCTATGATGGCTATCAATGTAATGGCAAGAATGATGTATCACGATACCAAGACGAGGTTACCATTCTCGCTTACGGTATGGTGTCTAAATGGTGGCACAAATACCAAGATGTAGTCGATGTGATCGTTGTTGATGATGCGTCCGTGGCGAAGATGAGCGATAGTGATGTTGATGTCGAACCTTACCTAGATAGCCGAAACACAAAAGGACACGGAACCGCAACTCAAATTCAAAGCTCAAAGTGGCAAAATGTGCCGGAGAGCGAAACGGGTAAGTAATGTTGGTGGTATGCGGAAGTGGTGATGGTGTTAGGTGGTGGGAGTGTGTATGCGGAAATGTGGGGTGGTGGTGGTGATGAAAACTGAAAAAAAAAATCAGTTTCGTCAGGGAACTCCGGACGTCCGGTGGTGAGCGGTCGTCCGGTCGTTGGACGTCTGGTGGCGAGCGGACGTACGGTGCCTGGGCACTGTTCGGGCACGGGATGAACTGCATGTGGGCGGGGTGGAAGAGGTGAAATTCATTGAATCTGGGCGATTTCATGGATGGAAAGGGTGGGGAAAGGGGGGAAAAGCTAGATCCACTCAAAACAAAGCAAATTCATAGATCAAATCCAACAAAATTTCAACACACCAACAAATCAAAAAATATTTTAGGGCTATTTTTGTGGGGAATTTTTGAATTAGGGACAAAATCAACAAGAACTAGGGTAGAAACACAACGAGGAGGCTCTGAAATCGTGATCAACGTGGCTCTGATACCAAGATGATGTAGGGTAGAACCCTAATCGCCCGATCTTTCACGAAAGGAGCGGATCCCACAATGAACACGAAGAACACGAGGGAGAGAACACGAAGGGAAACACTAGAAAATCACTAAACCAACAAGAAATAGTCACACATATGCTAGATCCTCGAGTACATAAGAGATCACACGATCCACGAACAACTAAGGACGATACAAAAGTAGCCGGTCTTCTCCACGAGGAGGTATTGAATCCACAAGGGGATCTTCCCTTAGATGGGTCTTGAATCCAAAGGGATCTTCTCCGATGATGGGCCGTGGTCTCTCTCGTGGAGTAGATCCGATGTGGATGAGCAATGCTCTATCTCTAAATATGAGCTAAACCAATGCTAACCCTAGCTAGGATGAATAGGACGTCTATTTATAGTCTTAGTGCAAATGCGGGACGAAAGGAGGGGGTACATGGGCTTCGGGTCCGAAACTGGACATAGCTAGGTACCGGACATCCGCTGGGGACCGGTCGTCCGGTGTATCAGGGGCGGCCAGACGTTCGGTGGTCATCGGTCGTCCACTCGTTCTGGCTCAGATGCTGGTGTAGCAGATTTCCGGCAGAGACCGGCCGTCCGGTCGCCGGACGCCCGGAGGTGTCAGACTTCCGCTCGTTTGGCTCGGGTGCAGGGGGACCGGTCGTCTGGTCCAGGCCGGATGTCCTCTCGCTGTAGCTCGGCTGGGGCTTCAGGCGCTGGACGTCCGATCCCGACCGGTCGTCCGGTGGCTGGGACTTCTTCCGCAGCTCCCCTTCTTCTTTGTCTTCACGTCCATCTTCCTCTTTTGGTCCTCCTTGCTCCCTTGCTTCTCCATGGCCAACTCCTTGATACCTGAGTATGCACAATGTCTCCGTTTGAGGTAGTAGCCATGTCTCATGTGCATCAAAGTGGAAATGTGAGAGGAGAGATGTCACCTCGGTTCCGTGATCTCTTGCACATGCTTGAGTCATGGGTCCGCTAGGCACTTGGTGAGATGATGGTAGGTCCATGGGGATGACGTTGGATGCTCCGCATCAGAGAGGGGGGGATACATGGGCCCTTGGCCCGTTCACTGTGCGCAGACAGGCACCGGATGTCCGAGCTGGGGGCCGGATGTCCGGGGCTTTGCAACGGGCCAGATGTACGGGCTAGAGGGGCCGGATGTCCGGGCTAGCGGGGTCGTTTCCAGATGCGTTCGGTGATGGAGGGGCCGGATTTCTGGTGAAGGGGCCGGATGTTCGAGGCTTCGGGAGGAGCCGGATGTCCAGGGTGATGGCTGGATGTCCCGGCTGCGATGGACCTTTGCGGTGCTCTCTGGATGGCCGATGCCGGATTTCCGGGGGTCGGGCCGTATGTCCGGGCTGGGGCTGGATGTCCGGCCGCTGTAGCAACTGGCGTTTCTTCCTTCTCCTTCCTTCACTTCCATGCACGCTTGGCCTTGGTCCTTGGGCTCTCCATGGTCTCCTCGGGTGTACTTGAGTATGCACAAGGTCCGCGCTTAAGTAGCACCCATGTCTTACATGCGGAAAGGGAAGATTCAGAAAGGAGCGAGTTCACCTTAGGTCCAAAGGTGTATGCTTGAGTGTACATGGGGATGATCGTAGGATGCTCCGCATCATCTCCCCTCCCTTGGGAAAGATCTGACTTCATCGAAAACCTCATCACCATGGAAATGGATGACATGGACGAACTTGTAGTTGGACGAAGTGGAAGACATGGCACAATCCAAGTACTACAAGGTGTCGCCGGAGTGGTATACGTGCAAAAGGAGCAAACACGAACGACACTCGGAAATACAATGGTTATCGCACACAAAGTATCCATCATGTAAGAATGAGTCCATGCAGTAAGATTGCTCGTGACAAAGCGCATTAAGCTTATCAAGATGATATAGAATGATATGTAAAGCGTTCGTGGGAGTAAAAGCATTCATTGTGCACCCAAATGTGTTGTGAATATGATCAATGCAACCACGGTGCAAAATGATGTCATAATGGGACGGTGTATCAATAGCATGAAGATGGTAATTGGTGCTCAATGTGAGTATGTGATCATGCAATTGATGATGGGCAATATATGATCATGATGTATAAATATGCCATCAAGGAAGATCACAACAAATTTGCTAACAAAGTGCACAAGCTCATATATCATGGATGACATGGAAATAGATGCAACAAGGCAATCATAATGTGGGTCAATCCATGCATAAGACACAAATTTGTCATGTGTATGATATGTCCATCGAGCATGACATGTGTGAGCACAATCAACTAATATGGAGGTGTTGGAGTACCAATGCACGATGTCGTGGCATGAGTGGAGGTTCGAAGGTGCATCCAATAAGTCCGAGCGCTCCTCAATTTGGAGGTCCATAGAGCCAATATCCAATGTCGCTCCTCCGTTCGCGAGATGTATCATGTAGACAACAAGAAGGAGACAACAATGAAAGAGTGACCCATCCAACATGCGTATTTGAGAATGGCTCAAAGGGAAGGAGTTCACCTTTATAAGAATGTCGAAAATGTTGGTGTTGCACATCATATACGCCTTCACATAACCAATATGTCTCATGATGGAAATGCCTTGAGAATCCTTCAAAATAAAAGAACATGACAAACACTCGGAAAAACAAATGAGGTTAACGGAAATGAAAAACCTATCATTCGAGTGGTGATATACCCAACAAGTGTTTTCATCATTCTTATCATAAGAAAGGACAAGGTGTGGTAAGGTATGAAAGCATATGATACGACTACAACCAAATACATTAGGCTCAAGTAAACAAGCATGCATCACAAGTAAAGTTTCAAAGTCTGCAATATTAAAAAGCATAGCATGGTTGCACTCACTACAAGTGGATATGAGAGGTGCAACCAATAGAGACAAGAGACAATGATCAAGATAAATCATGTGAGAGGCAAGAGCATATATGTCATCAACCCAAGAAAGCGAGTAAGAGTGGAACATGGGTGATGCGACAAAGCAATCAATCATATTGATCAAGTCAAGCAAGTTAGCAGTGTGAAGATGCAACGTACTAGAAGGGATCATGTCAAGCATGTCATGGGTTCAAATAGTGTGCATGAATAATTCGCATGACATAGCACAAGCATGAAAGCAAGATATGAGGAAGGTATCATCATTGTATTGGCAAGAGGTCGTATGGAAATAGCAATGGAACATCATGGCTCTCCCAACACAGCAAGCATCAATAGCATGGGGCACAAAGAAATCATGGCAATAGCTACAAGTATCTCCACCAAGCATGCAAATACACATAGGAGTAGCATAATTGTGAATCATGGGTACATGCAAGCAATGGTCACAATTGCATGGCAAAATCATGTAAAGATGCATAACATGCAAAGTGAACAAGATACAATGGGCATAAATGAACAAGTGATATATAGCCCATCGTCGTGTGAGAGCCAAGTAAAAGAGATGTGCGTAGTCGTTGCGCGAAGAGAATGGTGGTAAGGATAGTCCACGGGATCCCAAGTCATCTTTGCTCTCAAGAGCTCGTTTCATCAACTCTTGGGATTGAGAGATTGACGAGTATATGTGAGTACCTACACAAAACAAAGAGAAAGGAAAAATTGTGTGTGCGTGGTATATGTAGACATCATCCATCATGATGCATACGTGCTTGTGGTGGTTAGCACCAAATATCCAATGCTCAAATAAATGAGATGCATGATATAGAAACATGTCATCCATCATGAGAGGTTTGTTTTATGTATAGCATAATGGAGACTCAAATTGTGTAATGCATCACGAGAAATATGTAGAGCATTGTTATTCATGGAATGCATATAGTGCATGCAATTATGGGAATCATGCAAAGGATAGGATGTATTAAAATCTCCTAATATGTATGAGGAAACTATGGGGGTCTCCTCATGAGCATTAGTGGAAACATCACATGGAGAATATTGGCAACATTCAAAGCAATGCACATCTGAAGCAATGTGTTCATGGCATGACATAGTAGATGAATTGCACAAATCATGTAAAGGAAGCATGGCAATATCATCACATGAAAAACAAAAGCCAACGACCATCATCTTGTCATATATGCCATAAGTGCAAATGGGATTTATTTTAATGGGGCATGCATAGCTACTACGTTGAGATTGAAATGATGCAATATGGGAGACCTCACTCATAGCATATGACAAGTTCAATGGATTGTCAAACATGAAGTGACCAACATAATTTTCACATGATATCCAATGGAGGAGAGCATCACAACTAGGCTAATCAACATGCTCGTCATCATATTCATCATAAATAGGTAAGTCATGACATGAGTAATTCGCATTAGCATGAAGCATGGATGGATCAACATCATGCAAGCAATCATTGGGGAGATAGTCCACTAGTGGGACAAGAGAAGCACCATCACCTAGGTTACCTTTGGAGCATCGCTCATGTGTTGTAGGTGAGGTGTCGAAGATCCACTCGTTGTCATCTTCATCTTGATGGAACCATGTGGGGGGTGCATCATCTTCCACCATGGCCATCGTCGTCTCCATTGGAGGTATGGACTTGTCGAGGATAGGCGTGTCGTCATGTAGGAGACCTAGCACCAAAGAATAAAACACACTTGGAGTAGAGCTTAAATCGTTAGAAATCATAGTGGCCTCACGTGTCGTGTCTACTACCTCACTCACTATGTGTTGTGGCTCGCTCACTCCCTCTCGTATGCTCTCACTCATATGGTTTGTGGAATCACTCAAATGGCTCTCAACCTCACATAGGATGTGTGGCATGCTCTCAATTGTGGGGCTAGTGGTGGTCACATCATCCTCTCATCGGAATGCACTCAATGTCATATATGGTGGAGCACTCATTTCACTCATAGGTTGGTGGCTCTCCTCACATGGAAATTGGGGCATCTCGTCATATGTGGGTGTCGGAGAGATGTAGGTGCAAATGTCTCCATGCTTAATCATGTCGTAGTCGAGCCGTGGATGAAGGCCAAAGATGGCACATCATCACTCTCCTCTAAGACCAAAGATAAGGTCTCATGTGTGGTCTCGTAGCTTGACTCGGAGAATGAGTCCAATATGGGCGCCATCTTCATGTTGTTGAAGAGGTTCATGCTCGTCGCCGTTGTCGAAGGGGATAGCCCTAGCTCGACCTTCTTGACACTGTCTTGTTGTTGGAGGCCCATATGATGTGGCACCTCGTAGATCGACTCCATGACCGAAGGGAAATTCCCATGCTCGGCCATCTTCCTTGAGGGGCTTCCGAAGATGGAAGTGTCGCCCTCGCTCGTAGGTGGTCGCCTCGTTGGTGAAGATGTCGATGTAGGCGAACTCATAGGAAGTAGGCGAAGATGACGTACGTCCAAAGGCAAAGATGCCTTGATAGCACTTGGCGAAGATGCCGAAGTGGTTGTTGTAGCCGTAGCTCCATCTTGGTGCTGCTCGTCTCGCGGTCTTCTCTTATGCTCATGAAGGTTGGCCTTGGCGTGATGTAGGGCTTGTTGGGACTTGTGCACTGGAGCTTGGCGTGCATCTTCATGATGATGGTGTCGTTTTCATGCTTGAGCTCGATGGCATTCGTCGTCGTCGTGCACATGATGCTTGGAGGTGACTTGCCCTTCATGACGATGTGGATCAGGAACATGATGGTGGTTGCCATGGAGATGTGGGCGTGGACGACTTACGCTCGCATCATTTTTGCGCTCCGAAGACTTGTGATTTGAACATCGTCGCCTTGAGGATGATGAAGGGGAAGAACGATTGATCAACAAGGTCCAAATCCCCTCCATCCTTGCATCTTGCTCCTCCTTTTGTGCGGGAAGCTTGTTGTCGATGTAGTCCCTTTTCCTTGCTTCAGAGTGACGAATGTTGATGGAGAGGTTCTCGATGCTCTCTCACAATCTTGATTGTGCGCCTTGCATTCATCATTGTAGATCGAAGATTGACGCTTTGGTGATTTAGTTCTTCATGCTGTCGTTGTTGTGGAAGACCGGAGATGAAATGCCTTGCCTATCCATCACAATACTCAAGCAAATATGAGTGGAGAAAGTAGAAGAACTATACCAAATGTATCTTGACCGATGTTGAAGATGGATCAAAGATCACTCAATGATGTAAAAAGGAAATAACACAATTGGTACCAATTCTTATCGGTTTCTCACACCTACACAAATAAGGCTTCTAGTGGAGCTCGGTGAGGATAGTGGCACAAAAATTTGATGCAAAATGTTAGCAAGAGTCAATAATGTTGAAAGGGATTCACAAATTTGCAAGTGAAACAAGTAGACCAATAGCAATGAATGGCACACGGAAACGCACACATAGATAGATGAATGGGGTCGTGCAACCAAGGAATGAGCTCAAAATGTGGAATCCATGGAAAACGCTCGTGTTGCACAACTCAAGAGAGACGCTAGCACGGTAGATCTATAGGCGGATATGACACTTGTGCACAACCTATAAGATGCAAAATGTATGAACTTCTATCCCAAGTGTGCTATATATGTATGATGTTCCGGTGGTATGATCCAAGATGATCGGATATCACAATCTTATGCAATGTGGTACGATGCTATGGCAGTTTCTTACAAGCTCTTAGTTCACTCTTTTTCTTTGCTTAAAACCTTTTTTTCTTTTTTTATATGGCCACAATGCGAAATGCACAAACCAAGATAGCAATTGGGTATATACGGGAACAATCTTGTGACACAAGGGACGATGTGATACCAATTTGATATGGTATGTATGCAATGTATGGTGTAGATCACTAATGTGCAGTAACGTTGCCAGCAATACTCAAATGGCTAGTCTCGATAGGCAAGTGACGCAAAATGGGCCAGGGGTTATCAATGCAATGGCAAGGGAATATACAATGGAGGGATACCGCGATACCAAGATGATATGGAGGTTACCGTCCGTGGTGATGATGAGTGGTGGTGTTCTTGATGTAGATACCAAGATGATGGAGACTCGTCCCTAAGTAGCTGAAACACCTTAGGAAATGGAAAAACCGCGAACTCAAAATCTCAAATGTCAAATGTCAAATGGTGGTAGCGGGAAATGCGGTGGTGGTTGCAGAAGCTCAGTGGGATTGTGGAAATGCAATGATGGGATTCAAGACGCAATGCGGAAGTGGAGGGTAAGGTGGTGGACTATACAAGGTGTCAGAGTTGGAAGCATGGTCCCTAAGTAGCCGAAACACCTTAGGAGACACAACTCACAACACAAACAAAATTGGGTTTTTGGAGTGGCGGAAGTCTATGGTGGTCAAGCCTATGCGGAAGTTATGGTGGTGGTTGATGAAGAAGAAATCGTCCCTAAGTAGCCTAAACACCTAAGGAGACTCAAATCACAACCTCAAATGTGATGGGGAACAAAATTGGTTAGGTTGTGGATGGCTATGGTGGTTTTGCGGAAGTTATAGTGGAAGCCCTAGGCAAAGATGCCAAAATTTCAAAACTTTGATGGATTCAAATGGTGATGATAGTATTTTTGTGGGAAGGGAGATGTAAATGGCTTCAAAACGAGCTAAAGAACGTCAAAATCGGACTCCGGATGAATTAGTTATGGACAAAACGGTGACACGGTGATGGCTGAAATGTCAGGGGCCGGGCATCCGAGGGTGGGGCCGGAAATCCGGGACCTGATGTCCAGAACCGCGCGCGAACTGCGCTCCAGGAGCCGGATGTCCGGCTTGGGGCCCGGATGTCCGGCCACGCGGCCCGGATGTCCGGCCTGAGGCCCGGATGTCCGGCCCAATGATTCGTGATCGGGATTTTGACTTTGAAACTCGATTTGGGGTGGAAATTGATGATTTTGGGGGCAAAATTTGACAGATTTTGTGGATGGAAGGTGGAGAAAAGTGGGGAGAACCTAGATCTACTCAAGACACAACGAATCCATGGATCGAAATCAACAAAACATTATCAAACCAACAAATGACAAAAAAATTAGGGGGCTATTTTTGTGGGAATTTTCAAATTTAGGACGAAATCAACAAAATTAGGCTAGAAAACAAAGAGGGGAGGCTCTGAAATCGTGATCAACGTGGCTCATGATACCAAGATGATGTAGGGTGAAACCCTATATGGCCGATCTTTCATGAAAAGAGTAGATCCCACGAAGAACATGAAGAACACGAGGGGAAATCACAAAGGGGAACACAAGAGAAACACTCAAACCAACAAGTATGATCACACATGTGCTAGATCCATGAACACAATGGAAGATACATGATCCACGATCAACAAGGGACGATACACGGTAACCGGTTCTTCTCCAAAGGAGGTCTTGATGGGGGCACCCAAAAGGGGGTCTTGAATCCAAGGGGATCTTCTCCGTAGAGGGGCCGCGGTTTCTCTCAAGGAGTAGATCCGATGTGGATGAGCGAGGCTCTCTCTGTAATATGTGCTATCACAACGCTAACCATAACTTGGAGGAGGGGGGGTCTATATATAGTATTAGCCCACGAAGGGGTAAGTGAGAGGGGGGATACATGGGCCCTTGGACCGTTCACTATGCGCAGACAGGCGCCGGATGTTCGGGCTGGGGGCCGGATGTCCAGGGCTTCGCGACGGGCCGGATGCCCGGGCTGGCGGGGTCGGTTCCGGATGCATTCGGTGATGGAGGGGCCGGATTTCCAGGAGAAGAGGGGCGGATGTTCGGGGCTTCGGGAGGAGCCGGATGTCCAGGGTGATGGCCAGATGTCTGGGCTGCGCTGGACCTTTGTGGTGCTCTCTCGATGGCCAATGTCGGATATTTGGGGGTCGGGCTGGATGTCCGAGCTAGGCCGGATGTCCGGGCTGGGGCCGGATATCCGGCCGCTGTAGTAGCTGGCCCTTATTCCTTCTCCTTCCTTCACTTCCGTGCACGCTTGGACTTGGTCCTTGGGCTCTCCAGGGTATCCTCAGGTGTACCTGAGTATGCACAAGGTCCGCGCTTGAAGTAGCACCCATGTCTTACATGCGGAAAGGGAAGATTCGGAAAGGAGAGAGTTAACCTTAGGTCCAAAGGCGTATGCTTGAGTGTACATGGGGATGATCGTAGGATGCTCCGCATCACCATCACTACTTGGGCGCAAATGAAGGATATCATGAGAGCATGCTTCGTGCCAACCTACTACAACCGCAACCTCTTCAAGAAACTCCAACTACTCAAGCAAGGAACCAAGAGCGTTGAAGAATACTACAAGGAAATGGAGATTGCCATGATACGAGCCAATGTCAGGGAAGATGATGAGCAAACTACGACACGTTTCCTGAATGGACTGAATCACCCTATCAAGAAGATCGCCAACTTCAAACCATACTCGAACCTCATCGAGGTAGTGCATCAAGCTACCAAAGAGGAACGTCAAGTGCAAGATGACTTCAAGTATGCAAACTTCTCATCCAAGTCCTATGGTTTCTCCAACACCCAAGCTTCAACGACTCCAACACCTTCTACATCAACCAAGCCTTCCACAAGCAACAACGACAAGTCGAGTTACAAGAAAACTTCGACAACTCCAAGTCATCATCCTACAACAAGCAACTTCAAGACGAGAGCTTCATCATCATCTACCCCAACCGATGAGACCATCAAGGCAAGTTCCTTAAAATGCTTCACATGCGGAGGTCGATGCCACAAGTCCTTTGAATGTAGCAACAAGTGGACCATGATCCTCAATGACGATGGTACATACGACTCCATGAGTGACGGAGAAACGGACGCACTTGAGCAAGTCGCCATGCACCGTCAAGTGAACGATGAAGAGGAACAAGTATTTTGTGATGAAGATTCAAGTCCCGCTTTCTTGACTCTTCAACATGATGCGGAGCATCCTACAGTCATCCCCATGGACCTACCATCGTCTCACGAAGTTCTAAGAGGACCTATGACCCGAGCTGGAGCTAGAGCTCTCGAGACCGAGGTGACTTCTCTCCTTAGTGGTATTGCATATGATCCCCTCGAGACATGGCTATTACTTAAGTCCGAGATGTTGTGCATGATTAGGTACCAAGAGGACCCTCCCGAAGATGCACGTGAAGACGGACAAGCCGCCAAGTCCACGGATGAAGAGGGACACCGAGAGGAGAAGAAGAAAGCTCCAGGACCCGGACATCCGGCCTCGAGCCTGGACATCAGGCCGCGGGAGACTTCAACTACAACAGCTTTCCAGCCGCCGCGGATCTACAGGCCCCGGACATCCGGCCACAGCCCGGACATCCGGCCCGGCCTGGAAATCCGGCCTCAAACCCGGATATCCGGACAGCACCTATACAGAGAGCAGCAAGGCCAGCGCCTCCAACCCGGACATCCGGCCACCCTAGCCCAGACATCCGGCCCCTCGTGAAAGCCCGGACATCCGGCCCGACGCCCGGATGTCCGGCCTCCCCTGTATGTGCACAGTGTAAGGACTCGAGGCCCGTGTACCCCTTCGCCCACCTAGACTATATATACTCTTCTCCTACCTATGTTTTAGGGTTAGCATTGGTGCTCATATTAGAGATAGAGCATTGCTCATCCACATCGGATCTACTCCAGGAGAGAGACCGCGACCCCTCTTCGGAGAAGATCCCTTTGGATTCGAGACCTCCTCACGGAGAAGACCGTTACCTTTTGTATCGTCCCTAGTTGACCGTGGATCATGTGATCTCTTATGTACTCAAGGATCTAGCATATGCGTGACTATTTCTTGTTGGTTTAGTGATTCTCTCGTGTTTCCCCTCGTGTTGCCCCTTGTGTTTTCCCCCGTCTTCTTCGTGTTTTTCGCGGGATCCGCTCCTTTTGTGAAAGATTGGGCGATTAGGGTTCTACCCTACATCATCTTGGTATCTAGAGCCACGTTGACCATGATTTCAGAGCCTCCCCGTTGTGTTTCTAGCCTTGTTTTTGTTTCTTTTGTCCCTAATTCGAAAATTTCCCCACAAAAATAGCCCCAATTTTTTTGTCATTTGTTGGTGTGATGAAGTTTTGTTGGATTTGATCTGCGGATTTCGTGTGTTCCAGGTAGATCTAGCCTTCCATCCACTTTTCCCCAATTTCTATCCAGAAATTCCTCCGAATTTTTCCCGGATTCACCACTTTCCACGCGGAGTTTGTCCGTATCCAGTGCCCGAACATCTGGCCCGACCGCCCGGACATCCGGCACCCCAGACATCCGGCCATCAAGCCCGGACATCCAGCCCATGGCAGCAACATGTCCATCCACCGCCCTGTTTCCCGTCCATATTTTGCCAAATTTTCTTCCGGTGCCCACATACACTTCCGCGTACCACCACCACTTCCGCATAGCACCACCATATACCACATACACCACCATCGCTTACCACTCCCAATTCCGACAATTTTGGTCCAATTTTTCTTTGAGAATTTGAGTTGCTGTTCCGTGTCCTATTGTCTTTCGGCTATTTATGTACAGTTTGACATCAACATCACCGCCGCTCATTTTCGCCATGGGCGCGTCATCAACAATGACCACCTTGACTATATCTTGGTATTCGTGCCACCATTTTGACACCATACCGTACGCAAGAAGCGGTAACCTCACCTTGGTATTAGACATATCATTCTTGCCATTACTTTGATAGCCATCATAGCCTTACTCCTTTGCGCCGCTTACCCATCGAGACTAGCCTTTGAGTATTGCCGGCAACCTGACTTGTGCACATTAGTGATCATTCTTCCCATAGCATACATACATCATTGGTGCATATCTTGGTATCATCGCTTGTGTCACGAGATTGTCATCGCATACACAATTGCTGTCCTGGTTCGTGAAGCATTGCATGAGAAAAGCGCTCAAACAACAAAGAGCCAAACAAGCTTATAAGAAAAAGGGAAAGATAAGCAAAGATCTTTTAAGCAAGAACCATAGCATCATACAACATTAAGATTGTCATACTAGATCATCTTGGATCATATCATCGGAACACCTTGCATAGAGCATACTTGGGATAGAAGTCGTTGCATTTTTGCTTAGTAGGTTGTGCACAAGTCTTCATATCCACCTATTGTGCAATCTTGCTAGCGTCTCTCTAGTGTTGTGCAACAAGAGCATTTTCGTGGATTCCACATTTTGGCTCATCCTTGGTTGCACGACCCCACTTATCTCTTTGCGTGTGAGTTTCCGTGTACATTATATTGCTTGGTCTACTTGTTGCATTGCAAACTTGCGAACCTTTTCCAACATTATTGAAGCTCACTTACAATTGCATCAAATTTTGTGCCACCATCCTAACCAAGCTCCACCATAAGCTTTTACTTGTGTAGGTGTGAGAAACCGACAAGAATTGGTACCAATTGTGCTATTTCCTTGTTCCACATTGGTGTGATCATTGATCCACCTTCAACTTCGGTCAACGTACATTTGGTATACATTCTTCTCTTTCTCCCACCCACATATTTCCCTTGGAATGATGGATAGGAGAAGTACTTCTACCAACCCACTCTTCACTGAACACGACGACGACATGAACTCCTACGTCACAAAGAGCCACCTCTTTGGTGTACAACGTGCTTTGCATCAAGAGCAACAAGAAATGAGTGAATGCATTGACAACCTTGCCACCGACTTGCGACTCTCCGAGCAACGTACAAGACTAGTTCAACCACAAGCTCGACGATCACAAGCAAGAGAACGACGCAAGAATGCACGAGATTCGTGCTTTGTTGCTCAACCGCTCTTCTTCCACTTCGTCCTCATCAAGACGGAGCCGCTCAAGTCGACACTCCGACTTTACCCTCTCTGGCTCAAGTACACTGACATCGAACACTCTTCGCCGTGTCGCGTGCAACGATCATTAAGCAAGCCTCAATCCTCTACGCGACACCGACTCTCAAGAGCACCGACACCGTCAAAACCAAGCTACCTTTGCACAAGCACGAGAGCGGCAACGATAACGCCAACACGAAGAGGAAGAGCGAGTGCGTCTACACCAAGAAGCACAAGATTCCGAGGCACAACGTCAAGAGCAACAATTGCGAGATGCTCAAGCACTTGAGGCGCAACAAGCCCTCCTAGATTCAAGTCGAGCCGTAGCCAACTGAGGCCGACAAGCTCGTGAACATGAAGAAGCACTTCGCGAAGAGCTCAGGAACGACGATATCAAGCTCGCGTGCAACGTCTAGCTCGAAAAGTTCGTCCACAAGGTCGCCAAGACCACCAAGTTCAACAAGAACAAGACGACATTGGAGATCCCCCACGGCAAGAGCAAGTTGCGCGAGACGATCCTCCTTGTCAAGGACGTCATCATCCCCGACCCCAACACAATGAAGAGAAATGCTATGGCAAGCTAAAGTTCACCATGCCCAAGTTCAATGGAAGCAACGATCCCGAAAAGTACTTTTCATGTGCATTGAAGGTCGACAAAATCTTCCATTTGCACAACTATGAAGAAGAGAAGAAGATCACCATGGCATCCCTTGAGTTCCAAGACTATGTCCTCATTTGGTGGGAACAAGTTATCGAGCTCCGTGAGGCAAGAGGTGAACCACCCATCACTACTTGGGCGCAAATGAAGGATGTCATGAGAGCACACTTCGTGCCTACCTACTACAACCGCGACCTCTTCAAGAAACTTCAACCACTCGAGCAAGGAACCAAGAGCGTTGAAGAGTACTACAAGGAGATGGAGATTGCCATGATAAGAGCCAATGTCACGGAAGATGATGAGCAAACTGTGGCACATTTCTTGAATGGAATCAACCATCCTATCAAGAAGATCTCCCACTTCCAACCATACTCGAAACTCATCGAGCTAGTGCATCAAACTACCAAAGCGGAACGTCAAGTGCAAGATGATTACAAGTATGCCAAGTTCTCATCCAAGTCATGCGGCTTCTCCAACACCCAAGCTTCAACGACTCCAACACCATCTACCAAGACTTCTACAAAGAAACGTCGATAAGTCAAGTTCCCAGAAAGCTTCGTCAACTCCAAGTCATCCTCCTACAACGAACAACTTCAAGCCGAGAGCTTCATCATCATCTACTCCAACCGATGAGACCGTCAAGATGAGTTCCTTCAAATGCTTCACATGCGGAGTCTGAGGCCACAAGTCATATGAGTGGACCAACAAGCGGACCATGATCCTCAACGACGACGGCACTTACGACTCAATGAGTGAAGGAGAAATGGAAGCCCTTGAGAAAGTGGCCATACACCGGCAAGTGAACTAAGAAGACACAGAACAAGTCTTTTGCGATGAAGTTTCAAGTCCCGCTCTACTTGTCTCCAAGGTCTTGACTCTTCAACATCACCAAGAAGAAGACCAAATATGCCATATCTTTCGTACCAAGGCCGGCATCAATGGAAGATCCGTCAAGGTCATCATCGATGGAGGGAGTTGGCATAACCTCGCAAGTGAAGAACTTTGCTCCAAGCTCCAATTGCCCAAGACGAAGCACCCACATCCATAGAAAGTTCAATGTCTTAGCGACTCCGGCACTATCCAAGTTGAGCATCGAGTACAAGTCTCCTTCAAAATTGGCGCCTACGAAGACACTTTGGAGTGTGACATTGTTCCAATGACCGTTTTGCCACCTTCTTCTTGGATGCCCATGGCAATTTGATAGAGGTGTCATCCACAACAGCCGAACAAACCACTACATCATCAAGAGGAAAGGAAAGGAGTACGTACTTCGCCCATGTCTCCAAGCCAAGTGATCGCCGACAAGCAAGCCACCCATCATGGAGAGAATAGTCAGAGAGCAAGCCACCAAAAAGAGAGTGAGCGCCTCAAGCCCAAATCGAGTGCCTCCACAATGAGCGACACGAAAAACTTAGTTCTCTTTGCCACCAAAAGTGAGATATGTAACGACCAAACCTCAAAGGATTTGAGTCTTTGTGCTTACCATGCTAGTCCCTAGATCAAACTCGCTAGCACACACAATATAGATGAATACCAGAATATCAAGTGCATCATTTATTACATCGTATGATCCAGAATATATAAAATAAAACAATATGCATAGCACTTGGCTAGCTTTATTCAATCAAACAGCGGAAAGTAGCAGAAAATAACGATGAGTCCCATCATAGCCCACTGGCGATGCTGAGTGCAGACTCGCGACCCTAACGGTACTTACTCTTCGTCTGAATATCCTGCAACATGAGACGTTGCAGCCATATAGGTCAATACTTGGAATGTATTGACAAGTTACACAGGAGTAATAATAAAGCAGACCTACATGTATATGCATAGTACAACAAAGGAAGGCTTGAGGGTTTATTTTTTTGCAGAAAGCTGATTTTATCCTAATAACTACCTAATAGTCAAATTTTTATTTAGTTCTTTTATTACTACAATTAAATATACGAGGTTGAGTTGGCAAAATCAACTCCAACCTACCCTTTATTAAGTTGCCCACAAATATTATTAAGTGTCAGATCTGTCAAGATCATCCAACAACTGTAATGGCATAGTCGCTCAAAGTTGCCCATAACCGGGGACACGGCTAATCATGATTAGTTTTTAATACTCTGCAGAGTTTAGTACACTTTACCCACTTGACCCAACCCGAAGATTGAGACAAAGTCTTTCAGAAGCAGTCCCCTAGTCCCAATAGTAGGCCCATCCCAACTATTATATCTACATCTGCTGGCACATCCGGGTAAGGGTTCCACAACTGATCACTAAGCCAGAGCCCATTTAGCCAGTGGTCGCACATGGAAGCTACCAATCACCAAGTCTGTCTGATCTTTTTGAGCCTGGGCGGCCGTCCACTTACATTCAGAAGGTATAAACCATGATTTTCTTGAAACCACCCTAGCAATACCAATTCTGCCTATAGGTGAATTAAATCCTGAGTTACTACTCAAATTATTATATATATAATCCTCACATAAGCTCAATGAATACACGAACCAATCCCCGTCTATATAGCATAGCAACTAAAACTACCACGGTCTGCAATGACGGGAGATAGCTCAACAATATAGCAAAATAATATAATAATCCTATACATGCATATATTCATAGTGTGATATAACTACATGCATAGAAAAAAATAGGTAAAGGATGATGAACATGTAACTTGCCTTGGTTCTGGTTCAGAAAGTCACACTCCTCACAATAGTTCGCGTCGCACTCCGGACAATCTACACGTTTCACACAATTCAACAAATCAATCACTGGAACATGAAAAGAACCAAAACAAAACCAACAGCAAGAAAACCATTTTTAAAACTGAACAACAAAAGCTTAACAACACCTAAATGCACTGCGGTCACAACGCAAAAAGAAATAATCGACTCCAATGAACGGTTTGAAAGATACAACCTCTGGAAGGTTTAATTCGAATTCAAACAAATTTGAATTTGAATTATGCAAACATGTGAGATTTTGGTACTGTGATAATGTGCTGGTTTTTGTGAGTGCACAGGAAAAAGAATTACCCAAATTGGATTTATAATATAAAAGATATAGCTAAAAGAATTTTGGATGAAAAATTTGTGAAAAACAACAGAAAACTCCTAGACACTGTAGCAACTCCTGTGCGTGCCCTGTAGCTAACTGCCACGTGGCAACACGTGATTGGCTGGAGGACCTCATGTGCGTGTGTGCTCACTAAAAGCGAGGATGGCGACGGCGGTCTCGGGCGTCGGCGGCGACGCTTCAACGGTGGTGCTCCGGCGAAGGTGAGGTGACGGGCGGAGGCGCCTTCGAGTTGCGGACGTGGTCGTGAGGTCAATCGACGACGGGGCGTGCTCTGCGGGCGGCGGTGACGGCGAGAACGCGGTGTGCTCCGGCGGTGGCGGATGATCTTGTTCTTCTCGCTCTGCTGCGACTCGGGAAAAAGCAGAGTATCACAAGGATGCGGAGCGAAGAGGGGAACCGGAGGGAGAAAATGAAGCGGCTGGAGTGCCCTGACGACGATGGCAGCGTCCGATGAACGGTGGCGGACTCGGAGCTCGATGGCGAGATCCAACCTGCCCCAGGTGGCGCGTGCGGCAGAAACAGAGGTTGGGAGGGGGTCGCGGGGTCTCTCGAGCAGTTGGGCTCGCGTACGATGGGTCAGCAGCGCTCGAAGTGGACCAGGACGCGGGGTCGAGTCGGGCTCGGCCTCGGCGTGCGTGCGCGCGGTGTCCGGCTCGGTGGAGGGGACGAACAGGGGCTCGGGATTGATCGGGCGCGGGCGAGCGATGCGGGTCAGGTGCGGGCGTACCGCTTCAGCAACGACTGCAAGCGAGCAGGCTTCGGGGCTGGCGGTTGCTGGGCCGCGCGTGTGCGCTGCTACGCTGGCTGGCTGGTGTTTTTTTAATAAAGACAGCAATAGGACAAAATAAATAAAATAAAACATAGAATATAAATTCTAAATAAAAATACCTAGACACACAGTCAAAATATCCCTATAGCTATAAACTATAGGAACACTAGTTCCAATACTAATGCAATTTTGTAAAATCCTTTTTATGCAATAGGTCACTCAAACAACAAAATAGCACACAATTTAAAATATTCTTGAGATTAATAAAAATACCAGAACACATTAGATGAACTGGAAATAATATTCTGCACATTATGAACATTTTAAAACAGGGGGGAAGTCATGTTATCTCCTCTCCAATAAATTGCCTTTAGTTGCATAATGATTCAAATATTGCAGAAAGACAAATAATGCAATAAAAATATGATATGCATATGAATGATCTAATAACATCCTAATTTAGGAAAATTGGGATGTTACAAACCTACCCCCCCTTAAGATGAATCTCGCCCTCGAGATTCAGGCTGGCTAGCAAATAGGTGTGGGTGATCCTCCCTGAGATCTTCCTCTTGTTCCTAGGTAGCTTCCTCCTCTGTATGATAATACCACCGAACCTTGCATAGCTTGATTGCCTTGGTGCGAGTAACTCTCTCTGCTGTCTCTAGAATCTTAATAGGGTTCTCCTCATATGTCAAATCACTCTCCAACTAAATTGCCTCAAGTGGCACTGTGTCCCTCAATGGAACATCCATCATCTCTGCATGGCACTTCTTCAACTGAGATACATGAAACACATTATGAACTCCAGACAAGGATTCTGGTAACTCCGGCTGATAAGGTACCTCTCCTCTATGCTCCAAGATCTTGTAAGGCCCCACAAAACGTGGTGCTAACTTACCTTTGATTCCAAACCTCTTAATTCCACGAAGTGGTGAAACTCTAAGGTATGCACGGTCTCCTACCTCATATGTCACCTCCTTACGTTTCGCATCTGCATAACTCTTCTGCTTGGACTATGCTATGTTCAGGCTGTCACGAATCAACTTGACCTTCTCCTCAGCATCTCTGATCAAGTCTGGTCCAAAGAACTGACGTTCTCCAACCTCATCCCACATTAACGGGGTCCTGCACTTCCTACCATACAATACCTCAAATGGTGCCATCTTTAGACTAGCCTAATAACTGTTATTATATGAGGACTCTGCATAAGGTAATTTATCATCCCAACTGGACCCATAGTCCAAAGTACAAGCTCTCAACATATTCTCCAAAATCTGATTTACCCTCTCTGTCTGTGGATGGAAAGCTATACTAAACTCCAGCCTGGTGCCCAATGATTCCTGCAACTGACGCCAAAACTTAGATGTGAACTAAGTACCTCTATCAGACACTACCTTCCTTGGAACTCCATGTAGACAAACAATTTTAGACATATAAATCTTTGCTAGCTGAGCACGGGTATAAGTAGTCCTTACCGGGATGAAGTGAGCAACTTTAGTCAAATGATCAACAACTACCCAAATAAAATCTTAACCGGATCGAGTCCTAGGTAGACCTGTAATGAAGTCCATACCAATCCCATCCCACTTCCATTCAGGTATAGGCAATGGTTATAACAAATCTGCTGGTCTCTGATGTTCTGCTTTAACTCTCTGGCACACATCACATGTTGCAATATATCCAGCAATTTCCCTCTTCAGGCTAGGCCACCAAAATCTTTCCCTCAAATCCAAATACATCTTAGTATTACCTGGCTGAATAGAATAAGGTGAATCATGCGCCTTGTGAAGAATCAACGTCCCGATATCTGCATCCCGAGGAACACAAATATGCTTCTCAAACCATATGGCTCCATGTTCATCCTCATGGAAACCTTCTGCCTTACCTTTAACCATGTTCGCTTTTATCTCAGCAATCTCCTTATCATCCTTTTGAGCTTCTCTGATCCTGTCAAGCAAAGTAGGCTTTACCTCAAGTGTTGCTAAATATCCCTTAAGAACCATCTCCAACCTAAGATTCCTGAACTGTTCACATAACTCGGGTGGCATATTATCAACATTAATTGCATTAGCATGGCTCCCACGACTCAATGCATCAGCAACAACATTAGCCTTACCAGGATGATACTGCACATTCAAATCATAATCCTTAATAAGCTCCAACCATCTTCTCTGCCTGAGGTTCAAATCCTTCTGAGTAAAAATATACTTCAAGCTCTTATGATTAGTAAATATATCACAATGATTACCAATAAGATATGGCCTCCAAGTTTTCAATGCATGCACAACTGAGGCTTACTCCAAATCATGTGTAGGATAATTGTGCTCATGATTCTTAAGCTGGCGTGAAGCATATGAAACAACTTTACCTCCTTGCATCAAAACACTCCCAAGTCCTTGAAGAGAAGCATCACAATATACCTAGAAGTCCTTATGTATATCTGGCAGAGTTAAGACCAGTGCTGTAACCAAACGCTGCTTCAATTCCTGAAAGCTGGCTTCACATTCATTAGTCCAAACAAATTTCTTCTCCTTCTTCAGCAATTCAGTCATAGGCTTTGCAATCTTGGAAAAGTTCTCAATAAACCTCCTGTAATAACCTGCAAGGCCCAAAAAGCTGCGAATCTCTCCAACTGTCGTGGGTGTCTCCCACTCTGTAACTGCAGCAACCTTAGATGGATCAACTGCAACTCCATTACCTGACACAACATGTCCAAGGAATGCTACCTCATCTAGCCAAAACTCACATTTGCTGAACTTGGCATACAACTGATGTTCCCTCAATTTCTCCAATACCAAACGCACATGCACCTCATGCTCTTGCTTATTCTTGGAGAACACCAATATATCAACAATGAAAACAACCACAAATTTATCCAAGAACTCCATAAACACCTTGTTCATCATATTCATGAAGTATGCAGGAGCATTAGTCAATCCAAATGACATAACAGTATATTCATACAACCCATACCTTGTAGTAAAAGCAGTCTTTGGAATATCTTGCTCAGGAATCTTCAATTGATGATAACCAGAACGAAGATCAATCTTAGAAAACATAGTAGCTCCCTCCAACTGGTCAAATAGATCATTTATCATAGGCAAAGGATACTTATTCTTAATGGTTACCTCATTCAAAGAACGATAATAAACACACATCCTCAAAGTCCCATCCTTCTTCTCCACAAACAAAACTGGAGCTCCCCAAGGTGATGAACTTGGGCGAATAAATCCTTGTGCCTGCTGTTAGAATAATTCCGAGGCCACCGTCGATCTATCGAGGATCAAGAAATCACACAAGCACGACACCGAGATTTGTTAATGAGGTTCACCATCATGGCTACATCCCCGGGGCCTGACTACGGGCGCTCCTCCCGTGACACCGTCACAATACCGCACCTCGGCCGCCTGGGCGCCGGCACACGCCGCCGGCTTCCCCACGTGCCCGTGCTATTATGTTGGCATAGGTTACATCGTGTGTCTACCCCCGCTATATAAGAGAGGCCTAGGATACAGATGTCCTACTAGGACACGACTCCACATCCTACGTAAACACAATACAACTCATAGTCCAATTGTAACCTACCTTGTACACTATATTCGACACAACTCCAACAAACTCCACCTTGGCGAATATTCTCCACCACCTTGAGTTCGTCAATGCATCAAACTTCCATGTACATTGGACTTGAGCTTATCCCATGAGTACCACTGCTACTCCAAAGACTCCATGCGACTCCACCTGCAACTTGTAGTCCCTTCTTTTCTTGAACACAGTCAACACTCGAGCAAAATTAAGTTCCTTGTTACTCTAGTTTGTGCTCCCAACTTCCAGAGTATCCGTCCAACGCCATCACACACTGATCACTGACCTGCGTGAAAGTGAACAACTCACATATTGGGTGTCACACATAAGAGTTACCTGAACTCAACATCACCGCTCCTTTCTTGACTGTCCTGTCTGAAACTTGAAGGAATTTCACCGTTGCTTGTAGTCATCCCGAGTCAAATTCGCAGTTGTCTCACCACATGTATGACCACCAGAGCCCTGGCCCATCTCCATGTCTCGTGCTAACTGCACGCCTCGCCACTATTACCGAGTCGAGCCTCCACTATCCCGGTCGAGTCTCAAGGGTCGTGAAACACACCACTCAACCCCCACTGCAGAGTACCACCGATCTTCACTGACCGATGACGAGTTTCACGCTTCCATCAGACCACTGGGCTCCAGTCCGAACTACATGCCTCTCACTTTTCCCCTTTGCTGAATAGGCTTAGATTCCCTGAATCCTTACACCGTAGCCCCTCAATCCAGCTCCACCTTTGACATGACTTCATGGTAGATGATCAGTCCACCCTCGCTCCTCATCAACTTCAAGCTCCGTGTATACCATCTTGAATCAACCCCGTGCCATAGTCCTGTCGAAGCCGCACAAGCCTCGGGCCTGTGCACCACGTGTTTCCATGCCCAGAAGTCGGTCAACATCAGCATCACGCTCCTACGTCATCTTCGCCGATCCCACTGCCATCTTCTGTACCAACCGACTTGCATCGATCCGTCAGACTGACTAGTCCGACCCAGCCAAACTTGTTTGGCTGCATGACACGCTTGAGGCTCCCAAATCGTCGTCCGCGAATTTTCATCCATCACATGATAATTCGATCTTAGCTGAATTGACTTCCCGCAGCGCCTTCAAGAATCCCCATTGTGCCAACAAATTTTCATCCTTGTCCGCCATAACTCAAGGTTTCCAGTCCCGTCGAACTTCTCCACCTCAAACTAGGTACCGGATGACGCCATAGTTCTTTGTACGGCTGACCTTGAAAAATAACCGAGCTTCTTTGCACGATGCCAAAGTACATAATCAAACCTAGTGTGGTCACCTCCCAGTAGTAGTAGCAATTTAATCACAACAATGTTGGTCTTCAGATGGTGTAGCTCCTAGCTCAACTCTCGATGCTAGCTATTGCCTTGTAAGTACTTGCCAATTCCGATGGATGCACATATCCCTTGATGGATTTCTTTTGCCAATTGACTTGATCTGCCTGCGTCCATGTTGAACGAGGTCTCGGTCCTATTTTGGTCCAAAACAAATCACGTGCACACACCACGCAGCCGCTGCCTTGCCTGCAGCTCCGGACCTGAACCATGGCCTAGCCGGCCACGTTGCCGCACAAGCACCTTAGGCCGGCCTGTTGTCAGCCCATCCAAGCACCTGCTGCCAGCCCATCCCTGCTTTGACGCCTGCTGCTCCAATTGTTGTTGCCGCACGTCACGCACTCATCCTTGTAGCTTTCCGAATAGATCTTTGCTGCCACCGTTCCGATCCGCCAACAAACTTTCTTTCGTCTCCAGCTCAGTTTTAACTCCACAGCTAAAATCTCTCGGCTCCGCTTCCTCTAGATCAACAATCCGCTACCTCCAGACAACATAGCTCATGATACCACTTGTTAGAATTAATTCCGAGGCCACCTTCGATCTATCGAGGATCAAGCAATCACATGTTAATGAGGTTCACCATCATGGCTACATCCCCGGGGCCTGACTACGGGCGCTCCTCCCCGTGACACCGTCACAATACCGCACCTCGGCCGCCCTGAACACCGGCACACGCCGCCAGTTTCCCCTGCGTTCCGGTGCTATTATGTTGGCATTGGTTACATCGTGTGTCTACCCCCGCTATATAAGAGAGGCCTAGGATACAGATGTCCTACTTGGACACGACTCCACATCCTATGTAAACACAATACAACTCATAGTCCAATTGTAACCTACCTTGTACACTATATTCGACACAACTCCAACACCTGCAATTCCCTTATCTACTTCTTCAATTCCTCCAACTCTTGAGGAGGCATTCTATATGGTATCTTTGTAATAGGTCCAGTGCCCGATATTAAATCAATAAGAAACTCAATATCTCTATCTGGTGGCATACCTGGCAACTCCTCTGGAAACACATCTGGATAATCTCTCACAACTGGCAGCTCTTCTAGGCTACCCCCCTTAAGAGACTTCACTTGCACCTGATTATGCTTATACTTACATACATATTTGATCCTCTTCCCTTTCGGTGCACTGAGAGTAATAGATCGACTGGCACAATCAATACGACATTTATATAACTGCAACCAATCCATACCCAAAATAATATCCAGACCTTGTGACTTCAATATAATCAAATTCGTAGGAAACTCATGCTTCCCAACAGACAAAGTCAACTGATGACAACCAACACCTTCTATAATCTCAGATCGCGGAGAACTCACTCTAATAGGCATACTAAGGGTTTTGGTTGGCAATAATAGATGAGTTATAGATATAATAGGGCCAAAGACTATGTATATATAAATATATTCCACCCATATGCATAATATGATCAAGCCAACAAAACCCAGCAACGAATAACACCAACAAACAAACAACAAACAACAAACGATATAATAATATTATATATATAGTCGAATGATTTCGACACTAAGCAATTTAACAAACAACTGCCAATCAAGCAAACAATCTAGTATCTTCATACCACAAAAGTGGGCATAATCAGATACGCTAACACGTTAACATTGTAATATAAAACAAGCATGAATGGTGGTCTCAGCACTAGTTCCTACTTAACTGTTCAAGATACTTGAGGGGGTTAACTAATAAACAGCAAGAAGTATAACTAGTTGCTAAAATAATTTTCACTCCTATGGATTTTCTAATCCATTTTCTAGGGTCACGTCCTACAGTCAACACACTTCTCCGATACCATCTGTAACGACCAAACCTCGAAGGATTTGAGTCTCTGTGCTTACCGTGCTACTCCCTGGATCGAACTCGCTAGCACACACAGTATAGATGAATACCAGAATATCAAGTGCATCATTTATTAGATCGTATGATCCAGAATATATAAAATAAAACAATCTGCATAGCACTTGGTTAGCTTTATTCAATCAAATAGCGGAAGGTAGCAGAAAATAACGATGAGTCACATCATAGCCCACTAGCGATGCTGAGTGCAGACTCGCGACCCTAACGGTACTTACTCTTCGTCTGAATATCCTGCAACATGAGACGTTGCAGCCATATAGGTCAATACTTGGAATGTATTGACAAGTTAAACAGGAGTAATAATAAAGCAGACCTACATGTATATGCATAGTACAACAAAGGAAGGCTTGAGGGTTTATTTTTTGCAGAAAGCTGATTTTATCCTAATAACTACCTAATAGTCAAATTTTACCCACTTGACCCAACCCGAAGATTGAGACAAAGTCTTTCAGAAGCAGTCCCCTAGTCCCAATAGTAGGCCCATCCCAACTATTATATCTACATCTGCTGGCACATCCGGGTAAGGGTTCCACAACTGATCACTAAGCCAGAGCCCATTTAGCCAGTGGTCCCACATCGAAGCTACTAGTCACTAAGTCTGTCTGATCTTTTTGAGCCTGGGCGGCCGTCCACTTACATTCAGAAGGTATAAACCATGATTTTCTTGAAACCACCCTAGCAATACCAATTCGGCCTAGAGGTGAATTAAATCCTGAGTTACTACTCAAATTATTATATATATAATCCTCACATAAGCTCAATGAATACACGAACCAATCCCCGTCTACATAGCATAGCAACTAAAACTACCACGATCTGCAATGACGGGAGATAACTCAACAATATAGCAAAATAATATAATAATCCTATACATGCATATATTCATAGTGTGATATAACTACATGCATAGAAAACAATAGGTAAAGGATGATAAACATGTAACTTGCCTTGGTTCTGGTTCAGAAAGTCACACTCCTGACAATAGTTTGCGTCGCACTCCGGACAATCTACACGTTTCACACAATTCAACAAATCAATCACTGGAACATGAAAAGAACCAAAACAAAACCAACAGCAAGAAAACCATTTTCAAAACTGAACAACAGAAGCTTAACAGCACCTAAATGCACTGCGGTCACAATGCAAAAAGAAATAATCGACTCCAATGAACGGTTTGAAAGATACAGCCTCTAGAAGGTTTAATTCGAATTCAAACAAATTTGAATTTGAATTGTGCAAACATGTGAGATTTTGGTGCTGTGATAATGTGCTGGTTTTTCTGAGTGCACAGGAAAAAGAATTACCCAAATTGGATTTATAGAATAAAAGATATAGCTAAAAGAATTTTGGATGAAAAATCTGTGAAAAACAAAAAAGAAACAGAAAACTCCTGGACACTGTAGCAACTCCTGTGTGTGCCCTAAAGCTAACTGCCACGTGGCAGCACGTGATTGGCTGGAGGATCTCCTGTGCGTGCGTGCTCACCAAAAGCGAGGACGGCGGCAGCGGTCTCGGGTGTCGGCGGCGGCGCTTCTCCGGCGAAGGTGAGGTGACGGGCGGAGGCGGCTTCGAGTTGCGTACGCGGTCGTGAGGTGAAATGATGACGGGGTGTGCTCTGCGGGCGACGGTGACGGCGAGAATGCAGTGTGCTCCGGCGGCGGCGGAGGATCTTGTTCTTCTCGCTCTGCTGCGACTCAGGAAAAAGTAGGGTATCACACGGATGCAGGGTGGACAGGGGAACCGGAGGGAGAAAATGAAGCGGCTGGAGTGCCCTTACGACGACGGCAGCGTCCAATGAACGGAGGCGGACTCGGAGCTCGATGACGAGATCCAACTCGCCCCAGGCGGCACGTGCGGCAGAAACAGAGGTCAGGAGGGGGTCACGGGGTCTCTCAAGCAGTTGGGCTCGCGTACGACGGGTCAGCAGCGCTCGAAGTGGACCAGGACACGGGGTCGACTTGGGCTCGGCATCGGCATGCTTGCGCGCGGTGTCCGTCTCGGTGGAGGGGGTGAACAGGGGAGCGGGCGAGTGATGTGGGTCCGGTGCGGGCGTACCGCTTCAGCAACGACTGCGAGTGAGTGGGCTGCGGGGCTGGCGATTGCTGGGCCGCGCGTGTGCGCTGCTACGCTGGCCGGCTGGTGTTTTTTTAATAAGACAGCAGCAGGACAAAATAAATAAAATAAAACACAGAATATAAATTCTAAATAAAAATACCTAGACACACAGTCAAAATATCCCTATAGCTATAAACTAGAGGAACACTAGTTCCAATACTAATGCAATTTTGTAAAATCCTTTTGATGCAATAGGTCACTCAAACAGCAAAATAAATAACAATTTAAAATATTCTTGAGATTAATAAAAATACCAGAACACATCAGATGAACTGGAAATAATATTCTACACATTATGAACATTTTAAAACAGGGGAGAAGCCATGTTATCTCCGCTCCAATAAATTGCCTTTAGTTGCATAATGATTCAAATATTGCAGAAAGACAAATAATGCAATAAAAATATGATATGCATATGAATAATCTAATAACATCCTAATTTAGGAAAATTGGGATGTTACAAGATACGAGGAGTGTGTGAGAACCCATCTAGTGTCCTACACTATGTCCTTTTGTGCAAGGACAATACAACACAAGCTAACACCTCTCACGCTCTACCTTTAGTGTTGTCTTCTATTTTGCAGGAATTTCAAGATGTTTTCTCCGACGAGCTACCTCCGAGACTACCTCCACTACGAGGCATCGAGCACCGCATCGACCTCATCCCCGGAGCACCTCTTCCAAACAAAGTTCCCTACCGCGTCTACCCCGAAGAAACCAAAGAAATACAAAGGCAAGTAAAGAATCTCATAGACCATGGACATGTGTGTGAAAGTTTGAGTCCTTGTGCCGTTCCGGTCATTCTTGTGCCAAAAAGTGACTGTAGCTTTTGCATGTGCTCCGATTGTAGACCTATCAATGCAATCACTGTTCGCTATATGTATCCCATTACACGCACATCCGCATATTCTCTAAAATTGATCTTAAAAGTGGTTACTATCAAATCCACATACAAGAGCATCATGAATGGAAAACTGCTTTCAAAACCAAGTTTGGGTTAGTCTATCGGAAGCACCAGGTACTTTCATGCGTCTTATGAATCATGTATTTCACCCTTACATTGGTGTGTTTGTTGTGTTCTACTTCGATGATATCCTTGTTTTTAGCAAATCTCTCAAAGATCATGTGTAACGCCCTCGATGCGGCTATATCTCCCACGTGTCGAAGCACGACTTAGAGGCATAACCGCATTGAAAGCAATGTCGCAAGTGAGGTAATCTTCACACAACCCATGTAATACATAAGGGAAAGAGATACATAATTGGCTTACAATCACCACTTCACACAATTACATGAATAAAGCATTACATCATCCAGATACAAACAAGGTCCGACTACGGAACCAAAATAAAAGAAGACTACCCCAAATGCTACACAGATCCCCGATCGTCCCGACTGGGCTCCACTACTGATCAACCAAGACGAAACAACGCAAAGGACAAGATCTTCATCGAGCTCCTCCTTGAGCTTGGTTGCTTCACTGCACGGTTCAACGGCACCTGCAAGCTGGTTTTGGAAGTATCTGTGAGTCACGGGGACTCAGCAATCTCGCACCCTCGCGATCAAGACTATTTAAGCTTATAGGTAAGGCAAGGTAGTATGTGGAGCTGCAGCAAGCGACTAGCATATATGGTGGCTAAACATACGCAAATGAGAGCGAGCAGAGAAGGCAAAGCACGATCGTGAAACTATGATCAAGAAGTGATCCTAGAACAACCTACATCAAGCATAACTCCAACACCGTGTTCACTTCCCAGACTCTGCTGGAAAGAGACCATCACGGTTACACACGCGGTTGATGCATTTTAATTAAGGTCAACTTCAGGTTCTCTACAACCGGACATTAACAAATTCCCATCTGCCCATAACCGCGGGCATGGCTTTCGAAAGTTCATAACCCTGCAGGGGTGTTCCAACTTAGCCCATCACAAGCTCTCATGGTCAACGAAGGATAAACCTTCTCCCGAGACATTCCGGTCAGACTCGGCATCCCGGTTCTACAAGACACTTCGACACAGATAAAAACAAGTCCAGCAACACCGCCCGATTGTGCCGACAAATCCCGATAGGAGTTGCACATATCTCGTTCTCAAGGCACACTCAGATGAGACTAGCTACGAGTAAAACCAAACCTCAAGTTGCCCCGAGGTGGCCCCGCAGGCAGCTCAGTCGGACCAACACTCAGAGGAGCACTGGCCCAGGGGGGTTTAAAATAAGATGACCCTTGAGTCTGCGGAACCCAAGGGAAAAAGAGGCTAGGTGGCGAATGGTAAAACCAATGTTGGGCATTGCTGGAAGAGTTTTATTCATGGCGAACTGTCAAGGGGTTCCCATTGTAGCCCAACCGCGTAAGGAACGCAAAATCCGGGAACATAACACCGATATGACGGAAACTAGGGCGGCAAGAGTGGAACAAAACACCAGGCATAAGGCTGAGCCTTCCACCCTTTACCAAGTATATAGATGCATTCATTAAATAAGGTATATTGTGATATCCCTGTTGGGGAACGTAGTAATTTCAAAAAATTTCCTACGCACACGCAAGATCATGGTGATGCATAGCAACGAGAGGGGAGAGTGTGATCTACGTACCCTTGTAGATCGACAACGGAAGCATTTGGTTGATGTAGTCGTACGTCTCCACGACTCGACCGATCAAGCACCGAAACTACGGCACCTCCGAGTTCTAGCACACGTTCAGCTCGATGACGATCCCCGGACTCCGATCCACCAAAGTGTCGGGAAAGAGTTCCGTCAGCACGACGGCGTGGTGATGATCTTGATGTACTACTGTCGCAGGGCTTCGCCTAAGCACCGCTACAATATTATCGAGGACTATGGTGGAAGGGGGCGCCGCACACGGCTAAGAATATGATCGCGTGGATCAACTTGTGTCTCTTGGGGTGCCCCTGCCTCCGTATATAAAGGTTCAAGAGGGGGAGGCCGGCCGGCCACCATAGTGCGCGCCAGGAGGAGTCCTACTCCCTCCGGGAGTAGGACTTCTCCCCCAATCCTAGTTGGAATAGGATTCGCGAGGTGGGAACGGAGAGAGAGAGAAGGAGGGGGGCGCCGGCCCCCTCTCTCCTTGTCCTATTCGGACTAGGGGGGAGGGGAGCGCGGCCCAGCCCTGGCCACCTCTCCTCTTCTTCCACTAAGGCCCATTAAGGCCCATGTACCTCCCGGGGGGTTCCGGTAAACTCCCGTTACTCCGGTAAAATCCCGATTTCACCCGGAACACTTCCGATATCCAAATATACGCTTCCAATATATCAATCTTTATGTCTCGACCATTTCAAGACTCCTCGTCATGTCCGTGATCACATCCGGGACTCCGAACAACATTCGGTACATCAAAATGCATAAACTCATAATATAACTGTCATCATAACCTTAAGCGTGCGGACCCTACGGGTTCGAGAACAATGTAGACATGACCGAGACACGTCTCCGGTCAATAATCAATAGCGGGACCTGGATGCCCATATTGGTTCCTACATATTCTACGAAGATCTTTTATCGGTCAGACCGCATAACAACATACGTTGTTCCCTTTGTCATCAGTATGTTACTTGCCCGAGATTCGATCGTCGGTATCCAATACCTAGTTCAATCTCGTTGCCGGCAAGTCTCTTTACTCGTTCCATAATACATCATCCCGCAACTAACTCATTAGTTATAATGCTTGCAAGGCTTAAGTGATGTGCATTACCGAGAGGGCCCAGAGATACCTCTCCGACGATCGGAGTGACAAATCCTAATCTTGAAATACGTCAACCCAACATGTACCTTTGGAGACACCTGTAGAGCACCTTTATAATCACCCAGTTACGTTGTGACGTTTGGTAGCACACAAAGTGTTCCTCCGGCACACGGAAGTTACATAATCTCATAGTCATAGGAACATGTATAGGTCATGAAGAAAGCAATAGCAACATACTAAACGATCGGATGCTAAGCTAATGGAATGGGTCATGTCAATCAGATCATTCAACTAATGATGTGATCCCGTTAATCAAATGACAACTCTTTTGTCCATGGTTAGGAAACATAACCATCTTTGATTAACGAGCTAGTCAAGTAGAGGCATACTAGTGACACTCTGTTTGTCCATGTATTCACACATGTATTATGTTTCCGGTTAATACAATTCTAGCATGAATAATAAACTTTTATCATGATATAAGGAAATAAATAATAACTTTATTATTGCCTCTAGGGCATATTTCCTTCAGTCTCCCACTTACACTAGAGTCAATAATCTAGATTACACAGTAATGATTCTAACACCCATGGAGCTTTGGTGCTGATCATGTTTTGCTCGTGGAAGAGGCTTAGTCAACGGGTCAGCTACATTCAGCTCCGTATGTATCTTGCAAATCTCTATGTCTCCCACCTGGACTAGATCCCGGATGGAATTGAAGCGTCTCTTGATGTGTTTGGTTCTCTTGTGAAATCTGGATTCCTTTGCCAAGGCAATTGCACCAGTATTGTCACAAAAGATTTTCATTGGACCCGATGCACTAGGTATGACACCTAGATCGAATATGAACTCCTTCATCCAGACTCCTTCGTTTGCTGCTTCCGAAGCAGCTATGTACTCCGCTTCACATGGAGATCCCGCCACGACGCTTTGTTTAGAACTGCACCAACTGACAGCTCCACCGTTTAATGTAAACACGTATCCGGTTTGCGATTTAGAATCGTCCGGATCAGTGTCAAAGCTTGCATCAACGTAACCGTTTACGATGAGCTCTTTGTCACCTCCATATACGAGAAACATATCCTTAGTCCTTTTCAGGTACTTCAGGATGTTCTTGACCGCTGTCCAGTGATCCACTCCTGGATTACTTTGGTACCTCCCTGCTAGACTTATAGCAAGGCACACATCAGGTTTGGTACACAGCATTGCATACATGATAGAGCCTATGGCTGAAGCATAGGGAACATCTTTCATTTTCTCTCTATCTTCTGAAGTGGTCGGGCATTGAGTCTGACTCAACTTCACACCTTGTAACACAGGCAAGAACCCTTTCTTTGCTTGATCCATTTTGTACTTCTTCAAAATCTTGTCAAGGTATGTGCTTTGTGAAAGTCCAATTAAGCGTCTTGATCTATCTCTATAGATCTTTATGCCTAATATGTAAGCAGCTTCACCGAGGTCTTTCATTGAAAAACTCTTATTCAAGTATCCCTTTATGCTACCCAGAAATTCTATATCATTTCCAATCAGCAATATGTCATCCACATATAATATCAGAAATGCTAGAGAGCTCCCACTCACTTTCTTGTAAATACAGGCTTCTCCGAAAGTCTGTATAAAACCAAATGCTTTGACCACACTATCAAAGCGTTTATTCCAACTCCGAGAGGCTTGCACCAGTCCATAAATGGATCGCTGGAGCTTGCACACTTTGTTAGCTCCCTTTGGATCGACAAAACCTTCCGGTTGCATCATATACAACCTTCGCTGGGTGGCCCTGGGCCAGAGGCGTGGCTGCGGTCCACGTAGGCGAAGGAAGGGCGCGGTCAACGCAGCGCTGCTGGAGCTGGGCTTCGCACGAGGCAGAGGAGGGGGTCAACGCAGACGGGCGAGGGGACTCGAGCAGTTCGAGCTGACGGCGGCGCGAAGCAGAGGAAAATCCATGGTGCGGCGAGGGACATGGCGGCGGGCAGCAAAGCGGATGGGTAGCTCCGGGCGAGGGCGACCGCGAGGCGCCGGATCTGAAGCAGAACGCGATGGCGGTAGAGCTGCATTGGAGTGCTTCCATGGGGCTCCTGCGGGGAAGAACATAGAGAGCGAGAGAGCGAGATGTGAGACAAGGAGAAAAGGGAAACATAGGAAGGAGAAGGCGCGGACTCATCTCCGGCGAGGGGCTCTGGCGACTACGCTCTCCGGCGGCGATTGGTTGGCGGAGGAGCTTCTCAGCGCAGCAGCGGCTGGGTCGAACGGTGAAACTCGGGAGGAGCGGGGCGACGGCATGTCTCAGGCACAGATGGGCTTCCATGGCCCCGATCTGGGTTCCGTGGGCCCTACGCGAGGTGGGAGGCAGGCAGGGGCGCGTGGCGCGAGGGGAGTGGAGGAGGCTGGCTGGCGGTGACGGCGTAGCCAACGGTTGTGCACCAAGTGGTGAGGTGGAGGTGAAGGGCGCCGGAAAACGAGGAGGAGGTGGATGGATCTGGCTGGTGGTGCGGTTTTCGAGGGGGATGCGGCGGCTGAGGGTAGGGGAAGGCTAGGGGCACCCAAAAATGTCAAGGGGGGCTTCTTAAATAGGCAAGGGTCTAGGGTTAGGGGTTTTCATCCGTTTTCGGACCCTTAGATCACGATCGGACGGTTCCAGACACGAGGAGGAGTAGGCTGGGCCTAGGTGGGCTGTATAGATGGTCTAGAGAGGAAAGAGAGGGAAAGCCCGACAACAGTTTTCGGACACCGAAAACGTCCGACGTTAGACCGGCTATATTGTCGCTATAGTTTAAAAGTTGGGCTATCAAACGAACTCCGAATGCGATGAAACTTGAAAGGCGGTCTATCTACACTATAATAAGACCACATGCCAACTTTCAACCCAATCCGAGAATTCCGGCCACTTATAAAATACTATTTCGGACGTGCCACAGGCGTGTGCAGGTGTGTCTGGGCTCAGAACGGACAACGGACAGAACTGGGGGAACCCGGACGAATGCAAGTTTTGAAAGATGATGATGCAATGCACATGATGACATGATAAGATGCAACACGCAAGCAAATGACATGACAACAACGGTGAATAACTGGAAGACACCTGGCACATCGGTCTCGGGGCATCACAACACTCCACCACTACGAGAGGATCTCGTCCCGAGATCTAGAATGGCACCGAAGGGAAAACAGAAGAGAAAGAGAAGAGGTAAAACTAAGTTGCTTCTTTGACAAACGAGTGAGACCACAGAACCTTGAAAAGGTTAAGCCATTCTCGAGAAAATAATACAACGGAGATGAAGAAAGTCGAAAACACTCCGTTAGAAAAGAGGAACAAGGAGCATTGCGAAAAAAAACCTTGAGGTTGAAGGGCAAGATATATATTGAAACTACTCCGGTTAAAACAAGATAGAGAAGGATTAAGAATGGTATAATTTGGACAACACTCCGACTGAAAAGAAAAGGAATTGAATAAGAACTTGACAAGAAGAGAGTATGCTTGATGAAATCAACAATACACTGTTTTCGGAACTATTGAAAGAATGGCACAAGGGGGGGGGGTAAGAAGGATCTCAGACAGCACTCCAGTTGAGAAGGGAGTCAAAATTTGATAAGATGAGAGAGCTCGAATGAAAACACGACATTCCGGTTGGATGGATAAGCAAAAGAAAGAACATGAACTTCACAATACGAGATGATGAGTGAAGAGAGCATCATCACAATGCCTCCGGAAGAAATATAAGAATGGAAACAAAAGAACAAAGAAGAAGACAACAAGTTCTGCCTGAAATGAATTTGGGAGAGCATCCATAAAAAGAAGGATTGAACGGAGTTGTTGGGAAATCAACAATGAAAAGAACAGGCTTGTTGAGGGCTTATGGAAAATATCTCAAGAACTTGAGGTGAAAAACTGCCATAAATGGAAACAAGATTGGATTGATATGAACAAGGAGACAAGAAACTTATTTCATCGGGAGGATAAATGAAGAACTTGGGTCATTTATAAGCACCATAAATAGCAACAATCCTTAGGGAAAGCTTTAGGTGAAATACAACCCAAGATAACTCCAACAAAGCGATTGATGGATTGAGAAGAGCTCATGCTCGAAGAAATTGGTGGGTTTAACTATCACATTCTTGACAATTGTTGTATCATAAAACACGAACTCAAATTGTCAAGAGTGACATAATACCACCTCTGATGATACAGTAGAAAGAATTGCACTACGGATTGCAACATGAAGAATGATTGAGCTCCTCTGAAAAGAATCTCAATGAACACTTCGAGAAGGAATTAAATCCTTGATGAACCATCATGAAGAACCTTCATGAAGAACTCCGGCAACAAAAGAAATGATCAAACGGAAGGAAAGAGAGGTCGAAAAAACACAAGGTGAAACCTTGTAATGCTTTAGATGTATCTCCGAGATGATATAATTGGGAGAGCTTGGAACTCTAGAAAAGAAAGATGAGCTATTGAAACAAAGAATTTGATGATCCTCCAGAATAAGGAATTGAATTTAGTCAATGAAACAAGAATAAGAATTACATTATGATTCTCCTTCACCAATTAAATTGATGACAAACAATGGATTTGACATATTACTTATTCTCGTAGAAAGATTAAGAGAGATATAACATAAACTTGAGACGGTCTTCAACAAGCCATCGGTAGGATTTGGAAAACAACGAATGAGTTGATATGATAACCATGGAATAGAATCTTGAGCAAACCACCGTAAGAATTGAAAATGAACGAAGAGAAGATAAAGAAACACCGGGAAGAATTATCAAATGAATGAAGGTCCTTGAGGGAATTGAGATCCATGAGAACGAAGAGATCCCGAGCTGATTAGAGAAAACTTGAATGATGCACCGGTAAGATTTGGAGAAAGGGAGCTGAAAGCTAAGAATGAATAAGTCTTCTGAAATGATGGGCTTCAGAGGAAGGAAAAGAGAAAACAACTCATAAAACGCTCCGGATGGATGAAGGGAATTCCCACAATCGAAAATAATAATGAGATGGTGGCATCAAGCTAGAACCATGAATCTTGAAGAGAATGGAGCAAGATTAAAGAGAAACTCTTCTTCGGTATTCAAAATCCGAGAATGATGACGAGAAACACCACCATGAATTGTTGAGACACTCCGGAAGAATCAAAAGCGAAGATGTTGAGCCAATGATGAAAAGAATGTGGACGATCTTGGAGAAAAACATAAGACTTATGATAATTCATTCTTACGTCAAACTTTAGAAAAGAATTTGAGAAGCTCCGGAAAAATAAGAAGAGTCAGGTAAGATCCTGGGAAAAGACCTGTGGGTTAGGGCCACTGAAAAGAAGCACTGTTGAAATGATTTAAAAGAGAGGTTGCACCGGTTGAATTAAATGGTTTGAATGAGATAACAATCTCGAAAGAGCTTGAATGAATGCGGAGTGGAAACATGAACCTTCGAGATATCTTCAGCACACCCGAACAAATGAAGAGGTGCACCGGCATGGAAAAACGTTTGAAACGAGGAAAGGATATGGTCAACACCAAAACTTGAATTCGACCCACCAGAGAAGAAAAGGACGAATAATGATGAACTAGAAGCTCCATTAGAATCTTCATGAGAAACACCGGGTAAGAACATTGAAAGGAAAGAAAGAAGAGACTTCACATCAATAAAATGATACTTGATTAAGACACTGAGTTCTTGAAGAAGACAAGGGTGGGTGGGCGGGGAAAACAAAGGCAACTTGGAGACGGATGAAACGAACACCGTTGAGAAGAGTTAGAGTTTCTCTTACGGATGAGACAAATGATAGGATCATCTTGAATAGAATCGCACTGGCTGACAAGGATTTACATGACAAACTCGATGATCGAGAAGGATTAGTATTCGCATCGGAGTATGAGAACAACATTTGGGGAAGGTATGGAATCAACACTTGACATCGAAGCAACTCGAATACCACAAGTCAAAACAAAACAAAGGATTGGCTTGCAGAATAAGCCAGAACAAACATATGATAGAGATTTCGTCCGAAGTTTTTGTGGTGGGGCCTACACGGGCTCGATTGTACAACACCATCATGTACAAGGCAGTGCACATGACATACGAAGCGTCCCCGAGTCGGCATAGCCAAGGACTCTTTAAGACACAACGAGACCACTGTAAAACCAACCGTGAATAGGCGGACCACTAGACGTCGAACCCCAATTTCATATCATATATCCATCGGAAAGATATCCTAAGAGCTACTTGAATTCCCACTTATAAACTCCCGAAATTTTCCGGTTATGCAATCAGGTGTTGGGGATACAGGGGAAGCATAATATCTCACCCAAAACTAACAAATCCTATATCCAGCTATATCCATCCTTCAACACATAACCAAATAGAACTTCAGAAATCATTTACCTCAACCTTCGAAAAGCATCCATTATACGAGTTATGGCAATACTCCCAAACTCCCACCCCAGTACTGGGTGGCGTCGAGGTTATCTCACCAACAACTGCATAAAAGAGATTTTCGATGTCGGCGAAACTAAACTCAGGTATTCCAGAACTGCAACGATAAAATTGTGACGACAACACCTCGGAGCTCAACTCCCCGGGACACTGCCACAACCCCTAAATGTCAGGAGGCACCAAGAACAATGTTCTCGTCACAAAACCATCAGAATGATTCCGAGATACCCGCGTGATCCTAAATTTTTTTAGTGAAATTTGAGAAGAGAAGAGTCAAAACTCTACGTCAGGATGCCTCACCAGAGCGACGAAGGGACTGAGGAGTAAAAAGAATTCCTAACTCTCCGATATATATAATCCTAAATGACTCAAAACATTTTTCTAGACTCAACAACGTCAGCTATTCGATCAAGCACGGGGCTCCTAAGGTCGGGGAAGGCTCTGATTACCAACTTGTAACGCCCTCGATGCGGCTATATCTCCCACGTGTCGAAGCACGACTTAGAGGCATAACCGCATTGAAAGCAATGTCGCAAGTGAGGTAATCTTCACACAACCCATGTAATACATAAGGGAAAGAGATACATAGTTGGCTTACAATCGCCACTTCACACAATTACATGAATAAAGCATTACATCATCCATATACAAACAAGGTCTGACTACGGAACCAAAATAAAAGAAGACTACCCCAAATGCTACACAGATCCCCGATCGTCCCGACTGGGCTCCACTACTGATCAACCAAGACGAAACAACGCAAAGGACAAGATCTTCATCGAGCTCCTCCTTGAGCTTGTTTCCGTCACTGCACGGTTCAACGGCACCTGCAAGCTGGTTTTGGAAGTATCTGTGAGTCACGGGGACTCAGCAATCTCGCACCCTCGCGATCAAGACTATTTAAGCTTATAGGTAAGGCAAGGTAGTATGTGGAGCTGCAGCAAGCGACTAGCATATATGGTGGCTAAACATACGCAATTGAGAGCGAGAAGAGAAGGCAAAGCACGATCGTGAAACTATGATCAAGAAGTGATCCTAGAACAACCTACGTCAAGCATAACTCCAACACCGTGTTCACTTCCCGGACTCCGCCGGAAAGAGACCATCACGGTTACACACGCGGTTGATGCATTTTAATTAAGGTCAACTTCAGGTTTTCTACAACCGGACATTAACAAATTCCCATCTGCCCATAACCGCGGGCACGACTTTCGAAAGTTCATAACCCTGCAAGGGTGTCCCAACTTAGCCCATCACAAGCTCTCACAGTCAACGAAGGATAAACCTTCTCCCGAGACATTCCGATCAGACTCGGCATCCCGGTTCTACAAGACACTTCGACAAAGATAAAAACAAGTCCAGCAACACCGCCCGAATGTGCCAACAAATCCCGATAGGAGCTGCACATATCTCGTTCTCGGGGCACACTCAGATGAGACTAGCTACGAGTAAAACCAAACCTCAAGTTGCCCCGAGGTGGCCCCGCAGGCAGCTCAGTCGGACCAACACTCAGAGGAGCACAGGCCCAGGGGGGTTTAAAATAAGACGACCCTTGAGTCCACGGAACCAAAGGGAAAAAGAAGCTAGGTGGCGAATGTTAAAACCAATGTTAGGAATTGATGGAACAGTTTTATTCAAGGCGAACTATCAAGGGGTTCCCATTATAGCCCAACCGCGTAAGGAACGCAAAATCCGGGAACATAACACCGATATGACGGAAACTAGGACGGCAAGAGTGGAACAAAACACCAGGCATAAGGCCGAGCCTTCCACCCTTTACCAAGTATATAGATGCATTAATTAAATAAGGTATATTGTGATATCCCAACAAGTAAACATGTTCCAACAAGGAACAACATCTCCATGTTCCAACAAGGAACAAACTTCAATCTTCACCTGCACCGAACAACGCTATAAGAGGGGCTGAGCAAGCGGTAACATAGCCAAACAACGGTTTGCTAGGACAAGGTGGGTTAGAGGCTTGGTTCAACAATATAGGAGGCATGATAAGCAAGTGGTAGGTATCACAGCATAGGCATAGCAAAAGAGCGAGCATCTAACAAGCAAAGATAGAAGTGATTTCGAGGGTATGGTCATCTTGCCTGAAATCCTGCAAGGAAGAAGAACGAGTCCATGAAGAAGACAAATGGATGTAGTCGAACGGATCCTCAGAAACACGACGTTATCGGAACCAACCCGAAGAAGCAACACTGGAAAGGAGCAAACAACATAGTAAACAACCACCACATAACATGGCATGATGCACAACCAAATATGATGCATGTCCGGTTTAATGAAGCATGGCATGGCAAAGTGCAACAAACAACCCTACAAATTAAGTCGAGCTCAATATGCAACAAGTTGCATATTGACGAAACACCACGACAAGTTATTTAGTTCGATCTCGTTTATGTACCCAACAATATTAAATATTGTTAAACATGGCAAGAGGGTGAAGCAAAGTAAAACTACCTATCTAGTCAAGGTTAAATGAGGCCGGAAGCAACGAACAACAATTCCGGTAAATCCCCATATGCATATATTAGGTTCGGTACTATTCTGCCCTCAACACAATTTTAGAGTTTTTAAACATGCAAAACAAGTACACCATGTTAAACTAGGCAAAATTCTACCCCATTTACATATAAAGTTTATTAAATCTGGAGCTACGGTTATTTAGTTATGAAATAAATAATTTTAACATGGCATAGGAGCAAATTTAACCAAACAGCATTTTAAACATAGATGGAAGTTGGATATTATTAAACTAGGCAAAATTCTAGACATTTTACATATAAAGTTTGTTTTAATCCGATGCACGGTTAATTAGTTAGGATATACATGAAATGCAAGGGTTTTTCTGTAAAACTGCAGTTCTCTGGATAATTGGACAAATCACAGAACCGGGAAAAAACATATGCGGGACGAAACACGAACTGGGCCAACAGCATGAAAGGAAGGTGGGGCGCTAGGGGTGTGGCTTCACCTAGTGGGCCTCGGCCCAGGACGATGGAGCAGTGGGCCGGCTGGTTCGCTGGGTGGCGCTGGGCCGGAGGCGTGGCTACGGTCCACGTAGGCGAAGGAAGGGCGCGGTCAACGCAGCGCTGCTGGAGCTAGGCTTCGCACGAGGCAGAGGAGGGGGTCAATGCAGACGGGCGAGGGGACTCGAGCAGTTCGAGTTGACGGCGGCGCGAAGCAGAGGAAAATCCATGGTGCGGCGAGGGACTTGGCGGCGGGCGGCAAAGCGGGCGGGTAGCTCCCGGCGAGGGCGACCGCGAGGCGCCGGATCTGAAGCAGAACGCGACGGCGGCAGAGCTGCATCGGAGTGCTTCCATGGGGCTCCTGCGGGGTAGAACACAGAGAGCGAGAGAGCGAGATGTGAGACGAGGAGAAAAGGGAAACATAGGAAGGAGAAGGCGCGGACTCATCTCCGACGAGGGGCTCTGGCGGCTACGCTCTCCGGCGGCGACTGGTTGGCGGAGGAGCTTCTCAGCGGAGCAGCGGCGGGGTTGAAAGGTGAAACTCGAGAGGAGCGGGGCGACGGCATGTCTCGGGCGTAGATGGGCTTCCAGGGCCCCGATCTGGGTTTCGCGGGCCCTGCACGAGGTGGGAGGAAGGCAGGGGCGCGTGGCGCGAAGGGAATGGAGGAGGCTGGCTGGCGGTGACGGCGTAGCCAGCGGTTGCGCGCCAAGTGGTGAGGTGGAGGTGAAGGGCCCCGGAAAACGAGGAGGAGGTGGATGGATCTGGCTGGTGGTGCGGTTTTCGAGGGGGATGCGGCAGCTGAGGGTAGGGGAAGGCTAGGGGCACCCAAAAATTGCAAGGGAGGCTTCTTAAATAGGCATGGGTCTAGGGTTAGGGGTTTTCATCCGTTTTCGGACCCTTGGATCACGATCGGACGGCTCCAGACACGAGGAGGAGTAGGCTGGGCCTAGGTGGGCTGTGTAGACGGTCTAGAGAGGAAAGAGAGGGAAAGCCCGGCAACAGTTTTCGGTGAGCGAAAACGTCCGACGTTAGACCGGCTATATTGTCGTTATAGTTTAAAGGTTGGGCTATCAAACGAACTCCGAATGCGATGAAACTTGACAGGCGGTCTATCTACACTATAATAAGACCACATGCCAACTTTCAACCCAATCCGAGAACATTTTCCGGCCACTTATAAAATACTATTTCGGACGTGCCGCAGGCGCGTGCAGGTGTGTCTGGGCTCAGAACGGACAACGGACGGAACTGGGGGAACCCGGATGGATGAAAGTTTTGAAACATGATGATGCAATGCACATGATGACATGATAAGATGCAACACGCAAGCAAATGACATGACAACGACGGCGAATAACTCGAAGACACCTGGCACATCGGTCTCGGGGCGTCACATCATGTCACCCATGTTGAACCGTTTTGCAAACTCTTCGAAAAGAGTGCTTATATGCTAACATGGAAAAGTGCCTTTTTGGCGTTGATAAGCTCGTTTTCTCGGGTTTTGTTGTATCTTCTAAGGGTGTTCATGTTGATGACTCCAAGATCAATGCTATTAAAACTTGGCCACAACCAACCAACTTGCATCAAGTGCGTAGCTTTCTTGGCCTTGCGGGTTTCAATCGTCGCTTTGTGAATGATTTTAGCACCATTGCTTCTCCTTTGCATGCTTTGAGCAAGAAAAATGTGCCTTTTATTTGGGGACCACCTCAAGATACCGCTTTCAATGAGCTTAAGAATTTGCTTACTCATGATCCCGTGCTTGCTTTACCCAACTTTGACAAGCCCTTTGAGATTCACTGTGATGCTAGTGCTAATGGCATAGGAGGTGTGTTAACGCAAGAGAAGCGCCCCATAGCTTACTTTAGTGAGAAACTCTCCAGAGTGCAACTCAATTACCCCATCTATGACAAAGAGCTATATGCTTTAGTGCGAGTTTTGCATGAATGGGAACACCATCTTCGCCCTCATGAATTTATCATTCATACCGATCATGAAACGCTCAAGTATCTTAAGGGCCAAACCAAGTTGAACAAGCGTCATGCTAAATGGAGTGAAATTATTGAGTCTTTCCTTATGTCATCATATAACACCCACGATGCGGGTATATCTCCCACGATTCGAGGCACAACTTAGAGGCATAACCGCATGGTGGTTTAGTCGCAAGTGGGGTAATCTTCACACAATCCCATGTACTGAATAAGAAAGGGATAAGGAGTTGGCTTACAATCGCCACTTCACACAAATACAAGTTAAACATACATCATCCAGAGTACAATCAAGGTTCGACTACGGAACCAAAATAAAAGAAGACAACCCCAAATGCTAGATCCCCGATCGTCCCAACTGGGCTCCACTACCGATCACCCGGAAACGACACATAACAACGATCAAGATCTTCATTGAGCTCCCACTTGAGCTCGGTTGCGTCACCTGCACTGGTATCATCGGCACCTGCAACTGTTTGGAGGTATCCGTGAGTCACGAGGACTCAGCAATCTCACACCCACGAGATCAAGACTATTTAAGCTTATGGGTAGGGTAAGGTAATGAAGTGGAGCTGTAGCAAGCACTAAGTATATATGGTGGCGAACATACGCAAATAAGAGCGAGAAGAGAAGCAACGCAACGGTCGAGAAGCTAGAAGTGATCAAGAAGTGATCCTGAAACTACTTAAGTTCAAGCATCACACAAGACCGTGTTCACTTCCCAGACTCTGCTGGAAAGAGACCATCACGGCTACACACGTGGTTGGTGCATTTTAATTAAGCCAAGTGTCAAGTTCTCTACAACCGGATATTAACAAATTCCCATTTGCCACATAACCGCGGGCACGACTTGCGAAAGTTTAAACCCTGCAGGGGTGTCCCATCTTAGCCCATCACAAGCTCTCACGGTCAACGAAGGATATTCCTTCTCCTGGAAAGACCCAATCAGTCTTGGAATCTGGGTTACAAGACATTTCTACAATGGTAAAACAAGACCAGCAAAGCCACCCGATGTGCCGACAATCCCGGTAGGAGTCGCATGTATCTCGTTCTCAGGGCAACACCGGATGAGACTAGCTACGTGTAGAACCAGCCCTCAAGTTTCCCCGAGGTGGCCCCGCAGGCAGCTCAGTTTGGACCAACATTTAGAGAAGCACTGCCCCCCCCCCCGGGGGGGGGGGGGGTTAAAATAAAGATGACACTCGGGTTGGCCGACCCAAGGGAAAGGTATAGGTTGTTAGGCAAATGTTAAACCAAGGTTGGGCCTTGCTAGAGGAGTTTTATTCAAAGCGAACTGTCAAGGGGTTCCCATAACACCCAACCGCGTAAGGAATGCAAAATCAAGGAACATAACACCGGTATGACAGAAACTAGGGCGGCAAGAGTGGAACGAAACACCAGGCATAAGGCCGACCCTTCCACCCTTTACCAAGTATATATATGCATTAATTAAATAAGATATATTGTGATATCCCAACATATCCATGTTCCAACATGGAACAAACATCAGCTTCACCTGCAACTAGCAACGCTATAAGAGGGGCTGAGCAAAAGCGGTAACATAGCCAAACAACGGTTTGCTGGAAGGTGGGTTAGAGGCTTGACATGGCAATATGGGAGGCATGATATAAAAAGTGGTAGGTCGCGCGACATAGAGATAGAGCGAACAACTAGCAAGCAAAAATAGAAGTGATATCAAGGGTATGATCATCTTGCGTGAGATCCTGCAAGGAAGAAGAACGAGTCCATGAAGTAGACGAACCAACATAGTCGAACGGATCCTCACAACTCCAGAACGAAACCGAAGCTAACAAGAGAAGCAACCCAGAAAGAAGCGAACAACAAAGTAAAAAACCATCGCATAAACATGACATGATGCAAAACCAAGAATGATGCATGTCCGGTTTAAAGAAACATGACATGGCAAAGTGCACAAACAATACTACAAATTAAGTGGAGCTCAATATGCAATGAGTTGCATATTGACGAAACACCACATTCATTTATTTAGTTCTCTCCCGGTTATGTACCCAACAAAATTAAGTGCTATTAAACATGGCAAGGGGTGAAGCATATGGAAACTACCTATCTAGGCAAGTTTAAATGAGGCCAGAAATAACAAACAACAAGTCCGATAAATCCCCATATGCAAATTTCAGAGTTGGTACTGTTCTGTCCTAAAGCATATTTTATTGTTGTTAAACAGTAAAACAAAGTGCATCATGTTAAACTAGGCATTTTTCTACCCCATTTACATATAAAGTTTGTTAAGTTTGGAGCTACAGTTATTTAGTTATGAAACAAATAATTTTAGCAAGGCATATGAGCAAATTTAATCAAACAACATTTTAAACATGGATGAAAGTGGCATATTATGAAACTACACAAAATTCTAAGCATTTTACTTATATAAGTTATTTTAATATGATGCATGGTTTGTTAATTATTAAATGCATGAACAACAGGGGGTTTTCTACAAAACTATAAATCCTGGGAAAAAGACAAATCGCAGATCTGAAAAAAACCCAGAGGCGGGCCGAATCGGACTGGGCCAATAGTGCATAGGAGGCGGCTGCTCACATTGGGCCAACAGGCCGAAGGGGAAGAAGAGTGGTGGGCCGGCGGATCTGGGCTTGAAGACTGCTGGGCAGGGGTGAGGCCCATGATGCCAGGTCAACGGGCGCAGAGGCCACGCGCGGGTGTTGACGAGATAACGAAGCGGATCGGGCGCGTCTCGTCGTCCTACTTGAAGCAGAGGAGGAGGCGGTGGTTGACGACGTCGGGGACATCGGCAGGGACGGCAGCGGACGAACAAGGCAAGGAGGAGGGCCGGCAGGAGCCACGGCGAGGATCCGGCGCAGGTCGGGTCCCAGTGGCCGGATCCGGAGGTGGTCGGAGACGTTCAGCGCGGTCAACGTGAACTGCAGGGGAGTGGGACGCGTGCTCGTCCTTGCATAAGCGCATGATGCAGGAGGAGGGAGGCGTCCATGCCAGGGAACCGCGATGGCAGCAGGCATCGCAGGAGGTCCGGGACAAGGCACCGACGAACATGGGGATGGGGCGGACCCGACGCGTGGAGGCAGAGGAAGCAGAGATGACCCGAGGTCGCAGTTGACCAGGGCGGCGTGGCGAGGGGTCCTTGTCCGGTAACTTGTCGGACGGCGACGACGCGAGGAGGCTCTGGACGGCGACGAGGTGTTGCACGAGGGGAGGAACGCGTGGCCTCGGGCGCCTGGCTATCGAAGCAGAGGAGCGGGACGACGCTGCAGCTATTGTCGCCGGTGGCGTGGACGCGCAAGGCCGCGGGGAGGCGCTGGTGCTCACGATCCACTCGGGGACGAACAGAGGAGGGAAGAGGAGGCACGGCCTCGGGCGTCCTCGAGCATGCAGGTGGGCTACGAGGCAAGGCGGCGAGCTTGATGGGACACAGAGGGGAGGCGTCAGTGGAGATGCTCGGGACCCTCCTGGTCCAAATCGAGCGAGGAAGGCGGACTCGGGCTGCAGCCATGGCCGGGAAGCTCCTGTAGAGGAAAAGACGAGGATAGAGATGGTGTGAGCAAGAGACAGACAGGGGAAAAGAGAAGGACAGGAAGGAGGAGCGCGACGGCCCTGCTAGTTGCCGGCGAGGGGCGGCTCGGGGGGGGGGGGGGGCGGGGGGGGGGGGGGGGGGGGGGGGGGGGCTCGAGCACGAGGAGCGGGGCTGGCTGCTCTGGTTGGTGGGTGCCTGAAGGCCAGAAGGACGCGGGCGCCGGTTGGCTCGACGGGGAATTCAAGGGAGAGGAGGTGGACGGATCGGGATGGATCCCGAGGACGATGGTGAGTGGGTGGCGGCGGCGATCGGGAAGGATGGGACAAGAGGGCTAGGATCTAGGGTTTAACCCAATTTGGAATGAGGTAGCTTATATATAGGGAAAGGGGATGGCTTGGGGTAGATTTGGACCCTCCGATTAAATCGGACGGTCGAGAATAAATAGGCTAGGGAGTCCAATAAATAAAACGAAGATGTTTTATAGATGTTTGGGGATGTTCCGGACCCATCGGTCACGACTGCTCGGGTCGGGTCCGGGACAGTTTCCGGACACGTGTGAGGGGTGACTATGCAGAGAGGTTAGGTGGTTAGACAAGAGGGAACCGAGAACCCGGTTGGTCTCAGAACAGTCAACGAAGGTGAGGGGTTTGATGGCCTCAGAAAAGAGAGAGAAGAGAGATGCCCGGCAGCAGGTTCGGAGACCGAAAAGTCTGATGAATAAACCAACTATAATGCTGCTATAGTTAACCATTGGGGCGTCAAACGGACTCCGCATGCGATGAAACTTAGCAGGCGACCTACTAACAACATAACAACACCGCATGCCAACTTTCAACCCATTCTGAGAACATTTTCCGACCACTTATAAAATAATATTTCGGACGTGCCGCGGGTGCGTGCAAGTGTGTCTGGGCTCATAACGGACAACGGATGGAACTGGGGGTACCCGGACGGATGCAAGTTTTGAAAACATGCAGGTGCAATGCGTATGATGCCATGATGAAATGCAACATCCAAACGAATGACATGGAAACGATGACGAATAACTCGAAGACACCTGGCGCAATGGTCTCGGGGCGTTACAACACTCCACCACTACAAGAGGATCTCGTCCCGAGATCTAGGATGTCACCAGAGAGAAAACGGAAGAGGAAGAGGAGAGGTAAAACTAAGTTGCTTCTTTGACAAATGAGTGAAACCAAAGAACCTTGATAGGTTAAGCAATTTCGAGAAAAGAATACAACGGAGATGAACGAAGTTGAAAACACTCCGTTAGAAAAGAGGAACACGGAGCATCACTAGAACCTAGAGCTTAGTGACAACATATATATAGAAACCACTCCGGTTAAAACAAGATAGAGAAGGAATAAGAGTGATATAATTTGGACAACACTCCGATTGAGAAGGGAGGCAAAACTTGATAAGATGAGAGAACTTGAATGGAGGACACGACACTCCGGTTGAATGGATAAGCACAGGAAAGAACATGATCTTTGACAAAAATGGGATGATGGATCGAAGTGAGGAACATCACAATGCCTCCGGAACGAAAGAATAGAAGCTAGATCGTTAGGAAGAAAGAAAGTAGAAGAAAATGATAACTTCTACCACCAATGAATTTGAAGGCATCCTTAGAAAGAAGGATTGAATGGAGTTGTTGAAAATTAAACATCAAATACCAATTTGTAACACCCACGATGCGGCTATATCTCCCACGTGTCGAGGCACGACTTAGAGGCATAACCGCATAGTGGTTTTGTCGCAAGAGGGGTAATCTTCACACAATCCCATGTACTGAATAAGAAAGGGATAAAGAGTTGGCTTACAATCGCCACTTCACACAAGTACAAGTTAAACATACATCATCCAGAATACAATCAAGGTCCGACTACAGAACCAAAATAAAAGAAGACAACCCCAAATGCTAGATCCCCGATCGTCCCAACTGGTCTCCACAACTGATCAACAGGAATCGAAACAAAACAACGATCATGATCTGCATCGAGCTCCCATTTGAGCTGGGTTACGCCACCTGCACTGGTATCATTGGCACCTGCAACTATTTGGAAGTATCTGTGAGTCACGAGGACTCAGCAATCTCACAACCACGAGATCAAGACTACTTAAGCTTATGGGTAGGATAAGGTAATGAGGTGGAGCTGCAGCAAGCACTAAGCATATATGGTGGCTAACATACGTAAATAAGAGCGAGAAGAGAAGCAAAGCAACGGTCGAGAAGCTAGAAGTGATCCTGAAGCTACTTATGTTCAAGCATAACACAAGACCGTGTTCACTTCCCGGACTCCACCGGAAAGAGACCATCACGGCTACACATGCGGTTGATTAACTTTAATTAAGTTAAGTGTCAAGTTCTCTACAACCGAACATTAACAAATTCCCATCTACCACATAACCGCGGGCATGACTTTTGAAAGTTTATACCCTGAACGGGTGTGCCAACTTAGCCCATCACAAGCTCTCAAGGTCAACGAAGGATATTCCTTCTCCCGAAAAGACCCGATCAGTCTCAGAATCCCGGTTACAAGACATTTCGACAATGGTAAAACAAGACCAGCAAAGCAACCCGATGTGCCGGCAAATCCCGATAGGAGTCGCACGTATCTCGTTCTCAGGGCACATCGGATGGGCTAGATGTCAGGTTGGCATAGACCCTAGTTGCCCAGGGGGCGCCGGACATCGCCCTGGATGGACCAACACTCAGAGGAGCACTGGCCCGGGGGGGGGGGGTAAATAAAGATGACCCTCGGGCTCCGGAAACCCAAGGGAAAAAGGCTTAGGTTGTTAGGCAAATGTAAAACCAAGGTTGGGCCTTGCTGGAGGAGTTTTATTCAAAGCAAACTGTCAAGGGGTTCCATAACACCCAACCGCGTAAGGAACGCAAAATCAAGGAACATACACCGGTATGACGGAAACTAGGGCGGCAAGAGTGGAACAAAACACCAGGCATAAGGCCGAGCCTTCCACCCTTTACCAAGTATATAGATGCATTAATTCAAATAAGAGATATTGTGATATCCCAACATATCCATGTTCCCACATGGAACAAACTTCAACCTCACCTGCAACTAGCAACGCTATAAGAGGGGCTGATCAAAAGCGGTAACATAGACAAACAACGGTTTGCTAGGAAGGTGGGTTAGAGGCTTGGCATGGCAATATGGGATGCATGATATAACAAGTGGTAGGTAGCGCGACATAGCGATAGAGCGAACAGATACCAAGCAAGGATAGAAGTGATATCGAGGGTATGGTCATCTTGCCTGAGATCCCGCACGAAAGAAGAACGAGTCCATGAAGAAGACAAACGGACGTAGTCGAACGAATCCTCACAACTCCAGAACGAAACCGAAGCTAATGAGAGAAGCAACCCGGAAAGAAGAAAGCAACATAGTAAACACACAAGCATAAACATTGCATGATGCACAACCAAGGATGATGCATGTCCGGTTTAATGAGGCATGGCATGGCAAAGTGCACAAACAACACTACAAATTAAGTGGAGCTCAATATGCAACAAGTTTCATATTGATGAAACACCACATGAGTTATTTAGTTCTCTCCCGTTTATGTACTCAACAAAATTGAATGTTACGAAACATGGCAAGGGGTGAAGCATATAAAAACTACCTATCTAGGCAAGTTTAAATGAGGCCAGAACAACAAACAACAATTCCGGAAAAATCCTCATGTGCATATTTCAAAATTGGTACTGTTCTTCCCTATACACAATTTTAGAGTTGTTAAACATGCAAAGTAATGCCACCAAGTTAAACTAGGCATTTTTCTACCCCATTTGCATATAAAGTTAATTTAAAATGGAGCTACGGTTATTTAGTTATGAAATAAAGCATTTTAGCATGTCATTTAAGAAAATTAATGCAACAACAATTTAAACATTTTAAACATGGATGAAAGTTGGATATTATTAATCTACACAAAATTCTAAGAATGTTTCATATAAAGTTTGTTTAATTCCGATGCATGGTTGTAGAGTTTTTATATGCATGTAGTTTGAGGGGTTTTCTGCAAAACTGGTGTTCTCTGGAATAATTAGCTAAATCGTCTAGGAAAAAAATGCATCGGGCCGAAACTATCTAGCCCAACAAGCACAGGAGAGGGGCTGGGCGCTGCTCACCATGGGCCTCTGCCCTGTTCAGTGGAGGAGGAGGCAGGCCCGCAGCTGGTCTAGCAGATCTGGGCCGCGGGGAGGCTGCAGCGGGCCGACCCACGAAGGCAAGGCAAGGGCGTGGCCCACGTGCGCGAGGTAGGAGGTCAATGTGCCGGCGACCGGCGACGAGACGGTGCTCCGGTGGCGGGGCGGTCTGGCAAATGGCGTGGATGGATAGATCCGGGTGTGGGGATCCCAGATCCGGCTGGCGACGGGGACGAGGAGCTCTGGGCGGGGATGGAAAAGTCTAGATCCGGCCGGACATAGCAGCGCACTCCGGTGGTTCTTCTGCAGGAGGACGCGAGCGAGGGAGCTCCGGCGGGGTTGCGGGAGGAGCTACAGGCGGAGGGGTCGCCGGCAGAGGCAAGCGGCAGCGCAGCGGATGCAAGTGTGCGGCGGTGCGAGGCACATGCGGGCAGCGGCACTCGGGAGGAGCTCGGGCCCAGACCGGCCTCGGGCGGGCGGCAGTCGGGCCTGGCGCTCCGCGGTGCTGGGGAGCTGGGGAGGGGCGCGTGGCACAACGCAGTTGGCCGAGCCGGTGGCTCAGGCGACGGTGCGACCTGTGGGACGGCGCCAAGTGGCGGGAGGTGGCTGGGGCGCGCTGAAGACAAGGCGGCAGCGGCTAGAGGATAGGGGAGAGGCTAGGCGTGACCAAAATGGCAAGGGAAGGGGTTTAAATAGGCAGGGGGTCTAGGTTAGGGTTAGGAGGGGGTTTGGAGGGGTTTTTGAGGTCGTTTCGGACCCTTCAATGATGATCCGACAGCATCGGTCGGAGGGGGTTTAGGTGGGCTGTGGAGAGTGATCTTGGACTGAGAGGAGAGGGAAGAAATGTAGCCCAGCACGGTTTTCGGAGACTGAAAACGTCTGACGAATGACCGACTATATTGTCGTTATAGATATCCGTTGGGTCATCAAACGAACTCCGAATGCAATGAAACTTGACAAGCGACCTACTAACAACATAAAAACAACGCATGCCAACTTTCATCCCATTCCGAGAACATTTTTCGGCCACTTATAAAATAATATTTTAGACGTGCCGTGGGCGCGTGCAAGTGTGTCTGGGCTCAAAACGGACAACGGAAAGAATGGGGAGGCCGGGACGGATGCAAGTTTTGAAAACATGATGATGCAATGCACATGATGACATGGCAAGAAGCAACACACAAGCGAATGACAAGGCAACAATAGCGAATAACTGGAAGACACCTGGCGCATCGGACTTGGGGCGTCACAACACTCCACCACTACAAGAGGATCTCGTCCCAAGATCTGGGATGGCACTGGAGGGAAACGGAATAGGAAGAGAAGAGGTAAAACTAAGTTCCTTCTTGGACAAACAAGTGAAACCACGAACCTTGAGAGGTTGAACAAATTGAATGAAAGAATGCAACGAAGATGAACAAAGTTGAAAACACTCTGTTATAAAAGAGGAACAAGGAACATAACTAGAATCTTGTAGGTTGAAAGACATAAGAAAAAGGGTTCCAATGGACAAGAAGTACGTGCAAGCACTCCGGATGAAACGAGATGTACAAGGAACAATAAGTATCAATTACGACAACACTTCGGTTGGAAATGGAAGGCAATAATATGAACTTGGCCAAATGAAAGCTCTTGAATGAGACTCCGGTTAGAAGAGGAATGATAAAAACAACACTCCGGTTAAAACAAGATAGAGAAGGAATAAGAATGATATAATTTGGATAGCACTCCGACTGAGAAGGGAGGCAAAACTTGATAAGATGAGAGAACTTGAATGGAGTACACGAGACTCCGGTTGAATGGATAAGCAAAGGAAAGAACAAGATCTTGGGAAAATGAGGTGATGAGTGGAGAGAGCATCATCAGAATGCCTCCGGAAGAAATGAAAGAATGAAATGGAAAGAACGGAGAAGAGAAAACATCCTCTCCCACAAATAAATTGGAAAAGCATCCTTACGAAGAAGGGTTGAACGGAGTTGTTGGAAAATCAAAACAAAAGAATAAGCTTGTAGTGGGCTTATGCAAAACGTCTCAAAATTATGAGGTGAAATTTTGCCACTCACGGAAACAATGGATTGGATTGATATCAACAAGGAGACGACAAACTTATTTCACCGGGAGGATAAATGAAGAACTTGGGTCATTTATGAGCACCATAAGTAGCAACAATCCTTAGGGAAAGCTTTAGGTGAAATACAACCCAAGATAGCTCCAACTAATAGATTTATTGGTTGCAAAGGATCTCCTGAAGGAAGGGAAAATGATGGATTTAAACTATCTCATTCTTGACAACTTGAATCACGAAGGGAAATTATCAAGAATGACATAACACCACCTCAAAAGATAAGGGAGAAAGGATTGAACTTCACTTTGGAATGCAAGATGAAGAATGCTTGAACTCCTGAAAACGAGACATGTGTTGAGCACCCTGTTTAATTTTGAGTGTAGCTAGGCGGATCAAAACTCCGAGAGAAAATCTTGAAGAATAATTGAAAAATGAAAAGAATCCTTGACAAACCACCATGTAGAGCCTCCATGAAGAACTCCAGTAACAAAAGAATGATCAAACGAAAGGAAAGAGAAGTTGAAAACACAAGGTGAGGCCTTGCAATGATTTAGATGGAGCTTCGCGACGAGATAAAGCGGAAAACTTGAAATTCCGGAAAAGAAAATATGAAGCATCTCAAACTAAGAAATGTGACATGAAGAACTCGAGAATGAAGAAACTAGATCACTTGGATGAAACATAATAAGAATTACGTTATGCTTATCCTTCATCAAATAAATTAATGACCCACAATGGATTTGGCATACTACTTATTGTCGTAGAAATGATTAAGATAGATATGGCGCAAACTTGAGAAGGTCTTGATGGATCCACCGGTGGGGTTTGGAAACAACGAATGAATTGATATGATAACAAACAAAGAGAAATCTGGAATGAACCACCGTAAGAATTGAAAATTAACAAAGAAAAGATAGCGAAACACCGTGAAGAGTTATAAAATGAACGAAGATACTTGAGAGAATTTAGATATAAGATGACGAAGAGAACACGAGCTGATTAGAGAATATTTGACTGATGCACCGATAAGATTTGGAGAACGAGAGCTGAAAGCTGGAATGAATAATTCTGAGATGATGGGCTTCGGTGAATCAAACTGAAAAGACTCCTGAATTGCTTCGGATGGATGAAAAGAATTCTCAAAATCAAAAATAATTATGAGAGGATGGCAGCAAGCTAGAACCATGAATCTTCAAGAGAACAGATATGATTGAAGAGAAACTCTTCTTCGGTCTCTAAATCCGAGAATGACGATGAGCAACACCATCAAGAATTGTTGAGACACTCCAGAATGATTAAAAGAGGAAAGGTTGAACCAAAGATTGAAAGAATTTGAAAACGATATTGGAGAAGGCATTTGACTGATGAAAATTCATTCTTATGTCAAACTTTAGAAGATTTGAGAATAGCTCAGAGCAAATTAGAAGAGTCAGGTAAGATCCTGGGAAAATACCTGTGGGTTAGGGCCCACTCAAGAGAAACACCGTTGAACGATTTAAAAGGAAGATTGCACCGGTTGAATTAAATGGCTTGAATGAGATAACAACCTCGAAATAGGTTGAACGGATCTTGAATGAAAAGATGAGCCTTCTGAGATATCTTCAACACTCCAGAACAAATGAATAGCGAGAAGTGAATGATTAAGAGGTGCACCATCATGAGAAAGCATTTGAAACGAGGAAAAGATATGATCGACAAAGCTTTAATTGAACCCACCGAAGAAGAAAATAATGAAGAATAATGAGCTTGAAGCTTCCTTAGCATCTTCAAGAGAATCATCGGGTAAGAACATTGACGGAAAAGAATGGAGAGACTCCCCATCAATAAAAGGATACATGATTAAGAAATCTGAGTCCTAAAAAAAAAAAAGGGGGGGGGGGGGGGGAAAAACAAAGGCAACTTGGGGACAGATGAAACGAACAACATTGGGAAAACCGAGAGGTGATCTTGCGGATGTTGAAAATGATCGGATCCACTTGAAGAGGAGCACGCCGGTTGAAAAGAATTAACATGATAATCTCGATAAACAAGAAGGATTAGCACTCCCAGAGAAATATGAGAACACTGTTTAGAAAAGGTATGGAATCACATTTGACATTGAAGCAACTCGAATACCACAACTCAAAACAAAACAAAGGATTGGCTTGCAAAATAAGCCGGAAACAAACATATGATAGACCCCACATCGTATCATGTGTCTCTTGGAAAGATATCCTACGATATACTTGAATTCCCACTTATAAACTCCCGAAACATTTTGGTTATGCAATCTAGTGTCGGGGATACAGGGGAAGCATAATATCTCACCCAAACTAACAATCCCTACATCCATCTGTATCCACCCTTCAACACATAACCAAGAAACCTTCGAAAATCATGTACCTCACCCTTCGAAAAGCATCCGTTATACGAGTTATGGCAATACTCCCAAACTCCCGCCCAGTACCGGGTAGGGTCGATGTTAACTCACGAACAACTGCATAAAAGAGATTTTCGATGTCGACGAACTCAGGTATTCCAGAACTGCAACAATAAAATTGTGACGACAACACCTCGGAGCTCAACTCCTCGGGACACTGCCACAACCCCTAAATGTCAGGAGGCACCAAGAACAATGTTCTCGTCACAAGACTATTGGAACGATTCCAAGATACCCGCGTGATCCTAAAAAATCGTGAAATTTGAGGAGAGGAAAGTCAAAACTTCTAAGTTAGGAGGCCTCACCCGAGCGATGAAGGGACTGAGGAGTAAAAAGAATCCTACTCTCCGATATATATAATCCTAAGACTCAAAACATTTTTTTCTAGACTCAACAACATCAGTGATTCAATCAAGCAGGGGGCTCCTTAGTCGGGGATGGCTCTGATTACCAACTTGTAACACCCACAATGCGGCTATATCTCCCACGTGTCGAGGCACGACTTAGAGGCATAACCGCATGGTGGTTTAGTTGCAAGTGGGGTAATCTTCACACAATCCCATGTACTGAATAAGAAAGGGATAAGGAGTTGGCTTACAATCGCCACTTCACACAAATGCAAGTTAAACATACATCATCCAGAGTACAATCAAGGTTCGACTATGGAACCAAAAATAAAAGAAGACAACCCCAAATGCTAGATCCCCGATCGACCAACTGGGCTCCACTATCGATCACCCGGAAAAGACACATAACAACGATCAAGGTCTTCATCGAGCTCCCACTTGAACTCGGTTGCGTCACCTGCACTGGTATCATCGGCACCTGCAACTGTTTGGAGGTATCCGTGGGTCGCGAGGACTCAGCAATCTCACACCCGGGAGATCAAGACTATTTAAGCTTATGGGTAGGGTAAGGTAATGAAGTGGAGCTGCAGCAAGCACTAAGCATATATGGTGGCTAACATACGCAAATAAGAGCGAGAAGAGAAGCAACACAACGGCCGAGAAGCTAGAAGTGATCAAGAAGTGATCCTGAAACTACTTACGATCAAGCATAACACAAGACCGTGTTCACTTCCCGGACTCCGCCGAAAAGAGACCATCACGGCTACACACGCGGTTGATGCATTTTAATTAAGTCAAGTGGCAAGTTCTCTACAACCGGATATTAACAAATTCCTATATGCCAGATCACCATGGGCACGACTTTCAAAAGTTTAAACCCTGCAGGGGTGTCCCAAGTTAGCCCATCACAAGCTCTCACGGTCAATGAAGGTGAGGGGTTTGATGGGCTCAGAAAAGAGGGAGAAGAGAGATGCCCGGCAGCAGGTTTGGAAACCGAAATGTCCGACGAATAAACAAACTATAATGCCGCTATAGTTAACTGTTGGGGCGTCAAACAGACTCCGAATGCGATGAAACTTGGCAGGCGGCCTACTAACAACATAACAACACCGCATGCCAACTTTCAACCCGTTCCAAGAACATTTTCCAGCCACTTATAAAATAACATTTCGGACGCGCCGCGAGCGCGTGCAAGTGTGTCTGGGCTCAGAACGGACAATGGACGGAACCGGGGGAACCCGGACGGATGCAAGTTTTGAAAACATGCAAGTGCAATGCGTATGATGCCATGATGAAATGCAACATCCAAACAAATGACATGGCAACGACGGTGAATAACTAGAAGACACCTGGCGCAATGGTCTCGGGGAGTTACACATCAAGTACATTAAAGGTAAGGACAATATTGTGGCAGATGCCTTTTCCCGCATATGCATGCTTGTTACTCAACTTGAATTGGATGTCATTAGCTTTGAGCACATAAAAGACTTGTATGAGCATGATCCTACTTTTGCTACTCCTTATGCCAAGTGTTTGACGCACACCTCTTGGGAACGCTATTACATCAAGGGTAATTTAGATAAATGCCACTCCAATTATGGCGATTCTGAGAAATGCCACCGCAATTTCCAAACTTTGAAAAATGCCATTTCATGCCACTTCCAGTGGCATTTTTCGAAGTCTGCAGTGGTGTTCTTCAAAGATTGCAAAATTTGCAGTGGCATTTTTCAAAGTTTGGAAATTGCAATGGCATTTTTATGAATCGCCATAATTGGAGTGGCATTTATCTAATTAACCCTTACATCAAAGATGGATATCTTATGAGAGCTAACAAGCTTTGCATCCCCGAGTCTTGTCTTTGTTTGTTGCTTTTGCAGGAATCTCATGGAGGAGGACTAATGGGACATTTTGGACGCGACAAGACTTTCTCTACACTCTCAAAGAACTACTATTATCCCAAGATGTTTCGCGACGTGAACCGCTTCACCAACCGATGCTCTACATGTTGCAAAGCTAAGTCTAAAGCTCAATCCCATGGCCGTTACACGCCTCTCCCAATTCCATATCAACCATGGGAAGACATTAGCATAGATTTGGTACTTGGATTGCCTAGGACTAGAAACGGAAAGGATTCGGTATTTGTTGTTCTGGACCGTTTCTCTAAGATGGCACATTTCATTCCTTGCAACAAGATAGACGATGCTTCACATGTTGCCAATCTCTTTTGTAGGGAAATATTGCGTCTACATGGAGTGCCAAAGACGATCGTCTCGGACCGTGACGTCAAGTTCCTAAGCTACTTTTGGAAGACCCTATGCGCCAAGCTCGGAATCAAGCTACTCTTATCCACAGCGTATCATCCACAAACCGATGGACAAACGGAGGTGACCAACCGCACACTCTCCGCTCTACTTCTCGTACTCATCAAGAAGAACATCAAGGAGTGGGAGGAGTGTCTACCTATCGCCGAGTTCGCCTACAACCGAGCAAGACACTCAACAACCGGCAAATCCCCCTTCGAGGTCGTATATGGATTCAACCCATTGTCCCCATTGGACATTCTCCCTCTACAACTACAAGAGCGCATCAATTTGGACGCAAGTGCACGTATGAACCATCTCAAGAAGGTGCATGAAGATACAAGGCACACCATCGAGCGCCAAGTACAATGACTTGCGACCAAGCTCAACATCAACAAGCAACCCAGGGTAGTCGACATTGGTGATCTTGTGTGGCTACACCTTCGCAAAGACCGCTTCCCCACTGAACGCAAGTCCAAACTTCTACCTCGAGCGAATGGGCCCTTCAAGGTGCTCGCACGCTACAACAACAATGCTTACAAGATTGACCTCCCGCGTGACAAGTACAACGTGAGCGACATCTTCAATGTCAAGGACCTTTCGCCCTACCATGGTGATGAAGAGCATCCCAAGGTCATCCCCATGGACCTACCATCGTCTCACCAAGTGCCTAGTGGACCCATAACACGAGCACATGCAAGAGCTCTCGAAACCGAGGTGACATCTCTCCTCTCACAAGTTCACTTCGATGCACATGAGACATGGCTACTACCTCAAACAGAGACATTATGCATACTCAGGTGTCAAGGAGTTAGCCGTGAAGATGCCAAGGAGCAAGGAGAATCAGAAGAGGAAGATGGACGTGAAGAAGAAGAGATGCGGAAGAAGCTACAGGCTCCGGACGACCGACCAGGCCGGACGTCCGACCCAACCCGGACGTCCGACACACCCACACCCGAGCCAAAACTACGGATTTCCGAAGCCAGCCGGACGACTGACGCCCGGACGACCTACCCCAACCGGACGTCTGACCGAAGACCACCCGAGCCGAATCTACGGACGTCCGACAGGCACCGAACGTCCGGACCCTCGCGAGCCTCCGGACGAACGGTGACTCCCGGACGTCCAACGCCTGTGTGCTGTTATGTGTTGGGCCGCAGCCCATGTACCCCTTCGCCCCTCTTTTGCACTAAGACTATAAATAGACCTCCTATTCCTTCTAGCTAGGGTTAGCATTGTGATAGCTCATTTGAGAGACAGAGCTTCGCTCAGCCATATTGGATCTACTCCATGAGAGAGACCGCGGCCCCTCTACGGAGAAGATCCTCTTGGATTCAAGACCCCTCACGGGAAGATCCCCTCATGGATTCAAGACCTCCTGACGGAGAAGAACCGGTTACCTCGTGTATCGTCCCTTGTCGATCGTGGATCATGTATCTCCCTTTGTGTTCATGGACCTAGCATATGTGTGACTACATCTTGTTGGTTTGAGTGTTTCTCTCATGTTTCCGCTCGTGTTTCCCCTCGTGTTCTTCGTGAGATACGCTCCTCTCGTGAAAGATCGGGCCACTAGGGTTCTACCCTACATCACGGGTCTACCTCCACTATGAGGCATTGAGCACCTAATCAACCTCATCCCCGGAGCTCCTCTTCCTAACAAGGCCCCCTACCACGTCAACCCGAAGAAACCAAAGAAACACAAAGGCAAGTAAAACATCTCATAGACCATGGACATGTGCGTGAAAGTTTGAGTCCTTGTGCCGTCCTAGTCATTCTTGTGCCAAAAAGAGACGCTATATTTCGCATGTGTTCTGATTGTAGACCCATCAATGCAATCACCATTCTCTATAGGTATCCCATTCCACGCCTTGATGATATGCTAGATGAACTTAATGGTGCCACTATTTTTCCAAAATTGATCTTAAAAGTGATTACTATCAAATCCGCATACAAGAGGGTGATGAATGGAAGACTGCTTTCAAAACAAAGTCTGGTTTGTATGAGTAGTTAGTCATGCCTATGGGTTTATCAGAAGCACCAGGTACTTTCATGCGTCTTATGCATTATGTGTTTCGCCCTTATATTGGTGAGTTTGATGTGGTCTACTTCGACGATATCCTTGTTTTTCGCAAATCTCTCAAAGATCATATCACCCATGTTCGAACCGTTTTGCAAACTCTTCGAAAAGAGCGCCTCTATGCTAACATGGAAAAATGCCTTTTTGGCATTGATAAGCTCGTTTTCTTGGGGTTTGTTGTATTGTCTAAGGGTGTTCATGTTGGTGACTCTAAGATCAATGCTATTAAAACTTGGCCCCAACTAACCAACTTGCAACAAGTGCGTAGCTTCCTTGGTTTAGCCGGTTTCTACCGTAGATTTTTGAAGGACTTTAGCACCATTGCTTCACCTTTGCATGCTTTAAGCAAGAAGAATGCACCCTTTGTTTGGGGGATGGAAAGATACCGCATTCAATGAGCTTAAGAATTTGCTTACCCATGCTTCCGTGCTTGCTTTACCCAACGTTGACAAACCCTTTGAGATTCATTGCGATGCTAGTGCTAATGGCATAGGAGGTGTGTTAACGTAAGAGAAGCGCCCCATAGCTTACTTTAGTGAGAAACTTTCTGGAGTGCAACTCAATTACCCCATCTATGACAAAGAGGTATATGCTTTAGTGCGAGTTTTGCATGAATGGGAACATTATCTTCGCCCTCATTAATTTGTCATTCATACTGATCATGAAACGCTTAAATACCTCAAGGGTCAAACTAAGTTGAACAAGCGTCATGCTAAATGGAGTGAAAACATTGAGTCATTTCCTTATATCATCAAGTACATTAAAGGGAAGGGAAATGTTGTGGAGGACGCTCTTTCCCGCATATGCATGCTTGTTACTCAACTTGAATTGGATGTGCATGATCCTACTTTTGCTATTCCTTATGCCAAGTGTTTGACGCATACCTCTTGGGATCGCTATTATATCAAAGATGGTTATTTTATGAGAGCTAAAAAACTATGCATCCCCGTGTCTTCTCTCCGTTTGTTGCTATTGCAAGAATCTCATGGACGAGGACTAATGGGACATTTTGGACACGACAAGACTATTGCTACGCTCTTCAAGAACTATTTTTGGCCCAAGATGTTCCGCGACGTCAACTGCTTCACCAACCTATGTGCGACATGTCGCAAAGCTAAGTCCAAAGCTCAATCTCACGGTCTTTATACTCCTCTTCCTATACTATATCAACCATGGGAAGATATTATCATGGATTTTGTGCTAGGTTTGCCTCAAACTAGAAATGGAAATCATTCCGTGTTTGTTGTTCTTGATAGATTCTCTAAGATGGCACATTTCATTCCTTGCAACAAGATAGACGATGCTTCACATGTTGCAAATCTCTTTTCTTGGGAAATCTTACGGCTACATGGAGTGCCAAAGACGATAGTCTCAAACCATGACGTCAAGTTCCTAAGCTACTTCTAGAAAATCTTATGCGCCAAGCTCGGAGTCAAGCTACTCTTCTCCACGGCTTACCATCCACAAATCGACGGCCAAATGGAGGTGACCAACCGCACACTCTACACTCTACTTCGCGTGCTATCCAGAGGAACATCAAGGAGTGGGAGGAGTGTCTACCTATTGCCGAGTTCGCCTACAACCACGCAAGACACTCAACTACCGGCAAGTCCCCCTTCGAGGGCATGTACGGATTCAACCCATTGTCATCATTGGACATTCTCCCTCTACCACTACAAGAGCGCAACAATATGGATGCAAGTTGATCCGGAGCATCCTACGGCCATCCCCATGGACCTACCATCGTCTCACAAAGTGTCAAGAGGACCTATGGCTCGAGCTAGAGCTAGAGCTCTCGAGACCGAGGTGACTTCTCTCCTTAGTGATATTGCCTATGATGTCCTCGAGACATGGCTACTACCTAAGTCCAAGGTGCTGTGCATGATTAGGTACCAAGAGGACCCTCCCGAAGATGCACGTGAAGATGGAAAAGACACCAAGTCCACGGATGAAGAGGAACATCGAAAGGAGAAGAAGGCACATCTAGGGCCCGGACATCCTGCCCTGAGCCCAGACATCCGACTGCTGGAGACATCAGCTACAACTGCCTTCCAGCCGTTGGACATCTACAGGCCCCGGACGTTCGGCCCCAGCCCGGAAATCCGTCCTCTCGCCCGGATATCCGGACAAGCTGCAACAGAGAACAGAAGGGAACCCTCGCCAGCCCGGACATCCGGCCCTCCGCGAATGCCCGGACATCCGGCCCTCCGCGAATGCCCGGACATCCGGCTTGACGCCCGGACGTCCGGCTTCCCCTGTCTACACACAATGTAAGGGCCCGAGGCCCGTGTACCCCTTCGCCCACCTAGAATATATACTCTTCTCCTACCTATGTTTTAGGGTTAGCAAAGTAGTAGCTCATTTGAGATAGAGCTTTGCTCATCCACATCGGATCTACTCCATGAGAGAGACCGCGGCCCCTTGATACATCTCCAACATATCTATAATTTTTGATTGTTCCATGCTATATTATATTCTGTTTTGGACCTTATTGGGCTTTATTATACACTTTTATATTATTTTTGGGACTAACCTATTAACCGGAGGCCCAACCCAGAATTGTTGTTTTTTGCCTATTTTAGGGTTTTGCAGAAAAGAAATATTAAACGGAGTCCAAACGGAATGAAACCTTCGGGAACGTGATTTTCGGAACGAACATGATCCAGAGGACTTGGACCCTACGTCAAGCAATCAACGCAGAAGGCACGAGGTAGGGGGCCACGCCTACCCTCCCCCAGGCACGCCCTCCACCCTCATGGGCCCCCTGTCGCTCCACCGACGTACTCCTTCCTCCTATATATACCTATGTACCCCCAAATTACCAGATACGGAGCCAAAACCCTAATTCCACTATCGTAATTTTCTGTATCCACGAGATCCCATCTTGGGGCCTGTTCCGAAGCTCCGCCGGAGGGGGCATCGGTCATGGAGGGCTTCTACATCAACACCATATCCTCTCCGATGAAGTGTGAGTAGTTTAATTCAGACCTACGGGTCCATAGTTATTAGCTAGATGGCTTCTTCTCTCTTTTTGGATCTCAATACAAAGTTCTCCCCCTCTCTTGTGGAGATCTATTCGATGTAATCTTCTTTTGCGGTGTGTTTGTTGAGACCGATGAATTGTGGGTTTATGATCAAGTTTATCTATGAACAATATTTGAATCTTCTCTGAATTCTTTTATGTATGATTGGTTATCTTTGCAGGTCTCTTTGAATTATCAGTTTGGTTTGGCCTACTAGATTGATCTTTCTTGCAATGGGAGAAGTGCTTAGCTTTGGGTTCAATCTTGCGGTGTCCTTTCCCAGTGACAGTAGGGGCAGCAAGGCACGCATTGTATTGTTGCCATCGAGGATAACAAGATGGGGTTTATATCATATTGCATGAGTTTATCCCTCTACATCATGTCATCTTGCTTAAAGCGTTACTCTGTTCTCTTGAACTTAATACTCTAGATGCATGCTGGATAGCGGTCGATGTGTGGAGTAATAGTAGTAGATGCAGGCAGGAGTCGGTCTACTTGTCTCGGACGTGATGCCTATATAGATGATCATACCTACATATTCTCATAACTATGCTCAATTCTGTCAATTGCTTAACAGTAATTTGTTTACCCACCATGAATACTTATGCTCTTGAGAGAAGCCACTAGTGAAACCTATGGCCCCCGGGTCTATCTTCCATCATATTAATCTTCCAATACTTAGTTGTTTCCTTTGCCATTTATTTTACTTTGCATTTTTTATTTCTCTTTATCATAAAAATACCAAAAATATTATCTTATCATATCTATCAGATCTCACTCTCGTAAGTGACCGTGTAGGGATTGACAACCCCTTATCGTGTTGGTTGTGAGGATTTATTTGTTTGTGTAGGTGCGAGGGACTTGTGCGTGGCCTCCTACTAGATTGATACCTTGCTTCTCAAAAACTGAGGCAAATACTTACGCTACTTTGCTACATCACCCTTTCCTCTTCAAGGGAAAACCAATGCAAGTGCTCAAGAGGTAGCGCCCCTCTTCGGAGAAGACCCTTTAGATTCAAGACCTCCTCACGGAGAAGACATCAAGACCTCCTCACGGAGAATACCGTGCTACTTGTATCGTCCTTAGTTGTCCGAGGATCTTGTATCTTCCTTTGTGTTCATGGATCTAGCATATGTGTGACTATTTCTTGTTGGTTTAGTGAGCCTCTCGTGTTACCCCTTGTGTTTCCCCTCGTGTTTTCCCTCGTGTTCTTCACGGGATCCGCTCCTTTCGTGAATGATCGGCCCCTAGGGTTCCTACCCTACATCATCTTGCTATCTAGAGCCACGTTGACCATGATTTCGGAGCCTCCCCGTTGTGCTTCTAGCATTGTTTTTGTTGTTTTTGTCCCTAATTTGAAAATTCCCCACAAAAATAGCCCCAATTTTTTTTTTGTGATTTGTTGGTGTGATGATGTTTTGTTGGATTTGATCCGCGGATTTTGTGTGTTGCAGGTAGATCTGGCTTTCCATCCACTTTTCCCCAATTTCCATCCATCAATTCCTCCGAATTTTGCCCGGATTTTCCACCTTCCACGCGAAGTTCGTCCGGATCCAGAGCCCAGACATCCAGCCCGACCGCCCGGACATCCAGCCATCAAGCCCGGACATCCGGCCCCTAGCAGCAACATCTCCATCCACCGTCCCGTTTTTCGTCCATATTTGGACAAATTTTGTGCCGGTGTCCACATACACTTCCGCATATCACCACCACTTCCGCATAGCACCACCATATACCACATACACCACCATCGCTATACACTACCAACTCCGACAATTTTGTCCCGTTTTGTCTTGAGAATTTGAGTTGTGGTTCCGTGTCCTATTGTGTTTTGGCTATTTAGGTACGGTTCGACATCAACATCACCGCTGCACATCTTCTCCACGGACGCACCATCAACAACGACCATCTCGACAACATCATATAGGTATTTGCGCCACTCATTTGATCACCGTCATCCGTTCTTGCCTACGGACAAGTAACCAAGAAGTGGTAACATCATCTTGGTATTGGATACATCATACTTGCCATTACATTGATAGCCATCATAGCCTTACACTTTTGCGTCGCTTACCCATCGAGACTAGCCTTTGAGTATTGCCGGCAACATGACTTGTGCAGATTAGTGATCATACTTCCCATAGCATACATACATATCATTGGTGCATATCTTGGTATCATCTCTTGTGTCACAAGGTTGTCATCGCATACCCAATTTCTATCTTGGTTCGTGAAGCATTGCATGAAAAAAGAGCTCAAACAACAAAGATCCAAACAAGCTTTTAAGCAAAAGGGAAAGATAAGCAAAGAGCTTTTAAGCAAGAACCATAGCATCATACAACATTAAGATTGTCATACTAGATCATCTTGGATCATATCACTGAAACACCATACATAGAGCATACTTGGGACAGAAATCGTTGCATTTTTGCTTCATAGGTTGTGCATAAGTTTTTGTATCCGCCTATTGTGCAATCGTGCTAGCGTCTCTCTAGTGTTGTGCAACAAGAGCATTTTCGTGGACTCCACATTTTGGCTCATCCTTGGTTGCACAACCCCACTTATCTCTTTGCGTGTGTGTTTCCGTGTACCTTATATTGCTTGGTCTACTTGTTGCATTGCAAACATGCGAATCTTTTCCAACATTATTGAAGATCACTAACAATTGCATCAAATTTTGTGCCACCATCCTAACCAAGCTCCACCATAAGCTTTTACTTGTGTGTGAGAAACCGACAAGAATTGGTACCAATTGTGCTATTTCCTTGATTCTACATTGGAGTGATCATTGATCCACCTTCAACTTCGGTCAAGGTACATTCGGTATACATTCTTCTCTTTCTTCCACTCAGATATTTCTCTTGGAATGATGGATAGGCCAAGTACTTCTACCAACCCACACTTCATCGAGCAAGACAACGACATGAACTCCTACGTCACCAAGAGCCACCTCTTTGGTGCACAACGTGCTTTGTATCAAGAGCAACAAGCAATGAGTGAATGCATCGACAACCTTGCCACCGACTTGCGCCTCTCCGAGCAACGTACAAGAGACTACTTCAACCACAAGCTCGACGATCACAAGCAAGAGAACGATGCAAGAATGGACGAGATTTGTGCTTTGTTGCTCAACCGGTCTTCTTCCACTTCGTCCTCATCAAGACGGGGCCGCTCAAATCGACACTCCGACTTCACCCTCTCCGGCTCAAGTACATTGACATCGAACACTCTTCTCTGTGCCGCGCGCAACGATTGTCAAGCAAGCCTCAATCCTCTACACGACACCGACTCTCAAGAGCACCGGCACCGTCAAAACCAAGCTACCTTTGCGCAAGAACGAGAACAGCAACGACAGCGCCAACACGAAGAGGCAGAGCGAGCGCGTCTACACCAAGAAGCACAAGATGCCGAGGCACAACGTCAAGAGAAACAATTGCAAAATGCTCAAGCACTTGAGGTGCAAAAAGCCCTCCGAGATTCAAGTTGAGCCGTAGCCAACCGAGGCCGACAAGCTCATGAACATGAAGAAGCACTTCGCGAAGAAGTTCACGAGCGAAGATATCAAGCTCGCGTGCAATGTCAACCTCAACAAGTTCCTCCACAAGCTCGCTAAGAACATCAAGTTCAACAAGAACAAGACGACATTGGACATCCTCCAGAGCAAGAGCAAGTTGTGAGAGACGATCCTCCTCGTCAAGGACGTCGTCATCCCCGACCCGAGTACAATGAAGAGCAACACTACGGCAAGCTAAAGTTCACCATGCCCAAGTTCAATGGAAGCAATGACCCCGAAGATTACCTTTCATGGGCATTGAAGGTCGACAAAATCTTCCGTTTGCACAACTATGAAGAAGATAAGAAGATCGCGATGGCACCCCTTGAGTTCCAAGACTATGTCCTCATTTGGTGGGAACAAGACATTGAGCGCCGTGAGGCAAGAGGTGAACCACCCCTCACTACTTGGCGCAAATGAAGGATGTCATGAGAGCATGCTTCGTGCCTACCTACTACAACCGCGGCCTCTTCAAGAAACTCCAACTACTCAAGCAAGGAACCAAGAGCGTTGAAGAGTACTACAAGGAGATGGAGATTGCAATAATACGAGCCAATGTCACGGAAGATGATGAGCAAACTATGGCACGTTTCTTGAATGGACTCAATCATTCCATCAAGAAGATCGCTGACTTCCAACCATACTCGAACCTCATCGAGCTAGTGCATCAAGCTACCAAAGCGGAACGTCAAGTGCAAGAAGACTTCAAGTATGCCAAGTTCTCATCCATGTCATACGGGTTCTTCAACACCCAAGTGATGAGGACATCAATACCATTGTTACACCCACAGCCCCTGCTGCTATACATACTGGACCAATTACTAGAGCTCGCGCACGCCAATTGAATTATCAGGTACTTTCATTTCTTGGTAACGATTCTAATGTTCATGAGAATATGATGCTGCCTAAATTGGATACATTTGTTTTGCTTACAAATGAAGGGCCTAGCTTGGACAATAAATATGAACCTTGGAGAAAGTTCAAGCATGGAGATGATGGCGTGCGCAAGGGGAACAAGAACAGAGTTACAAGTGATGATTCCACGACTTTGAAGCCACCATAATGAGTGCATGAAGCCTTGGACGAAATATACAAGATGCCACTTCATAAATTTCGTCTAGAGGCTATCCTAGGTGCTGCATCACCTTATTTTTCTGCCAGGCCCATGTAATTTCAAAATACTTGATTATAGGCTGTTTTTAGAATCCGTAAGTCTGGATAAACAAGAGTTAGGGTTGGTTTCGGACCCCTCCTCCAAGGGCCACGAAATTCCCCCTCTCTCCTCCATATATACAACCCTTAGGGCATCGTTTAGACTTTGGGTTTTGCTTAGATTAAAAGTTCACCATAGCGGCAACTTCGCGTACTTCGTTTGTGTCCAATGACCAGACCAAGACGTCACAGAACTCCACCTTCATTAATAAAGCTTTCCTATTTTATTCATAATATCCAGATTGCAATCTTAGTTTCTTGCTTGTTCTTCGTTTGCTCGTAGGAAATAGACCCTCGTGGTCAGGTTGATCATGCTCCGGCATGGTCAATAACCCTCGGAAGTTGGTTTAGCGATTGCTAAGGCGTGACGTCTTCGCACGTTCGTAGTCGGATCGTGAAAGTAGACTCCCACAAAAAACGATATCTATCTCATCGAAACATCGGGACACCTTTGCCTCTATCAAGTGGTATCAGTTTTTCAGGTTGCTCGGTGAGATTTTACAGTTTTTCGTAGTTTATATCGAGTCTGTTCTTCATACCTACAGTCCATGAAAAAGCAAACAAAATTAGGGTTAGTTCATCATATCCGAACCAGTCTGAGCCTTTGCATAGTCTTTTCAATATTTTGCTTTATTGAATTTGCGGTTGCATCGTCATGTCTAGTTGCTGGTCTTAGAGTCTAGTCTTTTAGGGTTTCGAGTTCTGGTCATAAGTTGTCACGCCGCCGCTGCACCATCATCATCGCCCCTGCCATATACCACCACCAATCCGTATCCATATACCACCACCAATCCGTATCCATATACCACCAGCAATCCGTATCCATATACTACCACCACTGCCATATCCTACCACCATATATCCACCACCAATCCGAGTTCCTTCAATATTAGGTTTGTTTTCGAGATCCGTCTAATTTCCGATTCGTGTTTCCTTGCCTGAGTAGGTTTTGAAAAAAAAATCTGGAGACCCCCGGGCAGTTTTTAGGCCAAAATTTTCGCAGGCATTTTTTTCCTGTCCTATTTTTAGGCTTTTCGGAGTCTTTTGAGCCACGTGCAATAATAGTGATTTTGGTCGCACTTTTTCGTCATCGCTGCCCTGATTTCCAAAAAAAAGTCAAAAAAAAAATTCGTGCCCATCCTGTCAGTTTGACCTGGAAAGAGTTTTGAGACACTCGCCATTATAGTGATTTTTCGCAAAAGAAAGAGGAGTGCAAAAATAAAACAGAGCGAAAAAATATTCCAGAGTGTGCTTTTCCCTTGTTTACGTGCATCGCCGTGATTTTGTTATTGTTCTAGGCTCGCGTCTCTAGCACAGTCTAGCCTAGGACCAGCACAGTACCATCGTTGAGCGTTTATTCAACTTTGCATCTTTGAATTGATTATTGCTGACCCTTTTTGCTACCATATTATACACCTTCCTAGCTCCACATACATCTACGTCTTGCGTTTGACTCTCCCTGTTAATCGCTCTATCCAAGCTTTGAGAGTTTTGACTACGACGGTTGCCGATCACCGCCTGCTGCTGGGTAAGAACTGGTAAGAATTTGAGATTTGCTTGAAGGATTTGGGACTCCCACCACCACCTCTTGTTAGTAGTTTGTAGGATCATATTCTTGTGTGTTTGTATTGCTGCTAACCATGGCAGAATCACAAGCTGATGAGACTGACTGGGAGAACATGACAAATAACGAGTTGCATGATAAATTTTAGCAAATGATTACTGGACAGGTGCAAGATGTGCTAAACAGATTTGAAGAGGCCATGGAGAAGATAGATGGCATGGAGAAGACATTCGAAACAAAGCTCGATAATAAGTTTAATGAGTTTCTTGCGCGTCTTCCACCACCACCACCGGCTGCACCTAACGTACCTCTACAACAATAGCAACAACACCTACCTCCACATCACGAAATAGCCCTCCGCCGAGCGAGCCGTGTCCCTCTTGCGCCTGGCCAAACTCTTGGTGCTACTGTTGATACTTCTATGGCTCCTGCTGCTGATGCGGAGGAGGATGATTATGCGAGAGATTACGAGGATGAGGTTGATCAAAATCAGAACTACGTGCAACCACCAGCACCACAACCACTATGTTGTCCACATGCAAATAATGGCAATGGTAGGGCTCCCCCTCAGGTACGAGATCATGACCATCTCCCTAAACTGAAATTGAATATTCCACCGTTTGAGTGCAGATATGTTCCTGATATATATCTTACTTGGGAGTTAGAAACTGAACAATGATTTACATGTTTACAATATCCTAAGGAGAGCATGTTCCTGCTGCTATTTGTGCTTTCACCTGCTTTGCATGTGTTTGGTGGTCTGAACATTGTAGATTATATCCTATTCCAGCTACTTGGGCTGCTTTGAAAACTGCTATGCATACTCATTGGGTTCCACATCAACGTGAATTAATTCAAAAATTGCAGCATTTAAGATAAGAAAAAATTATGTAGAAGAATATTATCAGGAATTACAAACTGGCATGATTAGATGTGGTATTGTTGAGGAGAATGAAGCTATGCTTGCACGTTTTATGGGTGGATTAAATAGAGAGATTCAGAACATTCTAGAGTATAAGGAGTATAATAATATCACTCATTTATTCCATCTTGCTTGTAAAGCTGGACGTGAAGTGCAGGATCGACAGGCATTGGCGTGAACTAACTTTTTTGCAGGTCGATCTTCATCATGGACACCACATGCATCCTCTACTTCCACTACACCAGCACCTCCATCAGGTGCCACATCCAGCCGTGATACAAGAAAGCAGGCACAAGCACCACTATCTGCCAAGAGCACACCTGTCGGGCCTGCGCAGAGCTCTTTTTCTTCCATGGCATCAACAGGGCACACAAGTGATATTATTTGTCATAGTTGTAAGGGAAGAGGACATTTTGTGAGAGAATGCAAATCTCAGTGTGTGATGATTGCTACTGAGGATGGTGGGTATGAGTCCGCTAGTGACTATGATGAGGAGACTTTGGCTCTTATTACACATGAAGAACACGGTGGAGATGAGTCTGATCGTGAGATGCAATACATGGCTGCTGAAGATGCTGACAAGTATGAATGTTTAGTTGCTCAATGTGTTTTGAGTGTGCAGGTTACACAAGCTGAGCAAAAGCAGATGCATAATTTGTTCCATACAAAGGGGGTTGTGAAGGAACGTTCTGTTCACATCATCATAGATGGAGGGAGCTGCAACAACTTGGCCAGCATGGAGATGGTGGACAAACTATCTCTCACCACAAGACCACATCCACATCCTTACTACATCCAATGGTTCAACAACAGCGGCAAGGTTAAGGTAACACGTATTGTTCGTGTGCATTTTAGTATCTCTACATATGCTGATTATGTCGACTGTGATGTGGTACCTATGCAAGCATGTTCCTTATTACTTGGTAGACCATGGCAATTTGATAAAAAATTATGTACACCATGGTAGAAACAATCAGTATACTCTTCTTCATAAGGACAAAAATATTACTTTGCTTCCAATGACTCCTGATTCCATTTTCAAAGATGATGTTAATAGAGCCAATAAAGCAAAATAGGAGAAAAATAAGAGTGAAAATCAGATTGTGGCAAAAGAATTTGAGTAACAAATGAAACCTAATAATAAACCATCTAGTGTTGCTTCTGAAATTAAATTGAAAAGTGCATGTTTACTTGCCACAAAATCTGATATTGATGAGCTAGATTTCAGCAAATCTGTTTGATATGCTTTTGTGTGCAAAGGGGCATTATTTTCATTCGAGGACGTGCCTTCCTCTTTGCCCCTGCTGTCACTCACATTTTGGAAGAGTTCGCTGACGTCTTTCCACAAGACGTGCCACCGGGATTACCACCTATTTGAGGGATTGAGCATCAAATTGACTTAATTCCTGGTGCATCGCTACCCAACCGTGCACCATACCATACCAATCTAGAGGAGATGAAGGAGATTATGCGTCAAGTACAGGAGTTGCTCAACAAAGGTTATATATAGGAATCTCTTAGTCCTTGTGTTGTTCGTATTATACTCGTGCCTAAAAAGGATGGTACATCGCGTATGTGTGTTGATTGTAGAGGCATTAATAATATTACTATTCGTTATCGTCATCCTATTCCTAGGCTAGATGATATGCTTGATGAATTGAGTGGCTCTACAATATTCTCCAAAGTTGATTTGCGTAGTGGATACCATCAAATTCATATGAAATTGGGAGATGAATGGAAAACAACATTTAAAACTAAGTTTGGATTATATGAGTGGTTAGTCATGCCTTTTGGGTTAACTAATACACCTAGTACTTTCATGAGACTAATGAACGAAGTTTTACGTGCTTTCATTGGACGATTTGTGGTAGTCTATTTTGATGATATACTAATTTATAGCAAATCTTTAGAATAACATTTGGAACATTTACGTGCTGTTTTTATTGCTCTACGGGATGCACATTTGTTTGGTAACCTTGGGAAGTGCACCTTTTGCACCAACCAAGTATCTTCTTGGCTATGTTGTTACTCCATAGGGAATTGAAGTTGAGAAAGCCAATATTGAAGCTATTGGGAGTTGGTCGTAGCCTAAAACGGTCACACAAGTGAGGAGTTTTCTTGGCCTCACTGGATTTTATAGGCGTTTTGTGAGAGATTTCAGCACCATTGCTGCACCTCTCAATGAGCTTACAAAGAAGGATGTGTCTTTTGTTTGGGGTACCGCACAGGAAGAAGCCTTCACGGTATTGAAAGATAAGTTGACACATGCTCATTTACAACAACTTCCCGATTTTAATAAGACTTTTGAGCTTGAATGTGATGCTAGTGGAATTGGATTAGGAGGTGCGTTATTTCAAGATGGCAAACCTGTTGTATACTTTTCTGAAAAATTGAGTGGGCCTAGTTTGAATTACTCTACTTACGATAAAGAATTATATGCTCTTGTTCGGACTTTAGAGACATGGCAACATTATTTATGGCCCAAAGAATTTGTGATACATTCTGATCATGAATCTTTGAAACATATTAAAAGTCAAGCTAAACTGGATCTAGACATGCTAAATGGGTTGAGTTAATTGAGACTTTCCCTTATGTTATTAAACACAAGAAGGGTCAAGAAAATGATATTGCCGATGCATTGTCTCGTCGCTATACTATGCTTTCACAACTTGACTTCAAAATATTTGGTTTGGAGACCATCAAAGATCAATATGTGCATGATGCTGATTTTAAATATGTAATGCAGAATTGTAAAGAAGGAAGAATGTGGAACAAGTTCGTCGTTAATGATGGATTTGTGTTTCGTGCTAACAAGCTATGCATTCCAGCTAGCTCCGTTCGTCTCTTGTTGTTGCAGGAGGCGCATGGAGGAGGACTAATGGGACACTTTGGCATGAAGAAGACGGAGGACATAGTTGCTACACATTTCTTTTGGCCAAAGATGAGACGGGATGTTGAGCGTTTTGTTGCTCGCTGCACTACATGTCAAAAAGCTAAATCACGACTCAATCCTCATGGTTTATATATGCCTTTGCCTGTACCTAGTGTTCCTTGGGAGGATATATCTATGGACTTTGTTTTAGGTTTACCTCGAACAAAGAAGGGGAGGGATAGCATATTTGTTGTCGTGGATAGGTTCTCGAAAATGGCACACTTTATACCATGTCATAAAAGCGATGATGCTGTTAACGTTGTTGATTTGTTCTTTCGTGAAATTATTCGGTTGCATGGTGTGACAAATACTATTGTTTCAGATCGTGATACTAAATTTCTTAGCCACTTTTGGAGATGTTTATGGGCTAAGTTGGGGACTAAACTTCTTTTTATTACTACTTGTCACCCCCAAACTGATGGACAAACTAAAGTAGTCAATAGAACATTGTCTACTATGCTTAGGGATGTTTTGAAGAATAATAAGCAAATGTGGGAAGAATGCTTGCCTCATATTGAATTTGCTTATAATCGTTCATTACATTCTACTACTAAGATGTGCCCTTTTCAAATTGTGTATGGTCTCCTACCTCATGCACCTATTGATTTGTTGCCTCTTCCATCTTCGGAGAAGGTTAATTTTGATGCTAAAGAACGTGTTAAATTGATTTTAAAAATGCATGAGTTAACTAAGGAAAACATTGAGCGTATGAATCCTAAATATAAACTTGCTGGAGATAAGGGTACAAAAAATGTTGTGTTTGCACCTGGAGATCTTGTTTGTTTACATTTGCGTAAGGATAGATTTCCTAATTTGTGAAAATCAAAGCTTATACCACATGATGATGGTCCTTTTAAGGTGTTACAGAAAATAAATGATAATGCATATAAACTTGAACTACCTGCAGATTTTGGGGTTAGTCCCACTTTTAACATTGCAGATTTGAAGCCTTATTTGGGTGAGGAAGATGAGCTTTCGTCGAGGACGACTTCATTTCAAGAAGGGGAGGATGATGAGGACATCAATATTATTGTTACACCCACGGCCCCTGCTGCTATACATACTGGACCAATTACTAGAGGTCACGCACGCCAATTGAATTATCAGGTACTTTCATTTCTTGGTAACGATTCTAATGTTCATGAGAATATGATGCTGCCTAAATTGGATACATTTGTTTTGCTTACAAATTAAGGGCCTAGCTTAGACAAGAAAGATGAACCTTGGAGCAAGTTCAAGCATGGAGATGATGGCGTGCGCAAGGGGAACAAGAACGGAGTTACAAGTGATGATTCCAGGACTTTGAAGCCACCATAATGAGTGCATGAAGCGTTGGACGAAATATACAAGATGCGACTTCATAAATTTCGTCCAGAGGCTATCGTAGGTGTTGCATCACCTTATTTTTGGGCCAGGCCCATGCAATTTCGAAACACTTGATTATAGGCTGGTTTTAGAGTCTGTATGTATGGGGAAACAAGAGTTAGGGTTGGTTTCGGACCCCTCCGACAAGGGCCATGAAATTCCCCCCTCTATCCTCCATATATACAACCCTTAGGGCATCGTTTAGACTTTGGGTTTTGTTTATATTAAAAGTTCGCCATAGCTGCAACTTCGCGTACTTCGTTTGTGTCCAACGACCAGACCAAGACGTCACAGAACCCAACCTTCATTAATAAAGCTTTCTTCTTTTATTCGCAATATCCATATTGCAATCTTAGTTTCTTGCTTGTTCTTCGTTTGCTCGCAGGAAATAGACCCTCGTGGTCAGGTTGATCGTGCTCCGGCGTGGTCAATAACCCTCGGAAGTTGGTTTAGCCATTGCTAAGGCTCAACGTCTTCGCACGTTCGTAGTCGGATCATCAAAGTTGACTCCCACAGAAAACAATATCTATCTCATCGAAACATCAGGACACCTTCACCTCTATCAGTATTCTAGGTGCTGCGTCACCTTATTTTTGGGCCAGGCATATGTAAATTCGAAATACTTAATTATAGGCAGTTTTTGTTTCGGACTCCTCCTCCAAGGGTCACAAAATTCCTTCCCCCTCTCTCCTCCATATATACAGCCCTTAGGAAATCGTTTAGACTTTGGGTTTTGTTTAGATTAAAGTTTGCCATAGCTGCAACTTCGCGTACTTCGTTTGTGTTTAACGACCAGAAAAAGGCGTCACAGAACCCCACCTTGATCAATAAATCTTTAATCTTATATTCGCAATATGCAGATTGCAATCTTAGTTTCTTACTTGTTCTTCGTTTGCTCGCAGGAAACAGACCCTCATGGTCAGGTTGATCATGCTTCGGCGTGGTCAATAACCACTCGGAAGTTGGTTTAGCGATTGCTAAGGCGAGACGTCTCGCGCGTTTGTAGTCGGATCGTCAAGGTTGACTCCCACAGAAAACGATAGCCACCATCTCATCGAAACATCGGGACACCTTTGCCTATATCAAGTAGTATCAGATTTCCAGGTTGCTCGGTGAGATTTTACAGTTTTTTCGTAGTTTAGATCGAGTCTGTTCTTCATACCTACAGTCCATGAAAAAGCCACAAAAAATAGGGTTAGTTCATCATATCCGAACCAATCTGAGCATTTGCATATTCTTTTTAGGGTTTTGCATTGTTGAATTTGCGGTTGCATCGTCGTGTCTAGTTGGTGGTCTTAGTGTCTAGTCCTTTAGAGTTTCGAGTTCTATTCACAAGTAGTCACGCCGCCGCCGCGTCATCATCATCACCGCTGCCATATACCCCCATCATCATCACCGCTGCCATATACCACCATTATCGTCACCGCTGCCATATACCACCTTCATCATCATTGCTGCCATATACCCCCATGATCATCGCCGCTGCCATATACCATATGATGCGGAGCATCCTATGGACATCACCATGTGAAGAGTCCGTTTCAAAAGTGACACGTGCTACATCTACTTCACATACACAAAGGTGAATCATCTCCTTTACACATGCTCACTTGACCCCTTCGAGGATGGTATACTACTTGACACCCCTCTCATGTGCATGCATAGGTATCGTTGGAACTTCACGAATGATGAGGAGGAGTGCAAGCGCCAAGGAACACCTACACCATCCGTGAGGGAAGCATGGAAGAGAAGACGAAAGAAGAAGGAGTTCCGGAGTCTACAGCGACCGAACGACCAGAAGCCACCAGATGTCCGACCCTCTACAACATCTGGATGACCGACGAACACTGGACGTCCAACCAGTCCCAGGCATCGGACGTCCGGCACTTACCGGAAATCCGGTGCCACCGATCCCGAAGCAAAACGACAGACTTCCGACGCCCGCCGGACGTTCGGTCCCCCTCGAGTCGTCGGACGTCCGACAACGACCGGACGTCCCGTAACTGCCTGTGCGCAGCCACGGGCCTTTGGCCTTGTATCCCTTCCCACTTACCCTTTCGCCCACTTAGACTATAAATACCCCTACCTCCTCCTAGCTAGGGTTAGCAAAGTAGTAGCTCATTAGAGATAGAGCTTTGCTCATCCATTACGGATCTACTCCACGAGAGAGACCGTGGACCCTCTTCGGAGAAGATCCCCTTGGATCCAAGACCCCCTTTTGGGTGGCCCCCATCAAGACCTCCTTTGGAGAAGAACCGGTTACCGTGTATCGTCCCTTGTTGCTTGTGGATCATGTATCTCCCTTTGTGTTCATGGATCTAGTGCATGTGTGATCTATCTTGTTGGTTTTAGTGTTTCTCTCGTGTTTCCCCTCGTGTTTATCGCGGGATCCGCTCCTTTCGTGAAAGATCGGCCGTATAGGGTTCCACCCTACATCATCTTGGTATCATGAGCCATGTTGATCACGATTTTGGAGCCTCTCCTCTTCGTGTTCTAGCCTAATTTTGTTGTGTTCTTCCCCAATTTCGAAAATCCCCACCAAAAATAGCCGCAATTTTTTTGTGATTTGTTGGTTTGACGAAGTTTTGTTGCATTTGATCCATGGATTTGCTTGGTTTCAAGTGGATCTAGTATCGCCCCAAGTTTCCCCATCTGTCATCCATGAAATCTCCTCAATTTTGACCGAAAAATCACCAATTTCCGCCCAAAATCGTGTCCAGGATCTGAAATTTCGCGTTGACCCCGACCCACTGGACGACCGGCATTTTACGGACGTCCGGAACCCCAGGAATGACCAGACATCAGCAACCTTCCGAGCGACCAAAACCCCCTAACCCGAGCCGAATTTACGGATTTCCGAGCCCACCGGACGTCCAACCCTGTAACAGCCTCGTGTTTGGCCCTTTCCTTTTTCTTTTTGATTCATTTTGAAAGTGCTAGTGATCGACTAGAGGGGGGTGAATAGGAGATTTTTATGGAAGTCTTCAAAACATGGAAGTTTCGAAGACAAACGATAGAAATAAACCTATTACCATGCAGCGGAAGGTAGACTACACTAGGCAGACCATAGTCAAGTATTCAATGAAGTGAAAGCACAATGACTAATAGCAGCTAGGCAGTAAAGATCAGGTAGGAAGATATTGTGAAGCCAATCAGAACAAGCAGTCACTCAGTGAAGACAAAAGATAATGCAATCATACAATGACTTCACAAGGACCAACAGTAAGTAAAGGGAAGGGAAGGATGAAACCAGTGACTCATTGAAGACAATGATTTGTTGGACCAGTTCCAGTTGTTGTGACAACTGTACATCTGGTTAGGGCGGCTAGGTATTTAAACCTGAGGACACAAAGTCTCGGGCACCCAGTCCTGAACACGCAGCTCAGGACACTCAGTCCTCACCGTATTCCCCTTGAGCTAAGGTCACACAGACCTCGCCCAATCACTCTGGTAAGTCTTCAAGGTAGACTTCCAAACCTTCACAGACTTCGTTCACCGGCGATCCACAATGACTCTTGGATGCTCAGAACGCGACGCCTAACCGGCTGGAGGATTCACAGTCCTCAAGTGTAATAAGTCTTCAGATCACACAGACATGAAGACTTAAGTGATGCCTAACACTCTTTGGCTCTGGGTGTTTAGGGCTTTATCCTCGCAAGGAATTCTCTCTCAAAGGCTTCGAGGTGGGTTGCTCTCAAAGGACAAAAGTTGTATGTCGGTGTCAAAACCGGCGGATCTCGGGAAGGGGGTCCTGAACTGTGCATCTAGGCCGGATGGTAACATGAGGCAAGGGACACGAAGTTTTACCCAGGTTCGGGCCCTCTCGATGGAGGTAAAACCCTACGTCCTGCTTGATTAATATTAATGATATGGGTAGTACAAGAGTAGATCTACCACGAGATCAGAGAGGCTGAACCCTAGAAGCCTTCCGAACTGCCTGGAGAGGCTGCTTTGTACTTCCGCTGCAAGGGCCGCCATGTGTTCCTCTGTTCGGAGGGAGCGTTCGGTGTTTCCATTGACCGTAATTACTCCTCGAGGGCCTGGCATCTTGAGCTTAAGGTATGCGTAGTGCGGTACCGCATTGAACTTGGCGAATGCGGTTCGCCCGAGCAGTGCATGATAGCCACTACGGAATGGGACTATGTCGAAGATTAACTCCTCGCTTCGAAAATTATCCAGAGATCCGAAGACCACTTCAAGTGTGACTGAGCCTGTACAGTTGGCCTCTACACCTGGTATTACGCCTTTAAAGGTTGTTTTGGTGGGCTTAACCCTCGAGGGATCTATGCACATTTTCCGCACTGTATCCTGGTAAAGCAGGTTCAGGCTGCAGCCGCCGTCCATAAGGACTCTAGTGAGATGAAATCCGTCAATAATTGGGTCTAGAACCAATGCGGCGAATCCGCCATGACGGATGCTAGTGGGGTGGTCCCTTCGATCAAAGGTGATCGGGCAGGAGGACCATGGGTTGAACTTTGGGGCGACTGGCTCTACCGTGTATACGTCCCTTAACGCGCGCTTCCGCTCCCTCTTGGGGACGTGGGTTGCGTATATCATGTTCACCGTCCGCACTTGTGGGGGAAAACCCTTCTGTCCACTATTGTTCGGGGGCCAGGGCTCTTCATCGTCATCTCTATGCAGCCCCTTATCTTCGTTTTCGGCATCTAACTTGCCTGCCTGCTTGAACACCCAACAATCCCTGTTGGTGTGATTGGCCGGCTTTTCGGCGGTGCCATGTATCTGGCACAAGCGCTCGAGTATTCGGTCCAAACTGGACGGGCCCCTAGGATTCCTTTTGAATGGCTTTTTCCGCTGACCGGATTTAGAGCCTCTGAATCCAGCATTAACTATCGTATCCTCAGCATTGTCGCCGTTAATGCGGCGCTTCTGCTTGTTGCGACGTGACCTGCCACTACTGTCCTTGGTATCCGAATTACCGGGGTTCTTGGTCATATTGTTGCTACGAGCAAGCCAGCTATCTTCTCTCACGCAAAAGCGGGTCATGAATGTCGTGAGTGCTGCCATAGACTTCGGCTTTTCCTGTCCAAGGTGCCGGGCAAGCCACTCGTCACGGATATTGTGCTTGAAGGCTGCTAGGGCCTCAGTGTCCGGACAGTCGACTATTTGATTTTTCTTTGTTAGGAACTGTGTCCAGAATTGCCTGGCCGATTCCTTTGGCTGCTGAATTACGTGACTTAGGTCATCGGCGTCTGGGGGTCGCACATAAGTGCCCTGGTAATTATCGAGGAATGCGGCTTCCAGGTCCTCCCAACAACTGATTGATCCTGTTGGCAAGATGTTAAGCCAATGCCGAGCTGGTCCTTTAAGCTTGAGTGGGAGGTATTTGATGGCGTGGAAATCATCGCCGCGAGCCATGTGGATATGAAGGAGATAATCCTCGATCCATACCGCAGGATCTGTTGTGCCATCATATGATTCGATGTTTATGGGTTTGAAACCCTTAGGGATTTGATGATCCATTATTTCGTCTATGAAGCATAGTGGGTGTGCGGCGCCTCTGTACTGGGCTATATCATGACGTAGCTCCAATGAGCTTTGTCTACTGTGTTCGGCCCTGCCGAATTTGTGGCCGGAGTGACGATTACCGTCTCGAGTCGTGGGGCGCCCACGCGATCCATAGATCGATCTTGTTTCCCTTGCCTTGTCCTCCAACATATCTCGCAGGTCTAGCGCATTTTCCCGTGCCTTGGTACGGGGTGCGGCTTGAGTGGAGTGCCGAGAGGCCTCTCTGTCACGGCCATGAGGTGGCCGATCGGCCGTATCGAGTGCTTGTGATGTAGGTTTAAGTGCTTCCTCCTCTAATTGGGGTAGCAACCTGCGCTTTGGGTAGCTCTTGGAGGGGCGTTCAAGTTTATGCTCTTCGGCCGCAAGGACTTTAGTCCATCTGTCGACTAGCAAATCTTGATCAGCTCTAAGTTGTTGCTATTTTTTCTTGAGGCTTCTTGCCGTGGCCATAAGCCTACGTTGAAAACGCTCTTGCTTGACGGGATCCTTTGGCACGACGAATTCGTTGTCGTCGAGGCTTGTCTCGTCTTTGAAGGGAGGCATATGATTATCGTCCTCGACCTCTCTGTCTGCCACTCTCTCATGAGGGCTGGTTTCTCCATCCTCCTGTGCTAAATCTTGCTGGAGGGGGTTTTCTTCGGCACTCTCCGGAGTATTATTATCTCCTGTGCTAGAATCACCATATTTGTTTTGGCGGGATTTTGGGCGGCGCCGCTGACGCCGGCGCTTAGGCTGTTTCTTGGAGGGGTCATCCTCCGCTGTTCCATCACCATCTCCTTCTTTTGGGGTGTCCACCATGTATATGTCATATGACGAGGTGGCTTTCCAGGGCCCAATAGGCGTTGGTTCTTCATCGTCTCCATCATCGGCGTCCATACCGTCGATGTCTTCGGAGTCGAAGTCGAGCATGTCAGGTAAATCATCGACAGTGGCTACAAAGTGGGTGGTGGGTGGGCTTTGAATTTCTTCATCGTCCGTATCCCAACCTTGCTGACCGTAGTCCGGCCAGGGCTCTCCTGATAAAGAGAGAGACTTTAGTGTCTTCAGAATATCGTCAAAGGGCGAGTGCTGAAAGATGTCCGCGGCAGTAAACTCCATGATCGGCGCCCAATCGGATTCGATCGACAGGGGCGCGGAGGGTTCGGAGTCCGGAGAGGACTCCGGCTCCTCGGAGTCACGAGTCTCGTAGAGTGCGGCGCTGGTGTTCGGCTCGATCACCATTGGGATCGCATCCCCCGAGGCGGCGTCCAACCACCCATCCTCGATCGGCGCAGCTGGCTCCGAATTAAGGGTTGAAGCCGATGCGGGTGCGGCCTCCAGGGCACTATTCGGCGGCAGAGCTAGATCATGCTCGTCGTGACAGTGCGGCGCGCTCTGCAGTGGCTCGAATCCGTCGAAGATCAAGTCCATGCGGATGTCAGCCATGTAGTTTAAGCATCCAAATCTGACCTGACAGCCAGGGGCGTAGCTTTCGATCTGCTCTAGATGGCCAAGTGAATTGGCCTGCAGTGCGAAGCCGCCAAAGACGAAGATCTGTCCGGGGAGGAAGGTCTCACCCTGGACTGCATCGCTATTGATGATCGTAGGAGCCATCGGGCCTGACGGCGATGACACAGAGGAACTCTCAATGAAAGCACCAATGTCGGTGTTAAAACCGGCGGATCTCGGGTAGGGGGTCCCGAACTGTGCGTCTAGGACGGATGGTAACATGAGGCAAGGGACACGAAGTTTTACCCAGGTTCGGGCCCTCTCGATGGAGGTAAAACCCTACGTCCTACTTGATTAATATTGATGATATGGGTAGTACAAGAGTAGATCTACCACGAGATCAGAGAGGCTAAACCCTAGAAGCTAGCCTATGGTATGAGTGTTATTGTGCATGTTGTCCTACGGACTAAAACCCTCCGGTTTATATAGACACCGGAGAGGGTTAGGGTTACACAAAGTCGGTTACAATGGTAGGAGATCTGCGTATCCGTATCGCCAAGCTTGCATTCCACGCCAAGGAAAGTCCCTTCCGGACACGGGACGAAGTCTTGAATCTTGTATCTTCATAGTCCAGGAGTCCGGCTGAAGGTATAGTACGGCTATCCAAACACCCCCTAATCCAGGACTCCCTCACCGTACTCTAACTCTGAGCAGCCAACCGTTTATGGCTGTAGGGGGTGGGCTATTTATAGCCACTTGGCAACCCGACCTAGTTTGTCCGAAATGACCCTTGGTCACTAAGGAACTGACACGTGTCCCAACGGTCAGATTTCAAACACACACGTCAACTTTACTTGGACTACAAGCAAAGCTGACTTATCCAACTCTGGACAAGATTTGCTCTCATAGTCTTCACTCGAAGACATAGGATTTTGGTTAAGCATCACTTCAGTCATTCTGACTGGTTCTCTTGGACCCCACTTAACAGTACGGTGGTTCCTATGACTCAACAAAGAAGAAAAAGAACGACGAAAGAACTAAGTCTTCGCGCTCCATAGTCTTCACGCGATGTCTTCTCATGTCATGGTCTTCAATGTGAATGTCTTCACATACCACCTTTGACTTCAATGTCTTCATACATTTTTAGGGGTCATCTCTGGTAGGAAAACCGAATCAATGAGGGACTTCTACCTATGTTATCCTACAATTCTCACAAACACATTAGTCCCTCAACTAGGTTTGTCGTCAATACTCCAAAACCAACTAGGGGTGGCACTAGATGCACTTACAATCTCCCCCTTTTTGGTGATTGATGACAAACTAGTTGAAGTTTTCAACGGGGAATATAATATGTGAAATTGTAAAGGATAGGGGATTGTCTTCATAAGTTGCAAGGGCTCCCCCTGAAGATGTGCATATAAGTAATTTGCTTTTGGAATGAAAATGCACATGGCAGGTTGTACTTGTGGAGATCCTCTTCAACTTATGATGACAATTCATTATGCAAGATATGACGTGACGAAGATGATGATATGCATAATTAAAAATGGATGTCTGCAAAATGATCTAAGTGTGGAATTTATCGTCGCAAATGCGGAATTTATCATCGCATCACAGAATAGCAAATAAGTAGCAGACAACCATCGAGTTTGAGTGTTACAACTCAAAGAACCAAATGTATCAAGACGAGAAAGTTGTAAACACTAGGAAAAATATAAAACTACCGCCCATATGAACCCGCTTGAAGACTATCAAATTCATATGCTTCTCCCCCTTTTGTCAGTAAGGACCAAAAAGGTTTGAAGACATAGAGCACCTACTCGTCCCCGTGAGGAGTTGGTGAAGCAGCAGGGTCTTCGGTGTTGGTTGGCGGTGCAGACGAACTCGGTGCAGTGTTGATTCGCGCTGAAGGTGGTGAAGTAGCATCGTCTTCATCATCGATGACACATGCATTCACTGTTGCAGCAGAGGAGGAGAACTCAAAGTCTTCAAGAGACAGAGTTCATCGCAGCACAGTCCTTCTTGGAGGTGTTGAGTCAAACATGAAGCGTTCAGAGAAGCCATCCTCTTGACGATCATCTTCAGAACACATAAGTGCCAGCCCTTTCCATGTACGCCGACAAGTTTCATGGGCAACAAAGGCATTCTTGGTGGCAAGGTTGCGAATCCTATTTACGTCCACCAAGAGGCTTTGCATTTGGCGCTTCAGCCAGTCATGATGCTTATCCTGTTTCTGATGAAGGGCAACCAGAAGTTCTCGGTCGTTGAGAACATGAGATCGCTTCTTGGGCTGTTAGGCAATGGTGCTTTCAGTTGCTTCAGTGAGGGCACGATGAGGTGCACGGGTAGTACCAGCCAGAGGATAAACACGAGCGACTGCTGGATCTCCATCAATGTGTTGTGAGAAACTTTGCTTATCAGCATTCTGAAGACTAAGGGGCTCCTTGGCAGGCTCTGGATAGACGACTTCAACTGACATATCGATGTCAGGCATAAAGATCCGATGATTGTGAGCAGAGGGCTGATAGGTGACAACTGAGTGTAGTTTGATCAGCCGCATAATCCATGGAGCGTAGAACTTCAAGCCAAAGAGATCAGATCCTGATGCAGCAAGTTGGCGGATGAAGAAGTCTTGTGCATTGAAGCATTTGCCATGAAGAATATGGAAGACCAAAGTCTTCATTGCACCTTCCAGCTTTGCATGTGGAGAATGTCCTTTGATGGGCCAGAGAGTTCGCCTTATAATGTGATAGATAGTGCGTGGCAGATACTCAAGGTCTTCAACAAAGAACTCCTTAGGATATGCAGCATCTGGAGGCAAAGGCTTCATCATGCTAAGCATCTGACTCATGTTTGGTTCAGGCTTGTGAAAAATGCTCTCCATAGCTGCACTGTGAAGCTGACAACCAGGTTCATAAAGATCTCCTGGAGTGGGCAGACCAGTGAGCACAATGATATCAAAGGCTTTGGCTTCGTGATGAACATTGCCTGTCATCCACTCAAGGACCCAAGTCTTCGGATCTCTGTTGTAGCCATGAATATGAAGAGTGGCATAGAATTGGAGCAGCAATTCTTCGTTCCAGTGCTCCTTGTCAGTGACGAACGGAAACAATCCAGACTCTCTGAAGCAATCCAGAGCTTCTTCCAAACAAGGCAGACTAGTTATGGCTTCAGTGTCAAGACGCATATGTGGGAAAATGCGACCTTGATTGTACAGAATGCATGAGTAATAACTGCGCTGCTGATAGCTCCAGAACCGATCAGAAGATATTCTTGCATTGGAGTAGGGGTTCTTGGCGCTATCAAAGAAGGTGTTGTGTGCCTTGAAGCCATTGATATTAAAAGATTCGGGTGCAGATGCAGTACCTGGAAACCTGGGCAACCTTGGCATTGGCTTCTGAACCTAAGGCCTGTGCTCAACGTGATAGTCAAACTGAGGACCAGCAGCAGGCGGAGGAGTCAGGAAAGGCCATTTGACAGTGATAAGTTGGCCATAGTTGAATGCTTGCTCGCTAGTGTGTGGCCTTGGTGGCGGAACAGGAGCAGTGGCATCAACAGAGGTGTCAGGCTGCACATATGTTGCAGGTGCATCATTGGCTTCATTGGCCTCTGGCACAGTGTTAGGTGCAGGCTCCACAGTGTCTTCAGCCATGACCATGTCATTGGCTTCAGTGGTGTTAGTGGTGGCAGCCTCAGGATTCTCAACCTCCACTTCAGAAGATGGAGGGTCGGTCACGTTCTCCTCGAGAACAACATCTTGGTGAGACGGGGGTGTAGCAACTCTTGGGGCTTCTTCTTCATCGGCTGATGCAGCCGGAACATCTTCAGCCATTTTGGCTTCGGATTCAGAGACAGTCACAGTAGGAGTGGCATCTGGAAGCACTTGACGTGCAACAGATTGGTGGTGCACTTCTCCTTCTGAAACGCTCGAAAGAGGGACTTGGGGCCTTGGTCCTTTGTGAAGCCTGCGTAATGCTGGCGACGCCTGTAAAGATGGAGTTGGCTGGGCCTCAAAGTCATCCTCTTCTTGCACTGATGGGGTTGCTTGCGGTTGGGGAGAGCTTGGAGTGTCTTGTCTCTGTGGGTGATCAGCCCACGATGCATCCTGAGCAGTTGGCGTCAGAGGACGACCAATGCTGATGAGTTCGCTGTGCGTAAGCACATGCGATGATACCAATTGGTGCTCGATCTGAGGAAGGACTTCATCATCTTCAACATTGTCATGGTGACCAATTTCTTTAGCAGCGGTGGGGTCAACTGCTGGAATGTCTTCAGCTTCAAGAGCCTCTGTGGAAGCAGGCTCATGAACTATCATCCGTCGTTCTTGATGCGAAGATTTAGGACGAGCAACCGAGATGGGCTCGACAACAAGGGGCTCTATGAGAGCAGCCCGATCTTTCTTGGTTTTGCGCTTCTTCTTGGAGGGAGCGACATCAGAAGCTTTAGGATGTTTCCTCTTTCTGGCTTCAGCCTCGGCTGCCCTTGTCTTCTTCAGGTCTGAAGCGGTGGAAGTGACCTTTGGCTTCGAGCCGGTCATGCTTCTTGGAAAGACTATTCGTGGCTCTTCCCGCCCTGAAGGTGCAGATTGGTCTGTTGATGGCTTCTTCTTCTTTGCAGCCATTCTTGGATCGATGCCAGGACGACCAAGAGCCTTGCGCTTCTCAGCCTCATTGTAGGCTTGCACACACTTGTCAGCCAGGCTCTTCATGCGCTCACGAGAACCTTTAGCTTCTTCACGCATCTTGAGAAAGGCTTCCTTGAGCTCGTGCAGCATAATCTTGAAGTTTTTCACATCTTGCACACTGAGCATGGCCATGTGCATCTTGAACTGAGCTTTCTCATAGTGAATCTTTTGCTTTAGTTCAACGATGCGCTGAGCTAGAGCTAGCTCAGAAGCAATGGCGCCAGTGAAGGCGACACTGAGGCCAATTGGAAGTTGCAGATCTTCAAAGCTGAGGTTGGGCGTGTCAAACCAGTCATCAATGAAGTTGTGGATGATTGCCACGTCAAAGAGAGGCAAATCATTGAAGATTTCTGCTTCTTCCTTGCTCTTAATCAGTTACTCGAGAGCGTCATCTGCAAGATCTTCATCGCTGGACACATCAATCACGTCGTTGCGCAGAATAGCAGCAGCAGTCAGTTCTTGGCTGGTGGGTTGCAAGGGCATCTTTACTCTCGAGGGCTTGGAGATGCATGACAAATCTTTAGACTGCACACTGTGTTCAGGAGGTGCAGTGGCCAGAGGCTTCGCCTGTAAGACCTTTGGTGCAGGAGTAGGCTGTGAAGCTTTAGGCTTCTTCAGTTTCTTTGGCTTCTGCAGTGCAGGCGCTTCATCATATTCAGCATCATCTGCAGGCTCATCCACGGCTGTCCCTTGAACCATGATATGAGTGATGAGACCTTCCAGGTTGTAGAAGGGCCCAACAAGATTGGGTTCAGCTTCGTGGGTGCCATCGGCACGGGGAGCAGAAGGACCAGGGTTGAAGTCTAGTCCCAATGACTTCTTGTTTTGCTTAGCCGAATTCTTGGCAAATTCGAAGTTGCGCTTGAACAGATTGTCGTCACGACACCATAGCAATGACGATGGGTCTGCATCCGCAGGCTGTGGTCCACGGACCATGCAGGGATAGAAGCCTTGTTCAATGGTTCATCTCTGGACCTGGGTTGAAGATTTCTGTATAGGATGTCTCGCCATGGTCGCTTGATGGCATTCTTCTCAGCATATTCCTGGGTCACAAACTTGTACTTGAACCATTGCTCGGCCAAGTATCTTCGAATCCATTGGATTCGTGTCTTGCGCTGATTGTAATCCTCTTCTGGATCTGTCTTGTATAGCTCTGAGAGGTCATCAGGCAGATCTCTTGATGTTCCCCCTCGACGCTGTCTACCACCCTTCCTTGCTGATTTCTCTGTAGCCATGAACTTCAAAATGAATGGCTTCAACACGTTCAGAGGTTTCAAAGGGTTCCGCTTGCTGGTCAAAAAGGAACTGGCTTCGGGAGAATTTATATGATGCTGTAAGAATTCTGCAAATGAATGCAGACTATGAGAACCAAGGGATTCTCCCACGGACATGTACCTGTGACAGCATTAAGGTGCGAGGGAAGGGGAAGAGGTCATATGCATTCTCAGAAGATTTTGAAGATAAATCAGTTTAGAAGACATTGACCTCATAGTGCGAAGACATTCACTCATAGATAGAGAGTTGGTTCCAGATTTGCACGAATCCACGAATAAGTACAAGTGAGGAATCTAACTACTTTGTGAAGCATAAGTGAACAGACTAGGCATATTATGAGATGCAATATGAAATAGATCCAACTTGTGTGAACAGAAACAGCTTGTGGTAGAAAGTGATGAATCTATAGGATCAAAGGGGCTGTAAAAAGGAAGTTTTATTTACCACACAAAGAACTGCTAGACGGAGTTGGAGAGGAGGCCGAGCAGTTCGATCGTCCGTGCCCTAACTTGGCGACGGAGGACACCTACGGCGACGGCGGAGAAGATGATGTCCGCGGCCGGCGTGAAGACGGCGTCGGTGAGGTCGCGGCAGCTAAGCGCTTCGTCGCTGGCGTCGTCGAGGGCTAGCGGTGGCGCTAGGGTTTGTGCGAGAGTGGAAGAAAGGATAATGACTGTGGTGAGGCGTGTATTTATAGGGACAGTGATGACACAGTGTTATTACACAGGTGCCCCTAGCGATTCACATCTGAAGGGCACATGGCTATCATGCAACATATCGGAGGTTGTTCCACGTTCCCACGCACGCCTGGATTGTCGGGTGGTCGTTCCCACTTTTCCGGGTTTCAGGTGAAAGGATTTAGCATTGAAAACAGACTTAATGTTTGTCTCTATATCTTCTGCTGACAAGGACGCAGAGAAGATAATCGACAGTTTCAATAGAATGCATATGATTTGGAGAGATAGAGTTTGAGATAGAAAGCATAGAGAGGTTAGGGTCCGATCACATTCACTTAGTTCAAAAGATTCAACAAGAAGACATAGCTATAAGTGAATGTTGTAGAGGACAGAACACTAGTATATATATGTATATATATGAGAAAGACAATCAGATCAACATAGTGAAGATAATCATGAAGACAAGTTGAGATTGAAGCCAAACCAAATGTGAAGACATACCAAACGTAACGCCATGAGTGAAACACTTCAAACAGAAAAATTTGGTGCTGGCATTACCCACCGTATAGGATGTATTAGACCCAGACATGGCGCACAATTATCGTGGCACTCCGAAGTCAAATTCCACATTAATGTATTCACACTTAGAATGTAAGTCTTCATTGATTGAAGATACACTTTACTTCATGTGTTGCACATCTAAGTCATCAATATGCATAAGTGTTAGGATGTGTGCCTGATCACAGGACATTTGAGGATTCCAAGATATTTAGCTCACACCGTAACTTGCAAAACCTCTTCTCATCCAAGGGCTTGGTGAAGATATATGCCAATTGCTCTTCAGTGTTGACGTGTATGATATCAATATCTTCCTTCACAACATGATCTCTGAGAAAGTGATGACGAATTTCAATGTGCTTTGTCTTCTAGTGCTGAACTAGGTTGTTGGCAATCTTGATGGCGCTTTCATTGTCGCAGTAGAGTGTCACTTGCTTCAGATGAATGCCATAGTCTTTGAGTGTTTGCTTCATCCATAGAAGCTGAGCGCAGCAAGATCCAGCAGCAATGTATTCAGATTCAGCAGTGGAGAGAGATACACAGTTCTGCTTCTTTGAAGACCAACATATAAGTGATCGTCCCAGAAAATGACATGTGCCCGATGTAGACTTGTGATCCACCTTGTCACCAGCATAATCAGCATCCGAGAATCCAACCAGATCAAACTTTGAGCCCTTTGGATACCATAATCCTAATGTTGGGGTGTAAGCGAAATATCGAAGAATTCGCTTCACAGCTAAGTGATGCGATTCCTTTGGTGCCGCTTGGAATCTAGCACACATGCAAATACTAAGCATAATATCTAGCCTAGATGCACATAGATAAAGTAAAGAACCAATCATGGAGCGGTATACCTTTTGATCAAACTCTTTACCATTGTCGTAGGGACCCAGATGATGTTTGGCTGGCATTGGCATCGTGAAGCCTTTGTAGTCTTGCATCCCAAATTTCTTCAGGCAATCTTTGAGGTACTTCTCTTGAGATATGAAGATGTCGTTGCGTTGCTGACGTATTTGAAGACCAAGGAAGAACTTCAGCTCACCCATCATGGACATCTAATATTGCTCTTGCATCATATATCCAAACTCTTCACTATATTTCTAATTGGTGCAGCTGAAGATAATATCATCCACATATATTTGGCACACAAACAGTTCACCATCATATGTCTTCGTGAAGAGAGTGGGGTCGAGGGAACCAGGTTTGAAGCCTTTGCTCTTCAGGAAGTCTTTGAGTATGTCATACCAAGCCCGAGGGGCTTGTTTGAGGCCATACAGTGCCTTGTTGAGCTTGTACACCATGTCAGGATGTTTTGGATCTTCAAAGCCAGGCGGTTGTGCAACATACACTTCTTCTTCAATCTTGCCATTGAGAAAAGCGCTCTTCACATCCATTTGATACAGAAGAATGTTATGATGATTTGCATAGGCCAGCAGTATGCGTATGGCTTCAAGTCTAGCCACATGAGCAAATGTTTCATCAAAGTCAATCCCTTCAACTTGAGTGTACCCTTGAGCAACGAGACAAGCTTTGTTTCTGACAACTTGACCATGATCATCTTGCTTGTTGCGATATATCCATTTGATGCCTATTATATTGTGCTTGCGAGGATCAGGACGCTTAACCAGTTCCCATACATTATTCAGCTCATACTGTTGAAGCTCTTCTTGCATAGCTTGAATCCATTCAGGTTCCATGAAGGCTTCTTCAACTTTCTTGGGTTCAGATATTGATACGAATGCGAAGTGCCCGCAGAAATTTGCTAGCTGTGTTGCCCTCGAACGAGTGAGCGGACCTAGTGCATTGATGCTACCAATTATTCTCTCAATTTGTACTTCATTTGCAACACGAGGATGTACAGGACGAAGATTTTGCTCTTGCTGATCATTGTCATCGTTAGAAGGATTGTCTTCAGGCTGAGCATTGTCTTTAGTTTGATCAGGTGCGGAGATGATAAGTTCCTCTTCAGGCTGAGATTCAGATGGTATGATTTCTGCAGTTCCCATAAGTTTGATTGATTCATTGGATGGAACTTCATCTAGCACGTTTGGCAGGTGCTCTCTTTGTGAGCCGTTAGTCTCATCGAACCGCACATCCACTGTTTCAACCACTTTATAGTGAAAAAGGTTGAAGACTCTGTAGGAGTGCGAATCCTTTCCATATCCAAGCATAAAACCTTCATGTGCTTTTGGTGCAAATTTTTAAGTGTGATGTGGATCCTTGATCCAGCACCTGGCACCAAATACTCTGAGGTAACTGACATTTGGCTTCTTGCCAGTAAGGAGCTCATAGGATGTCTTGTTGAGAAGCTTGTGAAGATAAACACGGTTGATGATATGGCATGCAGTATCAATGGCTTCAGGCTAGAACTTTCTTGGAGTCTTGTATTCATCAAGCATCGTCCGGGCCATCTCAATAAGTGTTCTGTTCTTGCGTTCCACGACGCCATTCTGCTGCGGTGTGTACGGAGCTGAGAATTCATGTGTAATGCCCAAAGTATCAAGATAAGTGTCTAGACCAGTGTTCTTGAATCAGTGCCATTTTTACTTCTGATCTGCTTGATCTTGACGCCATAGTTGTTCATGGCTCGATTGGCGAAGCGTCTGAAGACATCCTGCACTTCAGTCTTGTAGAGGATTATATGCACCCAAGTATATCTTGAATAATCATCAACAATGACAAAGCCATAGAGACAAGCAGTAGTAGTAAGAGTTGAGTAATGAGTGGGACCAAAAAGGTCCATGTGGAGCAGTTCGAAGAGTTGAGTCGTTGTCATGATTGTCTTTGAGGGATGCTTGGCCCTCGTCATCTTTCCTGCTTCACAGGCACCGCATAAGTGATCCTTCTTGAACTTGACGCCCTCGATGCCTATGACATGCTTCTTCCTTTCAAGGGTGTGGAGGTTCCTCATGCCAGCATGCCCTAGCCTCCGATGCCAGAGACAGCATTCAGAAGCTTTTGCTAGAAGACATACGGCAAGTTGTGGTCCTACTGAGAAATCTACCACGTACAAATCATCTTTCCGATACCCTTCAAACACTAGAGACTTGTCAGATTCCATTAGAACAAGGCAACGATATTTTCCAAATATCACAATCATGTTTAAATCGCAAAGCATTGAGACAGACATTAAGTTGAAACCAAGGGATTCAACGAGCATGAATTTATCCATGTGTTGATCCTTTGAGATTGCAACTCTACCTAGACCCAATACCTTGCTTTTACCAGTGTCAGCAAATGTGATGTGACTTTTTTCAGATGGACGTAAGGTTGAGTCCATGAGAAGGCTTTGCTTGCCAGTCATGTGATTAGTACACCCACTATCAATAATCCATTCTGAAGCAGCTGGTCTCATACCCTATAGTGCAGTTAGGGGGATAGGCTTCACGAAGAGAATTGTGAAGCATAAACATTTGACGAGCAAGTGGATTATGAAAGCTTAGATCGAGGTCAGGACTGATAGGGCAAGTGGCAAGCGACTCAGGAACAAAATACATAATAAGACCATTTGGGCATTTGATATTGCGCCCTACAAGATGTTTAAGGTCCCCAGCAATGGCTTCAGACGATTTTGGTTTTCGGCTAGAGGCCTTTCCCTGCAAAAGAGAATTAAGCTTTCTTAGCCACCCACATCTTCAAGGGTGGCTTCGAAGCAATGAGTCTAAGTGTAGCATCTGAGAACTTTGGCTTTGGAGCCCTAGCAAAAAGTCTTGCAGGTGGACAATAGTACTCATAAGGATAAGCAGAATAGTTTTTGGTCTTATGAACATGGCGGTTTGATGAAACGCGCTCATATTCATAGGCCTGAGTAAGGTTTCCCTGCAAAACATTTGCGTTAGTGCGACTCAGGTGAGTCCTCTGTCTGTATGAAGCCTTTGGACCATATGAAGCCTGTGGTCTGGGCTTTGTCTTCTTCACTTGTGGTGTCATGACGACATTCACAGGAAGATTCTCCAAACACCTTTTCGGCACCCAGACTTTCTTCATAGGCGGCGCATTCCTGTAGTTACTACCAATATACCTGGCAAACACTTCACCATTCTGATTCTTAAACAGTTTATAGTTTGCATCAAAGGATTCATCAATAACAATGGGATTAGCACAAGTGAAGCCAGATAGGGTGGATGGATCCGCTGAAGGTTCCTTTGCAGCAACACATGTGGTTTTGGGGTACTGCTCAGGTTTCCAGTAAGAGCCCTCAGCATTCATTTTCCTTTCGAACTCAACACCCTCTTTCCTAGGGTTTCGGTTCAGGATCTGCCTTTTGAGGACATCACATAGTGTCTGATGCCCTTTGAGACTTTTGTACATCCCTGTTTCAAGCAATGTCTTCAACCTAGCATTCTCATCAGCAATAGCAGTGGTATCCTCAGGAGAGGGGTTAGTTACCACATCAACAGTTGAAGATATTGCAATAGTAGCAGCAGTAGAACACCCAGCAACAGAAGTAGCGTTGTCACGCTCGATGCATTTAAGACATGGTGGTTCAAATCCTTCCTGAGCTGAACTGATCTGTTCGGCGCGAAGTGACTCGTTTTCCTTTTGAAGATCTTCATGAGCTGCTCTCAATTTCTCAAGATCTTGCTTCCTTTGAAGATAATCACAGGAAAGCTTTTCATGAGTTGTTGAGAGCGTTTCATGATGACTTTCAAGTTCCTCATACTTAACGTGAAGATTTTTTATGTCTTCAATTAAGGACTCAGATCGAGTTATTTCAGCGTCTAACAGATCATTGCTTTTGTCTAACAGTTTTTCAATATGTTCCATATCTTTATGTTGTTCAGTTGCAATTTTAGCAAGTGTTTTGTAGCTGGGTTTGGAACCACAATCAGAGTCATCTTCACTAGATGTTTGATAGTGAGTAGTGCGTGTGTTTACCTTGGCACCGCGTGCCATGAAGCAGTAGGTAGGAGCGGAGTAGTCCTTGTCATTTGCATCGATGTCGGTGATGAAGTCATTGTCTTCAGTGTTGAAGATGGACTTGGCAACGTATGCTGTAGCCAGACTCGCAACGCCAGAATCGGACTCCTCCTAAGACTCCACCTCCGCCTCCTCAGAAGCGGACTCCTCCTCTGAATCCAATTCCTTGCCAACAAACGCACGTGCCTTGCCAGATGAGCTTGTGTGATGAAGACTTTGAGGAAGACTTGGAAGAAGACTTTGAGTATTTCTTCTTCTTCTTGTCGTCAGAGTCATACTCCTTGCTCTTCTTACTCTTCTTGTTCTCATTGTCCCACTGCGGACACTCAGAGATGTAGTGGCCAGGTTTCTTGCACTTGTGGCATGTTGTCTTCTTGTAGTCATGAGAAGAAGCTTCATCATTCCTTGAGCTTGATCGTGAAGACTTTCTAAAGCCTTTCTTCTTGGTGAATTTTTGGAACTTCTTCACAAGCATAGCAAGCTCCTTTCCAATGTCTTCAGGATTATCAGAACTGCTGTCAGATTCTTCTTCAGATGAGGAGACAACTTTTGCCTTCAAGGCACGAGTTCGCCCATAGTTGGGACCGTAGATGTCTCTTTTCTGAGAAAGCTGAAACTCGTGTGTGTTGAGCCTCTCAAGTATGTCAAACGGATCGAGTGTCTTGAAGTCAGGACGTTCTTGAATCATTAGGGCTAGGGTGTCAAACGAGCTGTCAAGTGATCTCAGGAGTGTCTTGACAACTTCATGCTTGGTGATCTCAGTGGTGCCGAGATCTTGAAGCTCATTTGTGATGTCAGTGAGTCGATCAAACGTGAGCTGGACATTCTCATTGTCATTTCTCTTGAAGCAGTTGAAGAGGTTGTGAAGGACACTGATTCTCTGATCTCTCTAGGTTGAGACGCCTTCATTGGCCTTGGAGAGCCAGTCCCAGACTAGCTTAGATGTTTCCAAAGCACTCACGCGGCCATACTATCCTTTGGTCAGATGACCACAGATGATGTTCTTGGCAGTGGAGACCAGTTGAACGAACTTCTTGACATCGGTAGCGGTGACACCTTCACCAGCCTTGGAAACACCATTCTTGACGACATACCATAGGTCGACATCAATGGGTTCAAGATGCATGCGCATCTTATTCTTCCAGTAGGGATATTCAGTTCCATCGAAGACGGGGCATGCAGCGGAGACTTTAATTATCCCTGCAGTCGACATAGCTAAAACTCCAGGTGGTTAAACCGAATCACACAGAACAAGGGAGTACCTTGCTCTGATACCAATTGAAAGTGCTAGTGATCGACTAGAGGGGGGGTGAATAGGCGATTTTTATGAAAGTCTTCAAAACATGGAAGTTTCGAAGACAAACGATAGAAATAAACCTATTACCATGCAGCGGAAGGTAGACTACACTAGGCAGACCATAGTCAAGTATTCAATGAAGTGAAAGCACAATGACTAATAGCAGCTAGGTAGTAAAGATCAGGTAGGAAGATATTGTGAAGCCAATTAGAACAAGCAGTCACTTAGTGAAGACAAAAGATAATGCAATCATACAATGACTTCACAAGGACCAACAGTAAGTAAAGGGAAGGGAAGGATGAAACCAGTGACTCGTTGAAGACAATGATTTGTTGGATCAGTTCTAGTTGCTGTGACAACTGTACGTCTGGTTAGGGCGGCTAGGTATTTAAACCTGAGGACACACAGTCCCGGACACCCAGTCCTGAACACACAGCTCAGGACACTCAGTCCTCACCGTATTCCCCTTGAGCTAAGGTCACACAGACCTCGCCCAATCACTCTGGTAAGTCTTCAAGGTAGACTTCCAAACCTTCACAGACTTCGTTCACCGGCGATCCACAATGACTCTTGGATGCTCAGAACACGACGCCTAACCGGCTGGAGGATTCACAGTCCTCAAGTGTAATAAGTCTTCAGATCACACAGACAGGAAGACATAAGTGATGCCTAACACTCTTTGGCTCTGGGTGTTTAGGGCTTTATCCTCGCAAGGAATTCTCTCTCAAAGGCTTCGAGGTGGGTTGCTCTCAAACGACAAAAGCCGTACTCTAACTCTGAGCAGCCAACCGTTTATGGTTGTAGGGGGTGGGCTATTTATAGCCACTGGGCAACACGACCTGGTTTGTCCGAAATGACCCTTGGTCACTAAGGAACTGACACGTGTTCCAACGATCAGATTTCAAACACACACGGCAACTTTACTTGGACTACAAGCAAAGCTGACTTATCCAACACTGGACAAGATTTGCTCTCATAGTCTTCACTCGAAGACATAGGATTTTGGTTAAGCATCACTTTAGTCAATCTGACTGGTTCTCTTGGACCCCACTTAACAGTACGGTGGTTCCTATGACTCAACAAAGAAAAACACAGAACGACAAAACTGCTAAGTCTTCGCGCTCCATAGTCTTCACGCGATATCTTCTCTTATCATAGTGTTCAATGTGAATGTCTTCACATACCACCTCTGACCTCAATATCTTCATACATTTTTAGGGGTCATCTCTGGTAGGAAAACCGAATCAATGAGGGACTTCTACATGTGCTATCCTGCAATTCTCACAAACACATTAGTCCATCAACTAGGTTTTTCGTCAATACTCCAAAACCAACTAGGGGTGGCACTAGATGCACTTACACATTTAGTTTTTGATCTGTTTTTCTTTTTAGAGTGGTTCTGTGGCCTTGCCACCTGGGAAATCATCCTAATTCCCCTCCCAAGTGGAACATCATTCTCAAAACCTTTCCAAGATCATGTCACTTCACTTCTTCACCAATGCCTAATTTCTTTTTCTCAGGAATATTCCTTTTTGTATTAAAGGAATAACTCTGTTTGCCCTAGGTTGTGAAGCAACCTATATTTCTGTCCACCCAAAAATTCCCAAATAATTCTCAAAATTCCTTTGGGTCATATGTTGCTCAAATATGCCCAAACGTTCCTGTCCTAGCCCATGAATAATTCTCCAATAATTATTCTTCATTTCTGTCCAGAGGGGCACTTTGTGAAGGAAGTGCCACCTATCCTTTCCTGATTGCCCCCAAATATTTTGGGCATTCTTTTATGTCGAAATAATCTCATGCCAAAATTCAACTTTATTTGCTTAGCCAATATTCCTCAGTGATTTTCAAAGTTTTTGTCAAACAGAAGCGGGTGTGAACGAAGTGCTAGCTAGGAGTACCAAATGAGTTGAAATTTAGCATGCCTCTTCATGTGCTCATATAATTATCCTCTTTCAAATTTCAGCTCCATCCCTTGATCTATGTGAGCACAGGACCAAATCTTTGATTCTGGCAATATTTCCACGTTGTGAAGCAAGTGCACTTTATATTGCTTCATTAATTCTGAGAAAATACTAGATTGTTCTCCTACCCAAATAATCTCTCTCCACCAAATTTGGCACCCTTTTCACTCAGCCAATATATCTCCAACATTATTGCAAGTTTTTGGTCAGCAAGGATGCTTGTGAAGCAAGTACCATTTTGGTGAATCCAATTGGTATGAAACTTATACAGCATCTTTATATGATCAAATCATCATCATCTAACAAATTTGAGCTCAAGTTGATGCTCCATGTGAGTGCACCTTCCTGATCTAGTTTTTGGACCATAATGTGAGTTAGAAAGCAACTATATTAGTTTGTGCTTCATTATGCTCCAAAACCTCTAGGATTATAGTCCTTCCTAAGCTAAGCACCCCAGATAAATCTGTTGGACCTAACCAAGTTACTGCAGATCAACAGTACACGTTCAAGCTTACTTCAGTAAACTTCAGAGGTTACTTACCTTTTAACCAAAGCGTTTTTAACCAAGCTACCACTGCACTTGCAACCTCCCCAGGAAGGACTAACCCCCAGACATCGCTTAGCATGACTTGTGGCACTGTGTGCACCAGTGCACACGGTGACCACCGTTTTGGCACGCCCTGGCCGCATCCAGAACGTCTTCTTGCTCGGGCCCCTCCTCTGCTTGGCGTCTCAGCGAGCACGGGCCTGTCTACCGTGTTCCCCACATCGTCGCTGTCCTCCTGGAGCCATCGCGTCTTCTTGCTCTCATCGCCACACGCCCACGGATCTGATGTGGCGGACCGAGCATTCAAGGCGTTTGGTTTCTTTCTCCTCTGCGCCCTCGGTCCCTCCTGCCCTGTGCACCTCTGTAGCTCGTCCGCACCCCACCTTCGTCGCGTTCCTGTACCTCCCCGTGATCGATGAGCGTCGCCAGAGGTTTGGTCGAGCTCGAGCGGCTGCAACCGGCTCGGCAGCTCACCCCACGCCTATTTAAGCAGCCCCGGACCGCGTCTCTCCTCATCCTCGACCTCACCCTCCTCCTAGACCCCGCCCCAGCCTCTCAAACGAGCTCCAGAAGCACTCTTCTCCTCTGTTGGCCACCATGGCCGCCGCCCCTGCCCTCCTAAATCCGAGCAAGGCTGAGCCCAATTCTCTCTTCCACCACCATCAGTAGCCTCCCCAAGTCCCCTGGAGCCGCCCCAACGCTTCTCCTCCTCCTCTGGTGGTTGTTGGCCGCGACCCCCGTCGGAGCCCGTCGCAACCGTCCCCCATGTCCCTCCCTCTCGCCTCGGTCCTCCCCGGAGCCCGTGCTCTCCGCAGACGGGTGCAGCTACTCCTGCTGAGCTCGCCCATAGGTTGAGCGAGGCGGGGGATGGCCGGAGCCGGCCGGACGAGCTCCCGTGCTGGCGACCTCCCTTTGCTCCTCGGGCGCGTCGGGAGAGAAGAAGGAGAGGTCGGGAGGAGGGCGTTGCCCTCGCGTGGGTCCCACGGGCCCCATAGGTCAGCCTCTGGACGTTGACCCCGCCCCTGGGCCCCGCCTGTCGGCCTCTTCGCGCTGACCTGGCTGGCCCGCTGACGTGGTTAAGTGGAGGCGTACTCCACGGAGTACGTCTTCGCTTAACGAAAACGTAGTCAGCTTCTTCCTTGGAGGGAAATGCGTTTTCCCTTCTAGGAGAGGTATTTCCAGAAAATGCGTTTTCAATTTTTCCGGGTGAGGGCCTGTTTGTGAATATTTTCCTGCAAATAGGTCCCTGGCAGAAAAACTATCACAACTTTTTACTCACAACTCCAAATGAGGTGAATCCAAAGCCCACTTCTTTGTTTTGTCGAGCCCGTTCTGTTGAAATCATTCTCACCAGGTTTTCACTTTCTGAAAATGACCATTTTGTGCTTGCGCTTAATCAGCCCCTCTGAGAGAGAAAGTTTTCCGACGATTCGTTCCGTGAGCTTCTCGCACTTTCTCCCGGTGCTTTCTTCCACCCCAGGCAAGCCACACCCTCCATTTGCATGATTGCAATGTAGTGACATGGTTATTTATTTGAACTAGTTTAAAATATTGCATTAGCTATGTATGATTTGTGCATGGCATTTCTCGGAGTATTGTTTCGATCTTGATGTTGCCATGATATTGCCTGGAGTTCTAGGACTTATGTTTTGATGATTATGTGGATGACATGTGCCTTTGGATTCTTAGTGGCTATTATGATTATTTTCATGATGGTATCTGGTATTACTTTGGAGTATTACTTTGGATATCATGTTGCCTTTGGATTATTAGGGGCTAATGTTATTTTCATCATGATGCTAGATGATATTATGTTTTGGAGTATGATGTTGGAGATGATGCTGGATCATAGTTGGATAGTTAGTTCTTGATATTTTAGTAGTAGTTTTATCGTTCTTGGATTCATCATGATAGTAGTGTTATGCTGCCTCGGAGTATTTTGATATGATGATTTTAAGCTTTGTATTATTTGTTGGATTTTGCTATGACTTGGATTATAGGTTGATAGCTGGTATCGGAGTATCAGTTAATACTGTTATATTTTTGGGATAAATTCTGTCATTAAGTTGGTCAGGTGCCACCGAACCGGGATTTTCTAGTGCAACAGCATTTTCCTTTTATGGGAAGGCCCTAATGTGGTCTATTGTCATGGGTCTCGCCGGTGCCTCCAACAAGGGAAGGTTATGCGCGGGCGCTACCCTGATCAGGTAGGACGGCATAAGCCTGGTGTGCCCGTAGTTGGTATTGAGATCTCTTGTCCCCGTTTGGGACCGTTTTGTTTGCCACAACGCTGGCCATTGGTGCCTTTGGTAGGCAGGGGGCCACCCAGGACTGAACCCAAAGGGGGTGTTGGTCGGAGTGGCCGGGAGAGTGTCATGGCAGTAGATTGGTTTTGTCGGAATGCCGTTGGTCCACCCGAATGGGAGTGCGAGGCCATGGGTTCTGTGGTGTGGGTAAAGTGCGCTACCTCTGCAGAGTGTGTGTTTTTAATCTATCGATAGCCGCGTCCTCGGTCAATGGGCACAAGTTCATACTAGGTCACACCGTTCGATCAACACTCACATGACAGAATGACTTATAGGTGATTTATATGTTGATATTTTGAGCAGTACAGATTGGCAGGATGTTGATGATGATGTTGGAGACCAAGTGTTGGTCATGGTAGTGATCGCCGGAAAGATCACCGTTTGAGACCAAGTGTTGGTCATGGTAGTGATCGCCGGAAAGATCAATGTTTCAGACCAACTGTTGGTCATGGTTGTGATCGCCGGAAAGATCACCGTTTGGTTGCAAGGTAACCCCATCCAAGACCACGAGGTTGGTCCGTTTGTGATCCGTGAATGATCACCGTTTGGTTTTGAACACGAGGTGATCGAGATGGTATACTGCTTGACCGGTTAGCCAAGAGAAATATGGTTATGGAGATCTGAGATGGTGATTTATCAGTATTGTATTAGTTTCATACCATGCTTAGTAGTTGTTTCATCATGATAGTTGTTAATTTAATTAACCTGTTAAATGCTATGTGATTGTCTTGCATTGATGTTTATGGTTGTTGTGAGCTTGCAAGTACATTCAATGTACTAACCTGGCGTGTCATGCCAGATTGCACGTGATGCCGTGATTGCTTGATTGTTTGTCGAGGTGCCCGTGCGTGCGAGCTAGATCGTGTCCCAGCCAGATTCCCTGCGGAGTGGAGTTCACCACCTTCGTCATTGATCCGCTTCTAGAAGTATTCCGCTTCTACGAGTTGTTCTGCTGCTAGCATAGAGTAAGTGTAGTATCGCAGGCGTAGTGTCACCATGCTGATGTGCTTCTTCGTAACATTTGACCCTTGTATTATTATTCTTGTAATAAGAGCTGGTTTGTTCTATGTCAAGCAGTGTCGTATTCCAGAGACTTCTCCTCGATCCCTAGGCTAGAATACGGGGCGTTCCGGTTTCTCTGAGCTAGGGTGCCACAATGCTTGGTATCAGAGCAGGTCTAGCTGTAGGACGCCCTAGTCAGTGCGAGCGGTAGAAATCGGTAGTATAGAGTCTGGCTTGTTTATTGCATTTGGTTGCTGCATTTGTTTGTGCATAACATGCATATAGCCTTATTTTCTGTTGACGATTTATCTGGTGAGTGTAGATGGCATCGGTTTGGATCCACTACAGCTCAGCCCCTGCATTTCTCCAGTTTTCTTTTCTTGCTTGTCCTTCGGTGTTTGGTGTCATTTCTGTCCCAGCAGAGTGATGCCAAGTGATCCTGACACTGTTGGCAAAAATGGTGCTCAGGTATTGCGCCGAATTCCTTCATCCAGCCCCATTTTGTTTCGGTGATAGGCATGCTTCTACCTCGGATCATCCTTTTTCTTGTCGTGTTGGCAATCCTTAACGGTCTTAGTCATCAAGAAAGGGCAATGCCAACAGACTCAGTTTCCCCGCTATCCTTATTTCTTGGACGAGTACGGATATTTTCCGTCCGCTTGATAATAATGTGCAATGACATTTGTGTCCTGCTACATGGTTACCAAGTACGTCCTCGCCTCCGAGCTAGTCCAGGTTGCTACCTGGCTAAGCTAGCACTTGGTGTAGCGCTGTTTACACCAATTCTTCCACCCATTTATTCCTCCTCGTGCACATCGTCACAGCATGCTAGATCGTAGAACCGGAGATCCCGCGAGATTTGTGTGCTTAAGTAGGCATGCATATTGTGTGACTAGCAGTAATATGTGACACTGATTGTGTGTGAATTGTTTATTGTCGTGTGCTCTGTTTAGTTGAGTTTTCTTTTGCTTCTTTCTTTTGGGCCCCGGTGTTACATTATTTTTCCCCTATAAAGAGTTGCTCATCAACCGATACCAGATCCGAGGAATCAGCAAGGAGTTCAAATATTTGGAAACTCGGCTAAAAAGAATGGAATTCTCAGCCAACTGGAATGAAATGGGGAATATCTGATATTGAGGCTGATAATAAATTTTGCATTGATGTGCACTCCTCACAACACTACTGATAACTCAAGTCTACATCAGTACAAAATCCTCACAGCAGTAATGATCAAGTCAGCAGCAAGACAAGTCATGTACAAACTCAACGTTATATTTTCGGTCAAAGGTATGGATCATATACAAAATTTTGGCTCAGCGATGCATGATGCTTGAAATATGTTATCATCTAAAATAAAGTCAGCATGTGATATGCTCAAGGGAGACAGTCAAACAAATTTTCTCATGCAAATAATCAGCCACGGAATATTATGGGCGTGTGTGTAGATTTCAGTCTGCATATTAGTATGAAGCTTTGGATGCAAGAAACTCAGTCTTCTTCCACACGTTATCGGAAGAAATTTATGATGCAAGGCTCCTCAATTTTCCTCAGCATGGTATGTGAACAATTTCCGGTCCAAGATACCCAGTCTTTCACAGGAAGATACATTAGTAAAAGCTTCTGACATACGGAAAAAGAATCTTTATCAACAAGCAACCTGAGGAGAAACTTCTCAAGTACGGAAACCCGGCTTCTCCTGCATAATACTCAGGTCAAGCTTCGTGTGTAAGCTATCTAGACTTTTTCTGCACGCTACCCAGACAAAAGCTTTGAGCAGAACTGCAGTTCAAGGATCAGATGTGCAATAATATTGTCAGAGGTACAATGCAGTCAAAACATATGCATACCGCAAGGATCGAGTGTTCGGTGGCATATTCTTCTTATACATATGGTGAGCATGCATCCCTAACCATTTTAGTCACTCATACGAGGTACGACCAAGATCCAACAGATATACCTAAAGGAAAGTATGGATCCCATAGCCTCATGAATCATGCAAATGAAGATAAACATAGATACATTTCATATAATACAAGGATCGAAAAGATCTAGAGATGACATTACAGAATCAACAGTCTTGACAATGGTCATCAAGGTCATTATTCCCGCAACTGACAAGAAGATGTCCTAAAACCTTGTTCACCTTCTTGTATGGTTGGCCTAAACAACAAGCTCTATATAGCTACAAGCCCCGAGTATACGTGACATATGTGCGGACCCAGGTCAGAAAGTAAGCACAAGGAATAATATAAAATATTGCACTAATCACGTCCATGGTCATACGAAGAATCAAGGACAGGTGTGGCCAAGTTATTTCAGTAAGATATCCTAACAAAGAAAATCTTGACCGTTAACGGGTGAGACTGACAGCAAAGGTATGATGATTTTTGCATGACCATCAGGGTCCGGATACCCAAGTCAGTTGGAGGTCATAATTTACATATGGATCCACAAAGACATACTCTCAACGGCCTACTCTATTTTACAAGGATTTCATATCCCGCTGACCCGCTGGGAATTGTTAGTGTGGAAAAATCCAAATGGGTATACCGACAAAATGAGAAAATTAAAAGCTGAATAATCAGCTCAGACACGGTATAATCACCGACGGACTCAAGTACACGGTCAGTCTATCAGGAAAAGCATTTGTCCGGCAGCCCCTGTCGGGCTAGTCTCAAGATGTAAATATTTGAGGTATGACACAGCTATAACTCCATACACCGTTATATTGCTCCTGACAAAAGGCAGTCAGATCTTTGGTACATATCTCATGCTCGAGTCAAAGAAATAAATTAAAATCAGTACCATCTATGAGCAGTCTGATCCTGTTAGAAGATGGCCATGATTAATTCTCAGCATTTATTGAAACCAGAAGGCCTGCATTTATTTGAAGCAACCCCATGACAGAAGTATTAAGGTTTTCATGACAAAAGGAAAGTTTATGCTCGAACTCATTGGATATCACCGCAGATATGGAAGAATCAACGTTAGCAAAAGGATTTGGTGTGTGAGCCAAAAACCCTTCAAAATTTGGGGAAAGGTGAAGCAAACCACCCCAAGCAAATATAATCAAATCATATGAAATTCTCGGGGGAACAATAACTAAAATAAAAAGGATGCCCAAGCTGGAAATGGTTTCCTCAAGTCATACTTGTTCCCTGAGCAACTAAATCTCGAGGACGAGATTTCTTTAAGGGGTAAGAGTTGTAACAGCCTGGTTTTTGGCCCTTTTCTTTTTCTTTTTGATTCATTTAGTTTTTGCTTTGTTTTTCTTTCTGGAGTGGTTCTGTGGCCTTGCCACCTGGGAAATCATCCTCATTCCCCTCCCAAGTGGCTCATCATTCTCAAAACCTTGCCAAGATCATGTCACTTCACTACTTGACCAAACCCTAATTTCTTTTTCTCAGGAATATTCCTTTTTGTATTAAAGGAATAACTCTGTTTGCCCTAGGTTGTGAAGCAACCTATATTTATGTCCACCCAAAAATTCCCAAATAATTCTCAAAATTCCATTGGATCATATGTTGCTCAAATATGCCCAAACTTTCCTGCCCTAGCCCAAGAATAATTCCCCAATAATTATTCTTCATTTCTGTCCAAAGGGGCACTTTGTGAAGGAAGTGCCACCTATCCTTTCCTGATTGCTCCCAAATCTGTTGGGCGTTCTTTTATGTCCAAATAATTGCCTCATGGCAAAATTCAACTTTATTTTCTTAGCCAATCTTCATCAGTGATTTTTCAAAGTTTCTGTCAAACAGAAGCCAGTGTGAAGGAAGTTCTAGCTAGGAGTACCCAAATGAGTTGAAATTTTGCATGCCTCTTCACGTGCTCATATAATTAGCCTCTTTCAAATTTCAGCTCCATACCTTGATCTATATGAGCACATGACCAAATCTTTGATTCTGGCAATATTTTCAGGTTGTGAAGCAAGTGCACTTTATATTGCTTCATTAATTGTGAGAAAATACCAGGTTGTTATCCTACCCAAATAACCCCTCTCCACCAAATTTGGCACCCTTTTCACTCAGCCAATATTTCTCCAAAATTATTGCAAGTTTCTGGTCAGCAAGGATGTTTGTGAAGAAAGTACCATTTTGGTGAATCCAATTGGTATGAAACTTATACAGCATCTTTATATGATCAAATCATCATCATAGGCCAAATTTGAGCTCAAGTTGATGCTCCATGTGAGTGCACCTTCCTGATCTAGTTTCTGGACCATAATGTGAGTTACAAAGCAACTATATTAGTTTGTGCTTCATTATGCTCCAAAACCTCCAGGATTATAGTCCTTCCTAAGCTAATCACCCTAGACAAACCTGTTGGACCTAACCAAGTTACTGCGGATCAACAGTACAAGTTCAAGTTTATTGCAGTAAACTTCAGAGGTTACTTACCTTTTAACCAAAGCGTTTTTAACCAAGCTACCACCGCAGTTGCAACCTCCCTAGGATGGACTAATCCCCAAACATCGCTTGGCATGGCTTGTGGCACTATGTGCACCAGTGCACGCGATGACCACCATTTTAGCACGGCCTGGCCGCGTCCAAAACGACTTCTTGCTCGGGCCCCTCCTCTGTTCGGCGTCTCAGTGAGCACGGGCCTGTCTACCGTGTTCCCTGCATCATCGCCGTCCTCCTGGAGCCATCTCCCCCTCTGTAAGCCCTCCGTCAGCTCTCGTCGCCACACGCCCACGGACGTGTTGTGGCCGACCGAGCATTCAAGGCGTTTGGTTTCTTTCTCCTTTGCGCCCTCGGCCCCTCCTACCCTGTGCACCTCTGTAGCTCGTCCGCACCCACCTTCGTCGCATTCCCGCGCCTCCCCGTGATCGATGAGCGTCGCCAGAGGTTTGCCCGAGCTCGAGCGGCGGCAACCAGCTCAGCACCTCACCCCGCGCCTATTTAAGCAGCCCCAGACCGCGTCTCTCCTCATCCTCGACCTCACCCTCCTCCTAGACCCCGCCCCAGCCTCTCAAACGAGCTCCAGAAGCCCTCTTTGCCTCTGTTGGCCGCCATGCCCGCCACCCCTGCCCTCCTAAGTCCGAGCAAGGCCGAGCCCCATTCTCTTTTCCACCACAACCAGTAGCCTCCGCAAGTCCCCTGGAGCCGCCCCAATACTTCTCCTCCTCCTCTGGTGGTTGTTGGCCGAGAGCCCCGTCGGTGCCCGTCGCCACCGTCCGCTATGTCCTCGCTCCCTCTCATCTCGGTCCTCCCCGGAGCCCGTGCTCTCCGCAGATGGGTGCGGCTACTCCTGCTGAGATCACCCATAGGTCGAGCGAGGCGGGGGATGGCCGGAGCCGGCCGGACGAGCCCCCACGCCGTGACCTCCCTCTGCTCCTCGGGCGCGTCGGGAGAGAAGAAGGAGAGGCCAGGAGGAGGGCATTGACCTCGAGTGGGTCCCGCGGGCCCCACAGGTCAGCCTCTGGATGTTGACCCCGCCCCTGGGCCTCGCCTGTCGGTCTCTCCGCGCTGACCTGGCCGGCCCGCTGACGTGGCTAAGTGGAGGCGTACTCCACAGAGTACGTCTCCGCTTAACAAAAATGTAGTCAGCTTCTTCCTCGGAGGGAAATGCATTTTCTCTTCTAGGAGAGATATTTCCAGAAAATGTGTTTTCAGTTTTTCTGGCTGAGGGCCTGTTTGTGAAGATTTTCTTACAGATAGGTCCCTGGCAGAAAAACTATCACAACTTTTTGCTCACAACTCCAAATGAGGTGAATCCAAAGCCCACTTCTTCATTTCGTCGAGCCCATTCCATTGGAATCATTCTCACTAGGTTTTAACTTTCTGAAAATGACCATTTTTCCCTTGCGCTTAATCAGCCCCTCCGAGAGAGAACGGTTTCTAACGATTCGTTTTGCGAGCTTCTCGCACTTTCTCCCGGTCCTTTCTTCCACCCCAGGCAAGACACACCCTCCATTTGCATGATTGCAATGCAGTCACATGTTTTATTTATTTGAACTAGTTTAATATATTTCATTAGCTATGTATGATTTGTTCATGGCATTTCTCGGAGTATTGTTTTGATCTTGATGTTGCCATGATATTGCCTGGAGTTCTAGGACTTATGTTTTGATGATTATGTGGATGACATGTGCCTTTGGATTCTTAGTGGCTATTATGATTATTTTCATGATGGTATCTGGTATTACTTTGGAGTATTACTTTGGATATCATGTTGCCTTTGGATTATTAGCGGCTAATGTTATTTTCATCATGATGCTAGATGATATTATGTTTTGGAGTATGATGTTGGAGATGATGCTCGCATGTGGATCATAGTTGGATAGTTAGTTCTTGATATTTGAGTAGTAGTTTTATCGTTCTTGGAATCATCATAATAGTAGTGTCATGCTGTCCTTGGAGTATTTTGATATGACGATATTAAGCTTTGTATTATTTGTTGGATTTTGCTATGACTTGGATTATAGGTTGATAGCTGGTATCGGAGTATCAGTTAATACTGTTATATTTTGGGGATAATTTCCGTCATTAAGTTGGTCAGGTGCCACCGAACCGGGCATTTCTAGTGCAACCGCATTTGCCTTTTATGGGAAGGCCCTAATGCGGTCTATTGTCGTGCCTCTTGCCGGTGCCTCCAATGAGGGAAGGTTATGCGCGGGCGCTACCCTGATCAGGTAGGACAGCGTAAGCCTTGTGTGCCCGTAGTTGGTATTGATATCTCTTGTCCCCGTTTGGGACCATTTTGTTTGCCACGACGGTGGCCGTTGGTGCCTTTGGTAGGCACGGGGCCACCCAGGACTGAACCCAAAGGGGGTGTTGGTCAGAGTGGCCAGGAGAGTGTCATGGCAGTAGATCGGTTTTGTCGGAATGCCGTTGGTCCACCCGAATGGGAGTGCGAGGCCATGGGTTTCGTGGTGTGGGTAAAGTGCGCTACCTCTGTAGAGTGTGTGTGTTTAATCTATCGATAGCCGCGTCCTCAGTCAATGGGCACAAGTTCGTACGAGGTCACACCGTTCGATCAACACTCACATGACGGAATGACTTATAGGTGATTTATATGTTGATATTTTGGGTAGTATAGATTGGCAGGATGTTGATGATGATGTTGGAGACCAAGTGTTGGTCATGGTAGTGATCGCCGGAAAGATCACCATTTGATACAAAGTGTTGGTCATGGTAGTTGAGGGAGTCCTGGATTAGGGGTTGTCCGGATAGCCGGACTATACCTTCGGCCGGACTCCTGGACTATGAAGATACAAGATTGAAGACTTCGTCCCGTGTCCGGAAGGGACTTTCCTTGGCGTGGAAGGCAAGCTTGGCGATATGGATACGTAGATCTCCTACCATTGTAACCGACTCTGTGTAACCCTAGCCCTCTCCGGTGTCTATATAAACTGGAGGGTTTTAGTCCGTAGGACGAACAACAATCATACCATAGGCTAGATTCTAGGGTTTAGCCTCTCTGATCTCGTGGTAGATCTACTCTTGTACTACCCATATCATCAATATTAATCAAGCAGGACTTAGGGTTTTAACTCCATCGAGAGGGCCCGAACCTGGGTAAAAACATCGTGTCCCTCTTCTCCTGTTACCATGCGCCTAGACTCACAGTTCGGGACCCCCTACCCGAGATCCGCCGGTTTTGACACCGACATTGGTGCTTTCATTGAGAGTTCCTCTGTGTCGTCACTTTTAGGCCCGATGGCTTCTCCGATCATCAACAGCGATGCAATCCAGGGTGAGACTTTACTTCCCGGATAGATCTTCGTATTTGGCGGCTTTGCACTGCGGGCCAATTCGCTTGGCCATCTGGAGCAGATCGAAAGCTACGCCCCTGGCCATCAGGTCAGATTTGGAAGTTTGAACTACACGGCCGACCTCCGCGGAGACTTGATCTTCGATGGATTCGAGCCGCAGCCGAGCGCGCCGCACTGTCACGATGGGCATGATCTAGCTCTGCCATCGAACAGTGCCCTGGAGGCCGCACCCGCATCAGCTCCGACCCTTAATTCGGAGCCAACTGCGCCAATCGAGGATGGGTGGTTGGACACCGCCTCAGTGGCTGCAATCTCTATGGAGATCGAGCCGAACACCAGCCCTATTCTTTGCAAAGCCCGTGACTTCAAGGAGCCGGACTCCTCTCCAGACTCCGAGCCCTTCGCGCCCTACCGATCGAACCCGATTGGGTGCCGATCATGGAGTTCAACGCCGCGGACATCTTTCAGAACTGGCCCTTCGGTGATATTCTGAATTCACTAAAATCCCTCTCCTTATCAGGAGAGCCCTGGCCGGACTATGGTCAGCAAGGTTGGGATGCGGATGACGAAGAAATTCAAAGCCCACCCACCACCCACTTCGTAGCCACTGTCGATGATTTAACCGACATGCTCGACTTCGACTCCGAAGACATCGACGGTATGGACGCCGATGCAGGAGACGATCAAGAAACAGCGCCTATAGGGCACTGGAAAGCTACCTCGTCGTATGATATATACATGGTGGACACCACAAAACAAGGCAATGGCGATGGAACAGCGGAGGATTGACCCCTCCAAGAAGCAGCCTAAGCGCCGGCGTCAGCGGCGCCGCTCTAAATCCCGCCAAGGCAAAAATGGTGATTCCGGCACGAGAGATAACAACACCCCGGACAGTGCCGAAGACAATCACCTCCAGCAAGATTCAGCATAGGAGGATGGAGAAGCCAGCCCTCATGAGAGAGCGGCAAACAGAGAGGTCGAGGACGATAATTATATGCCTCCCTCCGAAGACGAGGCAAGCCTCGACGACGCCGAATTTGTCGTGCCAGAGGATCCCGTCGAACAAGAGCGTTTCAAACGCAGGTTTATGGCCACGGCGAGCAGCCTCAAGAAAAAACAGCAATAGCTTAGAGCTGATCAAGATTTGCTAGCCCACAGATGGACTGAAGTCCTTGCGGCCGAAGAGTATGAACTCAAACGCCCCTCCAAGAGCTACCCAAAGCGCAGGTTGCTACCTCGATTAGAGGAGGAAGCACCTAAACCTACATCACCAGCGCATGATGCGGCAGACCGGCCACCCCGTGGCCGCGATAGAGAGGCCTCTTGGCCCTCCACTTAAGCCGCACCCCGCGCTGCTCAAGAAATACCAAGGCACGGGAAAATGCGCTAGACCTGCGAGATATATTGGTGGACAAGGCAAGGCAAACAAGATCGATCTACGGATCGCGTGGGCGCCCCATAGCACAATACGGTAATCGTCACTCCGGATACAGTAAATACGGCCGAGCCGAACATAGTAGACAAAGCTCGTTTGAGATGCGTCGTGATATAGCCCAATACAGAGGCGCCGCACACCCACTATGCTTCACAAATGAAGTAATGGATCATCAAATCCCCGAGGGTTTCAAACCCGTGAACATCAAATCATACGATGGCACAACAGATCCTGTGGTATGGATCGAGGACTATCTCCTTCATATCCACATGGCCCGCGGTGATGACCTACACGCCATCAAATACCTCCCACTCAAGCTTAAAGGACTAGCTCGGCATTGGCTTTACAGGTTGCCAGGAGAATCAATTGGTTGTTGATAGGACCTGGAAACCGCATTCCTCGACAATTTCCAGGGCACTTATGTGCGACCACCAGATGCCGATGACCTTAGCCACATAATTCAGCAGCCAGAGGAATCGGCCAGACAATTCTGGACACGGTTGCTAACCAAGAAAAATCAAATCGTCGACTGTCCGGACGCAGAGGCCCTAGCAGCCTTCAAGCATAACATCCGCGATGAGTGGCTTGCACGGCACCTAGGACAGGAAAAGCCAAAATCTATGGCAGCCCTCACGGCACTTATGACCCGCTTTTGCGCGGGAGAAGACAGCTGGCTAGCTCATAGCAATAACATGACCAAGAGCCCTGGTAATTCGGATACCAAGGACAGCAGTGGCAGGTCGCGTCGCAACAAGAAAAAGCTGCGCATTAACGGCGACAATGCTGAGGATACGATAGTTAATGCCGGATTCAGAGGCTCTAAAACCGGTCAGCGAAAAAAGCCATTCAAAAGAAATACTCTGGGCCCGTCCATTTTGGACCAAATACTCGACCGCTCATGCCAGATACATGGCACCCCCGAAAAACCAGCCAATCACACCAACAGGGATTGTTGGGTGTTCAAGCAGGCAGGCAAGTTAAATGCCGAAAGCAGAGACAAGGGGCTACATAGCGATGACGAGGAGGAGCCCCGGCCACCGAACAATAGTGGACAGAAAGGTTTTCCCCCACAAGTGCGGACGGTGAACATGATATACACAATCCACGTCCCCAAGAGGGAGCAAGCATGCACTAAGGGACGTATACGCGATGGAGCCAGTCGCCGCAAAGTTCAACCCATGGTCTTCCTGCCCGATCACTTTTGATCGAAGGGACCACCCCACTAGCATCTGTCATGGCGGATTTGCCGCATTGGTTCTAGACCCAATTATTGACGGATTTCACCTCACTAGAGTCCTTATGGACGGCGGCAGCAACCTGAACCTGCTTTACCAGGATACAGTGCAGAAAATGGGCATCGATCCCTCGAGGATTAAACCCACTAAAACGACCTTTAAAGGCGTCATACCAGGTGTAGAGGCCAACTGTACACTTGAAGTGGTCTTCGGATCTCCGGATAATTTCCGAAGCGAGGAGTTAATCTTCGACATAGTCCCGTTCCGCAGTGGCTATCACGCACTGCTCGGGCGAACCGCATTTGCCAAGTTCAATGCGGTGCCGCACTACGCATACCTCAAGCTCAAGATGCCAGGCCCTCGAGGAGTCATCACGGTTAATGGAAACACCGAACGCTCTCCCGAACGGAGGAGCATACGGCGGCTATCGCAGCGGAAGTACAAAGCAGCCTCTCAAGGCAATTTTCCAGTCCGGCCATTAAACGTCTGGACACCGTCAAGCGCGCCCAGAGTAACCTACAACAAGACCGCCTGGCACGTTCCGAGAAAGCGTAGCAATGCGGCCCCAACCCCAGCCCTCGCGAACTTGCGAAACCAGTGTTGCGCGTACATAACTACGCTCTGGAAATACCATGGGCAAAGGGGGAGGGGCACCATCAGGGCACGCCCGAAACATGGCTTAAACCGCACTAGGGGCTGCCGACTTCTTCATTTTCTCTTACTTTCAGGACTCCACTCTTCGGAAGGCCTGTCCGGCAGTACAACTGCCGCACAAACGATACAACAACCAGGGGAGCAGAAAGCTATGCCACACTATGGAACTCTAAGGTGGTCTCTATAACGAGCAGTATACATGTTTCACATACCATTCCGTAGCCCTCCCCTGGAAAGGACATGTTAAATAGTCCCATCTTTTTCTTATTGCACTATTTGTATCGTTCTGCTTTGATCGCAGCTTTTTTAAATAAACAATGCATAGCTTCTGTCTATTATTGCATTACTCTTTTTTACAAATATATGTTCATTAATGACATGTTGCACCCGTACACTTTGGTATGGCCAATACGCCAGGGGCTTAAGTACCCCACAATACAGTGTGAGAAGTCCGAACACTTTCACAAGTGCGGCACCCCGAACTTATAGCATTATATGCATCGGCTCCAAATCATGTCTTGGGTCAATAGTTGGGTTTGCCCGGCTCCTATGTTTTGGTACCTTACGTTCTGTTATATTGGCTAAGGTAGCACTAGGAGAACTATTGCGATTGTGCCCCAGTTGAGCTGGGCTAAGCACCTCAGTAGAGAAAGCTAAAACTGACCGTCATGATGAGGCGAGAGCTGGTCGCTGTTCGAGAGGTTTTCAAGTCCCTAAAGACGTATGCCGCTTAGAGCAAGGAGTCGGCTTTGTCCGGCCTAGGCGTGGATAGCGCCCCGAACTCGGTCCTCCGAACACTAGGGGCTTCGCCGAGATTTAAAATTATAGAATTCTATGGCTAAGTGAGAGTGTTCAAGCATTATAGTCTGATTGCCTTGTTCGTTGTGTTGAGCGCCTCCCTTGAAGGACCCAAGAATGGGAAAAAGAGCGCTCATGTTTATCCCGAACACCCCAGCACTCGTGGCATGGGGGCAGAAGCCGACGACTCGTCATCTCTCGAATTTGATAAACGGCTGCACAGAAGGTAATATTTTAAATTCAAAAGCGTTGCTTAGCGCATATGAACAAGTTTTCAGCGTACATGATCACAAATGCGAGTTTACTCAAAAATTACATCTTTGGAGCATTCGTCCGCTATAAGGCGGGCACCCTTCAGGACGCCCTCATAATACGCTTCCAGGACGCGATGCTCCTTGCCCGGCGGCGGCCCGTCCTTCACTAGCTTCTCCGCATCCACCTTGCCCCAGTGCACTTTAGCATGGTCAAGCGCCCTATGGGCACCTTCGATGCAGACGGAGTGCTTGATTACTTCAAGCCGTGGTCAGGCATCCACCAGCCGCATCACCATCCCGAAGTAGCTCCCAGGCAGAGACTCTCCAGGCCAAAGCCGAACTATGAGGCCCTTTATGGCCTGTTCGGCCACCTTGTGGAGCTCGACCATTTGCTTCAGCTGGTCGTTCAAAGGCACCAGGTGTCCGGCCTCAGCATACTGAGACCAGAACACCTTCTCCTCGAGCTCCCCTCCTTGGCTCGATAATAGGCGGTGGCATCAGACACACTGTGGGGCAAATCTGCGAATGCTCCTGGAGAGCTCCGGACTCGGGTAAGTAACAAGCAATTCACTTTCACGTGCTTGCTTTGCATAATGAATGCCTTACCCGCTGCTATCTTCTTCATCGCTTCAATTTCTTGGAGGGCTTTCTGGGCTTTGGCCTTGGCAGACTTCGCGCTTTCGAGGGCTGCCGCAAGCTCAGACGCTTGCGTCTTTGAGTCAAGCTCCAAACCCTCATATTTTTTCACGAGAGCCTGGAGCTCTTTCTGCACCTCCTCCACCCGCGCCTCCTACTTCCCTCTCTCTATGCGCTCTGCGGCCACTCTGTTTTCGGCCTCGGATAGTGCTTTCTTAAGGGTTGCCACCTCGGTCATGGCCCCTATAATAGCACGTTGATCCTGTCATTTTTTGCAACCACATCTTCTCTATATACTTGCACAAGGTATTACTTACCTTCCTTCTCCTCGAGTTGCCTCTTGGCATGGCCGAGCTCGTTCTCGGACAACGCAAGGTTTTGCTTGAGCTTATCCACCTCCGCAGTCAGTGCGGTGGAGGCCAGCAGCGAAGCCTGCATATGCATATTGACTTGATTATGTTAGACTCCTGTGAATGTTATTAGATCCTCTATTCGGCTTTTCTTTCCGAACACCGAACAGACCATCAAGGGCTACTGTCTATGCGGTAATATTTGTACATATTCTTTACTTACCTCAAAGCCTGTTAGAAGGCTGGCACAGGCTTCAGTCAGTCCGCTCTTGGCGGACTGAACCTTCTGGATCACCGCACTCATAATAGTGCGGTGCTCCTCGTCGATGGAGGCGCCGTTAAGCACCTCCAGCAGATTGTCTGGTGCCTCCGGTTGGACGGAGGTCGCCGGCTCAGTAGGCTTGCTCCTCTTGGAAGGAGGCTGCCTACCGGAGTCCGGAACCGTTGAAGGTTCCGGCGCGGTGTCCGGCTCAAGGCCAGACTTGGAGCCCTTGGGGGTTCTATCCCCTTTACGCCTGGAGTGCGGGAGGTCGCCTTGCGGCGCCTCCAGGACCACCTCCTCCTGGCTTGGAACCTATTGGGACGCCACCTCAGCGTCATCCGTAGGATGGGGGGAGGTAGCCGTCGGAAGCGAATTCACATCCGGCGAATCCAGGGAACCGCTCGACGACACGTCGAGCCGGTCTTTGGGTGGACTGCATAAACATGTTCGATGTAAGGAAAAGCTGTGCAATGGGGGAATACTATGAATCACTCTGGTATCCAGATACTTACGATCTCGCCAGGGGCTTGGCCCTGTGCGGCCACTCCTCTTCGCCGTCGTCGGTGTTGGTGGAGTAGTCCGGAGGAGGGGTCTTCCCCTTCTTGGACCCTTCGGCCTCCCCAGTTGGGGCGGCCTTCCTTTTCATCCCTCCCCCCGCTGGAGGGGGAGAGGTCTGTTCTTCCTCCTCCTCGTCTTCACGGGAGGAGTGCGTCTTGGAGTCGTCGGATGATGAATCCGACACCTCCAGGTGCCAGGTACTCTTTCGACTCCCCATGGCCTTCTTCTCCGGCACCACATAGGGTGCCGGAACCAGCAGCTTCGCCAAGCGAGCGTCCGCTGGGCCTTCGGTCAAAGGAGCCGGACAGTTGATCTGTCCAGACGTCTCCTGCCAATCTTGTCAAAGGCAAGGGAGTTTAGATCCCGCATGGAGTCAAACTATGAAAAACTAATACCCTGTAAAAGGTAAAAACAGCTTACCGCACTAACATGACGCTGCGAGCTGAATCTGCGATCCTCGGTAGCGGATGCGGGGGCCTCGGCGACCTTGAAAAGCACCTTCCAGGCATCTTCTTACGTCGTGTCAAAGAGCCTTCTCAGAGTTCGGTGATGCGCTGGGTCGAACTCCCACAGGTTGAAAGCCCGTTGTTGACACGGGAGGATCCAGCGGACGAGCATAACCTCGACTACGTTGACAAGTTTGAGCTTCTTGTCCACCAGGGTTTGGACGCATGTTTGGAGTCCGGTCAGCTCTCCTTTTTTACCCCACGACAGGCCCGTCTCTTTCCAGGAGGTGAGCCGTGTAGGGGGTCCAGATCGGAACTCGGGGGCTGCAACTCATTCAGGGTCGCGCGGCTCGGTGATGTAAAACCACCCCGATTGCCACCCCTTTAGGGACTCCACGAAGGAGCCCTCGAGCCATAGGATGTTGGGCATCTTGCCCACCATGGCGCCTCCGCACTCCGCCTGGGTGCCGAGCACCACCTTCGGCTTGACATTGAAAGCCTTGAGCCATAGGCCGAAATGGGGGCGGATGCAGAGGAAAGCCTCGCACACGACGATAAACGCCAAGATGTTGAGGACAAAGTTCGGGGCCAGATCGTGGAAATCCCGGCCATAGTAGAACATGAGCCCCCAGACAAATGGGTGGAGAGGGAAGCCCAGTCCGCGGAGGAAATAGGGGAGGAACACTACCCCCTCATGGGGCCTTGGGGTGGGGAGGAGCTGCCCCTCTTCAGGAAGCCGGTGCGCAATGTCGTTAGACAAGTATCCGGCCTTCCTCAGTCTTTTGATGTGTCCCTCCCTGACGGAGGAGACCATCCACTTGCCTCCCGCTCCGGACATGGCTGGAGAAGGTTGAGGTGGGGTGTGCGGACTTGGGCGCTGGAGCTCGAGTGCGCGGAAATGGATAGGCAAAGGAGGAAGAAGGCGTGGATGAAAAGGTGGATCCTTATCCCCTTATATGGGCGGATGCGACTATGCGTCCCCACCAGCCTGGTAAAACTCGCTTATCTCCCAAGCGCCGTAATCAATGGCGCGGTTGGGTTACCCACGCCCGTATTGACGAGAATCCCGGAATAAGGGGACACGATCTCTGCTTTGACAAGATGTGCCAAGGAAACCGCCTCGCTAAACGCGTTGAGGTGGGACAGTAAAACGATTCGAATAAAGACTTGGCCGTGGTGTGATGTCACGCTACGGAATACGTTAGCAGATTGGATTTGTGTAAATATTAATCTCTCTATGGCAATATGTGGAAACTTATTTTGCAGAGCCGGAAACTACCTTTGTGTTCAAAATCTTCTATGAAGTACTTGGAGGAGGAACCCGCCTTGCAATGCCGAAGAAAATCTGCGCGCCGGACTCGTCGTCATTGAAGCCTGGTTCAGGGGCTACTGTGGGAGTCCTGGATTAGGGGGTGTCCGGATAGCCGGACTATACCTTCGGCCGGACTCCTGAACTATGAAGATACAAGATTGAAGACTTCGTCCCGTGTCCGGAAGGGACTTTCCTTGGCATGTAAGGCAAGCTTGGCGATATGGATACGTAGATCTCCTACCATTGTAACCAACTCTGTGTAACCCTAGCCCTCTCCGGTGTCTATATAAACCAGAGGGTTTTAGTCCGTAGGACGAACAACAATCATACCATAGGCTAGCTTCTAGGGTTTAGCCTCTCTGATCTCGTGGTAGATCTACTCTTGTACTACCCATATCATCAATATTAATCAAGCAGGACGTAGGGTTTTACCTCCATCAAGAGGGCCCGAACCTGGGTAAAAACACCGTGTCCCTCGTCTCCTGTTACCATCCGCCTAGACGCACAGTTCGGGACCCCCTACCCAAGATCCGCCGGTTTTGACACCGACAGTAGTGATCACCAGAAAGATCACCGTTTGAGACCAAGTGTTGGTCATGGTTGTGATCGCCGGAAACGTCACCCTTTGGTTACAAGGTAACCCCATCCAAGACCACGAGGTTGGTCCGTTTGTGATCCGTGAATGATCACCATTTGGTTTTGAGCACGAGGTGATCGAGATGGTATACTGCTTGACCGGTTAGCCAAGAGAAATATAGTTGTGGAGATCTGAGATGGTGATTTATCAGTATTGTATTAGTTTCATACCATGCTTAGTAGTTGTTTCATCATAATAGTTGTTAATTTAATTAACCTGTTAAATGCTATGTGATTGTCTTGGTTGTTGTGAGCTTGCAAGTACATACAATGTACTGACCTGTCGTGTCATGCCAGATTGTAGGTGATGCCGTGATTGCTTGATTGTTTGTCGAGGTGCCCATGCGTGCGAGCTAGATCGTGTCCCAGCCAGAGTCCCTGCGGAGTGGAGTTCACCACCTTTGTCGTTGTTCCGCTGCTAGAAGTATTCCGCTGCTACGAGCTGTTCTGCTGCTAGCGTAGAGCAAGTGTAGAATCCCAGGCATAGTGTCGCCATGCTGATGTGCTTCTTTGTAACATCAGACCCTTGTATTATTATTCTTGTAATAAGAGCTGATTTGTTCTATGTCAAGCAGTGCCGTATTCCAGAGACTTCTCCTCGATCTATGGGCTGGAATACGGGGCATTCCGGTTTCTCTGACCAGGGTGCCACAGGCCCCCGGACATCCGTCCTTTTACGGACGTCCGTAATCTGTAGTTTCAGTCTTCGGCTGATTTTTGTTTCGGCCATAACTAATTCATCCGAACTCCGATTTTGACGTTCTTTAGCTCGTTTTGAAGCTCTTGACATCCCCCTTTCCACAAAAATACCACCAACATCTTTTGACTCCATCAATGTTTGTAAAATTTGGCAACTTTGCCTAGGCCTTCCACCACATCATCCGCTACAACACCACCGACTTCCGCAACCTAACCCATCTTGATCCCCATTGCATATGTGGATGATTAAGTAGTGATTCGAGTCTCCTAAGGTGTTTCGGCTACTTCGGGACAATTGCTTCCTCATCGACCACCATCACCACTTCCGCATAACCTTGCCCACCATACACTTCCACCACCCAACATAACCAAATTTTGTTTGACGTTGTTTGAGTTGTGTGTTGGGTCTCCTAAGGTGTTTCGGCTACTTAGGGACGGTGACCCCAACTTTGACATCGTGTATAGTACACCACCTTACCATTTCCGCATTGCCTACTCACAAAACCCATCATTGCATTTCCGCAATCCCATCGAGCTTCCGCAACCACCACCGCATTCCTGCTACCACCATTTGACATTTGAGATTTTGAGTTCACGGTTTTTCCGTTTCCTAAGGTGTTTCGGCTACATAGGGACCAGTCTCCATCATCTTGGTATCTCCATCAAGATCACCGCCACTCATCATCACCAAGGACGGTAACCTCCATATCATCTTGGTATTGTGGTATCCCTCCATTGTATATTCCCTTGCCATTGCATTGATAACCCCTAGCCCATTTTGTGTCACTTACTTATCGAGACTAGCCTTTAAGTATTGCCGGCAACGAAACTTGTGCACATTAGTGGTCTACACCTTCCATTGCATACATACCATACCATATCATATTGGTATCATTTCATCCCTTGTGCCACAAGTTTGTTCTCGTATATACCCAATTGCTATCTTGGTTTGTGCATTTCACATTGTGGCCATATACAAAAAAAAGAAAGAGAATAAGCTTTTAAGAAAAAAGAGAAAGAGCAAATAAGCTTGTAAGCAATAGCCATAGCATCCTATCACATTGCATAAGATTGTCATATCCGATCATTTTGGATCATCTTGAGAAAAACCAGGAACCATACATACATAGCATACTTGGGATAGAAAGTTCATACATTTTGCATCTTATAGGTTGTGCACAAGTGTCGTATCCGCATATAGAGCAATCCTGCTAGCGTCTCTCTTGAGTTGTGCAACACGAGCATTTTCCGTGGATTCCACATTTTTTGCTCATTACTTGGTTGCACGACCCCGTTTATCTATCCATGTGTGCATTTCCGTGTACGACATATTGCTATTGGTCTACTTGTTACACTTGCGAATTTGTGAATCTCTTTCAACTTTATTGACTCTTGCTAACATTTTGCATTAAATTTTTTGTGCCACTATCCTCATCGAGCTCCACCATAAGCCTTATTTGTGTAGGTGTGAGAAATCGACAAGATCGGTACCAATTGTACTATTTCCTTGTTACACTATCGAGTGATCATTGATCCATCTTCAACATCGGTCAAGGTACATTTGGTATAGTTCTTATCTTTCTCCCACTCATATTTGCTCGAGTCTTGTGATGGATAGGCAAGGCATTTCATCTTCGGTCTACAACAACAACGACGAGTTCGATGCATGAACAACACCAACGACGCCAAGATGCAAGCTCAAATGGAGGAGATGAAAGCCCTCATCAATTCCTACAAGCGATCTTCCTCATCTTTGAGAAGACGGTCAAGAGCACATATCTCCGAGCTACCATCTCCGGCAAAATCACATCGGCATCGACACCATCACCAACAAGGATGTGAAGGTCAAGAGCTTAACACCAACAATCGCTCAACGACTTCACCATCTCCCTTGGCATCTTCGCCAAGCGACTTCAAGGCATCTTTGCCTATGGACATACGACATCTTCGCCCACAAGCACTTCAAGAGAAGCCCCCAAGCTCAAGTCCGCGACTTCACGAGCTACTACGACCTCGACATCGAACATGAGATTCCTTTCTATGGGACTCTAGAACCCGAGGAGTATCTCGAGTGGGAGCGTTTGATGGACGACTACCTCAAGCTACATCAAGTTCCTCCCGACGATCAAGTGAAGTGTGCCACAAGGAACTTCCACGACTACGCGTCGACATGGTGGCTTCACACACCTTCGGAGACCTACAACATGAGTTGGCCCAAGACGAAGAGAGCTTTGCAGCGCGAGTTCGTGCCTCCAACCTACACGGAACAACTTCTACGCCAATTGGAGAACACCACCCAAGGATCCAAGTCCATCGATGAGTACTTCAAGGAGATGAAGAAAGCCTTGCGAAGAGCCAGCGTGGACGACCCCATTTCGATGAAGTTCCATTTCATGATGGGATTGCACAACGACATCTCCAAGACAGTCTCCCTCGACGACAACTACATTGGTGCTCTCAAGGCGGAACAAGAACTCATGAAGGCCAAGGCTTCTCCACCCCAAGCACACTTCTCACCAAGCTCCAAGATGGCGAGCATGAGGATAGTACCACCAAGATGTCCAATCCCGACGAGCTCCAAGACGATGCTCCCAAGTTCGACTTCACCGCCATACCTCTTTGTGGCATTAACGATGCCGAGTCTACCATGACTCTTTTTCAAGACGATGCGGCGACGAGTATGACTACGGAGACCCTCAAGGTCCAAGCTTTGGAGGCATGCGACATGGTTACGAGCATGGAGGATGCTTCCATCTTAGGAGGCGAGATTGATGATGTGCCATCTTCGGCCTTCATCCACGGCGACGACAACGAGATGGTTGAGCATGGGATTTCCCCTTCGACCACGGCGACATATGATGACTTGAGTGACTTTAGCCACCATATTGAGAGCGAGAGTGACTTCACCACTAGCCCCATATATGATGTGTCTCCACAATTCCCATGTGAGTAGAGCCACAACCCCCACCTCTTGAGTGAGATGCGTGACTCCACCATACGTGAGTTTGAGCGCACCTATTTTAAGGGAGTGAGTGAACCACCACATAGAGAGAGTGTGATAGTTGATAGGGAATGTGAGGCCATTTGCATTTCTAACAACTTGACCTCTACCTCTATTGTGTCTTCTCATTTGGTGCTAGGTCCCATATATGATGACAGCCGATTCGCGATGACTACGTCCTCCCTTTGGACAAGACGATGGCCATGGTGGAATATGATGCACCCCCCACATGGTTCCACCAAGATGAAGATGACCACCATTTGGTATTTCCCACCTCACCTACACCACATGAGTGGAATGACAAAGGTAACATAGGTGAAGGTGATGCTCTAGTCCCACTGGTGGACATTCTTGACATTGATTGCTCGCATGATGTTGATCAACCTATTACCATGCTTCATGCTAGTGTGACTTCCCCATGCGATGATTTACCCATTTATGATGAGTATGATGATTGCCATGTGGAGTCTATTAATTGTGATGCCATGTTAAATAGGATTTATTGTGGTAATTCTCTCGGTCACATCATGTTTGCCCATCCGCTTGACTTGTCATATGCTATGCATGAGATCAATCATATGTCATATTTGCAATCTCTTCATAGTGACTATGCATATGCTATTAAAATAAACCCAAATTGCACATATGGCATAGATGACAAGCCTATGGTTATTGGCATTTGTTTCTCTTGTGATGATATTGACATGCTACCTTTGCATCATTTATCTCATATGCCATTCCATAACCACCTAGCTTCGGATATGCATTGTTTTGGATGTTGTCCATTTTCTCCGTATGATGTTTCCAATATTGCTCATGAGGAGACCCCATAGTTTCCTCATACATTTTAGGAGATTTTGATTCATCCCATTCATTGCATGATCCCAATACTTGTGTGCATAATATGCTCCCCTTGAATAAAAATGCTATTGTTCTGCCTTATACTTGTATGCTCAATTTGCATCCCCATCATGTTATACACAATAACTATTCTTTCATGATGGATGACATGTTCCTATACCATGCATCAAATTTCTTTGAGCGATGCTTATTTTGTACTAACTCTCACGTGCACATACACATCATGATGGATGATGTGTACATTTACCACACACACAATTTCTTTGGTTTGTGTTTCTTTTGTGTAGGTACCATGAATACTTGCCAACCTCGCAATCCCACGAGTTGACAAAACAGCTCTAGAGAGCAACGATGAATTGGGATCCCATGGATTGTCTTTCCCACTGCTCTCTTCGTGCAATGACTTTGCGCATTTCTTCTACATGACCCTCACTTGGCTATGGGTTATTGTCCATTACATAATATATGCCCATCTTGCCATGTTCACTTTGCATGATATGCTCATTACTATGCCTTTGCCATGCATTCGTGACCCATGCTTTGCATTACACATGATGATTGATTCTCATACTTGTATGTGTATTTGCAAGCTTGGTGGAGATATTGCTTGTTATTGCCATATTTGCTTTGTGCCCCATTCCTATGATGATACTATGATCTTTCTTTGTGTTCGTGCTTGCGATATGTTATGTGCATTGCCTATGCCTATTATTTGCTCTCATGACATGATTGCCATGATTTATTCTAGTATGTTGCATCTTCGCACTACTAGCTTCCATGACTTGATTACTATGTTTGCTTGCCCTGTTGCATCACCGATGACTCAAACTTGCTCATTTCATGCGGTTGATGACACCCATCTACATGCTTTGCACATGATTGTTATTGTTTTTTTTCATATATCTCCATGTGTTTCCTCTCTCATGCTAGATGATTTGCCATGTATTGAGTGCAATTATGCTTTTAGTCTTGATAATGAGTTTGCCCCCATAGCATTCTCACATACATTTGGAGATTTTGACATTTTTCTTGTGAAGCATGCTTGTCTTGCCTCTTTGCACCGTATACCTAGTGCCATGAATATAGCCATTGTTGCATCATATTATTCATGCACTTGTGCTTCTAATGGTTATGTGCAAGAGAAGAGAACCATCATGATGGATGATGTGTTTACCTACCATGTGCATATGTTCTTTGATTTGTTTTGTGCATGTGTAGGATACTTGGACTTTGTGTCAACTTCCATGTCACGTGAGTTGACAATCTGAGCTCTTGAGAGCGAACCACCTCCTACTACGACGATTCTACATCGCATTTTCTTATACTTCGGCATTGTGAAGAATGCACAAGGACACGCCTTCAAGGTGACATCTTTCTTGAACATGGATATTACGGATCATTCTACTTGTGTTGCTTGCACCATGAGACTTATTGGTCATCTTGGACCACTTCATTGCGCACATGTTAGAGATCTTGCTTCACCTTGCCATTTTCGAAATTCAATACATCATGATATATATTCCTTGTGTGTTGCATCCAATTCTTGGATTACTTGCTCCTATCACATGCTTGGTTGCAACAATGTCATTTCTTCACATATGCCATGTCCCATCGATTGCTACATGCTTGCCTTGATTGCCTCACACATGATGAACAATTGCTCTTTCCATTGTGTTGAGTGCCACACTATATTCACTACACCCTATGCATGTTATGCTTGGATTGCCTTGCACTTGACCCATGTGTTTAGACACTTCATTTCTTTTGGTGTTGTGAATGATTCCTATGCCTACCATACACCTTTCATTGAGCGCTTTGCCCATATTTTCTATGATCCTGAGGTAGATGCTTATTCACTTGTCCAACATATTTGCATCACTACCTCACATTTACATGCATGTCCCCATGATATCTTTGCTTGTCCTCAATTTATGTGCTTATATGCCATGTCACAATCCTTTGTGAAACCATACGCTTTGCATGATGATGACACATGTTTGGTGAATCACCTCTTGAATGCCGGGTTTTGCACTAATGCTAACCACATTTATTTTTCCAAGTGATTGTTGTCCTTGCTCATTTTGAAGGAATCACTAGCCGGTGTGATATTGGAGAGTGCCCACTTCAAGCTTGAAGATGATGACTACTTGGTGAACGTCCGCTTCTACACGGCGAAGCCATCGCTTTTCCATGGTGATTTGGTTTTGATCCGAGGTCGGAACTTTCCCAAGGGAGGGGAGATGATGCGGAGCATCCTGCGGACATCACCATGTCAAGAGTCCGTTTGGCAAGTGACACGTGTGACATCTACTTCACATACACAAAGGTGAATCATCTCCTTTACACATGCCCACTTGACCCATTAGAGGATGGTATACTACTTGACACCCCTCTCGTGTGCAGCATAGGTATTGTCGGAACTTCACGGATGATGAGGAGGAGTGCAAGCGCCAAGGAACACCTACACCATCCGCGAGGGAAGCATGGAAGAGAAGACGGAAGAAGGAGTTGCAGAGTCTACAGCGACTGGACGACCGGAAGCCATCGGACGTCTGACCCTCTATAGCCGTCGGACGACCGACGAACACCAGACATCTGACAAGTCCCAGGCACTGGACGTCCGACGCTTACCGGAAATACGGTGCCACCGATTCCGAAGCAAAATGACGGACTTCCGACGCCCGCCGGACGTTCAGTCCCCCTCGAGCCGTCGGACGTCCGACAACGACCGGACGTCTGGTAACCGCCTATGCGCAGCCGCGGCTTTTGGCCTTGTATCCCTTCACACTTACCCTTTCGCCCATTTAGACTATAAATACCCCCTACCTCCTCCTAGCTTGAGTTAGCAAAGTAGTAGCTCATTAGAGATAGAGCTTTGCTCATCCATTACGGATCTACTCCACTAGAGAGACAGTGGCCCCTCTTCGGAGAAGATCCCCTTTGATTCAAGACCCCATCAAGACCTCCTTTGGAGAAGAACCGGTTACCATGTATCGTCCCTTGTTGCTCGTGGATCATGTATCTCCCTTTGTGTTCATGGATCTAGCGCATGTGTGATCTATCTTGTTGGTTTTAGTGTTTCTCTCGTGTTTCCCCTCGTGTTCTTCATGTTCATCGCGGGATCCACTCCTTTCGTGAAAGATCAGTCGTATAGGGTTCCACCCTACATCAACATATCCACCGCCATCATGATAATCCGAGTCCACCTCCATCACAAATTCGCCACCAGTCCGTGTCCCACTGCCCTACATATGTCCGCCACTAGTCCGAGTTTCCACCAGATTCATCTCCGCCACCAGTCCTAGTCCGAGTCCAGTATTTGTTGCTTTGTTTTCGATTTCCAGATCACGCCATACTCCGAGTCGTGACAGAGTAGGACTCCCGAACTTTCGTGCTACCCGCAGTAGAAAAATAGTTCCAGTTTAAAAAAAACTAAGTCTGGAAAATTCTGGCTAGGGTGTTTCTAGACCATTTGTAGACTTTTTTGAAAAAAAATTGTTGCGGAGCTAAAAAAGAGAGGAAAAAAGTGAAAAAAAGAAAAAAAAAATAGAGCGTGCTCCTCCCTTGTTTACGTGCAGCATCGTGATTTTGTTAGTGTTCTAGGCTCGCGTCTCTTGCATGGTCTAGCCTAGGACCAGCACAGTACCGTCGTTGAGCGTTTATTCAACTTTGCATCTCTGAATTGATTGCTGACCCTTTTTGCTACCATATTATAAGCCTTCCCAGCTCCACACACATCTACGTCGTGCGTTTGACTCTCCCTGGTAATCGCCCTATCCAAGCTTTGAGAGTTTTGACTACGACGGTTGCTGATCACCGCCTCCTGCTGGGTAAGAACTGGTAAGAATTTGAGATTTGCTTGACGGATTTGTGACACCCACCACCACCTCTTGTTAGTAGTCTGTAGGATCATATTATTGTGTGTTTCTATTGCTGCTAACCATGGAATGATCACAAGTCGACGAGACTGACTGGGAGAACATGGCGCATAAGGAGTTGCATGATAAATTTCAGCAAATGATGAGTGGACATGTAGAAGATGTGCTAAACAGATTTGAAGAGGCCATGGAGAAGATAGATGGCATTGAGAAAATGTTCGAAACAAAGCTCGATAACAAGTTTAATGAATTGCTAGCGAGTCTTCCACCACCACCGTCGGCTGCACCTATCGCACCTCAACAACAACAACAACAACAACAACGTCGCCTTCCAAATCAAGTGGGACGAGCACAGCGCATTCCCATTGACCCTGGGCAAAATTCTAGTGCCACTGTTGATGCTTCTGTAGCTCCTACTGCTACTGCAGAGGTGGAGGACCATTACGAGGATGAGGTTGATCAAAATCAGAACTACGTGCAACAACCACCACCAGGTCGTCCTCAGGTATATCATCGCAACGGTAGGGCTGCACCACCACCTGAGGTACGAGATCATGATCTTTTTCCTAAACTAAAGTTGAATATTCCACCATTTGAGGGTAGATATGTTCCTGATATATATCTTACTTGGGAGTTAGAAACTGAACAACGTTTTACATGTTTACAATACCCCGAGAAGAGACGTGTTCCTGCTGCTGTTTGTGCTTTCACTAGTTTTGCATGTGTTTGGTGGTCAGAACATTGTAGATTATATCCTATTCCAGCTACTTGGGCTGCTTTGAAAACTGCTATGCATACTCTTGGGTTCCACCATATTATCAACGTGAATTACTTCAAAAATTGCAGCGTTTAAGACAAGGAAAAAATTCTGTAGAAGAATATTATCAGGAATTACAAACTGGCATGATTAGATGTGGTATTGTTGAGGAGAATGAAGCTATGCTTACACGTTTTATGGGTGGATTAAATAGAGAGATTCAGACCATTCTAGAGTATAACGTGTATAATAATATCACTCGTTTATTCCATCTTGCTTGTAAAGATGAACGTGAAGTGCAGGATCGACAGGCATTGGCGTGAACTAACTTTTCTGCAGGTCGATCTTCATCATGGACATCACGTGCATCCTCTAGTTCCACTGCACAAGCACCACCATCTGTTGCCACCTCCAGCCGTGATACAAGAAAGAAGGCACGACCACCACTATCTGCCAAGAGCACACCTGCCGGGCCTGCACAGAGCTCTTCTTCTTCCATGGCATCAACAGGGCACACAAGTCATATTATTTGTTGTCGTTGTAAGGGAAGAGGACATTTTGTGAGAGAATGCAAATCTCAGCATGTGATGATTGCTACTGAGGATGGTGGGTATGAGTCCACTAGTGACTATGATGAGGAGACTTTGGCTCTTATTACACATGAAGAACACGGTGGAGATGATTCTGATCATGAGACGCAATACATGGCTGCTGAAGATGCTGACAGGTATGAATGTTTAGTTGCTCAACGTGTTTTGAGTGTGCAGGTTACACAAGCTGAGCAAAATCAGAGGCATAATTTGTTCCGTACAAAGGGAGTTGTGAAGGAACGTTCTGTCCGCATCATTATAGATGGAGGGAGCTGCAACAACTTGGTTAGCATGGAGATGGTGGAGAAGCTATCTCTCACCACAAGACCACATCCACATCCTTACTACATCCAACGGTTCAACAACAACGGCAATGTTAAGGTAACACGTACTGTTCGTGTGCATTTTAGTATCTCTACATATGCTGATTATGTTGATTGTGATGTGGTGCCTATGCAAGCATGTTCCTTATTACTTGGTAGACCATGGCAATTTGATAAAAATTCTGTACACCATGGTAGAACTAATCAGTATACTCTTGTTCATAAGGACAAAAATATTACTTTGCTTCCTATGACTCCTGATTCCATTTTGAAAGATGATATTAATAGAGCTAATAAAGCAAAACAAGAGCAAAATAAGAGTGAAAATCATATTGTGGCAAAATAATTTGGGCAACAAATGAAGCCTAATAATAAACCATCTAGTGTTGCTTCTGAACTTAAATTGAAAAGTGCATGTTTACTCGCCACAAAATCTGATATTGATGATCTAGATTTTAGCAAATCTGTTTGCTATGCTTTTGTGTGCAAAGAGGCATTATTTTCATTTGAGGACATGCCTTCCTCTTTGCCTCCTGCTGTCACTAACATTTTGCAGGATTTTGCTGACGTCTTTCCACAAGACGTGCCACCAGGATTACCACCTATTCGAGGGATTGAGCATCAAATTGACTTAATTCCTGGCGCATCATTACCCAACCATGCGCCATACTGTACCAATTAAGAGGATACGAAGGAGATTATGCGTCAAGTACAGGAGCTGCTCGACAAAGGTTATATACGCGGATCCCTTAGTCCTTGTGCTGTTCCTATCATTTTAGTGCCGAAAAAGGATGGTACGTCGTGTATGTGCGTTGATTGTAGAGGCATTAATAATATTACTATTCATTATCGTCATCCTATCCCTAGGCTAGATGATATGCTTGATGAATTGAGTGGCTCTACAATATTCTCCAAAATTGATTTGCGTAGTGGATACCATCAAATTCGTATGAAATTGGGAGATGAATGGAAAACTGCATTTAAGACTATGTTTGGTTTATATGATTGGTTAGTCATGCCTTTTGGGTTAACTAATGCACCTAGTACTTTCATGAGGTTAATGGACAAAGTTTTGCGTGCTTTCATTGGACGATTTGTGGTTGTCTATTTTGATGTTATACTAATTTATGGTAAATCTTTGGAGGAACATTTGGAACATTTACGTGCTATTTTTATTGCTCTACGGGATGCATGTTTGTTTGGTAACCTTGGGAAGTGCACCTTCTGCATCGACCGAGTATCTTTTCTTGGCTATGTTGTTACTCCACAGGGAATTGAAGTTGATAAAGCCAAGATTGAAGCTGTTGAGAGTTGGCCGCAGCCCAGAACGGTCACATAAGTGAGGAGTTTTCTTGGCCTCATTGGATTCTATAGGCGTTTTGTGAGAGATTTCGGCACCATTGCTGCACCTCTCAATGAGCTTACAAAGAAGGATGTACCATCTCTTTGGGGTACCGCACATGAAGAAGCCTTCACGGTATTGAAAGATAAGGTGACACATGCTCCTTTACTCCAACTTCCTGATTTTAATAAGACTTTTGAGCTTGAATGTGATGCTAGTGGAATTGGATTATGATAGAGGCGAGGGTGTCCAGATCTTTCGATGAGATGATAACTATCGATTTGGTGGAGATGACTTTGACGATCCGACTACAAACGTGCACGATGTTGCGCCTTAGCAATCGCTAAACTAATCTCCTAAGGTTACTGACGATGTCGGAAGCATGGTCAGCCTGACCACGAAGGTCTATTCCTGTAAGCAATCGAAGAACGAGCAAAAATATGATAAAGCAATCTGAATATTGCAAATATATATGAAGTATTGATAATGGTGGGGATCCGTAAGCGGTCTTGGTCTGGTCGTTGGACACAAACGAAGTACACGAAGTTGCAATGGCTAACTTTTAACTAAACAAATCCCAGGGAAAAAGCTACTAGATGGATCTATTTATATAGGAGCAAGGGGTGGCGGCCAAGGTGGTGGAAGGACGTCCCAAGGCAGCCTAAAACCAACCCTAGGTCGTACAAGGCTCATGGGCCCAAGTGGAGGTGATGCAACAAGTCCAAAGGACGTCCGAGGCCTGAAGACCCAACGGACGACCGGCGATCCCGCACCCGAGCCAAATGAGCGGACGTCCGACGCCAGCGGACGACCGATGACCGGATGACCGGCCACCTCCGGAAATCCGGTACTCCAGTGTTCTAGCCAGATCGAGCGGACGTCCGATGTCTACCGGAGGTCCGGCCGCCCGTGAGCCACCAGATGACCGGCCCTCAGCGGACGTCCGGTACCTGTCTGCGCACAGTGTTTGGGCCCGAGGCCCATGTACCCCTTCTCTTCGCCCCCTTTTGCACTAAGACTATAAATAGACCTTCTTCTCCTCCTAGTTAGGGTTAGCGTTGTGATAGCTCATTTGATAGATAGAGTTTCGCTCATCCATATCTGATCTACTCCTTGAGAGAGACGGCGGCCCCTCTTCAGAGAAGATTAACCTTGGATTCAAGACCCCTTTATGGGAACATCCCCTCGTGGATTCAAGACCTCCTCACGGAGAAGAACCGGCTACCCTTTGTATTGTCCTTTGTTGACTTTAGATCTTGTATCTCCTCTCGTATTCCGAGGATATAGCACATGTGTGACTTAATCTTGTTGGTTTGAGTGTTCCTCTTTGTGCCCCTTTGTGATTTTCCTCATGTTTTCCCCTCGTGTTCTTCGTGTTCATCGCGGGATCCGCTCCTTTCGTGAAAGATCGGCCACATAGGGTTCCACCCTACATCATCTTGGTATCACGAGCCACGTTGATCATGATTTTGGAGCCTCCTTCTTTGTTTTCTAGCCTAATTTTGTTGTGTTCTTCCCCAATTTCGAAAATCCCCACCAAAAATAGCCCCAATTTTTTTGTGATTTGTATGTTTGACGAAGTTTTGTTGGATGTGATCCATGGATTTGCTTCGTTTCAAGTGGATCTGGCATCTCCACAAGTTTCCCCATCTTTCATCCACAAAATCTCATCAATTTTGACCCCTAAATCCCCATTTTCCGCCAAAAATCGCACCCCGGATCTCGCATCTCGCGTTGACCCCGACCCACCGGACAACGGACACTTTACGGACGCCCGGAGCCCCTGGAACGACCGGACGTCCGCAACTTACCGGACGACCAGAACCCCCTCGCCGAGCAGAATATACGGATTTCCGACCCGAACGGACGTCCGGCGACCGTCCGTCCTTTTACGGACGTCCGTAACATGTAAAAACTGACTTCGGTTGATTCTTGTTTCGGCCATAACTAATTCATCCGAACTCCGATTTTGACGTTCTTTAGCTCTTTTTGAAGCTCTTGACATCCCCGTTCGCACAAAACTACCACCAAAATCTTTTGAATCCATATAATTTTGTGAATTTTGGTATCTTTGCCTAGGGCTTCCAACACATCATCCGCTACACCACCACCGACTTCCGCAACCTATCCAATTTGGTCCCCTTCGCATTAGTGGTTGTTTGAGTTGTGATTTGAGTCTCCTAAGGTGTTTAGGCTACTTAGGGATGGTTGGTTCTTCATCATCCACCACCACCACTACCACATAGGCTTACCCACCATACACTTCCGCCACACCGACTTAACCCAATTTTGTTTGTGTTGTGAGTTGTGTCTCCTAAGGTGTTTCAGCTACTTAGGGACCGTGCTTCCAACTCCGGCACCGTGTATAGTACACCACCTTACCCTCCACTTCCGGATTGCGTCTCAAAACCCATCATTTGTAGCGACCCAACCTCAGATGGTCAAGTCTCTGTGCTTCAGTGTCATCCCTGGATCGGTAATGCTGACACACACAGTACTTGAGGATTTATAATAGAGTAGCAATCACACACTTATTACATCGAAAAGTCTAAAAGAGAACTTATTACAGTAATATGGCTTAAGGCCATCTAATGCGATAACAGCGGAAGGCTTGGAAGATAAAGTGAGTCCATCAACTCCAACGACATAGCTGAGTTGCACGGCAACGACCTAACGAACCTTACTCGTCATCTGAAAAGTCTGCAACATAATACATTGCAGCCCGAAAACGGGTCAGCACATGGAATATGCTGGCAGAAACAGAATAATGCTATCACTACATGCATATATGGCTGGTGGAAAGCTGTATGGTTATAGTTTTTGCGAAAAGCTAATTTTTCCCTATAACAAAGGAATAGATTTTAATTTAACTATCATGGTGGTTGAAACATCATTGAGAAGGTACCCCCAACTCAATCCCAATTAAAGTGATTAACAACCCAACAGTATTAATTAAACATGGTGAGATACATGTGATAACCCAAGTACTAGAGACTCAAGAATTGTCCATAACCGAGGACACGGCTAACCATGATTAGATTGTACACTTTGCAGAGTTTTGCGCACTTTTCCCCACAAGACTCGATCGCCTCCGTTGGATTTCTCGCACTACATGGTGTTTGAGAAACGGATGACCGAGACACAGTCTTTCAGAAACGTTAACTCTCTACTCCGGGTAGACCATACCAAACCTACCAAACCCACTACCTGCTGATCTACCTCTTCAAGAGCTTCACGTAACTTACTCAAGTATGCTAGATCCCAAAATAGCTTGTGGCTGCACAAGGAAGTTTCTAGCATGAATCATCTCAGTTCCCTTTGAGCCTGGGTGGCGGTCCATAGGAAGATCACATGGGTACCCCGGGATTTCCAAAAAAATACAGACAACACTGGGTTCCCCAGGTGCCTCAATCCACCCAGTTGTTTGATTAAGTTTCCACCTTAAGTTGAACCATTAATTAAAAATCTCACATCTGTCATGAATTTCACTCAAACCCAAACCACGTCTACGAGCATAGCATAGCTATATAAGCAATACGTAGAAGAAACTCCCAAGGGTTTGAATATAACAGGGCAATAGGCTCTACCTCAGCAACTACTTCCCAACCCACAAGTTAATGACATCCTAATCATGCAATGTTTGAGGATTGGAACTAATGCATAAAAACTGGGTAATAAAGGGATATGATCAAAGTGTTATTGCCTTGCTGACGATCCGCGAATCCTAGAGACTCGTAGTAACACGCTTCGCACTCCGGGAATTCTATCGCAAGCAAACAATAGCATACATAAGTAACAAGCAACGATGCAGAAGCAAAACTCAAATAAGAGAGGTTGACCATAAATTTCAACTTAAGAACTCCGGTACGCAAAAAGAATCAAAACAAACGAAGCAACGGAAGTCAAACGGCGAAAGAAAACCACTTCGTTTACTAATCTGACCTTAGGTTAAATTTTACAGTAGCAAAAACTTGTTTGAGTTGATTAACCGGAAAGAGGGTTTCGAGACAAAACTCCAGGCACTTGAATCGTCTGATTTCGATAAACGAGCGAAGAGATAAACAAAAATTTAGATCGGATCAGAAACCGCGATCAGAAAAATCGCGGAATAAATCTGAGAAAAAGAAAAACGACGAACAGATTAACGAACGAACGTTCGTTATCTGGATCTAAACGAAGAACGCATTCGTTAAAACGAACGTACGAGCGAACGCTCGCTAAATAAATAAACCGGGAAAACCGATCTATTTAAAAAACGAAAATTAGGGTTTTGAAAAAAAAACCGAACAGTTTTTAAGAAAAACCGGCGGTTGGATCCGGCGAGGGCTTGGGCGGCGGCGTGCGGCGGCGGCGGGGCTCGGCGGCGGCGGGAGGCGCGGCGCGGCTCGGGGCAGGGTGCGGGAGGCGGCGATGGTGGCGGTGGGGGATCAGGACGCGCGTATATAAAGGGGGCGGGGTGGGGCGGCTTGGAGGAGGGGGCAAGGCGGCGGCGACGGAGTCCGGCTCGGACTCATCGTCCGAGTCGGCAGTGGCGGTGGAACGCGCGCAGGAGGCAGTGGCGGCGGCTGGGCCGGCCTGGCTCGGCTGGGCCCTAGGCCCAGTTGGGCACGGGATTTTTTTTTATAATACCGCCGACAGAAGAAAAATCATAGAAAAATATATAAAGAAAAATCTAAAAATGCCAAAACAAATTTTCCCCGTCTAAATAAAATATTTAGGACGAGTTGAACATTTTCTAGGCCCTAAAATGCAATTTTGAAAACGTGCAATTTTTCTAATGCAAATAAAATCCGAATAAAACCAAATAAAATCCAATAAATGATTTTAATATTTTTCATCCAATATTTCAATTATTTTGGAGAAGTCATATTATCTCCACTCATTTGATTTAATATGAAATATTTTTTCGGAGAGAAAAATTATTAAAATCAAAATCCTCGTTTCATTATTTGATAAAAATCAAATATGAAAACCGGAAAATCCCTAACTCTCTCCGTGGGTCCTTGAGTTGCTTAGGATTTCGAGGATTGCAGAACGGAAATGCAATAAATCATGATATGCATGGATGATCTATGTATAACATTCCAAATTGAAAATTTGGGATGTTACAAACCTAACCCCTTAAGATGAATCTCGCCCTCGAGATTCGGGTTGGCTAGAAAATAGGTATGGGTGGTCCTTGCGGAGATCATCCTCTCGTTCCCAGGTGGCTTCATCCTCGGTATGGTGGCTCCACTAAACTTTCCAAACCTGATAACCTTACTGTGGGTGACTCTGCTGGCAAACTCAAGAATCTTAACTGGCTTCTCCTCGTAAGTCAAATCACTGTCCAACTGAATCGCCTCCAAGCGTACTATATCTCTTAATGGTATATTAGCCATCTCAGCATGACACTTCTTCAACTTTGAAACGTGGAACACATCGTGGACTCCTGACAATCCCTCAGGTAACTCCAAGTTGTATGCAACTTCTCCCATCCGTTCCAAAATGCGATACGGTCCTACAAATCTCAGGGCTAACTTTCCTTTAACTCCAAAATGTTTCACTCCTCGCAAGGGCGATACTCGCAGATATGCTCTATCTCCAATTTCGTAGGTTACCTCCTTGCGTTTTAAGTCTGCATAACTCTTCTGCCTGGAATGAGCAATCTTCAGTCGGTCTCGGATCAGTTTTACCTTCTCCTCAGATTCTTTAATCAAGTCTGGTCCAAACAACTGTCGGTCTCCTACCTCATCCCACATCAACGGTGTTCTGCACCTGTGTCCATACAGGGCTTCAAACAGTGCCATCTTCAAACTGGCTTGGTAGCTATTGTTGTATGAGAACTCTGCATACGGCAAATTGTCATCCCAACTAGATCCATAATCTAGCGCACAGGCTCTCAACATGTCCTCCGAAATTTGATTGACTCTCTCAGTCTATCCATCTGTCTGCGGGTGAAACTCTGTACTAAACTCCAATATCATTCCCAAAGTCTGGTGTAACTGATGCCAAAACTTTGATGTAAACTGTGTTCCTCGATCCGATACGATGGTCCTTGGAACTCCATGCAGACATACGATCCTGGACATATAGATCTTGGCCAACTTTGCACTTGTATAGGTGGTTTTCACTGGGACAAAGTGAGCTACTTTGGTCAAATGATCAACTATTACCCATATGGAATCATATCCTGCTTTAGTCCTGGGTAATCCGGTGATAAAGTCCATGCCAAGTTTATCCCACTTCCATTCGGGTATCGGCATAAGCTGTAACAGTCCTGCTGGCTTCTGATGTTCTACCTTAACTCTCTAACATACATCACATACGGCTACATACTCGGCAATATCCTTCTTCATACCAGTTCACCAGAAACGTTCCTTCAAATCCAAATACATCTTGGTGTTTTCGGGGTGTATCGAGTATGGTGAGTCATGCGCCTCTTGAAGTATTAACTTTCTGATCTCCTGATTATTGGGCACGTAAATTCGGTCCTCAAACCATAGGGTATCATGCTCATCCTCACGAAAGCCTTTGGCCTTTCCTTTGCCATCTTCTCCTTTATCTCGGCAATCTCTTTATCATCTTTCTAAGCTTCCCGAATCTTGTCCAGCAATGTCGACTGAACCTCCATTGTGGCAATGAACCTTCTAGGTACAATCTCTAATCGAAGCTCCATGATGTCCCTTCGGCAGTCCTTTACTTTCAAGGATATTAGCATAACTCTTCCGACTCAATGCGTCTGCTACGACATTGGCCTTTCCTGGATGATAGTGTAGCTTCATGTCATAATCCTTTATAAGCTCCAACCATCTCCTCTGCCTAAGGTTCAGCTCCTTCCGGGTGAAGATGTACTTCCAACTCTTGTGATCCGTGTACACATCACAATGGTTTCCAATAAGGTAATGTCTCCAAGTCTTCATCGCATGCACTATGGCTGCTAGCTCCAAATCATGCGTAGCATAATTCAACTCATGAGGTTTTAGTTGTTGTGAGGCATACGAAACAACTCTTCCATCCTGCAAAAGCACACATCCAAGTCCTAAGCGAGAGGCGTCGCAATACACTTGGAACTCCTTATGTATATCTGGCAGTACTAGCACTAGGGCTGTAGTCAAACGTTTCTTCAACTCCTGGAAACTTGCTTCACAATCTTCTGTCCATTTAAACTTGGTATCCTTCTTCAACAGTTCAATCATTGGTTTTGCAATCTTGGAAAAATTCTCAATGAATCTCCGGTAGTATCCTGCGAGTCCAAGAAAACTGCGGATCTCGCTAACTGAGGTGGGTGCCAACCATTCATTGATTGACTGAACCTTGCTGGGGTCTACTGCTATACCTTCTCCTGATATAACATGTCCAAGGAATCCGACTTCCTTCAGCCAAAACTTGCATTTGCTAAACTTAGCATACAACTGGTGTTCCCTGAGCTTCTCGAGAACTAAATGCAAATGCTCTTTGTGCTCCCCCTCGTTCTTCGAGTATACCATGATATCATTAATAAACACCACAACAAACTTGTCCAAATACTCCATGAACACCTTGTTCATCATGCTCATGAAATATGCAGGGGTGTTAGTCAGTCCAAACGGCATGACCGTGTACTCATATAATCCATATCGCGTTGTGAACGCTGTCTTTGGTACGTCCTTCTCTCATATCTTCAACTGATGATACCCTGATCGTAAATCGATCTCTGAGAACACTTTATCTCCTTGCAACTGATCAAACAGATCGTTGATCATCGGCAGTGGGTACTTGTTCTTTATCGTCACTTCATTCAAGGCTCGATAATCAACAACCATCCTTAGGGTTTTATCCTTCTTCTCAACCAAAAGTACTGGGGCTCCCCAAGGTGATGAACACCTTCAGATGTATCCTTTATCCAATAACTCCTTGATCTGTTTCTTAATTTCCTCCAGATCATTCGCGGGCATCTGATAGGGTCTCTTGGATATTGGTCCTGTTCCTGGTAACAGCTCTATCAAAAACTCAATATCTCTGTCTAGTGGCATGCCTAGTAACTCCTCTGGGAAAACATCCGGGTAATCCTTTACTACCGGCACTTCCTCCTGAACAACTCCCATAAGGGCATTCACTTGGCTCCTTTTAGGCACATGCCTAGACACATACTTAATCCTTTTTCCCTCCGGGGTGGTGAGATAAATCGACTTACTTGCACAGTCAATGCTTCCTCCATACTTTGACATCCAGTCCATACCCAATATCACAGCCAATCCTTGCGACTCCAAGATAATTAGGTCGGACGGAAACACATGTGTGCGAGTGGTTAAGGGTATCTGGTCACACCATCGGCTAGCCATATATTCTGCTCCGGGTGAACTCACTAAAAGAGGGGTCCTAAGGGTTTGGGTTGGTAGTTTAAACTTATCCACGAATCCCCTTGATATGTATGAATGCGATGCACCAGTATCAAAAAGAACAAGAGCGGTAAATGACTTAACTAAAAACTTACCTATTACCGCGTCCGGCTGCTCTTCAACCTCCTCCATGTTAACGTGGTTCACTTGTCCTTTGTTGAATGGATTGGGCTTCTTCCCAGTGCTTCCATTTCTGTTTCCATTCCTTCCTTCGGGGCAATCATTGGCATAGTGCCCTGTCTTCCCGCACTTAAAACAGGTAACCTGACTTAAGTCTCTTTTGGCGGGAGTGGACGGGTTGGAGCGGTTCTGATTGTTGTTAGCTCCGTTTCCATTCCCATTCTTAGCACCACTGTGGTTATGTGATCCTCCTCCAGTGTGGTTGTGACCTCCATGGTTATGAACAAGTCCTCCCGAGTTCGGGGTTAAGCGAGGCTTCTGCTGAGCTCCTGGGTTATACTTCCCTTGTCCATACTTTCTCTTGCGGCTCTCAATCTGCTGCTGTTTCCCTTCAATCATAAGAGCCTTATCTACCAACTCCTGGTAGTTGTTGAAGGTTGCTACCACCAACTGCATGCTCATCTCATCATTCAGCCCTTCCATAAACTTCTCCTGCTTCGCGGCATCTGTGGCCACATCATCAGGGGCATAGTGTGATAACTTGCTAAACTCATCCACGTATTGAGCCACAGTACGGTTCCCCCGGCGTAGGTTGTGAAACTCCCGCTTCTTCAACTGCATAGCTCCAGTTGAGACATGGGCGGTGCGGAAAGCTTGCTGAAACTGGTCCCAAGTGACATTGGCTACAGAAAAAGTGGCTGTGTAATTCTCCCACCATGAGGCTGCTGGTCCATCCAATTGATGTGTGGCAAAGCGCACCCTCTCAGCATTTTTGCAACTTGCGGTGGTCAACTCCCTCCCAATACGGCGTAGCCAATCATCAGCAACTATAGGCTCGGTGCTACAGGAAAACACCGGCGGCTGTAACCTTAGAAAACGGGCTAGGTTGTCCACTGGCGGTGGGTTGTTGTTGTTGTTGTTATTGTTGTTGTTGTTGTTGCCCTGGTTCTGAACTAGCAATTGCATCAAGGCATTCTGCTGCTGGATCAACTGGGTGAGCTCCGGCGGGAAGGCAAAACCAGTGTCACGTCTCGAAGGCATCTGATGGGTTTAGATGGAAGAGATTAGAATAGAAAAGGGGTCTAATGAGAAGGCACTACCCATATGCACATGAGACAAACACAATCATTTCACTCAATCAATCAAGCAAGGGCATACAAACGGTCTAGAACTTATCGCAAAAGTGCTCACTACTACTATATACATGGGGGAAATACTACTAATAGTTGGTGGTCATCTAGAAATTTTGATCGGTGGAAGACTCCATGATGTCTGCTCCAGCTTCGTCTTCAAAGTCATCATCACTAGGGTCGGAGTCGGTGTCGTCGATGATGATGTAGTTGTCCGGGCAAGTGGAATCGTCGTCTTCTACTCCCGGTGCTGGTCCTCCCATGAATACTCCGATCTTCTTGACTAGGTCGTCATTCTTCTCTAGTAGGGTCTTGATTTCCTCCTCATATCCATCGCGGGTAAACTTGAGTTCTTCCTCCAGCTCGATGATCCTAGTCTTCGCCTTCTTCAAGTCCATCATGTCCGCACACATCTGGTTCTCCTGACGTCGAATGTGCTGGTTTAACTCCTAGATGAAAGCTGCAATGGATCTATCCTTCTTAGTGCTGATTACTTCCCATTGCTTGTCTCGGCGCCCCTACATATTTGGTAGATAGTGTCCGGAGATCCCTGTGATACACTTCTCCAATGCGTCCCATGGTGATGTGAGCTGCCATACTCTTTCCTAAACTCTAGGTTGGTGCGTCGAAGGAAAATTCTATGGGTTTAGAGGTTGGCGAGAACGTCCTTCCTGGAACATGTACTTGAATCATCCAGCGCTCTTCTTCTGGTAAAGTGGCGTTGTACGTCCCGGTGAAGCTTGGTATTCCAATGTTCAAGTACCTAGTGACTTCCTTCAGGTGACGTCCAAAAGGTGTATCTTCATCCGGTTGTGCAAACTTGTTCTTTATCTTCGCCATCCTAAAGAGTAGAAAATGGAGAGGAGTCAGAAATGAGTAGAGAAGTGTGACCTAGGGTTTATCTTAGTGGTCGTGTCCTACACTCAGCGTGTGCTCTGATACCATCTTGTAGCGACCCGACCTTAGCTGGTCAAGTCTCTGTGCTTCAGTGCCATCCCTGGATCGGTAATGCTGATACACACAATACTCGAGGATTTATAACAGAGTAGCAATCACACACTTATTACATCGAAAGACTAAAAGAGAACTTATTACAGTAATATGGCTTAAGGCCCTCTAATGCAATAATAGCGGAAGGCTTGAAAGATAAAGTGAGTCCATCAACTCCAACAGCTTAGCTGGTCAAGTCTCTGTGCTTCAGTGCCATCCCTGGATCGGTAATGCTGATACACACAATACTCGAGGATTTATAACAGAGTAGCAATCACACACTTATTACATCGAAAAGACTAAAAGAGAACTTATTACAGTAATATGGCTTAAGGCCCTCTAATGCAATAATAGCGGAAGGCTTGAAAGATAAAGTGAGTCCATCAACTCCAACGGCATAGCTGAGCTGCACGGCAACGACCTAACGAACCTTACTCCTCGTCTGAAAAGTTTGCAACATAATACGTTGCAGCCCGAAAACGGGTCAGCACATGGAATATGCTGGCAATATAACACAATAGAGCAGAAACAGAATAATGCTATCACTACATGCATATATGGCTGGTGGAAAGCTGTATGGTTATAGTTTTTGCGAAAAGCCAATTTTCCCTACAACAAAGGAATAGATTTTAATTTAACTATCATGGTGGTTGAAACATCATTGAGAAGGTACCCCCAACTCAATCCCAATTAAAGTGATTAACAACCCAACAGTATTAATTAAACATGGTGAGATACATGTGATAACCCAAGTACTAGATACTCAAGAATTGTCCATAACCGGGGACACGGCTAACCATGATTAGATTGTACACTCTGGAGAGGTTTGCGCACTTTTCCCCACAAGACTCGATCGCCTCCGTTGGATTTCTCGCACTACATGGTGTTTGAGAAATGGATGACCGAGACATAGTCTTTCAGAAACGTTAACTCTCTACTCCGGGTAGACCATACCAAACCTACCAAACCCACTACCTGCTGATCTACCTCTTCAAGAGCTTCACGTAACTTACTCAACTATGCTAGAGCCCATAATAGCTTGTGGCTGCACACGGAAGTTTCTAGCATGAATCATCTCAGTTCCCTTTGAGCCTGGGTTGCGGTCCATAGGAAGATCACACGGGTACCCCGGGATTTCCAAAAAAATACAGACAACACTGGGTTCCCCAGGTGCCTCAATCCACCCTGTTGTTTGATTAAGTTTCCACCTTAAGTTGAACCATTAATTAACAATCTCACATCTGTCATGAATTTCACTCAAACCCAAACCACGTCTACGAGCATAGCATAGCAATATAAGCAATACGTCGAAGTAACTCCCAAGGGTTTGAATATAACAGGGCAATAGGTTCTACCTCAGCAACTTCTTCCCAACCCACAAGTTAATGACATCCTAATCATGCAATGTTTGAGGATTGGAACAAATGCATAAAAACTGGGTAATAAAGGGATATGATCAAAGTGTTACTTGCCTTGCTGACGATCCGCGAATCCTAGAGACTCGTAGTAACACGCTTCGCACTCCGGGAATTCTATCGCAAGCAAACAATAACATACATAAGTAACAAGCAACGGTGCACAAGAAAAACTCAAATAAGAGAGGTTGACCAGAAAGTTCAACTTAAGAACTCCGGTACGAAAATAGAATCCAAACAAATGAAGCAACGAAAGTAAAACGGCGAAAGAAAACCACTTCGTTGACTAATCTGAACTTAGGTCAAATTTAAAGTAGCAAAAACTTGTTTGAGTTGATTAACCGGTAAGAGGGTTTCGAGACGAAACTCCAGGCGCTTGAATCGCCTCATACCGATAAACGAGCGAAAAGATAAACAAAAATTAAGATCGGATCAGAAATCGCGATCAGAAAAATCGCGGAATGAATCCGAGAAAAAGAAAAAAGAGAAACAGATTAACGAACGAACGTTCGTTATCTGGATCTAAACGAAGAACGCGTTCGTTAAAACGAACATACGAGCGAACGCTCGCTAAATAAATAAACCGGAAAAAACCGATCTATTTAAAAAAAACAAAAACTAGGGTTTTGAAAAAAAAATATAACCGAACGGTTTTTAAGAAAAACCGGCGGTTGGATCCGGCGGCTACCTCCGGCGAGGGCTTGGGCGGCGGGGCGGCGGCTCGCGGGGAGGCAGCGGCACGGGCGGCGGGCAGCGGCGCAGGCGGGGCTCGGCGGCGGCGGGAGGCGCGGCGCGGCTCGGGGCGGGATGCGGGAGGCGGCGATGGTGGCGGTGGGGGCTCGGGCGGCGTGTATATAAAGGGTGCGGGGTGGGGCGGCTTGGAGGAGGGGGCAAGGCGGCGGCGACGGAGTCCGGCTCGGACTCATTGTCCGAGTCGGGGGCGGCGGCGGCGCGCGCACAGGAGGCGGCGGCGGCGGCTGGGTCGGCCTGGCTCGGCTGGGCCTTAGGCCCAGTCGGGCGCGGGATATTTTTTATAATACCACCGACAAAAGAAAAATCCTAGAAAAATAAATAATAAAAAAATCTAAAAATGCCAAAACAAATTTTCACCATCTAAATAAAATATTTAGGACGAGTTGAACATTTTCTTGGCCATAAATGCAATTTTGAAAATGTGCAATTTTTCTAATGCAAATAAAATCCGAATAAAATCCAATAAATGAATTTAATATTTTTCCTCCAATATTCCAATTATTTTGGAGAAGTCATATTATCTCCACTCATTTGATTTAATATGAAATATTTTTCCGAGAGAAAAATTTTTAAAATCAAAATCCTCGTTTCATTATTTGATAAAAATCAAATATGAAAACCGGAAAATCCCCAACTCTCTCCGTGGGTCCTTGAGTTGCTTAGGATTTCGAGGATTGTGGAACGGAAATGCAATAAATCATGATATGCATGAATGATCTATGTATAACATTCCAAATTGAAAATTTGGGATGTTACATCATTGCATTTCCTTAATCCCTTTGAGCTTCCGCAACCACCACCGCATTCCCGCTACCACCATTTGACATTTGAGATTTTGAGTTTGCGGATTTTCCATTTTCTAAGGTGTTTCAGCTACTTAGGGATGAGTCTCCATCATCTTGGTATCTCCATCAAGATCACCGCCACTCAGAATCAACACGGACGGTAACCTTCATATCATCTTGGTATCGTGGTATCCCTCCATTGTATATTCCCTTGCCATTGCTTTGATAACCCCTAGCCCATTTTGTGTCACTTGCCTATCGAGACTAGCCATTTGAGTATTGCCGCTAACGTTACTTGTGTAGATTAGTGATCTACTGATCTACACCATACATTGCATACACATCATATCATATTGGTCTCATATCATCCCTTGTGTCACAAGTTTGTTCCTGCATACATACAATTGCTATCTCGGTTTGTGCATTGTGCCAAAGTGGCCATACAAAAAAAAAGAGAATAAGCTCTTAAGAAAAAGAGAAAGAGCAAAAAAGCTTGTAAGAAAGTGCCGTAGCATCATACCACATTGCATATAAGATTGTCATATCTGACCATCTTGGATCATACCACCGAAACATCATACATAGCATACTTGGGATAGGAAGTTGATACATGTTGCATCTTATAGGTTGTGCACAACTGTCGTATCCGCCTATAGAGCAATCGTGCTAGCGTCTCTCTTGAGTTGTGCAACACGAGCGTTTTCCGTGGATTCCACATTTTGTGCTCATTCCTTGGTTGCACGACCCCATTTATCTATCCGTGTGTGTGTTTCTGTTGTCGGTGTTCTGGGAACGGGGGTCCCCAGACTTGCCTGCCTGCGGCCTGCGGCGTGGCTCAAATGGGGGCCCAGCGCGGCCCATCTTCATCAACACAAGACTCAAGACCCTCGCGAGGGGCCAAGCCTCGCGAGGCGGACGACACGGCGCATCCTCAGGCGCAGCCTCATTAGGCTGGCTCGCGAGGAGGCGGAGAGTTCAAGGCAGGGTACCTCGCGAGGTGCCCATGACGCAAGCCATGATGACTCGGGGTGCCAGGCGGGCACCAGCGCGCGCAGCATCCTTCTTTCCTCTTTGGTGCAAAGGGGGCCAGCGCAGCCACAGAGTACCGAGGCATCAGGCAAAGGTTGCCATCTCGGTGCAACGAGACCAAGACCAGGAGGACTACGAGGCGGAGGTCACCACAGAGCCCAGCACGGCGTCATCACCAGAGCCTTTGGTAGGCGGAGACTGCTTTTGTCAGGATAAGTGTACTCGCTGTCCCCCTTCAAATTAGCCCGCCATTGTTGGCTCCCTTCCCGCTTAATATTTGGGAAGAGGACCAGGGCCTCTATAAAAAGGACCAGCCACTCACATAGCAAGGGGTTCGATCAACTTTAGATCGGTAGGAAGCAGAGAGAGAAAGAGCGAGAGAGAGAGAAAGGTGACTGAACTCCTCCTAGCAGTTCATCACCCCAGCCAAGAACAGACCCTCGCGAGGCTGTTCGTCCTTGTATTGTTCATCATCACCAGCCCCAGGAGGCAATCCACAAGCCACACACTGGAGTAGGGTATTACACCACAACGGTGGCCCGAACCAGTATAAATCTTGTGTCTCTTGTGCATTTCTTTTAGTAGTTTAGATCCTTGCGAGACGGAGAGGTTGAAGGCGTGATCTCCGCGCGCACCCCAGTGTTCGAACCTTAAGGGTCTGCCGGAACCCACGAATCCGACATTTTGGCGCGCCAGGTAGGGGTGCGCCGGAACCTGTCTTCCGCCACTCCGCTCCCCTCCGACCGTCGCGTCCATGTCTGACGCTCGCCGGGCCCGCGCCGAGCGCCCGGCCGCCATCGCTTCTCGCCTCGACCAGGCGGTCCCCGTCGGTGGGCGTCCTCGTCGTTCCCCGTCGCCCGCCGTCAACACCGCCACCGGCCCGGCGGGATACGAGCAGCGAGCGCCAACCCGGCATCCGCCCGCGCGACGGAGTAATTGCACCGCAACATTGACGCCTCCGGTCATTGCGGCCCTCCTGGGCGGCTCGCAGGCGCCGCCCACGCGTCGCCACGTCAAGCCTTTTTCCCGCCGGGTTAACACCGTTTCCGCACGGCAGGGGGCTCCCCTAGACCGGGCGACGCACGAGGTCGGCCTGACCTTCAGCTCGGAGGACCACCCCACCAACCCGGTCGGCTCGGGCGCGCTCCCCCTATTGTGTACCCCCACTATCTGCCAGGTGGCCATCACCAGGACCCTCGTTGACGGCGGCGTGGGCCTCAGCATGCTTTCAGTGGAGACTTTCAGCCTCCTCAGCATACCTCGGGAGTGGCTGCGACCCAGTCGATCCTTCTCGGGTGTTGGGGGCGGATCATCCGACTCCCTGGGACAGATCCGGCTCCCGGTAACCTTCGGCACCTACGACAACTTTCACACGGAGATGGCCGACTTCGACATCGCCCCCATCGACCTCCCTTACAACGCCATCCTCGGCTACCCGGCACTGGCTCAGTTCATGGCCGCCACGCACCCGGCGTACAACCTCATGAAGATGCCCAGGAGCAGCAGTACCCTCACCATGCACGGGGACACCGGGGACGCCCTGCAAGTACTCAAGCTCGCCTTCAAGACGGCGGCATCGGCATGGCCCGTCAATGAGGAGGCCCCGGAGCCCAAGGGGGCTGCGCCTGCCAAGAAGAAGTAGTTGTTCACCCAGGACAAAGCAGAAACCAATCAAATACCCGTGGACGAGGACGGGTCCTCCAGTGCCACTTTCACCATAGGTGCCAACCTTCAGCCTAAGCAGGAGGAGGCCTTGGTCAAGTTCCTGCGCGCGAATAAGAAGGTATTTGCTTGGGAGCCCGATCAGCTGGCGGGGATCCCCAGAAGTGTCATCGAGCATCACCTCAATGTGTGCCCAAATGTGCGCCCCGTGAAGCAGAAGGCCAGACGGCAGTCCACGGAGAAGCAGGCTTTCATTGCCCAAGAGACCCGCAAGCTAGAGGCCGCCGGGGTCATTCGCGAGGTCCGATACCCGGATTGGTTGGCCAACCCTGTCGTTGTGCCCAAGAAGGGGGGGAAGGAACGCATGTGTGTCGACTTCACCAACCTCAACAAGGCATGCCCGCAAGATCCGTTTCCGCTCCCCCGCATCGACCAGATCGTCGATTCCACTGCGGAGTGCGACCTGCTATGCTTCCTGGACGCCTTCTCCGGGTATCACAAGATCAAGATGGCAGTGGAAGACGTTGAGAAGACCGCTTACTTGACCCCGTGCGGGGTATACTGCTATACATGCATGCCGTTCGGACTGCGTAACGCAGGGGCAACCTTTCAGCGGCTGATGCACATCACCTTGGGCCCGCAACTCGGAAAGAATGTCGAAGCCTATGTTGATGACATCATAGTAAAATCTCGGGAGGCCAAGACCCTGATACAAGACCTGGAGGAGACCTTCGCGAGCCTCGACGCAGTAAACCTGCGGCTCAACCCAGAGAAATATGTGTTTGGCGTCCCCTCGGGCAAGCTTTTGGGATTCCTCGTGTCCCATCGTGGCATCGAGGCCAACCCCGAGAAGGTCAAGGCGGTCGAGGACATGAGTCCACCAAGGACCCTCAGGGAAATGCAGAAGCTCACTGGGCGCATGACCGCGCTAGGGCGCTTCATCTCCAAATTGGGGGAGCGAGCGCTGCCTTTCTTTCAGCTGATGAAGAAAAAGGGGCCCTTTGAATGGACTGAAGAGGCAGATAAGGCGTTTCAAGATCTCAAGAGGTACCTGACCAGTCCCCCAGTCATGGTGGCTCCGCGCCCTCAAGAGCCCCTGCTGCTGTACCTCGCCGCCACACCCTACTCCGCCAGCGCAGCCCTGGTGGCGGTTAGGGAGGAGCGCCAAGTCAAGACCGCAGCGGCAGCCCGAGGCAAGACAAAACGGGAACAAGGAAAGCCTGCAGAAGCCGCAACCGCAGTTGAGGAGGGTCGGCTGCCGAAGAATGCACCGGAGGCAGGAGAGGCCGCACGACCAGATGGTCCACCTCCCGAGGCCACGTCGCCTCGTGAGGCGCCTTTACCTCCCGAGGGCGCAGCAGCCCCAGATGCTCTCAGCCTGGTTGAGCACCCAGTTTACTTTGTTAGCACGGTGCTACGGGATGCGAGGGCACGGTACCCAATGCCTCAAAAGCTCCTCCTCGCGCTACTGGTAGCCTCGCGCAAGCTGCGTCACTACTTCCAGGCTCATCCCATCAAAGTCATCTCATCATACCCCCTGGAGAGAATTCTCAGGAGCCCTAACTCAGCCGGAAGGGTCGCCGAGTGGAACATAGAGCTGCAGGCGTTTCAGCTCGAGTTCAGCACAACCAGGGTCATCAAAGGAGCAGCGTTGGCGGATTTTGTGGCAGAATGGACGGAGGCACCAGGCCTCAAGGCCGACAAGGATCGGTCCCTCTCCCCGGGGAGCGAGGCGCCAGAAGGCTGGGTCATGCACTTCGACGGGGCGTTCTCCAGGCATGGCGCTGGGGCTGGGGCGGTGCTTATATCGCCCACTCAGGACAAGCTCTACTACGCTGTACAGCTCTATTTCCAGCAAGGTGAAAAGGTCTCCAACAACATAGCGGAGTATGAAGGTCTAATAGCGGGCTTGAAGGCCGCAGCTGCCCTGTGGGTGAAACGCCTCACCATCAAGGGCGATTCGCAGCTCCTTGTCAATTTCTCCAACAAGGTGTACGAGCCGAAAGATGAGCACATGGAAGCCTACCTTGCGGAGGTCCGCAGGATGGAGAAGCAGTTCTGGGGTTTGGAGTTGCAGCATGTGCCCCGTGGCACCAATCAGGAGGCCGACAACATCGCCAAACGGGCGTCCAGGCGCTTACCTCAGGAGCCTGGCGTCTTCGAGGAGCGGCTCTTCAAGCCCTCAGCCCTGCCGTCATTGTCAAACACGGCTCAGCCTCAGGAGGAGCTCCCCCAGCCACCAGCCTCAGGAGCCCCGGTCTGCGGCCCGGCCTCAGGAGCACGCCTGCTCCTGACGATGGAACCTCAGGAGGGGTGCTGGATCACGGAGCTCCGGGGTTACCTAACACAAGGGACCCTGCCGGAGAAGGAGGAGGAAGCGGAGCGTGTGGCACGGCAGGCCATGGCATACTGCATCAAGGATGGGGAGCTCTACCAGAAGCGACCAAACGATGTATCCCTGTGCTGCATCTCCAGGGAGCAAGGAAAGGAACTGCTGAAAGATATACACGGCGGAGACTGTGGACATCATTCATCATCATGGACCCTCGTCGGCAAGGCATTCCGCAGTGGGTTTTATTGGCCAACCGCACTCAATGACGCCGTCGAACTGGTGAAAGATTGTGAGGCCTGCCAGTTCCACGCCAAGCAAATCCATCAGCCGGAAGGGGGCCTGCAGACTATACCCCTTTCGTGGCCATTCGCAGTCTGGGGGCTAGACATCCTGGGCCCGGGCCTGCAGACTATACCCCTTTCGTGGCCATTCGCAGTCTGGGGGCTGGACATCCTGGGCCCGTTTCCTCGGGCGCCAGGGGGCTACCGCTACCTCTACGTCGCCGTGGACAAGTTCACCAAGTGGGCTGAAGTAGAGGCCGTCCGCACCATCCCCGCGGGTTCCGCGGTCAAGTTCATCAGGGGCATCGTGAGCCGGTTCGGGGTGCCGAACCGCATCATCACAGACAACGGTTCGCAGTTCACCAGTAACCTCTTCAAAACATACTGTGCTAACTTGGAACGCAGATATGCTACGCTTCGTGCGCACCCCCAAGCAACGGCCAGGCCCGAGCGAGCCACGCGGAGGTTCCTAAGGGGCCTCAGACAGACATTCAAGAGAAGCTGGAAGCCTGTGGCAGAGGTTGGTACGACGAGGCTTCAGTCCGTGGTGTGTCCATCCGCACCACTGCGACCAAAACCGACTGGGGAGACCCCATTCTTCCTGGTCTACGGAGCGGAAGGCAGTCCTCCCTCACGAGGTCAAGCGTCACTCCGCGTGGGTCCTAGCGTTCGACGAGGCCACAGCAGGACGCCATGCGGGGGTGGATCTCGTTGTTGGGGAGGAACGACACCGGGAGGCCGCGCTGGCGAAGCGCGAGGTATCAAGCAAGCGCTGCGGCGATATCACTGCCGCAACATCCGCCCCAGGACTCTCGAGGTAGAGACCTCATGCTCAGCGGGTCCTCTCCAGGGAGGGGTTGCATAAGCTCTCTCCCATGTGGGAGGGCCCGTTCAAAGTTGTTCATGTTTCCAGGCCAGGCTCCGCGCGCTTGGAGACTCAGAGGGAGTGCCGGTCCAGAATGCGTGGAACATCCAGCACCTCCGGAGGTTCTACCCCTGAAAAGGCCCGGAGCCTGTGAAGCAAGGCGAGTGCCTATGAAGCTATCGCGCTTTGGAAAAAGGCCCGGAGCCTGTGAAGCAAGGCGAGTTCCTGTGAAGATCGTCTCTTTTTGGAAAAGGCCCAGAGCCTGTGAAGCAAGGCGAGTGCCTATGAAGATCATCTCTTTTTGGAAAAGGCCCAGAGCCTGTGAAGCAAGGCGAGTGCCTGTGAAGATCATCTCTTTCTGGAAAAGGCCCAGAGCCTGTGAAGCAAGGCGAGTGCCTGTGAAGATCATCTCTTTCTGGAAAAGGCCCAGAGCCTGTGAAGCAAGGCAAGCACCTGTGAAGTTGATCACCTCTAAGAAGAAAGGCCCGGAGCCTGTGAAGAAGGCCAATGCCTGTGAAGCTCGCCGCCCCGTGACACTCTCACGTAATAATGAGTGGGGTTGTACATGCACCGGAGTCTCAGGAGCGCCGGCCTCAGGCCCTGGGGCTCCCTCCCACGCCCAGTGGCAGCACTTAGCTCCGCGCTGGTGAGAATACGTCGAAGACTAGATTAGGTGCCGGATGCGGCTTTTTCATTTGCTTTCCGCAGTTGACGTGTTTACTTGCATTTGGAGTCTTATTAAGGTTATCGTTGTTGCTGATTTGTGGTTCGTTGATTTTCGCTCCTCGCTTTGGTTTCTCTCGTGAACGACCTCGCGAGGGATGGTGCTCAAACGTCCTCGCGAGCGTTTTTGCCCTAGCCGCGGGAAGGTTTCATAGCCCTGGCACATTACAGAAGCACCCCTTCTAGCCCGTGCCCCTCGGGCACCGCGGTGCGCACACAGGGCCTGGGTCGGTCGCCCTCCCCGGCAGGGGTCAAAAACTATCTACGCACAGGCGTGTAGTTAAGAGGCGCAAAAACAAGATCAAGGTAGTAGCTAAAACGCGCAGGAAACAAAAGGAAAGGGAAAGGACGAGCCCGGCGCCGCCCCCCTCACATCAGCCCGCGAAGGCGACACGGGCAGCCTGCGAGCCTCAGGCGGACTCCCTCTCGCGCTTCACCAGGGCACGATGGCGGGCGAACGAACCACCACCTCTCAAGCAAGCTCGGCGGCGCGGGGGCGAACTGCTGCCACCGCTGGAGGTGTCGCTTGAGGAAGAGTCGACGAAGCTTGGGGAGTCACGGACACCGCCATCCGTGCTGGCGCTATCTCCTCCATCGCCATCAGAGCGGGGCCTGCGGACGCGGTCGTCGTCCTGCGACCATCTTCCCCAAACACCCTCACATAGAGGGTGGCGTCGCTGTCGAACCTGAAGCGCAGAGTGCACCGGTGCTCCAAGCCGCGAGCGCGGGCGAACGCCTGCCAGCCACGAGTTAAGGCCAAGCCCCCGCTGGCGGAGACCTCCAGCGCGACCCATGAGGACCTACTGCAGCATCCCTCCGCCTGGAGCCAGAGGCCACCAGGAGCACCAGCTGGGAGTTCGCCAAGGAGGAAGCGAGGGAGTGGGAGCCGGGTGCTAGTCGGCTCCGCCGACCAGACGACGAACTCCGGCAGCGCCTGCACAGCGCGAAAGCGCGGTCTGGGGGAGCGCGCAACCCAGGCGCGTCCCTCGGTCACGGCGGCTCACCCGCCGCCGCGCTGGGAGCCGCCCCCATGACCACCAGGCGCTACCGGGGCGGCCACCGGATGCTTCCGAGGGCGCCCACGACCGCGCTTGGGCGGGGGAGAGGCAGGACCAACCTGGAGGGCCTTCCCCTTCTCTGCAGCTGAGTACCTCCTCGATGGAGCCATCACACCAAGACGGAGCAAGAACTGAGGCGAAGGAGAGAGCAAGAAGAGATGGACTGGAAGGGCACGCGCGGTGCCGTACTTATAGCCGGCGAAGGCCAACCGCCGACCTCCACGATCACAGGTAATCATAACACGATATACATGCAGGGACTCGTCCAACTCGCGCAATCACCGAGGCGTCATGGGGAAGTGGAGACGCGACGTCTAATCAACCGCCACGCGGCGCCCAAGGCCGCAGGCTGTTAGGGCCCGCGGTGCTTCGCCCTTGCCCTTTCGCCTCTCGGCACTGCCAAGTCCGTGCGCGCCTTGGGCCCGGGGGCTATTGTCGGCGTTCTGGGAACAGGGGTCCCCAGACTTGCCTGCCTGCGGCCTGCGGCGTGGCTCAAATGGGGGCCCAGCACGGCCCATCTTCATCAACACAAGACTCAAGACCCTCGCGAGGGGCCAAGCCTCGCGAGGCGGACGACACGGCGCATCCTCAGGCGTAGCCTCATCAGGCTGGCTCGCGAGGAGGCGGAGAGTTCAAGGCAGGGTACCTCGCGAGGTGCCCATGACGCAAGCCATGATGACTCGGGGTGCCAGGCGGGCACCAGCGCGCGCAGCGTCCTTCTTTCCTCTTTGGTGCAAAGGGGGCAAGCGCAGCCGCGAAGTACTGAGGCATCAGGCAAAGGTTGCCATCTCGGTGCAACGAGACCAAGACCAAGAGGACTACGAGGCGGAGGTCACCACGGAGCCCAGCACGGCGTCATCACCAGAGCCTTTGGCTGGCGGAGACTGCTTTTGTCAGGATAAGTGTACTCGCTGTCCCCCTTCAAATTAGCCCGCCATTGTTGGCTCCCTTCCCGCTTAATATTTGGGAAGAGGACCAGGGCCTCTATAAATAGGACCAGCCACTCACATAGCAAGGGGTTCGATCAACTTTAGATCAGTAGGAAGCAGAGAGAGAAAGAGCGAGAGAGAGAGAAAGGTGACTGAACTCCTCCTAGCAGTTCATCACCCCAGGCAAGAACAGACCCTCGCGAAGCTGTTCGTCCTTGTATTGTTCATCATCACCAGCCCCAGGAGGCAATCCACAAGCCACACACTGGAGTAGGGTATTACACCACAACGGTGGCCCGAACCAGTATAAATCTTGTGTCTCTTGTGCATTTCTTTTAGAATTTTAGATCCTTGCGAGACGGAGAGGTTGAAGGCGTGATCTCTGCGCGCACCCCAGTGTTTGAACCTTAAGGGTCTGCCAGAACCCACGAATCCGACATCTGTGTACCACATATTGCTATTGGTCTACTTGTTTCACTTGTGAATTTGTGAATCTCTTTCATCTTTATTGACTCTTGCTAACATTTTGCATTAAATTGTTTGTGCCACTATCCTCACCGAGCTCCACCATAAGCCTTATTTGTGTAGCTGTGAGAAACCGACAAGAATTGGTACCAATTGTGCTATTTCCTTGTTACATCATTGAGTGATCATTGATCCATCTTCAACATCGGTCAAGGTACATTTGGTATAGTTCTTCTCCTTTCTCCACTCATATTTGCTTGAGTATTGTGATGGATAGGCAAGGCATTTCATCTCCGGTCTTCGACAACAACGCCGACGTGAACAACTACATCACCGAAGCGTCAATCTTCGCTTTACAACGACAAATGCAAGGCGCACAATCACGATTGAGAGAGCGCATAGAGAACCTCTCCATCGACATTCATCACTCCGAAGTAAGGAAAGGGACTACATCGACAACAAGCTTTCCACGCACAAGGAGGAGCAAGATGCAAGGATGGAGCAGATTCATACTTGGTTGGCCAAACGTTCTTCCCCTTTATCATCCTCAAGGCGGCAGCGAGCAAGTCAATCATCTTCCGAGAGCCCAAGCAACGCAAGTGCAAGTCATCTACGTCCACATCTCCATGACGACCACCATCACATTCGTGATCCACCTCGTCATGAATGGCAGGTCACCTCCAAGCAACATGTGTACGATGACGATGAACCACATCTATTACGAGCTCAAGTGCGACAGTACCAACATCATCATGATGATGCTCCACAAGCGCAAATGCACAAGTCCAACAAGCCCTACTTCATGCCAAGTGCAAACTTCAAGAGAAATAGAGAAGACCGCGAGACGAGCACCACCAAGACGGAGCTACGGCTGCACCAACCACTTCGGCGTATTCGCCAAGTGTTCTCAAGGCATCTTCGCCTTTGGATGTATGTCATCTTCACCTACTTCCCATGAGTTCTCCTACATTGACATCTTCAACAACAAGGCGACCACCTACGAGCGAGGGCGACACTTCCATCTTCGGAAGCCCCTCAAAGAAAATGGCCGAGCATGGGACATTCCCTTCAGTCATGGAGACAAGCCACGAGGTGCCACATCATATGGGCCTCCTACAACAAGATGGTGACAAGAAGGTCGAGCTAGGGCCATCCCCTTCGACCACGGCAACGAGCATGAACCTCTTCGACTACATGAAGACGGCGCCCATATTGGACTCATACTCCGAGTCAAGCTACGAGACCACACATGAGACCTTATCTTTGGTCTTAGAGGAGAGTGATGATGTGCCATCTTCGTCCTTCATCCATGGCTACAACTACGACATGATTCAGCATGGAGACATTTGCACCAACATCTCTCCGACACCCACATATAAAGAGATGCCCCAATTCCCATGTGAGGAGAACCACCCTACCATGAGTGATATGAGTGTCTCCACAATTTGTGACATTGAGTGCATTTCCTATGAGAGGATGAGTGTGACCACCACTAGCCCCACACTTGAGAGCATCCAAGAGGGAGTGAGTGAGCCACCACACTGATACGTCCATTTTGCATCATGCTTTTATATTGATATTTATTGCATTATGGACTGTTATTTCACTTTATGTCACAATACTTATGGCTATTCTCTCTTATTTTACAAGGTTTACACAAGGAGGGAGAATGCCGGCAGCTGGAATTCTAGGCTGGAAAAGGAGAAAATATTAGAGACCTATTCTGCGCAACTCCAAAAGTCCTGAAACTCCACAGAACATCTTAAAACAAATAAAGAAAAATCCTTGCCAAAGATGAAGGCCAGGGGCCCCACACCCTGCTCATGAGGGTGGGGGCGCACCCCCCTACCTCGTGGGCCCCCTGGTAGCTCTCCGACGTCCATCTTCTCCTATATTAAGTCTACAACAACAACAACAACAACAACAACAACAACAACAAAGCCTTTAGTCCCAAACAAGTTGGGGTAGGCTAGAGGTGAAACCCATAAGATCTTGCAACCAACTCATGGCTCTGCACATGGATAGCAAGCTTCCACGCACCCCTATCCATAGCTAGCTCTTTGGTGATACTCCAATCCTTCAGGTCTCTCTTAACGGACTCCTCCCATGTCAAATTCGGTCTACCCCGCCCTCTCTTGACATTCTCCACACGCTTTAGCCTCCCACTATGCACCGGAGCTTCTGGAGGCCTGCGCTGAATATGCCCAAACCATCTCAGACGATGTTGGACAAGCTTCTCTTCAATTGGTGCTACCCCAACTCTATCTCGTATATCATCATTCTGGACTCGATCCTTCCTCGTGTTGCAACACATCCATCTCAACAAACGCATCTCCGCCACACCTAACTGTTGAACATGTCGCCTTTTAGTAGGCCAACACTCAGCGCCATACAACATTGCGGGTCGAACCGCCGTCCTGTAGAACTTGCCTTTTAGCTTTTGTGGCACTCTCTTGTCACAGAGAATACCAGAAGCTTGGCGCCACTTCATCCATCCGGCTTTGATTCGATGGTTCACATCTTCATCAATACCCCCATCCTCCTGCAGCATTGACCCCAAATACCGAAAGGTGTCCTTCTGAGGTACCACCTGGCCATCAAGGCTAACCTCCTCCTCACACCTAGTAGTACTGAAACGGCACATCATGTACTCGGTTTTAGTTCTACTAAGCCTAAACCCTTTCGATTCCAAGGTTTGTCTCCATAACTCTAACTTCCTATTTACCCCCGTCCGACTATCGTCAACTAGCACCACATCACCCGCAAAGAGCATACACCATGGGATATCTCCTTGTATATCCCTTGTGACCTCATCCATCACAAATGCAAAAAAGATAAGGGCTCAAAGCTGACCCCTGATGCAGTCCTATCTTAATCGGGAAGTCATCACTGTCGACATCACTTGTTCGAACACTTGTCACAACATTATCGTACATGTCCTTAATGAGGGTAATGTACTTTGCTGGGACTTTGTGTTTCTCCAAGGCCCACCACATGACATTCCCCGGTATCTTATCATAGGCCTTCTCCAAGTCAATGAACACCATATGCAAGTCCTTCTTTTGCTCCCTATATCTCTCCATAAGTTGTCATAGCAAGAAAATGGCTTCCATGGTCGACCTCCCAGGCATGAAACCAAACTGATTTTTGGTCACGCTTGTCATTCTTCTTAAGCGGTGCTCAATGACTCTCTTCCATAGCTTCATTGTATGTCTCATCATCTTAATTCCACGGTAATTAGTACAACTCTGAACATCCCCCTTGTTCTTGAAGATTGGTACTAATATACTCTGTCTCCATTCTTCTGGCATCTTGTTTGCCCAAAAAATGAGGTTGAAAAGCTTGGTTAGCCATACTATCGCTATGTCCGCGAGACCTTTCCACACCTCAATGGGGATACAATCAGGGCCCATCGCCTTGCCTCCTTTCATCCTTTTTAAAGCCTCCTTGACCTCAGACTCCTGGATTCGCCGCACAAAACGCATGCTGGTCTCATCAAAGGAGTCGTCCAGTTCAATGGTAGAACTCTCATTCTCCCCATTGAGCAGCTTGTCGAAGTACTCCCACAATCTGTGCTTACTCTCCTCGTCCTTCACCAAGAGTTGGCCTGCTCCGTCCTTGATGCATTTGACTTGGCCAATATCCCTCGTCTTCCTCTCTCGGATCTTGGCCATCTTATAGATGTCCCTTTCACCTTCCTTCGTGCCTAACCGTTGGTAGAGGTCCTCATATGCCCGACCCCTTGCTTCACCAACAGCTCGCTTTGCGGCCTTCTTCGCCATCTTGTACTTCTCTATGTTGTCTGCACTCCTATCCAGGTATAGGCATTTGAAGCAATCTTTCTTCTATTTAATCGCCTTCTGGACATCATCATTCCACCACCAGGTATCCTTATCTTCGCTTCTCCTTCCCCTGGACACTCCAAGCTCCTCCGAGGCCACCTTACGAATGCAAGTCGCCATCTTCGTCCACACATTGTTCGCATCTCCTCCTTCCTCCCAAGGGCCGTCCTTAATGACCCTCTCCTTGAACGCTGGAGCTACCTCCCCCTTGAGCTTCCACCACTTCGTTCTAGCGACTTTGGCACGCTTATCCCGCTGGACACGAATCCAAAAGCGGAAGTCAGCAACCACCAGCTTATGATGGGGTACAACACTCTCTCCAGGTATCACCTTACAGTCTAGGCACGCACGCCTATCTTCTCTTCTAGAGAGGACGAAATCAATCTGGCTAGAGTGTTGGCCACTACTAAAAGTCACCAGATGTGATTCTCTCTTTCTAAAGAGGGTGTTAGCTACAATCATGTTGTAGGCTAGAGCAAAGCTTAAGACATCTTCTCCTTCTTGATTCCTGATGCCATAGCCAAATCCCCCGTGCGCCCCTTCAAAACCTGTGTTAGATGTACCCACGTGGCCATTGAGGTCTCCTCCTATGAAGAGCTTCTCACCAATCGGTACACTCCTAACCATGTCTTCCAGGCCTTCCCAGAACTCCCTCTTGGTGTTCTCATTGTGGCCTACTTGCGGGGCATACGTGCTGATAACATTGAGAACCAAGTCCTCAACTACCAGCTTGACCAGGATAATCCGGTCCCCACGTCTCTTGACGTCTACCACTCCATACTTGAGGCTCTTTTTGATCAAGATGCCTATGCCATTTCTATTTGTAGCCGTCCCTGTGTACCACAGCTTGAAGCCGGTATCCTCCACCTCCTTCGCCTTCTGTCCTCTCCATTTGGTTTCTTGGACGCAAAGGATATCAACACCTCTCCCCACCGCTGCATCAACTAGCTCCCGAAGCTTCCCTGTCAGAGACCCTACGTTCCAGCTACCTAAGCGAATCCTCCTAGGCTCGGCTAGCTTCCTTACCCTTCGCACTAGTCGAGTCAAATGCGAAGACCCTTGCCCATTTTCCACTACATCCGGGCGCCGATGTAGCGCGCCACAAAGGATGCGACGACCCGATCCTCACTCACTTGCCACCGTATCCGGATCAAGATACAGCGCGCCACCTTGGGGGTGACAGCCCAGCCCTTGCCCATTTTCCACCACACCCGGGTTCCGATGTAGCGCATCGCTGAGAGGGTTACGCCCCAACGAAAATCTTTTGGGTTTCATCTCCATAAGAGTGGCTGAGTTTTTACGTTGGCTCGCCAAGCCTATCACAACCCTCCCCCTCCTATATTAAGTCTATCGATGAGAAAAAAATAAGAAGGAACTTTTCGGGACGAGACTCCGCCGCCACGAGGCGGAACCTTGGTGGATCCAATCTAGAGCTCCGGCAGAGCTGTTCTGCCGGGGATACTTCCCTCCCTTAGGGGGAAATCATCACCATCGTCATCACCAGCGCTCATCGGGAGAGGGCAATCTCCATCAACATCTTCACTAGCACCATCTCATCTCCAAACCCTAGTTCATCTCTTGTATCCAATCCTTGTCTCAAAGTCCAGGATTGGTGCTAGTAGGTTGCTAGTAGTGTTGATTACTCCTTGTAGTTGATGCTAGTTGGTTTATTTGGTGGAAGATCATATGTTCAGATCCTATATGCATATTATTACCCCTCTGATTATGAACATGAATATGCTTTGTGAGTAATTATGTTTGTTCCTAAGGACAAGGGAGAAGTCTTGCTATTAGTAGTCATGTGAATTTGGTATTCGTTTGATATTTTGATAAGATGTATGTTGTCTAGCCTCTAGTGGTGTTATGTGAACGTCGACTACATAACACTTCACCATTATTTGGGCCTAGAGGAAGGCATTGGGACGTAATAAGTAGATGATGGGTTGCTAGAGTGACAGAAGCTTAGACCCTAGTTTATGCGTTGCTTCGTAAGGGGCTGATTTGGATCCACATGTTTCATGCTATGGTTAGGTTTACCTTAATACTTTTTTTGTAGTTGCGGATGCTTGCAATAGAGGTTAATCATAAGTGGGATGCTTGTTCAAGTAAGAACAGCACCCAATCACCGGTCCACCCATATATCAAATTATCAAAGTATCGAACGTGAATCATATGAACGTGATGAAAACTAGCTTGACGATATTCCCATGTGTCCTCGGGAGCGCTTTTCCTATTATAAGAGTTTGTTCCGGCTTGTCCTTTGCTACAAAAAGGATTGGGCCACCTTGCTGCACTTTATTTACTTTTGTTCCTTGTTGCTCGTTACAATTTACCTTATCACAAAACTATCTGTTACCACTTATTTCAGTACTTGCAGAGAATACCTTGCTGAAAACCACTTATCATTTCCTTCTGCTCCTCGTTGGGTTGGACACTCTTACTTATTGAAAGGACTACGATAGATACCCTATACTTGTGGGTCATCAAGACTCTTTTCTGGCACCGTTGCCGGGGAGTGTAGCGCCTTTGATAGGTGGAATTTGGTAAGGAAAAATTTATATAGTGTGCTAAAATTTACTGTCACTTGTTACTATGGAAAGTAATTCTCTGAGGGGCTTGTTCGGGGTATCTTCACCCCGTCCAGTAGAGCAAAGAGTTTCTCCTCAACCTATTGAACCTATTGAAAATGAAACTCCTTTTGAATTTCCTTCGGGTATGATGGAAAGACTGCTAGCTAACCCTTTTACAGGAGATGGAACAAAGCATCCTGATGAGCACTTAATATATGTGGATGAAGTTTGTGGATTATTTAAGCTTGCAGGTATACCCGATGATGTTGCTAAGAAGAAGGTCTTCCCTTTATCTTTGAAGGGAGACGCATTGATATGGTATAGGCTATGTGATGGTATGAGATCATGGGACTATAAGAGAATGAAATTGGAATTTCATCAAAAGTATTACCCTATGCATCTTGTTCATCATGATCGCAATTATATATATATAATTTCTGGCCTCGCGAAGGAGAAAGCATCGCTCAAGCTTGTGGGAGGCTTAAATCAATGTTATATTCATGCCCCAATCATGAGCTCCCAAGAGAAATAATTATGCAAAGTTTTTATGCTCGGCTTTCTGAAAACAATCGCACCATGCTCGATACTTTTTGTGCTGGCTCTTTTATGATGAAGACTATTGAATTCAGATGGAATTTATTGGATAGAATTAAACGCAACTCTGAAGATTGGGACCTCGATGAAGGTAAGGAGTCACGTATGACACCTAAGTTTGATTGTGTTAAATCTTTTATGGACACCGATATTTTCCGTAAGTTTAGCACTAAATATGGACTTGACTCTGAGATAGTAGCTTCTTTCTGCGAATCTTTTGCTACTTATGTTGATCTCCCTAAGGAGAAGTGGTTTAAATATCATCCTCCCATAGAAGTAAAAGTCTGCACCTATCAAAGTTGAAGAAAAGACTATCACTTATAATGATCCTATTGTTCCTACTTCTTATGTTGAGAAACCACCTTTCCCTGTTAGAGTAAAGGATCATGCTAAAGTTTCAACTGTTGTTCATAAAAGCAATATTAGAACTTATACACCTCGTGAGCAAGTTAAAGTAGAACCTAATATTGCTATTGTTAAAGATCTCTTGTCTGATAATATTGATGGGCATGTTATTCAGTTCGAAGGTGAAACTGCTAGAATTGCTAAACCTTGTGCTAAAGATAAACATAGACCTGTGGTAGGCATGCCTGTTATTTCTATCAAAATAGGAGATCATTGTTATCATGGCTTATGTGATATGGGTGCGAGTGCTAGTGTTATACCGCACACTTTATACGAAGAAATTAAGAATGAAATTGCACCTGCTGAGTTAGAAGGTATTGATGTCACAATTAAACTTGCCAATAGAGATACTATTTCACCAATTGGAATTGTTAGAGATGTTGAAGTCTTGTGTGGGAAAACTAAATATCCTACTGATTTTCTTGTTCTTACTTCTCCGCAAGATATCTTTTGTCCCATTATATTTGGTAGACCCTTTTTGAACACTGTTAAAGCTAGGATAGACTGCGAAAAGAATGTCGTTACTATTGGCTTGGATGATATGGTTCATGAGTTTAATTTCTCTAAATTTAGTAAACAACATCGTGAGGAAGAATTGCCTAGTAAAGATGAAATTATTGGTCTCGCTTCTATTGTCGTACCTCCTAGTGATCCTTTAGAACACTATTTTCTAGACCATGAAAGTGATATGTTCATGAATGAAAGAAGGGAAATAGATGAAGTATTCTTTAAACAGGAACCTATCCTGCAACAAAATTTGCCTCCTGAAATTTTAGGGGATCCTCCTCCACCCAAAGGTGATCCCATGTTTGAACTTAAACCTTTGCCTGATAAACTAAAATATGCTTATCTTGATGAAAAGAAGATATATCCTGTTATTATTAGTGCTAAACTTTTAGAGCATGAAGAAGAAAGATTATTGAAAACTCTGAAGAAGCATCGTGCTGCTATTGGATATACTCTTGATGATCTTAAGGGCATTAGTCCCACTCTATGTCAACATAACATAAATTTGGAAGAAAATGCCAAACCAGTTCGTGATCCTCAACGACGTCTGAATCCTAAAATGAAAGAAGTGGTAAGAAAAGAAATACTAAAGCTTCTGGAGGCAGGTATAATCTATCCCGTTGCTGATAGTGAGTGGGTAAGTCCTGTCCATTGTGTCCCTAAGAAGGGAGGTATTACTATTGTTCCTAATGATAAAGATGAATTGATTCCACAAAGAATTATCACAGGTTATAGGATGGTAATTGATTTTTGCAAATTAAATAAAGTCACTAAGAAAGATCATTACCCCTTACCTTTTATTGATCAAATGCTAGAAAGATTATGCAAACATACACACTATTTCTTTCTAGATGTTTATTCTGGTTTCTCTCAAATACCTGTGTCGGCTAGAGATCAATCAAAGACTACTTTTACATGCCCTTTTGGTACTTTTGCTTATAGACGTATGCCTTTTGGTTTATGTAATGCACCTGCTACCTTTCAAAGATGCATGATGGCTATATTCTCTGACTTTTGTGAAAAGATTTGTGAGGTTTTCATGGACAAATTTTCCATCTATGGTTCCTATTTTGATGATTGCTTGAGCAATCTTGATCGAGTTTTGCAGAGATGTGAAGAAACTAATCTTGTCTTGAATTGGGAAAAGTGCCACTTTATGGTTAATGAAGGGATTTTCTTGGGGCACAAAGTTTCTGAAAGAGGTATTGAAGTTGATAAAGCCAAGGTTGATGCTATTGAAAAGATGCCATGTCCCAAGGACATCAAAGGTATAAGAAGTTTCCTTGGTCACGCTGGATTTTAAAGGAGGTTCATTAAGGACTTCTCAAAAATTTCTCGGCCTCTGACTAATTTATTGCAAAAAAGATATACCATTTGTTTTTTATGATGATTGTGTAGAAGCATTTGAAACACTTAAGAAAGCATTAGTCTCTGCACCTATTGTTGAGCCACCTGATTGGAATTTACCCTTTGAGATTATGTGTGATGCTAGTGATTATGATGTAGGTGTTGTTCTAGGGCAAAGAGTTGATAAGAAATTAAATGTTATTCATTATGCTAGTAAGACTCTAGACAATGCTCAAAGAAATTATGCTACTACTGAAAAAGAGCTTTTAGCAGTTGTATTTGCTTGTGATAAGTTCAGACCTTATATTATTGATTCTAAAGTAACTATTCACACTGATCATGCTGCTATTAAATACCTTATGGAAAAGAAAGATGCTAAACCTAGACTTATTAGATGGGTTCTCTTTCTACAAGAATTTGATTTGCATATTGTTGATAGAAAGGGAGCTGAGAACCCCGTTGCAGACAACTTTCTAGGTTAGAGAATGTTCTTGATGACCCACTACCTATTAATGATAACATTCCTGATGAACAATTAAATGTTATAAGTACTTCTCGTAGTACTCCATGGTATGCTGATTATGCTAATTATATTGTTGCTAAGTTTATTCCACCAAGCTTCACATACCAGCAAAAGAAAAAAAATTCTATGACTTGAGACATTACTTTTGGGATGACCCACATCTTTATAAAGAAGGAGTAGATGGTGTTATTAGACGTTGTGTACCTGAGCATGAACAGGAACAGATCCTACGCAAGTGCCACTCTGAAACTTATGGAGGACACCACGCTGGAGATAGAACTGCACATAAGGTATTGCAATCTGGTTTTTATTGGCCTACTCTCTTCAAGGATGCCCGTAAGTTTGTCTTGTCTTGTGATGAATGTCAAATAATTGGTAATATTAGTAGACGTCAAGAAATGCCTATGAATTATTCACTTGTTATTGAACTGTTTGATGTTTGGGGCTTTGATTATATGGGACCTTTTCCAGCCTCTAATGGATACACACATATTCTAGTTGCTGTTGATTACGTTACTAAGTGGGTAGAAGCTATTCCATCTAGTAGTGCTGATCATAACACTTCTATTAAAATGCTTAAATAAGTTGTTTTTCCGAGGTTTGGAGTCCCTAGATATTTAATGACTGATGGTGGTTCACACTTTATTCATGGTGCCTTCCGTAAAATGCTTGCTAAATATGATGTTAATCATAGAATTGCATCTCCTTATCACCCACAGTCTAGTGGTCAAGTAGAGTTGAGCAATAGAGAGCTCAAATTAATTTTGCAAAAGACTGTTAATAGGTCTAGACAGAATTGGTCTAAGAAACTTGATGATGCATTATGGGCATATAGAACTGCATACAAAAATCCTATGGGTATGTCTCCGTATAAAATGGTTTATGGAAAAGCATGTCACTTACCTCTCGAACTAGAACATAAGCCATATTGGGCTATTAAAGAACTCAACTATGATTTTAAACTTGCCGGTGAGAAGAGGTTATTTGATATTAGCTCACTTGATGAATGGAGAACCCAAGCTTATGAAAATGCCAAGTTGTTTAAAGAAAAAGTTAAAAGATGGCATGACAAACGGATACAAAAGCATGAGTTTAATGTAGGTGATTATGTATTGCTATACAACTCTCGTTCAAGATTTTTTGAAGAAAACTTCTCTCTAAATGGGAAGGCCCCTACGTTATCGAGGAGGTCTATCGTTCCAGTGCCATAAAAATCAACAACTTTGAAGGCACAAATCCGAAGGTGGTAAACGGTCAAAGAATTAAACATTATATCTCAGGTAATTCCATAAATGTTGAAACCAATATTATTGAAACCGTAACCCCGGAGGAATACATAAGGGACACTTTCCGGAATGTTTCAGACTCCGAAAAGGAATAGGTATGTGGTGCGGTAAGTAAACCGACTCCAAAACAATTTTTAAGGAAATATTTCTCCGTTTCGGAATATTTAGAAAAATAGAAAAATAAGTAGCAGTTCGGGAAGGACACGAGGGCCCCATGAGGGTGGTGTGCGCGCCTACCCCCCTGGGCACGCCCCCCTACCTCGTGAGCACCTCGTGTGCCTTCCGGACTCCGTTTTCTTGCACGATACGTATTTTGGTCGGTAAAAATTCATTATATATTCTCCCGAAGGTTTTGACCCCTGTATCACGCAAATATCCTCTGTTTTTGTTTCGAGCTATCCCGTTGCAGATTAGATCAACATGTCTTCCTAGGATTCGGAAGGAGAAAGCTATGTGGATGATTACTTAGCAAATCCCAAGGTCTATGGAGATGTGGAACATGATGGATGGACCACGGAAGAAGAAGAGGACTATGAACCCAAGGGGAAGGAGGAGACGAGCTCAGATGAGGATGAAGCACCATTACCTCAACCTGGGGACATGCACGTGGAGTTCAAAAAGTCAAGTCTCCCTGATAGGGTAAAGAAACCCAAGTTCGAGTTTATCCCTTTTCGTCTCTTGCAGGAAAATAAGCAGGACCTATGCAAAAAGATATTAACCCTGGAGTGGGAGATTGATGATCTGAGGGATCAAAATGCCGTCCTCAAGCGCAAATTAAGGGAGAAGCCCACATCATCAACAATACCTCCACCATTTCCTCCAACAAAGAAGAATTGAGTATATGGGTATGGGCACTCCCCTTGGCAACTGCCAAGCTTGGGGGAGGTGCCCCGGTATCGTATCACCATCACAACTCCTATCTTTACCATTTTTCTTAGTTCGATCCTATTAGTAGTATCTTGATCTAGTAGAATAAAGTTTATGGCATGATCTAGTTTTGAGTTTTGCTTTATGATTTCTCTATGTAATCGAGTCCGTGAGCTATATATAATAAAGATTAGTGTTGAGTCAAGGGCTTGATTATTTTGCCATGACCTTGGGTGAATAAAAGAAAGAAGAAAAGAATAAAAAGAAACAAAAAGTTCATATTGATCTTATTGAGAGTAATGACTTCACATAGAAAGAGTATGATGATTAAAAGTTGTTGGGAGTTGGCAGACATAGCTTTGGTCATTGTTGCAATTAATAGGAAGTAATAAGGAAAGAGAGGTTTTCACATATAGATATATTATCATTGACATCTTTTATGATTGGGAGCACTCATTAAAATATGACATGCTAAAGAGTTGATGTTGGACAAGGAAGACAACGTAATGAGTTATGTCTTTCTTATATCTGAGATAAAGTATGTTGTCATGGTTCCTCTAACTTGGTGAGCTTGCCTTTCCCCCTCATGCTAGCCAAATTCTCAGCACCAAGTAGAAATACTACTTGTGCTTCCAAAATTCCTAAAGTAGTTTTTCCATGAGAGTCCACCATATCTACCTATGGATTGAGTAAGATCCTTCAAGTAAGTTGTCATCGGTGCAAAGCAATAAAAATTGCTCTAAATATGTATGATTGATTGGTGTGGGGGAAATAAGCTTTATACGATCTTGTGATGTGGAAGTAATAAAAGTGACAGACTGCATAATAAAGGTTCATATCACAAGGGGCAATATAAAGTGACGTTCTTTCGCATTGAGATTTTGTGCATCCAACCATAAAAGCACATGGCAATCTCTGCTTCCCTCTGCGAAGGGCCTATCCTTTATCATTATCTTCTACCTTATGCAAGAGTCACGGTGATCTTCACCTTTCCTTTTTCATTTTATCCTTTGGCAAGCTCAGCATGTTGGAAAGAACATGATATATATATATATATCTAATTGGATGTAGGGGAGCATGAACCATTATTGTTGACATTACCCTTGAGGTAAAAGGTTGTGGGGCAAAAATAAGCCCCTATCTTTCTCTGTGTCCGATTAAAACTTCATAACCACAAGTATTGCATGAGTGTTAGAAATTATGGAGGACTAAATGATAGTTGAGTATGTGGACTTGCTTTTTAGCTCTGACATAGACTCTTTCCGATGTTATGATAAATTGCAATTGCTTCAATGACTGAGATTATAGTTTGTCGGAGCCAATAAGGTTTATAATTTGTACTTTTGCATTGTGAATAGATCATCACTTCAACATAAGTAATCATATGACAAAATCTATATATGTTGCTGTTATGAGAATAATCATGATGCCTTCATGTCCGTATTTTATTTTTATCGACGCCTCTACCTCTAAACATGAGGACATATTTATTGTTATCGGCCTTTCGCTTGAGGACAAGCGAGGTCTAAGCTTGGGGGAGTTGATACATCAATTTTGGATCATGCTTTTATATCGATATTTATTGCATTATTGACTGTTATTTCACTTTATGTCATAATACTTATGGCTATTCTCTCTTATTTTACAAGGTTTACACAAGGAGGGAGAATGCCGGCAGCTGGAATTCTGGGCTGGAAAAGGAGCAAATATTAGAGACCTATTCTGCGCAACTCCAAAAGTCCTGAAACTCCATGGAACATCTTAAAACAAATAAAGAAAAATCCTCGCCAAAGATGAAGGCCAGGGGGCCCACACCCTGCTCATGAGGGTGGGGGCGCCCCCCCTAGGGCGCGCCCCCCTACCTCGTGGGCCCCCTGGTGGCTCTCCGACGTCCATCTTCTCCTATATGAAGTCTATCGATGAGAAAAAAATAAGAAGGAACTTTTCGGGACGAGACTCCGCCGCCACGAGGCAGAACCTTGGCAGATCCAATCTAGAGCTCCGGCAGAGCTGTTCTGCCGGTGATACTTCCCTCCCGCAGGGGGAAATCATCACCATCGTCATCACCAGCGCTCCTCTCATCAGGAGAGGGCAATCTCCATCGACATCTTCACCAGCACCATCTCATCTCCAAACCCTAGTTCATCTCTTGTATCCAATTCTTGTCAAAGTCCGGGATTAGTGCTAGTAGGTTGCTAGTAGTGTTGATTACTCCTTGTAGTTGATGCTAGTTGGTTTATTTGGTGGAAGATCATATGTTCAGATCCTATATGCATATTATTACCCCTCTGATTGTGAACATGAATATGCTTTGTGAGTAATTACGTTTGTTCCTGAGGACAAGGGAGAAGTCTTGCTATTAGTAGTCATGTGAATTTGGTATTCGTTTGATATTTTGATAAGATGTATGTTGTCTAGCCTCTAGTGGTGTTACGTGAACGTCGACTACATAACACTTCACCATTATTTGGGCCTAGAGGAAGGCATTGGGAAGTAAAAAGTAGATGATGGGTTGCTAGAGTGATAGAAGCTTAGACCCTAGTTTATGTGTTGCTTCGTAAGGGGCTGATTTGGATCCACATGTTTCATGCTATGGTTAGGTTTACCTTAATACTTTTGTTGTAGTTGCGGATGCTTGAAATAGAGGTTAATCATAAGTGGGATGCTTGTTCAAGTAAGAACAGCACCCAAGCACCGGTCCACCCACATATCAAATTATCAAAGTATCGAACGCGAATCATATGAACGTGATGAAAACTAGCTTGACGATATTCCCATGTGTCCTCGGGAGCGCTTTTCCTATTATAAGAGTTTGTTCCGGCTTGTCCTTTGCTACAAAAAGGATTGGGCCACCTTGCTGCACTTTATTTACTTTTGTTACTTGTTGCTCATTACAATTTAGCTTATCACAAAACTATCTGTTACCACTTATTTCAGTACTTGCAGAGAATACCTTGCTGAAAACCGCCTATCATTTCCTTCTGATCCTCGTTGGGTTCGACACTCTTACTTATCGAAAGGACTACGATAGATCCCCATACTTGTGGGTCATCACACACTTAGTGAGTGAGGTAGTTGACACGGCACGTGAGGCCACTATGCTTTCTAACAACTTAACCTCTACTCCGAGTGTGTTTTCTTTGGTGCTAGGTCTCCTACATGACGACACACCTATCCTCGACGAGTCCATACCTTCAATGGAGACGACGATGGCCATGGTGGACGATGATGCACCCACCACATGGTTCCATCATGATGAAGATGACCACGACTTGGTCTTCGACACCTCACCTACAACACATGAGCGATGCTCCAAAGGTAACACAGGTGATGGTGCTTCTCTTGTCCCACTAGTGGACTATTTTATGAATGATCGCTTGCATGATGTTGACACACCTATACCCATGCTTCATACTAGTGTGACTTCTACATGTCATGACTTACCTATTTATGATAAATATGATGATGAGCATGTTGATTTGCCTAGTTGTGATGCTATACTCCATAGGATATCATGTGAAAATTCTTTTGGTCACATGATGTTTGACAATCCATTAACCTTGCCATATGCTATGAGTGAGATATCCCATATTGCATCATTTCGATCTCAACATGGTAGCTATGCATGCCCCATGAAAATAAATCCCATTTGCACTTATGGCATAAATGACGAGATGATGGTCATTGGCTTTTGTTTTTCATGTGATGACATTGCCATGCTTCCATTACATGATTTGCGCAATTCATCTACTATGCCATGCCATGATCACAATGTTCCAACTAGGCATTGTTTTGGATGTTGTCAATATTCTCCATGTGATATTTCCACTAATGATCATGAGGAGACCCCCATAGTTTCCTCATACATATTAGGAGACTTGGATGCATTCCACACTTTGCATGATTCTCATAATTGCTTGCACCATATGCATACCATGAATAACAATGCTCTACATATTTCTTGTGATGCATTACACAATTTGAGTCTCCATTATGCTATCCATAACAACAAACCTATCATGATGGATGACATGTTTCTATATCATGCATCTCATTTATTTGAGCATTGGCTATTTTGTGCTAACCAACACTTGCACGTGCGCATCATGATGGATGATGTGTACATATACCACGCACACACAATTTTCCCTTTGTCTTTGTTTTGTGTAGGTACTCACGTATACTCGTCAACCTCTCGATCCCAAGAGTTGACGAAACGAGCTCTTGAGAGCAAAGATGACTTGGGATCCCGTGAACTATCCTTCCCACCGCTCTCTTCGCGTAACGACTACGCGCATCTCTTTTACTTGACTCTCACACGGATATGGGCTATATACCACTTGTCGCTTCATGCTCATTTTACCGTGTTCACTTTGCATGCTATGCTTACTTCTATGCCTTTGCCATGCAATTGTGACCCTTACGTGCATCTACCCATGATTCACCATTATGCTACTCCTATGTGTATTTGCATGCTTGGTGGAGATCCTTGTTGCTATTGCCATGTTTATCATGTGCCTCATGCTATTGACGCTAATTTTATCATATCATCCTTTCATGCTTGTGCTATGTCTTGTGAATTATTCATGCACACTATTTGCACCCATGACATGCTTGCTATGATTCCCTCTAGTATGTTGCATCTTCGCACTACTAGCTCACACCACTTGATTGCTATGATTGCTTGCTTTGTCGCATCACCCATGTTCCATTTTTACTTGCTTTCTTGGGTTGATGGCGTATATGTTCATGCCTCTCACATGATATATTTTGTTCATTGTCACCTGCCTCCAATTGTTGCATCTATGCTTATTGATCGTGGAGACTTGGACACTTTACTTGTGATGCATGCTTGCTTGATTGAGCCTATTGTATTTGGTTGTTCTCGCATCATATGCCTCCATACTATGAAATGCTCCCTTGTCCTTTCTTATGATGAGCATGATGCATCCACTTGTTGGGTATTTTACCACACGAATGATAGGTTTTGCATCTCCACTAACCTCATTTGTTTTTCCGAGTGTTTGTCATGTTCTTTCATTTTGAAGGATTCACAAGGCGATACATTCATGAGACAATTTGGTCATGTGAAGGCATACACGATGTGCAACACCAACATTTGCGAGAATCTCCTAAAGGTGAACTCCTTTCCTTTGAGCAATCCTCAAATATGCATATTGGATGGGTCACTCTTTCATTGTTGTTTCCTTCTTGTTGTCTACATGGTACATCTCGCGAACGGAGGAGCGACATTGAAGATTGGCTCTATGGACCTTCACATTGAGGAGCGCTCGGACTTATTGGAAGCACCTTCGAACCTCCACTCATGCCACGACATCGAGCATTGGTACACCAACACCTACATATTTGTTGATTGTGCTCACACATGTCATGCTCATTGGACATCTCACACACATGACAAATTTGCATCTTATGCATGGATTGACTCACATTATGATTGCCTTGTTGCATCTTGTATTCCCATGTCATCCATGATATATGAGCTTGTGCATTTCCTTAGAAAATTTGTTGTGATATACCTTGATGGCATATTCATACATCATGATCTTATTGCCTACCATCAATTGCATGATCACATCACATTGAGCACCAATTACCATGTTCATGCTTTTGATACACCGTCCCATTGTGACATCATTTTGCACAATGGTTACATTGATCACATTCACCACACCTTTGTGCATACTACAAATTATATTGTTCCCATCCATGCTTTGCATATCATTCGATATCATCTTGATAAGCTTCATGCGCTTTGTCACAAACAATATTGCCGAACGGACTCATTCTTACATGACGACACTTTGTGTGCTCTAACCATTGTATTTCCGAGTGTCGTTTGTGTTTGATCTTTTTGCATGTATACCACTCCGGCAACAACTTGGAGTACTTGGATTGCGCAACGTCTTCCACTCCGTCCAACTACAAGTCCATCCACGACTACCGTTTCCACGGTCATGAGGATCACGATCCAAGGCCGGATCTTTCCCAAGGGGGGGGAGATGATGCGGAGCATCCCATGTTCATCCCCATGTACTCTCCGACTACTCTCCAAACCCCATACGCCATCGGACACAAGGTGAACTCACTCCTCTCTGAATCGTCACTTTCCACATGTGAGACATGGCTACTACCTTAAACATGTGTGCTAGGCATGACGAGGAACCAAGAGGAAGCCCATGGACAAGAAGGCAAGGACACCAAGCACAAGGAACAAGAAGAAGAGCTGCGGGAGATGCTCCAGCCACCGGACGACCGGTCGGCACCGGACGTCCGGCGCCTAAAGACCCACAGGACGACCGGTGATCCCGCACCCGAGCTGTAGCGACCAGACCTCAAACAGTCTGATCTCTGTGCTCTGGTGTCATCCCTGGATCAGTAATGCTGACACCACGCAGTACTCGGAGGATTTATAACAGAGTAGCAATCACACACTTATTACATCGAGTGTCTCCATAGAGAACTTATTACAATAAATATGGCTTAAGGCCATCTAATAACTATAACAACGGAAGGCTTGGAAGATAAGTGAGTCCATCAACTCCAACGGCATCACTGAGTATAGAACCACGACCTAAAACTCCTTAATCGTCGTCTGAAAAGTCTGCAACATTAACGTTACAGCCCGAAAATGGGTCAACACATGGAATATGCTGGCAATGTAACACATAGAGAGTAATGGAATGAAACAGCTATATTATATGCATATTTGGCTGGTGGAAAGCTCTATGGTTACAGTTTTGCGTAAAGCCAATTTTTCTCTACTTCAAAGGAATAAATTTTATTTTTCTATCATGGTAGTTGTTAAACATTGAGAATGGTTGACAGCATTCTCAATCCCAATTAAGCATCATCATTAAACAAAACCCAACAAAATTATTTTAGAGTAACATGTTGAGATTCACACGATAATCCAGGTACTAGATACTCAAGATGTCCATAATCGCGGACACGGCTAACCATGATTAGTTTATTACACTCTGCAGAGGTTTGCGCACTTTTCCCCCAAGACTCGATCGCCTCCGTTTGGTTTCTCGCACTACATGGTGTTTGAGAAGACGGATGACCGAGACATAGTCTTTCAGAAGCGCTAGCACCTTACGATCGGGTAGACCGTACCACCTACATCCCCTACATCTGCTAGTCTACCACTATAAGAGTTTGCACGACTTAGTCAACTATGCTAGAGCCTATAATAGCTTGTGGCTGCACACGGAAGTTTCTAGTATGAATAGTCTCATGATCCCTTTGAGCCTGGGTGGCGGTCCAAAAGAAAACAGGCAAGTCCTGGAATACCCAGGTGCCTCAATCCACCCAGATGTGTGTTTAAGTTGCCACCTTAGATAAACCATTAATTAACAAAACTCACATCTGTCATGGATATCACTCACCCAATCCACGTCTACTAGCATAGCATGGCATAATAAGCAAACGCAGAAGTAACTCCAAAAGGTTTGATAATAAACAGGTAATAGGTACTACCTCATCTACTTCCCGTCCCACAATTTAATTAGATCCTAGTCATGCAATGTGTGAGGATTGATCTAATGCAGTAAAACTGGGTAGTAGAAAAGGTATGATCAAAGTGTTACTTGCCTTGCTGATGATCCGGGAAACCTAGCGATTCGAAATAACAAGCGGCGCACTCTGGGTATTCTATCACAGGTAAACAAACAAGCATACAATAAGTACTCATCTAATGCACAGGTAAAACTCAAATAAGAGATCTAACCAGAAGGTTCAACTTAAGAACTCCGGTTGGCAAAAAGAATCAAATCGAACGAAGCAACGAAAGTCAAACGGCGAAAGAAAACAACTTTGTTCTACAAATATGGATCTAGGGCAAATTTTATAGTAGCAAAATCTTGTTTAAGTTGGTTAAACGGATAGAGGGTTTCGAGACGAAACTCCAGGTGCTTGAATCGCCCGATTCCGATAAACGAGCGAAAAGTTACACTAAAACGAAAATCGGATCAGGAATCGCGATCAGAAAAATCGCGGATTTAATCCGAGAAAAAGAAAAACGACGAACATTCGTTAGAACGAACGAACGGACGAACGCTCGCTATGTAAATAAACCGGAAAAATCGACCTATTTTAAAAAAAACTGAAACTAAAAAAACCGACGGAAAAACCAACGAAAACCGATCGGTTTTAAAAAAACCGATGGCACGGATTTCGAGGCGCGGCGAACCTCGGGCGGCGGGATCCAGCGGCGGGCGGCGGCGGCGGGCGGCAGCTCTGGTGGCGGCGGTGGGCGGCGGCGGGCGGCAGCTCTGGTGGCGGCGGCGGGCGGCGGCTCTGGTGGCAGCGGCGGCGGCGCTGGTGGCGGTGGCGGCTCGGGGCTAGGGTTCGGCCTAGGGTGGGCCGGCTTATAAAGGGCGAGTCGGGCCGGAGTCCGGATAGGACACGGCCCGTAGGTCGGTTCGCGTTTTTTTAAATAATTACACGCAGAAGAAAAATAAAAAAGAAATACTAAACGGACTCCAAAAATTCCGAAATAAATTTTCATGGGCTTCTAAAATCAAGCCGCACAAGGTGAACATTTATTTGGGACCTAAATGCAATTTTGAAAAATGCACATTTTTCCTAAATTCAAATAAAACACCGAAAAACTCCGAAATAAAAACTTATTTGATTTTATTATTAAATCCTCAATATTTCTTTATTTTGGGAAAGTCATTTTATTCCCTCTCTCATATTTTTGTAATAGAAATAATTGATGATAAAATAAATAAAATCAAATGATCCTATTCTCAAAATTTGAGAAAACTCAAATATGAAAATAACGAAATCCCCAACTCTCTCCGTGGGTCATTGAGTTGCGTAGAATTTCTAGGATCAACCAAAATGCAAAATAAAATATGATATGCAATGATGATCTAATGTATAACATTCCAAATTGGAAATATGGGATGTTACAAACCTACCCCCCTTAAGATGAATCTCGCCCTCAAGATTCGGGTTGGCTAGAAAATAGGTGAGGGTGGTCTTTGAGCAAATCTTCCTCTCGCTCCCAGGTGGCTTCATCCTCCGTGTGGTGGCTCCACTAAACTTTGCAAAACTTGATAACCTTACTGCAAGTGACTCGACTGGCAAACTCGAGAATCTTAATCGGTTTCTCCTCGTACGTCAAATCGTTATCCAACTGAATAGTTTCCAAGGGCACTGTGTCTCTCAACGGTATGTCAGCCATCTCCGCGTGACATTTCTTTAACTGAGAAACGTGGAACACATCATGAACTCCTGACAATCCTTCGGGCAATTCCAACTTGTAGGCCACTTCTCCCATACGCTCCAAAACTCGATATGGTCCTACAAATCGTGGCGCTAACTTCCCTTTAACTCCAAAACGCTTTGTTCCCCGAAGTGGAGATACTCGAAGATAAGCTCTATCTCCGACTTCGTAAACTGTCTCCTTGCGTTTAGAATCTGCATAACTTTTCTGTCTGGACTGGGCTACCTTGAGCCTATCGCGAATCAACTTCACCTTCTGTTCAGACTCTTTAATCAAGTCAGGTCCAAACAACTGGCGGTCTCCAAAACTTCGTCCCACGACAACGGTGTCCTGCACCTCCTTCCGTACAAGGCTTCGAAAGGGGCCATCTTTAAACTGGTTTGGTAACTGTTGTTGTAAGAGAACTCTGCATATGGCAAATTATCGTCCCAACTAGATCCATAATCTAGCGCACAAGCTCTCAGCAGATCCTCCAAAATCTGATTGACTCTCTCGGTCTGTCCCTCTGTCTATGGATGAAAAGTTGTACTGAATTCTAGCCTGGTACCCAAAGTTTCGTGCAACTGCTTCCAGAACTTTGAGGTAAACTGGGTTCCTCTATCTGATACGATACTCCTTGGAACTCCATGCAAACATACGATCCTGGTCATGTATACCTTTGCAACTTAGCACTGGTGTAAGTGGTCTTTACTGGGATGAAATGAGCTACTTTCGTCAATCAATCAACTACAACCCAAATCGAGTCATAGCCTGAACGAGTCCTGGGGAATCCCGTGATAAAATCCATGCCTAACTTATCCCACTTCCATTCGGGTATCGGCAATGGTTGTAACAATCATGCTGGCTTCTGATGCTCTGCCTTTACTCTCTCACATACATCACAAACTTCTACATACTCCGCAATATCCTTCTTCATTCCGGTCCACCAGAAAATATCCTTCAGATCCAAGTACGTCTTGGTATTTCCTGGGTGAATTGAATACGGTGAGTCGTGTGCCTCTTGCAGTATCAATTTCCTGATCTCCGGGTCATTGGGCACGTAAATGCGGTCTTCAAACCATAGGGTATCGTGCTCATCTTCACGAAATCCCTTAGCTTTTCCTTTGCTAAGTTTCTCCTTTATAGCGGCAATCTCTTTGTCGGTCTTCTGGGCTTCCCTGATTCTATCCATCAAGGTCGACTGAATCTCCAATGCTGCTACATAGCCTCTCGGAACTATTTCCAAACATAGTTCACGAAGATTTACTGCTAACTCACTTGGTATTTCTCCCGTCATTAACGTATTGACATGGCTCTTATGGCTTAATGCGTCAGTTACTACATTAGCCTTTCCGGGGTGATAATGCAATTTCATATCATAATCCTTGATGAGCTCCAATCATCTCCTTTGTCTGAGATTTAACTCCTTCTGTGTGAAAATGTACTTCAAACTCTTATGATCCGTGTACACCTCACAATGGTTTCCAATGAGGAAATGTCTCCATGTTTTCAATGCATGCACTATGGCTGCTAATTCCAAATCATGCGTGGCATAATTCAACTCATGAGGCTTCAGTTGTCTTGAGGCATATGAAACAACTCTCCCTTCCTGCATAAGCACTGCTCCAAGTCCTCGACGTGAAGCGTCGCAATACACCTCATAATCTTTGGTCTGGTCTGGCAAAATCAACAGTGGTGAGGTAACCAAGCGTTTCTTCAACTCCTGGAAACTAGCCTCACATTCCTCTGTCCATATGAACTTGGTATCTTTCTTTAACAACTCAGTCATAGGCTTCGCAATCTTTGTGAAATTCTCAATAAATCTCCGGTAGTATCCTGCGAGTCCAAGAAACTCCGGATCTCTCCAACTGTTGTTGGGGCTTCCCACTTGGTCACGGTATCAACTTTAGTGGGATCAACTTCTATACCTTCTCCAGATATAACGTGTCCGAGGAATCCTACTTCCTTCAACCAAAACTCACATTTGCTGAACTTGGCATATAATTGATGTTCTCTCAGCTTTCCAAGTACCAAACGCAAATGCTCCTTGTGTTCCTCTTCATTCTTCGAATAAACCAGGATATCATCAATGAACACTACGACGAACTTATCCAAGAATTCCATAAACACTTTGTTCATCATGTTCATAAAATAGGCAGGTGCGTTAGTCAGACCAAATGACATAACGGTATACTCGTACAGCCCATACCTGGTGGTAAAACCTGTCTTAGGAATATCCTGTTCTCAAATCTTCAACTGGTGGTATCCTGATCGCAGATCGATCTTGGAAAATACCTTAGCTCCTTGCAATTGATCAAACAGATCATTGATCATCGGTAGTGGGTACTTGTTCTTGATCATTACTTCATTCAATCCTCGATAATCACAACCATCCTTAACAATCCATCTTTCTTCTCCACTATTAGTACTAGCGATCCCCAAGGCGAAGAACTTGGGCGAATATATCCTTTATCCAGTAACTCCTTAATCTGCTTCTTAATTTCCACCAAATCCTTTGCTGGCATCCTATATGGTCTCTTTGATATTGGCCCTGTGCCTGGCAATAGCTCAATCAAAAACTCAATATCTCTATCCGGTGGCATGCCTGGCAACTCCTCTAGAAATACTTCAGGAAAATCCCTTACCATTGGTACTTCCTCCTGCACAACTCCTGTTAAGCAATTTACTTGAGTCCTCTTTGGCACATGCCGGGATACATACATGATCCTTCTCCCTCCTGGGGTGGTAAGAAAAATTGACTTACTAGCTCATTCAATATTCCCTTCATACTTTGATAACCAATCCATGCCTAATATCACATCCAATCCTTGGGATTCCAATACTATTAGGTCTGAGGGAAAAACATAGTTACCAATCCTTAATGGTAACCGATCACACCATAGACTAGCCACATACTCTGCTCCAGGCGAGGTTACTAACATGGGTGACCTAAGGGCTTGGGTTGATAGGTTATACTTATCCACAAATCCCCTTGAGATGTATGAATGTGATGCACCAGTATCAAAAAGAACGAGTGCAGTAAATGACTTAACCAAAAACTTACCTATTACTGCATCGGGCTGAGCTTCAACCTCCTCCACGCTAACGTGGTTCACCTGTCCCCTGTTGAAAGGGTTCGGCTTGTTCCCAGAACATCCATTGCCATTTTGGCCTTTAGGACATTCATTGGCATAAAGTCCGGTCTTCTGACACTTAAAACAAGTGACTTGGCTCAGGTCCTTCTTGGTTGGGGTTGATGGGTTGGTGCGATTCTGGCCGTTGCTTCCTCCATTGCCATTACCATTCTTGGTGCCATTGTGATTGTGCGAGCTACCTCCTCCATGGGTATGCTGAAAATGTCCTCCCGGTCTAGGGGTAAAACGTGGTTTCTGCTGAGCTCCTGAAGTGTACTTTCCTTGTCCATACTTCCTCTTGCGATTCTCAATTTGCTGCTGCTTCCCTTCAATCATAAGAGCACGATCTACCAATTCCTGGTAGTTGTTGAAGGTTGCTACCATCAACTGCATGCTCAACTCATCATTCAGTCCTTCCAGAAACTTCTCCTGCTTTGCTGCATCCGTAGCAACGTCATCTGGGGCATAACGTGCTAACTTACTAAAGTCCTCCACATATTGGCCAACTGTCCTTCCTCCTTGGGGCAAGTTGCGAAACTCACGCTTCTTCATGGCCATAGCTCCTGCTGAAACATGTGCAGTACGAAAAGCCTGCTGAAACTGGTCCCATGTGACAGTGTCGACTGGGAAAGTGGCTGTGAAATTCTCCCACCATGATGCTGCGGGTCCTTCTAGCTGATGTGCGGGAAACTTCACCTTCTCCGCATCTGTGCATCCTGCTGTGGTCAATTCCCTAGCTGTCTTGCGGAGCCAATCATCTGCTACTATCGGCTCGGTGCTACTGGAAAACACTGGCGGATTCAGCCTAAGGAAACGGGCTAAGTGATCAATAGGTGGTGGTGGTGGTGGTGGGTTGTTGTTGTTGTTCCCCTGATTCTGATTCTGGACTAGCAACTGCATCAATGTGTTCTGCTTCTGGATCAACTGGGTGAGCTTCGGTGGAAAGGCAAATCCGGGGTCACGTCTCGGAGGCATCTAAGGGTTTAGAAAAGATGAGATGTAAGAATAGAGGGGGTCTAAAGAGAAAACACTACCCATATGCACATGAGGCAAAAACAAACAATTCACTTCATTCAATCAAACAAGGGCATACAATCGATCTATCTATCGCAAAAGTGCTTGGACTACTATATTTACATGGTGGACTACTACTACTGATGAGGTGGTCTACTAGAAATATTCTTTGGTTGCAGACTCCATGATATCTGCTCCAGCTTCATCAACATAGTCATCATCGCTACTATCTGGATCCGAGTCGGTGTCGTCGATGATGATGTAGTCTTCCGGGCTAATCTCCTTGGGTTCTTCGTCTTCCTCTACTAGTGTAGGGCCTCCCATAAATATTCCAATCTTCTTGATCAGGTCGTCATTCTTCTCCACCAATACTTCAATTTCCTCTTCATAATCTTCACGTGTAGCCTTGAGTTCTTCCTCCAGTTCCTTGATTCTAGTCTTAGCCTTCTTCAGATCTATCATGTCGGCGCACATCTGATTCTCATGTCGTTGAATGTGCTCGTTTAGCTCCTGGATAAAAGCTGTGATTGATCTATCCTTCGTGGTGCTAATCATGTCCCAGTGCTCATCTCGGCGCCCACAAATCTGGTAGATAGTATCCTTGAGATCCTTGCGGTAGAATTCTCCAATGCGTTCCATGGCGATGTGAGCTGCCATGCTCTTTCCTAGACTCCAAGTTGGTGCATCAAAAGAAAACTCTATGGGCTCAGTGACTGGCATGAACGTCCTTCCTGGAACTTGAACTTGAATCATCCAGCGCTCTTCTTCAGGTAAAGTGGCGTTGTAGGTTTCGGTGAAGCTTGGTACTCCTATGTTCAGGTATCTAGTGACTTCCTTCAAGTGACGTCCAAAGGGTGTATCTTCATCCGGTTGCGTGAACTTGTTCCTTGCATCCGCCATCCTAAAGAGTAGAAAAGATGAGAAGTCAGAAGAGAAGAGAGTGGATAGTGATTTAGGTATTTTAGCTTAGTGGTCGTGTCCTACAGTCAGCGTGTGCTCTGATACCATCTCTATAGCGACCAGACCTCAAACAGTCTGATCTCTGTGCTCCGGTGTCATCCCCGGATCAGTAATGCTGACACCACACAGTACTCGGAGGATTTATAGCAAAGTAGCGGTCACACACTTATTACATCGAGTGTCTCCATAGAGAACTTATTACAATAAATATGGCTTAAGGCCATCTAATAACTATAACAGTGGAAGGCTTGGAAGATAAGTGAGTCCATCAACTCCAACGGCATCACTGAGTATAGAACCACGACCTAAAACTCCTTAATTGTCGTCTGAAAAGTCTGCAACATTAACGTTGCAGCCCAAAAACGGGTCAGCACATGGAATATGCTGGCAATGTAACACATAGAGAGTAATGGAATGAAACTGCTATACTATATGCATATTTGGCTGGTGGAAAGCTCTATGGTTACAGTTTTGCGTAAAGCCAATTTTTCCCTACTTCGAAGGAATAAATTTTATTTTACTATCATGGTAGTTGTTAAACATTGAGAATGGTTGACAGCATTCTCAATCCCAATTAAGCATCATTGTTAAACAAAACCCAACAAAATTAATTTAGAGTAACGTGTTGAGATTCACACGATAATCCAGGTACTAGATACTCAAGATGTCCATAACCGGGGACACGGCTAACCATGATTAGTTTATTACACTCTGCAGAGGTTTGCGCACTTTTCCCCACAAGACTCGATCGCCTCAGTTTGGTTTCTCGCAGTACATGGTGTTTGAGAAGACGGATGACCGAGACATAGTCTTTCAGAAGCGCTAGCACCTTACGATCGGGTAGACCGTACCACCTACATCCCCTACATCTGCTAGTCTACCATTGTAAGAGTTCGCACGACTTAGTCAACTATGCTAGAGCCCATAATAGCTTGTGGCTGCACACGAAAGTTTCTAGTATGAATAGTCTCATGATCCCTTTGAGCCTGGGTGGTGGTCCAAAAGAAAACAGGCAAGTCTTGGAATACCCAGGTGCCTCAATCCACCCAGATGTGTGTTTAAGTTGCCACCTTAGATAAACCATTAATTAACAAAACTCACATCTGTCATGGATATCACTCACCCAATCCACGTCTACTAGCATAGCATGGCATAATAAGCAAACGCAGAAGTAACTCCCAAAGGTTTGATAATAAACAGGTAATAGGTACTACCTCATCTACTTCCCATCCAACAATTTTATTAGATCCTAGTCATGCAATGTGTGAGGATTGATCTAATGCAATAAAACTGGGTAGTAGAAAAGGTATGATCAAAGTGTTACTTGCCTTGCTGATGATCCGGGAAACCTAGCGATTCGAAGTAACAAGCGGCGCACTCCGGGTATTCTATCGCAGGTAAACAAACAAGCATACAATAAATACTCATCTAATGCACAGGTAAAACTCAAATAAGAGATCTAACCAGAAGGTTCAACTTAAGAACTCCGGTTGGCAAAAAGAATCAAATCGAACGAAGCAACGAAAGTCAAACGGCGGCGGGTGGCGGCTCTGGTGGCGGCGGCGGCTCGGGGCTAGGGTTCGGCCTGGGGTGGGCCGGCTTATAAAGGGCGAGTTGGGCCGGAGTCCGGATAGGACACGGCTCGTAGGTCGGTTCGCGTTTTTTTTAAATAATTATGCGCAGAAGAAAAATAAAAAATAAATACTAAATGGACTCCAAAAATTCCGAAATAAATTTTTGCGGGCTTCTAAAATCAAGCTGCACAAGGTGAACATTTATTTGGGACCTAAATGCAATTTTGAAAAACGCACATTTTTCCTAAATTCAAATAAAACACCAAAAAACTCCGAAATAAAATCTTATTTGATTTTGTTATTAAATCCTCAATATTTCTTTATTTTGGGAAATTCATTTTATTCCCTCTCTCATATTTTTGTAATAGAAATAATTGATGATAAAATAAATAAAATCAAATGATCCTATTCGCAAAATTTGAGAAAACTCAAATATGAAAATAACGAAATCCCCAACTCTCTCCGTGGGTTCTTGAGTTACGTAGAATTTCTAGGATCAACCAAAATGCAAAATAAAATATGATATGCATAGATGATGTAATGTATAAAATTCCAAATTGGAAATTTGGGATGTTACACAAGCCAAATGAGCGGATGTCCGACGCCAGCGGGCGACCGGCGACCGGACGACCGGCCACCTCCAGAAATTGGGCACTCCAGCGTCCGAGCGAGATCGAGTGGACGTCCGACGTCTACCGGACGTCCGGCCGCCTGTGAGCCATCGGATGACCGGCCCTCAGCGGACGTCTGGTACGTGTCTGTGCACAGTGTTCGGGCCCGAGGCCCATGTACCCCTTCACTTCACCCCCTTTTGCACTAAGACTATAAATAGACCTCCTTCTCCTCCTAGTTAGGTTTAGCATTGTGATAGCTCATTTGAGAGATAGAGCTTCGCTCATCCATATTCGATCTAGTCCTTGAGAGAGACCGCAACCCCTCTTCAGAGAAGATCCACCTTGGATTCAAGACGCCTTTATGGGAAGATCCCCTCGTGGATTCAAGACCTCCTCATGGAGAAGAACCGGCTACCCTTTGTATCGTCCTTTTTTGACTTTGGATCTTGTATCTCCTCTCGTGTTCCGAGGATCTAGCACATATGTGACTTAATCTTGTTGGTTTGAGTGTTCCTCTTTGTGCCCCTTTGTGATTTCCCCTCGTGTTTTCCCCTCGTGTTCTTCGTGTTCATCGTGAAATCCGCTCCTTTTGTGAAAGATCGTCCACATAGGGTTCCACCCTACATCACTAAAGAACATGCTGAATTGATTTTAAAAATGCATGAGTTAACTAAGGAAAATATTGAGCGTATGAATGCTAAATATAAACTTGCTGGAGATAAGGGTAGAAAACATGTTGTGTTTGCACCTGGAGATCTTGTTTGGTTACATTTGCGTAAGGATAGATTTCCTAATTTGCGCAAATCAGAGCTAATGCCACGTGCTGATGGTCCTTTTAAGGTGTTAGAGAAAATAAATGATAATGCATATAAACTTGAGCTGCCTGCAGATTTTGGGGTTAGTCCCACTTTTAACATTGCAGGTTTGAAGCCTTATTTGGGTGAGGAAGATGAGCCTTCGTCGAGGACAACTTCATTTAAAGAAAGGGAGGATGATGAGGACATCAATACCATTGTTACACCCACAGCCCCTGCTGTTATACATACTGGACCAATTACTAGAGCTCGCGCACGCCAATTGAGTTATCAGGTACTTCCGTTTCTTGGTAACGATTCTAATGTTCATGAGAATATGATGCTGCCTAAATTGGATACATTTGATTTTCTTACAAATGAAGGGCCTAGCTTGGACAAGAAAGATGAACCTTGGAGCAAGTTCAAGCATGGAGATGATCGCATGCGCAAGGGGAACAAGAACGGAGTTACAAGTGATGATTCCAGGACTTTGAAGCCACCATAATGAGTGCATGAAGCCTTGGATGAAATATACAAGATGCCACTTCATAAATTTCATCCGGAGGCTATTAGAGGTGCTGCGTCACCTTATTTTGGGCCAGGCCCATGTAATTTCGAAATACTTAATTATAGGCAGTTTTTAGAGTCTGTGTGTGTGGGGAAACAAGAGTTAGGGTTGGTTTCGGACCCCTCCTCCAAGGGCCACGAAATCCCCCCTCTCTCTCCACCATATATACAGCCCTTAGGGCATCGTATAGACTTTGGGTTTTGTTTAGGTTAAAGTTCCCCATAGCTGCAACTTTGCATACTTCGTTTGTGTTCAACGACCAGACAAAGGCGTCACAGAAGCCCACCTTGATCAATAAAGCTTTCATCTTATATTCGCAATATCCAGATTGCAATCTCAGTTTCTTGCTTGTTCTTCGTTTGCTCGCAGGAAACAGACCCTCATGGTCAGGTTGATCGTGCTCCGGCGTGGTCAATAACCCCTAGGAAGTTGGTTTAGCAATTGCTAAGGCGCGACGTCTCGCACGTTCGTAGTCGGATCATCAAGGTTGACTCCCACAGAAAACGATAGCCACCATCTCATCGAAACATCGGGACACCTTTGCCTCTATCACCAAGCTACAACGACTCCAACGCTGCCTTCCTCAACAAAGCCTTCTACAAGCAATGTCGACAAGTTGAGTTACAAGAAAGCTTCATCAACCCCAAATCATCCTCCTAATACGAGCAACTTGAAGCCGAGAGCTTCATCATCATCTACCCTAACCGATTAGACCGTCAAGACAAGTTCCTTCAAATGCTTCACATGCGGAGGCCGAGGCCACAAGTCCTTTGAGTGTACCAACAAGCGAACAATGATCCTCAAAAATGATGACACTTATGAATCAATGAGTGAAGGAGAAATGGAAGCCCTTGAGAAAGTCGCCATACACCGGCAAGTGAACGAATAAGACACGAAACAAGTCTTTTGTGATGAAGATTCAAGTCCTACTCTCGTTGTCTCCAAGGTCTTGACTCTTCAACACCACCAAGAAGAAGACCAAAGATGCCATATCTTTCATACCAAGGCCGTCATCAATGGAAGGTCTGTCAAGGTCATCATCGATGGAGGGAGTTGTCATAACCTTGCAAGTGAAGAACTTTTCTACAAGCTCTAATTGCCCAAGATGAAGCACCCACATCCCTACAAAGTTCAATGGCTTAGCGACTCTGGCACTATCCAAGTCGAGTATCGAGTACGAGTCTCCTTCAAAATTGGCGCCTACGAAGACACTTTGGAGTGTGATGTCGTTCAATGACCGTTTGCCACCTTCTTCTTGGACGCCCATGGCAATTTGATAGAGGTGTCATCCACAACGGTCGAACGAACCACTACATCTTCAAGATGAAAGGAAAGGAGTACATACTTTGCCCCATGTCTCCAAGCCAAGTGATCGCCGACAAGCAAGCCACGCATCGTGGAGAGAATGGTGAGAGAGCGAACCACCAAAAAGAGAGTGAGCGCCACAAGCCCAAATCGAGTGCCTCCACGATGAGCGAAAAGAAAAACTTAGTTCTATTTGCCACCAAAAGTGAGATAAGAGGAGTGTGTGAGAACTCATCTAGTGTCCTACACTATGTCCTTTTGTGCAAGGACGATGCACCAAAAGCTAACACCTCTCACGCTCTACCATTAGTGTTGTCTTCTCTTTTGCAGGAATTCCAAGATGTTTTCCCCGACGAGCTACCTCCGGGACTACCTCCACTATGAGGCATCGAGCACCACTTCGACCTCATTCCCGGAGCACCTCTTCCAAACAAAGCTCCCTACCGCGTCAACCCCGAAGAAACCAAAGAAATACAAATGCAAGTAAAGCATCTCATAGACCATGGACTTGTGCACGAGAGTTTGAGTCCTTGTGTCGTTCCGGTAATTCTTGTGCCAAAACGAGATGGTAGCTTTTGCATGTGCTCCGATTGTAGACTTATCAATGCTATCACCGTTCGCTATAGGTATCCCATTCCATGCCTTGATGATATGCTTGATGAACTTAGTGGTGTCACTATATTTTTCAAAATTGATCTTAAAAGTGGTTACTATCAAATCCGCATACAAGAGAGTGATGAATGGAAAACCACTTTCAAAACAAAGTTTGGTTTGTATGAGTGGTTAGTCATGCCTATGGGTCTATCGGAAGCACCAGGTAGTTTTCTGCGTGTTATGAATTATGTCTTCTGCCCTTACATTGGTGAGTTTGTTGTGGTCTACTTCGATGAAATCCTTGTTTATACCAAATCTCTTAAAGATCATGTCACCCATGTCCGAACCGTTTTACAAACTCTTCTAAAAGAGCGTCTCTATGCTAACATGGAAAAGTGCCTTTTTGGCATTGATAAGATTGTTTTCTTGGGTTTTGTTGTTTCCTCTAAGGGTGTTCATGTTGATGACTCCAATATCAATGCTATTAAAACTTGGCCACAAGCAACCAACTTGCATCGAGTGCATAGCTTCCTTGGTTTAGCCGGTTTCTACCGTAGATTTGTGAAGGACTTTAGCATGATTGCTTCACCTTTGCATGCTTTGAGCAAGAAAAATGTGCCTTTTGTTTGGGGTCCATCCCAAGATATCGCTTTCAATGAGCTTAAGAATTTGCTTACTCATGCTCCCGTGCTTGCATTACCCAACTTTGACAAGCCCTTTGAGATTCATTGTGATGCTAGTGGTAATGGAATAGGAGGTGTGTTAACACAAGAGAAGCGCCCAATAGCTTACTTTAGTGAGAAACTTTCCGGAGCACAACTCAATTACCCCATCTATGACAACGAGTTATATGCTTTAGTGCGAGTTTTGCATGAATGGGAACACTATCTTCGTCCTCATGAATTTATCATACATACCGATCATGAAATGCTTAAATACCTTAAGGGTCAAACCAAGTTGAACACGCGTCATGCTAAGTGGAGTGAATTCATTGAGTCTATTCCTTATGTCATCAAGTACATCAAAGGTAAGGAAAATGTTGTGGCGGACGCTCTTTCCCGCATATGCATGCTTGTTACTCAACTTGAATTGGATGTCATTAGCTTTGAGCACATAAAAGACTTGTATGAGCATGATCCTACTTTTGCTATTCCTTATGCCAAATGTTTGAAGCATACCTTTTGGGAACTCTCTTACATCAAAAATGGATATCTTATGAGAGCTAACAAGCTTTGTATCCCCGATTCTTCTCCTCGTTTGTTGCTTTTGCAGGAATCTCATGGAGGAGGACTAATGGGACATTTTGGATGCGACAAGACTTTCGCTACGCTCTCCAAGAACTATTATTGGCCCAAGATGTTTCGCGACGTCAACCGCTTCACCAACCGATGCTCTACATGTCGCAAAGCTAAATCTAAAGATTAATCCCATGGCCTTTACATGCCTCTCCCAATTCCATACCTACCATGGGAAGATTTTAGCATGGATTTTGTACTTGGATTGCCTAGAACTCAAAATGGAGAGGATTCGGTATTTGTTGTTGTGGACCATTTCTCTAAGATGGCATATTTCATTCCTTGCAACAAGATAGACGATGCTTCACATGTTGCCGATCTCTTTTGTAGGGAAATATTGCGTGTAAATGGAGTGCCAAAGACGATTGTCTCGGACCGCGACGTCAAGTTCCTAAGCTACTTATGGAAGATCCCGTGCGCCAAGATCATAATCAAGTTACTCTTCTCCACGGCTTACCATCCTCAAACCGACGGCCAAACGGAGGTGACAAACCGCACACTCTTCTCTCTACTTCGAGTGCTAATCAAGAAGAACATCAAGGTGTGGGAGGAGTGTCTGCCTATCGCCGAGTTCGTCTACTACCGCGCAAGACACTCAGCAACCGGCAAGTCCCCCTTCGAGGTCGTCTACGGATTCAACCCTTTGTCCCCATTGGACATTCTTCCTCTCCACTACAAGAGCGCTTCAATATGGACGCAAGTGCACATGTGAACCATCTTAAGAAAGTGCATGAAGATACAAGGCAAACCATCGTGCGCCAAGTACAACGACTTGCAACCAAGCGCAACATCAACAAGCACCCCATGGTATTCAACATTGGAGATCTTGTGTGGCTACACCTTCGCAAGGACCGCTTCCCCCACGAACGCAAGTCCAAACTTCGACCACGAGCGGATGGACCTTTCAACGTGCTTGAACGCTACAACAACAACGCCTACAAGATCAACATTCCACGCGACAAGTACTCCTTGAGCGACATCTTCAACGTCAAGGATCTCTCGCCCTACCATGGTGATGAGGATTTCGATCCGAGGTCGGATCTTCCCCAAGGGAGGGGAGATGATGTGGAGCATCCTATGTCCATCCCCATGGACCTATCACCGTCTCACGAAGTGCCAAGAGGACCTATGACTCGAGCTAGAGCTAGAGCTCTCGAGACCGAGGTGACTTCTCTCCTTAGTGATATTGCATATGATCCCCTCGAGAAATGGCTACTACCTATGTCGGAGATGTTGTGCATGATTAGGTACCAAGAGGACCCTCCCGAAGATGCACGTGAAGACGGACAAACCGCCAAGTCCACGGATGAAGAGGAACATTGAAAGGAGAAGAAGGCATCTTGAGGCCCAGACATCCGACCCCGAGCCCGGACATCCGGCCACTGGAGACATCAGCTACAGCCGTCTTCCAGCCGCTGGACATCTACAGGCCCCGGACGTCCGGCCCCGGCCCAGAAATCCAGCCTCTCGCCCGGATATCCGGACAAGCTACAACAGAGAACAGAAGGGAACCCCCGCCAGCCCGGACATCCGGCCTGATGCCCGGATGTCCGGCCTCCCCTGTCTGAGCACAGTGTAAGGGCACGAGGCCCGTGTACCCCTTCACCCACCTAGACTATATATACTCTTCTCCTACCTACGTTTTAGGGTTAGCATAGTAGTAGCTCATTTGAGATAGAGCTTTGCTCATCCACATCGGATCAACTCCACGAGACATGAAGACCTCCTCACGGAGAAGATCATGCTAATTGTATCGTCCTTAGTTGTCCGGGGATCTTGTATCTTCCTTTGTGTTCATGGATCTAGCATATGTGTGAGTGTGACTATTTCTTGTGGGTTTAGTGAGCCTCTCGTGTTTTCAATCGTGTTCTTCTCGGGATCCACTCCTTTCGTGAAAGATCGGTCCCTAGGTGATGCGGAGCATCCCAAGGTCATCCCCATGGACCTACCATCGTCTCACCAAGTGCCTAGCGGACCCATGACACGAGCACGTGTAACAGCTCTCGGAACCGAGGTGACATCTCTCCTCTCACAAGTTCACTTCGATGCACATGAGACATGGCTACTACCTCAAACGGAGACATTATGCATACTCAAGTGTCAAGGAGTTAGCCATGAAGAAGCTAAGGAGCAAGGAGAATCAGAAGAGGAAGATGGACGTGAAGAAGAAGAGATGCGGAAGAAGCTACAGGCTCCGGACGACCGACCAGGGCCAGATGTTCGACGATCTCCAGGCTTCGAACGTCCGACCCAGAACGGACGTCCGACACACCCACACCCGAGCAGAAACTACGGATTTCCTAAACCACCCAGACGACCGGCGCCCGGACGACCGACCCTGACCGGATGTCCGACCGACGCACACCCGAGCCGAATCTATGGACGTCCGATGAGCACCGGACGTCCGGACCCTCATGAGCCTCCGGACGACCGGTGACTCCCGGACGTCCAACGCTTGTGTGCTGTTATGTGTTGGGTCGCAACCCATGTACCCCCCTACTTCGTCCCCTTTTGCACTAAGACTATAAATAGACCCCCTATTCCTTCTAGCTAGGGTTAGCATTGGTTTAGCTCATATTAGAGATAGAGCATTGCTCATCCACATCGGATCTACTCCACGAGAGAGAGACTGCGGCCCCTCTTCAGAGAAGATCCCTTTGGATTCAAGACCTCCTTGCGGAGAAGAACATCAAGACCTCCTCACGGATAAGACCGGCTACCTTTGTATCGTCCTTAGTTGTCCGTTGATCGTGTGATCTCTTATGTACTCGAGGATCTAGCATACGTGTGATATTTCTTGTTTGTTTAGTGATTTTCTCGTGTTCCCTCTCGCGTTTCCCCTTGTGTTCTCCCTCATGTTCTTAGTGTTCATCACGGGATCCGCTCCTTTCGTGAAAGATCGGGCGATTAGGGTTCTACCCTACATCATCTTGGTACCAGAGCCACGTTAATCACGATTTCAGAGCCTCCCCGTTGTGTCTCTAGCCTAGTTTTTGTTGATTTTGTCCCTAATTCAAAAATTGCCCACAAAAATAGCCCCAATTTTTTTGTGATTTGTTGGTGTGTTGAAATTGTGTTCGTTTTGATCCGTGGATTTGCTTTGCCTTGAGTAGATCTACCTTTTCCCACTTGTCTCCACCCTTTTCGTCCACGAAATCACGCGGATTTGACCATTTTTGCTCATCCACATCGGATTTGACCATTTTTCGCCATCCACATCATGAACCCTAGCTGTTCATCCCATGCCCAAAATTCGCCCAGGCACCGGACGTCCGACCTCTTCCGAACGTCCGACGACCTGATGACCGTCCCACCCCGGACGTCCGACGATACCCTGACGAAACTGAATTTTTTTCAGTTTAGTCACCACCACCGCCCCACTTCCGCATACGCACTCCCACCACCTATATACCACCACCATTGCTTACCCATTTTCGCTCTCCAACGCGTTTTTCCACTTTGAGCTTTGAGAATTTGAGTTGTGGTTCCATGTCCTATTGTGTTTCGGCTATTTAGGTACGATTTGACATCAACATCACCGCCGCTCATCTTCTCCACGGACGCGTCATCAACAACGACCACCTCAACTACATCTTGGTATTCGTGCCACCAATTTTGACACCATCAACCGTTTCTTGCTTACAAGGGACCAACAAACGGTAACCTCATCTTGGTATTGGACATATCATTCTTGCCATTACATTGATAGCCATCATAGCCTTACTCCTTCGCGTTGCTTACCCATCGAGACTAGCTTTTGAGTATTGCTGGCAACGAGACTTGTGCACATTAGTGATCATACTTCCCATACCGTACATACATCATTAGTGCATATCTTGGTATCGTCTCTTGTGTCACAAGGTTGTCATCGCATACACAATTGCTATCTTGGTTCGTGAAGCATTGCATGAGAAAAGAGCTCAAACAACAAGGAGCCAAACAAGCTTTGAAGCAAAAGGGAAAGATAAGCAAAGAGCTTTTAAGCAAGAACCATAGCATCATACAACATTAAGATTGTCATACTAGATCAAATTGGATCATATCATCGAAACACCATACATAGAGCATACTTGGGATAGAAGTCGCTGCATTTTTGCTAAGTAGGTTGTGCACAAGTATTTGTATCCGCCTATTGTGAAATCGTGCTAGCATCTCTCTAGTGTTGTGCAACAAGAGCATTTTTGTGGATTCCACATTTTGGCTCGTCCTTGGTTGCATGACCCCACTTATCTTTTTGCGTGTGTGTTTCCGTGTACCTTATATTGCTTGGTCTACTTGTTGCATTGCTATGTTGCGAATATTTTCCAACATTATTGAAGCTCACTTACAATTGCATCAATTTTTGTGCCACCATCCTAACCAAGCTCCACCATAAGCTTTTACATGTGTAGATGTGAGAAACCGACAAGAATTGGTACCAATTGTGCTATTTCCTTGTCCACATTGGAGTGATCATTGATCCACTTTCAACTTCAGTCAAGGTACATTTGGTATACGTTCTTCTCTTTCTACCACTCACATTTTTCTCTTGGAATGATGGATAGGCCAAGTACCTCTACGAACCCACTCTTCATTGAGAACGACGATGACATGAACTCCTACGTCACCAAGAGCCACCTCTTTGGTGCACAACATGCTTTGCATCAAGAACAACAAGCAATGAGTGAACACATCGACAACCTCACCGCTGACTTGCGACTCTCCGAGCAACGTACAAGGGACTACTTCGACCACAAGCTCGACGATCACAAGAAAGATAATGACACAAGAATGGACGAGATTCGTGCTTTGTTGCTCAACCGCGATTCTTCCACTTCGTCCTCATCAAGATGGAACCGCTCAAGTCGGCACTCTGACTTCACCATCTCTGGCTCACGTACACCGATATCAAACACTCTTTGACGAGCCGCGTGCAACGATCATCAAGTGAAAGAGGTAACGGTGTCCCGTCTTTCAATGAGATGGTGGCTATTGTATTGGAGAAAGTCAAATTTGACGATCCGACTATGAACGTGCGAGGACGTCGCACTTTAGCAATCGCTAAACCAACTCTGAGAGGTTATTGACCATGCCGGAGCACGATCAACCTGACCATGAAGGTCTGTTTCCTGCAGGCAAATGAAGAACGAGCAAGAAACTGAGATTGCAATCTGGATATTGCGAATATAAGAGGAAAGCTTTATTGATCAAAGGTGGGGTTCTGTGACGCCTTTGTCTGGTCATTGAACACAAACGAAGTACGTGAAGTTGCAGCTATGGCGAACTTTAATCTAAACAAAACCCAAAGTGTAAATGATGCCCTAAGGGCTTTATATATGGAGGAAGAGGGGGGAATTTCGTGGCCCTTGGAGGAGGGGTCCGAAACCAACCCTAACTCTTGTTTCCCCACACATACGGACTCTAAAAACAGCCTATACTTAAGTATTTCGAAAATACATGGGCCTGGCCCAATAATAAGGTGATGCAGCACCTAGAATAGCCTCCGGATGAAATTTATGAAGTGGCATCTTATATATTTCGTCCAAGGCTTCATGCACTCCTTATGGTGGCTTCAAAGTCCTGAAATCATCACTTGTAACTCCGTTCTGGATCCCCTTGCGCATGCCATCATCTCCATGCTTGGTCTTGCTCCAATGTTCATCCCTCTTATCCATGCCAGGCCCTTCATTTGTAAGCAAAAGAATTGTATCCAATTTAGGCAGCATCATATTCTCATGAACATTAGAATCATTACCGAGAAACGGAAGTACCTGATAATTTAATTGGCGTGCGCGAGCTCTAGTAATTGGTCCAGTATGTATAACAGCAGTGGCTGTGGGTGTAACAATGGTATTGATGTCCTCATCATCCTCCCCTTCTTGAAATGAAGTCATCCTCGACGGAAGCTCAACTTCCTCACCCAAATAAGGCTTCAAATCTGCAATGTTAAAAGTGGGACTAACCCAAAAATCTGCAGGCAACTCAAGTTTATATGCATTATCATTTATTTTCTCTAACACCTTAAAAGGACCATCAGCACGTGGCATTAGCTTTGATTTGCGCAAATTAGGACATTTATCCTTACGCAAATGTAACCAAACAAGATCTCCAAGTGCAAACAAAACATGTTTTCTACTCTTTGTTGGGGAACGTAGTAATTTCAAAAAAATTCCTACGCACACACAAGATCATGGTGATGCATAGCAACGAGAGGGGAGAGTGTTGTCTACGTACCCTCGTAGACCGAAGCGGAAGCGTTGACGCAACGTAGAGGAAGTAGTCGTACGTCTTCCCGATCCGACCGATCCAAGCACCGTTACTCTGGCAGCTCCGAGTTCTTAGCACACGTACAACTCGATGACGCTCCCCGGGCTCCGATCTAGCAAAGCTTCGGGGATGAGTTCCGTTAGCACAACGGCGTGGTGACGATGATGATTTTCTACCGACGCAGGGCTTCGCCTAAACACTGCAACGATATGACCGAGGTGGAATATGGTGGAAGGGGGCACCGCACATGGCTAAGAAACGATCACGAAGATCAACTTATGTGTCCTAGGGTGCCCCCTGCCTCCGTATATAAAGGATCCAAGGGGGGTGCAGCCGGCCCTAGAGGAGGCGCGCAGGAGGAGTCCTACTCCTACCGGGAGTAGGACTCCCCTCCCTTTCCTTGTCCAAGTAGGAGAGGTGGAAGAAGAGAAGGAAAAAGGGGGGCGCCGCCCCTCCCTCCTTGTCCAATTCAGACTAGGGGGAGAGGGGGCGCGCGGCCTGCCCTGGCAGCCCCTTCCTCTTCTCCACTTTAGGCCCATGAGGCCCATTAACCCTCCGGGGGGTTCAGGTAACCCCCCGGTGCTCCGGTTTTATCCGAAACTTCTCCGAAACACTTCCGGTGTCCGAATATAGTCGTCCAATATATCAATCTTTATGTCTCAACCATTTCGAGACTCCTCGTCATGTCTGTGATCACATCCGGGACTCCGAACTAACTTCGATACATCAAAATGCATAAACTCATAATAACTGTCATCGTAACGTTAAGCATGCGGACCCTACGGTTCGAGAACAATGTAGACATGACTGAGACAAATCTCCGGTCAATAACCAACAGTGGGACCTGGATGCCCATATTGGCTCCTACATATTCTACGAAGATCTTTATCGGTCAGACCGCATAACAACATACGTTGTTCCCTTTGTCATCGGTATGTTACTTGCCCGAGATTCGATCGTCGGTATCCAATACCTAGTTCAATCTCGTTACTGGCAAGTCTCTTTACTCGTTCTGTAATGCATCATCTCGCAACTAACTCATTATTTGCAACGCTTGCAAGGCTTATGTGATGTGCATTACCGAGAGGGCCCAGAGATACCTCTCCAACAATCGGAGTGACAAATCCTAATCTCGAAATACGCCAACCCAACATGTACCTTTGGAGACACCTGTAGAGCACCTTTATAATCACCCATTTACGTTGTGATGTTTGGTAGCACACAAAGTGTTCCTCCGGCAAACGGGAGTTGCATAATCTCATAGTCATAGGAACATGTATAAGTCATGAAGAAAGCAATAGCAACATACTAAACGATCGGGTGCTAAGCTAATGGAATGGGTCATGTCAATCAGATCATTCACCTAATGATGTGATCTCGTTAATCAAATAACAACTCTTTGTTTATGGTTAGGAAACATAACCATCTTTGATTAACGAGCTAGTCAAGTAGAGGCATACTAGTGACACTCTGTTTGTCTATGTGTTCACACATGTATTATGTTTCCGGTTAATACAATTCTAGCATGAATAATAAACATTTATCATGATATAAGGAAATAAATAATAACTTTATTATTGCCTCTAGGGCATATTTCCTTCAGTCTCCCACTTGAACTAGAGTCAATAATCTAGATTACACTGTAATGATTCTAACACCCATGGAGCCTTGGTGCTGATCATGTTTTGCTCGTGGAAGAGGCTTAGTCAATGGGTCTGCAACATTCAGATCCGTATGTATCTTGCAAATCTCTATGTCTCCCACCTGGACTAGATCCCGGATGGAATTGAAGCGTCTCTTGATGTGCTTGGTTCTCTTGTGAAATCTGGATTCCTTTGCCAAGGCAATTGCACCAGTATTGTCACAAAAGATTTTCATTGGACCCGATGCACAGGGTATGACACCTAGATCGGATATGAACTCCTTCATCCAGACTCCTTCGTTTGCTGCTTCCGAAGCAGCTATGTACTCCGCTTCACATGTAGATCCCGCCACAACGCTTTGTTTAGAACTGCACCAACTGACAGCTCCACCATTTAATGTAAACACGTATCCGGTTTGCGATTTAGAATCGTCCGGATCAGTGTCAAAGCTTGCATCAACATAACCGTTTATGATGAGCTCTTTGTCACCTCCATATACGAGAAACATATGCTTAGTCCTTTTCAGGTACTTCAGGATGTTCTTGACCGCTGTCCAGTGATCCACTCCTGGATTAATTTGGTACCTCCCTGCTAGACTTATAGCAAGGCACACATCAGGTCTGGTACACAGCATTGCATACATGATAGATCCTATGGCTGAAGCATAGGGAACATCTTTCATTTTCTCTCTATCTTCTGCAGTGGTCGGGCATTGAGTCTGACTCAACTTCACACCTTGTAGCACAGGCAAGAACCCTTTCTTTGCTTGATCCATTTTGAACTTCTTCAAAATCTTGTCAAGGTATGTGCTCTGTGAATGTCCAATTAAGCGTCTTGATCTATCTCTATAGATCTTTATTCCTAATATGTAAGCAGCTTCACCGAGGTCTTTCATTGAAAAACTTTTATTCAAGTATCCCTTTATGCTATCCAGAAATTCTATATCATTTCCAATCAGTAATATGTCATCCACATATAATATCAGAAATGCTACAGAGCTCCCACTCACTTTCTTGTAAATACAGGCTTCTCCGAAAGTCTGTATAAAACCAAATGCTTTGATCACACTATCAAAGCGTTTATTCCAACTCCGAGAGGCTTGCACCAGTCCATAAATGGATCGCTGGAGCTTGCACACTTTGTTAGCTCCCTTTGGATCGACAAAACCTTCCGGTTGTATCATATACAACTCTTCTTCCAGAAATCCATTCAGGAATGCAGTTTTGACATCCATCTGCCAAATTTCATAATCATAAAATGCGGCAATTGCTAACATGATTCGGACAGACTTAAGCATCGCTACGGGTGAGAAGGTCTCATCGTAGTCAATCCCTTGAACTTGTCGAAAACCTTTTGCGACAAGTCGAGCTTTGTAGATAGTAACATTACCGTCAGCGTCAGTCTTCTTCTTGAAGATCCATTTATTCTCAATTGCTTACCGACCATCAGGCAAGTCATCCAAAGTCCAGACTTTGTTCTCATACATGGATCCCATCTCAGATTTCATGGCTTCAAGCCATTTTGCGGAATCTGGGCTCACCATCGCTTCTTCATAGTTCGTAGGTTCATCATGATCTAGTAGCATGACTTCCAGAACAGGATTACCGTACCACTCTGGTGCGGATCTTACTCTGGTTGATCTACGAGGTTCAGTAGTATCTTGTTCTGAAGTTTCATGATCATTATCATTAGCTTCCTCACTAATTGGTGTAGGTGTCGCAGAAACAGGTTTCTGTGATGTACTACTTTCCAATAAGGGAGCAGGTACAGTTACCTCGTCAAGTTCTACTTTCCTCCCACTCACTTCTTTCGAGAGAAACTCCTTCTCTATAAAGGATCCATTCTTAGCAACGAATGTCTTGCCTTCGGATCTGTGATAGAAGGTGTACCCAACAGTCTCCTTTGGGTATCCTATGAAGACACATTTCTCCGATTTGGGTTCGAGCTTATCAGGTTGAAGCTTTTTCACATAAGCATCGCAGCCCCAAACTTTAAGAAACGACAACTTTGGTTTCTTGCCAAACCACAGTTCATAAGGCGTCGTCTCAACGGATTTTGATGGTGCCCTATTTAACGTGAATGCGTCCGTCTCTAAAGCGTAACCCCAAAACGATAGCGGTAAATCAGTAAGAGACATCATAGATCGCACCATATCTAGTAAAGTACGATTATGACATTCGGAGACACCATTACGCTGTGGTGTTCCGGGTGGCGTGAGTTGCGAAACTATTCCGCATTGTTTCAAATGTACACCAAACTCGTAACTCAAATATTCTCTTCCACGATCAGATCGTAGAAATTTTATTTTCTTGTTACGACGATTTTCAACTTCACTCTGAAATTCTTTGAACTTTTCAAATGTTTCAGACTTGTGTTTCATTAAGTAGATATACCCATATCTGCTTAAGTCATCTGTGAAGGTGAGAAAATAACGATATCCGCCACGAGCCTCAATATTCATCGGACCACATACATCGGTATGTATGATTTCCAACAAATCTATTGCTCTCTCCATAGTACTGGAGAACGGTGTTTTAGTCATCTTGCCCATGAGGCATGGTTCACAAGTACCAAGTGATTCATAATCAAGTGGTTCCAAAAGTCCATCAGTATGTAGTTTCTTCATGCGTTTTATACCGATATGACCTAAACGGCAGTGCCACAAATAAGTTGCACTATCATTATCAACTCTGCATCTTTTGGCTTCAACATTATGAATATGTGTGTTACTACTATCGAGATTCATCAAAAATAGACCACTCTTCAATGGTGCATGACCATAAAAGATATTACTCATATAAATAGAACAACCATTATTCTCTGATTTAAATGAATAACCGTCTCACATCAAACAAGATCCAGATATAATGTTCATGCTCAACGCTGGCACCAAATAACAATTATTTAGGTCTAATACTAATCCCGAAGGTAGATGTAGAGGTAGCGTGCCGACCGCGATCACATCGACTTTGGAACCATTTCCCACGCGCATTGTCGCCTCGTCCTTTGCCAGTGTTCGCTTAATCCGTAGCCCCTATTTTGAGTTGCAAATATTAGCAACAGAACTAGTATCAAATACCCAGGTGCTACTGCGAGCTCTAGTAAGGTACACATCAATAACATGTATATCACATATACCTTTGTTCACCTTGCCATCCTTCTTATCCGCCAAATACTTGGGGCAGTTCCGCTTCCAGTGACCAGTCTGCTTGCAGTAGAAGCACTCAGTTTCAGGCTTAGGTCCAGACTTGGGTTTCTTCTCTTGAGCAGCAACTTGCTTGCCGTTCTTCTTGAAGTTCCCCTTCTTCTTCCTTTGCCCTTTTTCTTGAAACTAGTGGTCTTGTTGACCATCAACACTTGATGCTCCTTTTTGATTTCTACCTCCGCAGCTTTCAGCATTGCGAAGAGCTCGGGAATTGTCTTATTCATCCCTTGCATATTATAGTTCATCACGAAGCTCTTGTAGCTTGGTGGTAGTGATTGGAGAATTCTGTCTATGACGCAATCATCTGGAAGATTAACTCCCAATTAAATCAAGTGATTATTATACCCAGACATTTTGAGTATATGCTCACTGACGGAACTGTTCTCCTCCATCTTGCAGCTATAGAACTTATTGGAGACTTCATATCTCTCAATCCGGGCATTTGCTTGAAATATTAACTTCAACTCCTAGAACATCTCATATGCTCCATGACGTTCAAAATGTCGTTGAAGCCCTGATTCTAAGCCGTAAAGCATGGCACACTGAACTATCGAGTAGTCATCAGCTTTGCTTTGCCAGACGTTCATAACATCTGGTGTTGCTCCAGCAGCAGGCTTGGCACCCAGCGGTGCTTCCAGGACGTAATTCTTCTGTGCAGCAATGAGGATAATCCTCAAGTTACGGACCTAGTCCGTGTAATTGCTACCATCATCTTTCAACTTTGCTTTCTCAAGGAACGCATTAAAATTCAACGGAACAACAGCACGGGCCATCTATCTACAATCAAACATACATAAGCAAGATACTATCAGGTACTAAGTTCATGATAAATTTAAGTTCAATTAATCAAATTACTTAAAGAACTCCCACTTAGATAGACATCCCTCTAATCCTCTAAGTGATCACGTGATCCAAATCAACTAAACCATAACCGATCATCACGTGAAATGGAGTAGTTTTCAATGGTGAACATCGCTATGTTGATCATATCTACTATATGATTCATGCTCGATCTTTCGATCTCAGTGTTCCGAGGCCATATCTGCATATGCTAGGCTCATCGAGTTTAACATGAGTATTCTGCGTGTGCAAAACTGGCTTGCACCCGTTGTAGATGGACGTAGAGCTTATCACACCCGATCATCATGTGGTGTCTGGGAACGACGAACTTTGGCAACGGTGCATACTCAGGGAGAACACTTTTATCTTGATAATTTAGTGAGAGATCATCTTATAATGCTACCGTCAATCAAAGAAAAATAAGATGCATAAAAGATAAACATCACATGCAATCAATATAAGTGATATGATATGGCCATCATCATCTTGTGCCTGTGATCTCCATCTCCAAAGCACCGTCATGATCAGCATCGTCACCGGCACAACACCTTGATCTCCATCGTAGCATCGTTGTCGTCTCGCCAATCTTATGCTTCCACGACTATCGCTACCGCTTAGTGATAAAGTAAAGCATTACATCGCGATTGCATTGCATACAATAAAGCGACAACCATATGGCTCCTGCCAGTTGCCGATAACTCGGTTACAAAACATGATCATCTCATACAATAAAATTTAGCATCATGTCTTGACCATATCACATCACAACATGCCCTGCAAAAACAAGTTAGACGTCCTCTACTTTGTTGTTGCAAGTTTTATGTGGCTGCTACGGGCTTAAGCAAGAACCAATCTTACCTACGCATCAAAACCACAACGATAGTTTGTCAAGTTGGTGCTGTTTTAACCTTCGCAAGGACCGGGCGTAGCCACACTCAGTTCAACTAAAGTTGGAGAAACTGTCACCCGCAAACCACCTATGTGCAAAGCACGTCGGGAGAACCGGTCTCGCATAAGCGTACGCGTAATGTCGGTCCGGGCCGCTTCGTCCAACAATACCGCCGAACCAAAGTATGACATGCTGGTAAGCAGTATGACTTATATCGCCCACAACTCACTTGTGTTCTACTCGTGCATATAACATCATCACATAAAACCTAGGCTCGGATGCCACTGTTGGGGAACGTAGTAATTTCAAAAAATTTCCTACGCACACACAAGATCATGGTGATGCATAGCAACAAGAGGGGAGAGTGTTGTCTACGTACCCTCGTAGACCGAAGCGGAAGCGTTGACGCAACGTAGAGGAAGTAGTCGTTCGTCTTCCCTAGAGGACGCGCGCAGGAGGAGTCCTACTCCTACCGGGAGTAGGACTCCCCTCCCTTTCCTTGTCCAAGTAGGAGAGGTGGAAGAAGAGAAGGAAAAAGGGGGGTGCCGCCCCTCCCTCCTTGTCCAATTCAGACTAGGGGGAGAGGGGGCGCGCGGCCTGCCCTGGCAGCCCCTTCCTCTTCTCCACTTTAGGCCCATGAGGCCCATTAACCCCCCGGGGAGTTCCGGTAACCCCCGGTGCTCCGGTTTTATCCGAAACTTCTCCGAAACACTTCCGGTGTCTGAATATAGTCGTCCAATATATCAATCTTTATATCTCGACCATTTCGAGACTCCTCGTCATGTCCGTGATCACATCCGGGACTCCGAACTAACTTCGGTACATCAAAATGCATAAACTCATAATAACTGTCATCGCAACGTTAAGCGTGCGGACCTTACGATTCGAGAACAATGTAGACATGACTGAGACAAATCTCCGGTCAATAACCAACAACGGGACCTGGATGCCCATATTGGCTCCTACATATTCTACGAAGATCTTTATCGGTCAGACCGCATAACAACATACGTTGTTCCCTTTGTCATCGGTATGTTACTTGCCCGAGATTCGATCGTCGGTATCCAATACCTAGTTCAATCTCATTACCGACAAGTCTCTTTACTCGTTCTGTAATGCATCATCTCGCAACTAACTCATTAGTTGCAACGCTTGCAAGGCTTATGTGATGTGCATTACCGAGAGGGCCCAGAGATACCTCTCCGACAATCGGAGTGACAAATCCTAATCTTGAAATACGCCAACCCAACATGTACCTTTGGAGACACCTGTAGAGCACCTTTATAATCACCCATTTACGTTGTGATGTTTGGTAGCACACAAAGTGTTCCTCCGACAAACGGGAGTTGCATAATCTCGTAGTCATAGGAACATGTATAAGTCATGAAGAAAGCAATAGCAACATACTAAACGATTGGGTGCTAAGCTAATGGAATGGGTCATGTCAATCAGATCATTCACCTAGTGATGTGATCTCGTTAATCAAATAACAACTCTTTGTTTATGGTTAGGAAACATAACCATCTTTGATTAACGAGCTAGTCAAGTAGAGGCATACTAGTGACACACTGTTTGTCTATGTATTCACACATGTATTATGTTTCCGGTTAATACAATTCTAGCATGAATAATAAACATTTATCATGATATAAGGAAATAAATAATAACTTTATTATTGCCTCTAGGGCATATTTCCTTCACTCTTATCTCTAGCAAGTTTATATTTAGCATTCATACTCTCAATGTTTTCCTTAGTTAACTCATGCATTTTTAAAAATTAATTCAGCACATTCTTTAGCATCAAATTTAACCTTCTCTGAAGATGGAAGAGGCAACAAATCAATAGGTGCACGAGGTAGGAAACCATACATAATTTCAAAAGGGCACATCTTTCTAGTAGAATGCAATGAACGATTATAAGCAAATTCAATATGAGGCAAGCATTCTTCCCACATTTTCTTATTATTCTTCAAAACAGCCGTAAGCATAGTAGACAATGTTCTATTGACTACTTCAGTTTGTCCATCAGTTTGGGGGTGACAAGTAGTACTAAAAAGCAGTTTAGTCCCCAACTTAGCCCATAAACATCTCCAAAAGTGGCTAAGAAATTTAGTATCATGATCTGAAACAATAGTATTTGGCACACCATGCGAGCGAATAATTTCATGAAAGAACACATCAGCAACATTAATAGCATCACCGCTTTTATGACATGGTATAAAGTGTGTCATTTTTTAAAATCTATCCTCAATAACAAATATGATATCCCTCCCCTTCTTTGTACGAGGTAAACCTAAAATAAAGTCCATAGATATATCCTCCCAAGGAACACTAGGTACAGGCGAGGGCATATAGAAACCATGAGGATTGAGTCGTGACTTAGCTTTTTGACATGTAGTTCAGCGAGCAACAAAACGCTCAACATCACGTCTCATCTTTGCCCAAAAGAAATATGTAGAAACTATATCCTCCATCTTCTCGACTCCAAAGTGTCCCATTAATCCTCCTCCATGCACCTCCTGCAACAACAAAAGATGAACGGAGCTAGCTAGAATGCATAGCTTGTTAGAACGAAACACAAATCCATCATTAAGAACGGACTTGTTCCAAGTTCTCCCTTCCTTACAATTCTACAATACATATTTAAATTCAGCATCATGCACATACTGATCTTTGATGGTCTCCAAACCAAATATTTTAAAGTCAAGTTGTGAAAGCATAGTATAATGACGAGACAATGCATCAGCAATAACATTTTCTTTACCCTTCTTGTGTTCAATGAAATAAGGGAAAGTATCAATGAATTCAACCCATTTAGCATGTCTACAGTTCAGTTTTGCTTGACTTTTAATGTGTTTCAAAGATTCATGGTCAGAATGTATAACAAATTCCTTGGGCCATAAATAATGTTGCCATGTTTCTAAGGTCCGAACAAGAGCATATATTTCTTTATCATAAGTAGAATAGTTCAGACTAGGCCCACTTAATTTTTCAGAAAAGTATGCAACAGGTTTGCGATCTTGTAATAACACACCTCCTAATCCAATTCCACTAGCATCACATTCAAGCTCAAAAGTCTTATTAAAATCAGGAAGTTGGAGTAAAGGAGCATGTGTCAACTGATCTTTCAATACTGTGAAGGCTTCTTCCTGTGCGGTACCCCAAACAAAAGGCTCATCCTTCTTTGTAAACTCGTTGAGAGGTGCAGCAATGGTGCTGAAATCTTTCACAAAACGCCTATAGAAACCAGCAAGGCCAAGGAAACTCCTCACTTGTGTGACCGTTTTGGGCTGCGGCCAACTCTCAATAGCTTCAATCTTGGATTTATCAACTGCAATTCTCTGTGGAGTAACAACATAGCCAAGAAAAGATACTCGGTCGGTGCAAAAGGTGAACTTCCCAAGGTTACCAAACAAACATGCATCACGTAGAGCAATAAAAACAGCACGTAAATGTTCCAAATGTTCCTCCAAAGATTTGCTATAAATCAATATGTCATCAATGTAAACTACCACAAATCGTCCAATGAATGCACGTACAACGTCATTCATTAATCTCATGAAAGTACTAGGTGCATTTGTTAACCCAAAAGGCATGACTAACCACTCATATAATCCAAACTTAGTTTTAATGTTGTTTTCCATTCATCTCCCAATTTCATACGAATTTGATGGTATTCACTATGCAAGTCAACTTTGGAGAATATTGTAGAGCCACTCAATTCATCAAGCATATCATCTAGCCTAGGAATAGGATGACGATAACGAATAGTAATATTATTAATGCCTCTACAATCAACGCACATACACGATGTACCATCCTTTTTCGGCACTAAAATGAGAGGAACAGCACAAGGACTAAGGGATTCGTGTATATAGCCTTTGTTGACCAGCTCTTGTACTTGATGCATGATATCCTTCATCTCCTCTGGATTGGTACGATATGGTGCATGGTTCGGTAATGATGCACTGGGAATTAAGTCAATTTGATGCTCAATCCCTCGAATAGGTGGTAATCCCGGTGGCACGTCTTGTGGAAAGACGTCAGCGAACTCCGGCAAAATGTTAGTAACAGCAGGAGGCAAAGAGGAAGGCACGCCGTCGAATGAAAATAATGCCTCTTTGCACATAAAAGCATAGAAAACAGATTTGCTGAAATCTAGATCATCAATATCAGATTTGGTGGCAAGCATGCACTTTTCAATTTAATTTCAGAAGCAACACTAGATGGTTTATTATTAGGATTCATTTGTTGCTCAAATTCTTTTACCATAATCTGATTTTCACTCCTGTTGTTCTCCTATTTTTCATTATTAGCTGCATTAATATCATCTTTCAAAATGGAATCGGGATTCATAGGAAGCGAAGTAATATGTTTATCCTTATGAACAAGAGTATACAGTTTGTTTCTACCATGGTGTACATAATTTTTAGCAAATTGCCATGGTCTACCAAGTAATAAGGAACATGCTTGCATGGGTACCACATCACAATCAACATAATCAGCATATGTAGAGATACTAAAATGCACACAAACAGTACGTGTTACCTTAACCTTGCCGCTGCTATTGAACCATTGGATATAGTAAGGATGTGGATGTGGTCTTGTGGTGAGAGGTAGCTTCTCCACCATCTCCATGTTAGTGCCAGCAGGAGGCAAAGAGGAAGGCACGTCCTCAAATGAAAATAATGCCTCTTTGCACACAAAAGCATAGCAAACAGATTTGCTAACATCTAGATCATCAATATCAGATTTGGTGGCATGTAAACATGCAATTTTCAATTTAATTTCAGAAGCAACACTAGATGGTTTATTATTAGGCTTCATTTGTTGCTCAAATTCTTTTGCCACAATCTGATTTTCACTCTTATTTTGCTCATGTTTTGCTTTATTAGCTCTATTAATATCATCTTTCAAAATGGAATCAGGAGTCATGGGAAGCAAAGTAATATTTTTGTCCTTATGAACAAGAGTATACTGACTGTTTCTACCATGGTGTATAGATTTTTATCAAATTGCCATGGTCTACCAAGTAATAAGGAACATGCTTTCATAGGTACCACATCACAATCAACATAATCAGCATATGTAGAGATACTAAAATGCACACGAACAGTACGTGTTACCTTAACCTTGCCGCTGTTGTTGAACAATTGGATGTAGTAAGGATGTGGATGTGGTCTTGTGGTGACAGATAGCTTCTCCACCATGTCCATGCTAGTCAAGTTGTCGCAGCTCCCTCCATCTATGATGACGCGAACAGAATGTTCCTTCACAACTCCCTTTGTATGGAACAAATTATGCCTCCGATTTTGCTTAGCTTGTGTAACCTACACACTCAAAACACGTTGAGCAACTAAACATTCATACATGTCAGCATCTTCAGTAGCCATGTATTGTGTCTCATGATCAGAATCATCCCCACCATGTTCTTCATGTGTAATAAGAGCCAAAGTCTCCTCATCATAGTCACTAGCACACTCATACCCACCATCCTCAGTAGCAATTATCACACGCTGAGATTTGCATTCTCTCACAAAATGTCCTCTTCCCTTACAACGACAACAATGAATATCACTTGTGTGCCCTATTGATGCCATGGAAGAAGAAGAGCTCTGCGCAGGCCCGACAGGTGTGCTCTTCGTAGATAGTGGTTGTTGTGCCTGCTTTCTTGTATCACAGCTGGAGGTGGCACCTGATGGAGGTGCTGGTGCAGTGGAAGTAGAGGATGCATGTGGTGTCCATGATGAAGATCGACCTACAGAAAAGTTAGTTCGCGCCAATGCCTGTCGATCCTGCACTTCACTTTCAGCTTTACAAGCAAGATGGAATAAACGAATGATATTATTATACTCCTTATACTCTAGAATGGTCTGAATCTCTCTATTTAATCCACCCATAAAACGTGCAAGCATAGCTTCATTCTCCTAAACAATACCACATCTAATCATGCCAGTTTGTAATTCCTGATAATATTCTTCTACATAATTTTTTCCTTGTCTTAAACGCTGTAATTTTTGAAGCAATTCACGTTGATAATATGGTGGAACCCAACGAGTACACATAGCAGTTTTCAAAGTAGCCCAAGTAGCTGGAATAGGATATAATCTATAATGTTCAGACCACCAAACACATGCAAAACTAGTGAAAGCACAAATAGTAGCAGGAACACGTCTCTCCTCGGGATATTGTAAACATGTAAAAAGTTGTTTAGTTTCTAACTCCCAAGTAAGATATATATCAGGAACATATCTACCCTCAAATGGTGGAATATTCAATTTTAGTTTAGGGAGATGGTCATGATCTCGTACCTTAGGGGGAGCCCTACCATTGCCATTATTTGCATGTGCACGACCTGGTGGTTGTGGTGCTGGTGGTTGCACGTAGTTCTGATTTTGATCAACCTCATCCTCGTAATCTCCCGCATAATTATCCTCCTTCGCGTCAGCAGAAGGAGCCACAGAAGTATCAACAGCAGCACCAACCGTTTGGCCAGGCACAAGAGGGACATGGCTCGCTCGGTGGAGGACTGTTTCGTGATGTGGAGGTAGTCGTTGTTGTTGTTGTTGTTGTTGTTGTTGTTGTTATTGTTGTTGTTGTTGTTGTTGTTGTTGTTGTAGAGGTGCGTTAGGTGCAGCCGGTGGTGGTGGAAGACGTGCGAGCAATTCATTAAACTTGTTATCAAGCTTTGTTTCGAACGTCTTCTCCATGCCATCTATCTTCTCCATGGCCTCTTCAAAACTATTTAGCACATCTTGCACATGTCCACTCACATTTGCTGAAATTTAACATGCAACTCCCTATTCGTCATGTTCTCCCAGTCAGTCACGTCGGCTTGTGAGCCCGCCATGGTTAGCACCAATAGAAACACACAAGAATATGATCCTACAGACTACTAACAACAGGTGGTGGTGGGTGTCACAAATCCGTCAAGCAAATCTCAAATTCTTACCAGTTCTTTATCAGCAGCAGGCGATGATCAGCAACCGTCATAGTCAAAAACTCTCAAAGCTTGGATAGAGCGATTACAAGGAGAGTCAAACGCATGACGTATATGTATGTGGAGCTGGGAAGGCTTATAATATGGTAGCAAAAAGGGTCAGCAATAATCAATTTAGAGATGCAAAGTTGAATAAACGCTCAACGACGGTGCTGGTCCTAGGCTAGGCTGTGCTAGAGACGCGAGCCTAGAACACTAACAAAATCACGACGCTCCACGTAAACAAGGGAGGAGCACACTCTGAATTTTTTTAATTTTTTTCACTTTTTTGCACTTTTTCTTCTCTTTTTTGCTCCGCAACAATTTTTTCTCGAAAAAGTCTACAAATGGTCTAAAAACTGCCTAGCTAGAATTTTCCAGACTTAGTTTTTTTTTAGTTTGGAAATATTTTCTACTGCGGGTAGCACGAAAGTTGGGGAGTCCAACTTGGTCACGACTCGAAGTATCGCGTGATCTGGAAACCGAAAACAAAGCAACAAATACTAGACTCGGACTAGTGGCGGAGATGAATCTGGTGAAAACTCGGACTGGTGGCGGATATATGTAGGGCGGTGGAACACGGAATGGTGGCGAATATGTGATGGAGGTGGACTTGGATTATCGTGAAGGCGGTGGATATGTGGTATATGGCAGCGGTGATGACGATGGTGATATATGGCAGCGGTGATGACGATGGTGGTATATGGCAGCGGTGAGGATGATGATGCAGTGGCGGCGTGACAACTTGTGAACAGAACTCGAAACTCTAAATGACTAGACACTCAGACCAACAACTAGACACAATGATGCAACCGCAAATTCAACAATGCAAATCACTAAAAATATTATGCAAAGGCTCAGATTGGTTCGGATATGATGAACTAACCCTAATTGTTTTTGGCTTTTTGTTGGACTGTAGGTATGAAGAACATACTCGATCTAAACTATGAAAAACTGTAAAATCTCACTGAGCAACCTGGAAATCTGATACCACTTGATAGAGGCAAAGGTGTCTCGTCTTTCGATGACATGGTGGCTATCATTTTGGAGGAAGTCGACTTTGACGATCCGACTATGAACGTGCGAGGACGTCGCGCCTTAGCAATCGCTAAACCAACTCCGAGAGGTTATTGACCACGCGGGAGCACGATCAACCTTACCACGAAGGTCTGTTTCCTGCAGGAAAACGAAGAACAAGCAAGAAACTGAGATTGCAATCTGGATATTGCGAATATAAGATGACAGCTTTATTGATCAAGGTGGGGTTCTGTGATTCCTTTGTCTGGTCGTCGAACACAAATGAAGTGCGCGAAGTTGCAGCTATGGCGAACTAAATTACAGGTAATGATCGATCAGTGAGCACTAAATCTAGCTTGAGACTCCTACAATCATGCAATTCATACATTCTCGTTGGGAGGTTCTTGACCTCCTCGGGCTCGACCAAAGGTTGGCTGCGGACATATTTCTGTTTTATTTCCTCCTCTCTAAGCGGAGACATGGGCTCGATCTCGAGGAGTTGTCCAACAGTGGTATCGAGCATTTGAGCCTGCATTATATGCTCCTCGGTTATTACCAGATTGCCCAGCTGGGGAATGGTTTGCCCACATCTATATAGGGTTGCGGTACTCTCATGTGTTGTTGGCACAACAAGCGGGGGGGTCGACTACGCCACCTATTCTCCCAGCTGGGGAACGGTTTTCCCGCATTTTTTGCCAGCTGTCTGGCTCGAGCTCGAGCTCGACTCCTTCTATAGTCGTGCTCGATGTGCCTTCCTGATTTGGCGCTCATAGTCTGAGTCAACAGGCTTGGGAGCTGGTGGTCTAGCCATACGAATGAAGTGGTCAATCTTTTCCTCAGGCACTTTCTCCCTTGGCGGCGGTGCCGGTTTCGGTCCAAAATGGGTGTCCACTTCGTCCTGCACTATGGCTGCGTTTTGCTCCTCGGTCATGTCGTAAGGCCTCTCAGGAAGAGGACCGAGGCTTGGACCATATTTATATCGCTTGCCTCCGCCTGTACCTCCTGTACTACCTCGACTCATAGCTCTATGCACCATAGCTGTGGCGGCTCTCTTATGCGATTGCTGAGGCGGTGGAGACGGCTGGCGTGGCTGAGTTGGACCAGGAGGAGTGGCCTGACGCTGTGCCTGACTTGGAGGAGGAGGAGTGGCCTGACGCGTTGGTGGACCTGGAGGAGCGGGAGTCTGCTGACGCGGTGGCGGACTTCGAGGAGTCTGCTGACGCTATGCCAGACTTGGAGGAGGAGGAGTGGCCTGACGCGGTGGTGGACTTGGAGGAGCGGGAGTCTGCTGACGCGGTGGCGGACTTCGAGGAGGAGTCGGCTGACGCGGTGTCGGTGGCCTTGGAAAGATGATGCAATCCTTTCTCCATAGGATGATACGATGTTTGGCCTCTCCCAGTGTGTGCTCCTCGTCACCTCTAGGAATGTCAAGCTCTAGGCCTGAATATTGGTCCACCACTTCGTCAACCTGGACACGAGCATAGCTGGCTGGAATGGGGTTGCAATGGAAGGTTGCATCGAGGGAATTTGTGTAAGCAATGGCGTCCGCCACCTTCATGGATATGTTCTTCATTTTGAAGTGTAGCTCATAGTTAGTGCTCTCCATGATGTCATCCACAGGGCATCTATCCAGCAGTGCATCGCCCGGGGCAGAACCAACGCTGCTTCTCGGCATGGATGGGACGGTGTTATCCAATGTTGGATCATCCGCTAGCTGATGCCGCTGGAGAGACCCCCTGTCCTGGATAAGTGAGTCGAACTACTACTGCTGCCGCTGGAATTTGAGTGCCAAGTCTGCGTGCGCTGATTCTAGGCCATGAAGGCGTTCTGCTTCCTGCTTCCTCTGCTCCTCCTCCAGCTTCCTCTTCTTCTCCTCCTCCATCTTCCTTCTTGCACGGGTTCTGTAGTCGGCGTTCCAATCCGAAAAGCCCTCATACCATGGAACAACGCCCTTGCCTCGTGTTCTTCCCGGGTGTTCAGGATTTCCCAGGGCGCGCGTAAGCTCGTCGTTCTCTCTGTTGGGCGTGAACACCCCCGTTCGAGCATCTTCTATTGGTTGAAGTAACTTATCTTCGGCTCCTTTTAGACTTGCCTTCTTCGAATCCAGGCCTGTCTTCGGGTCCAACGCCCCCCATGCGCATAGAACCAAGTTCTGCACCTGGGGGCCCATCTCCTAGTAAATGGATCGACCCCTGCATCCAACATCTCTTCCTCATACTTATCCCACTTAGGCATTGCCACCGCATAGCTACCTAGCCCCACCTATGGAACTGCGTCTTTTTTGCGGCATTGGCCTTGTTTTTTCTTGACCGTTCCTTAGATAATTCTGATTCCTTGAATTTCACGAAAGTGGGCCAGTGTTCTCTTTGCTTCTCCAATGTTCCCATGAATTCTGGAGTCTTCCTTCCTCCTTCGACGTACTTGCCCCATACAGTTTTCTTGTGGGTGTTGAATGCAATTGCCATCTTCCTAAGAGCAGCGTTCTTGACTTTCTGCACATCTACATCAGTGAAATGTTCCATGAGAGATCCCAAAGCGTTTTTTTTTGCTTTGTTGTCGACCCAAGTAACATTTGGATATTTATTTTTTGGCTCATTCCATTCTTGATTGGAGATCGGGAGTTGGTCCTTCACAAGAACTCCGCACTGACAAACGAACTTGTTCGCAATGTTCTTAGGCATGATTGGTTCGCCATTAGTTTTGATGGCATCGATGTTGTACTTTACACCGTCCTTCAACTTTTTTCCTGGGCCTCGCTTTGTCCTGCTATTTGTAGAAGCAGATTTGCTCGATCCGGAGGGCTGAAAGAAGAAAGATCGATTCGTTAATATATCTTCAAATCAAAAAACATGTGATGATCACCAGATGCCTGCTTATATAAATATACCTCGCTGGTCTTTGTTATTTCAAGATCAACATTGTCCGCGTCACCATAATCATAATCAAGGTTCATGACTTCATCAATTCGGTCGTCGACATCGAATACCTTATCATCACACTCCCCGGCATTGTTCAGATATTCGGAGCCGTCATAATCTTCATTCTGATCATCTGCCGCGCGAGGGCTGCGTATGATCTCGAACATGGTCTCTTCTCCCTCTCTGCCGGTATTGTCCGCCATAGATTTTATTTAACTAATCCATAAGAAATATAAAACAATTTAGTATTCAAATTACACTGCATAGATGCAAACAATAAGGAAAAACTGAATCATAGTACATAATATGCATCGTCTCGAATAATATATAATCTCGAATAATATATAATCTCGAATACATCGTCTCTAATAATATATATAATCTCGAATACATCGTCTCGAATATTATATCTCGAATACATCACTGGCTAGGTAGCTAATAAAGATCGAATACTACAGAATAATCTAGGCCACTCGCAGTTCCTGGGGCGCGGGCGGTGGACACCCAAAGAGAAGGAACCATCATAGGATCATATCTCCCATCATCTGCCCAAGGAACCTGCCAGGTATTGGAGAACCTGACGTCCATAGCAGCCATGTAGCGATGGACGTGCTCATCCTCCTCCGTGAGACGGCGACGCACCACCTCCGGCGGGGCCGGCTCCCTCTGCACTGAATGTGGCCCACGCGAACGCCACCAAAGGAGATCAGGGTCGACGACGGGACCCGAGGCCGGGTTCCTCAACAAGCGGCGCCCCCTGCAGGTAGCACCTCCCAGTGCCAGCCCGGCAGAGCCCAGTCCCGGACATGGGTCAGCCGGACATCGTCGCGAACGGGTCGACGGCAAGGATGCGGGCCGGGCATCATCGAGAACAAATACTATATGCCCACAAAAAGTAACATTTTTTAAATGATTGGATTGTGATAACTAAAATTCTATATGCAAATTCTAAATTTTTCTATAACTAAAATTATGAGAAACAAAAAAAAACATTGATCACCGTCTAACAATTTGACATTAATCTAATTCATCTAGCTAAAACTAATTCTAAAATTTCTAACATTTCTAATATTTCTATAACTAAAAAACAGAAAAATTTATAAAATTTCTATATAACTAACATTTCTAATATTTCTATAACTAAAAACATAAAAATTTCTAACATTTCTATAACTAAAAAACAGAAGAAAAAAATTATAACTAAAAAACAATGTGTGTGTGTACATGGCGGCCGGGGCACGAGCTCACCAGCGAGGCGAGGTGACGGGGGGCGGCGACAGGGACGGTGACGGGGATAGCGACGACGGGGATGGGGACGGGGCGGCGACGACGGGGACGATGGGGCACGGCGCAGCGACGGGGACGGGGACGGCCGGGGCGGCGACGACGGGGATAGGGACGGGGCGGCGACGGGGGCGTCGACGGGGGACGGCGGGCGACGGGGCAGAGGAGAAGAAGCAGATGAGAAACTGAATTTTTTGAAGTGTTTTCTTATATAGGATGGGCCTTTAGTACTGCTTGGAGCCACCAACCGGTACTAAAGGTCAATTTTGGCCAGGCCAAGCGAGGGGAAGCGTCCCCCTTCAATACCGGGTGGTGGCTCCAACCGGTACTAAAGACCCCCCCCCTTTAGTACCGGTTGGAGCCATGACCCTGTACTAAAGGGGGTGCGCTGGCGCAGGTGCAGTGCGGCAAGTTTACTCCCACCTCGCTAGCCGAGGGGCGTCCGCACTGGTTTATAAGCCCCAGTGCGGTAGCTCTCCTGAGCTCCTCTCCAAAGAAGGCCTACCTGTTCTGTGCTGCCCTATGGGCCTACATCTTGGCCCGACAACTGGTTGGGTTTCTATTCGTATGCAAGCCGTTGTGGCGCAGTAGGCGGGCTTTTTTATTTTCTTTTTTTGCTTTTATTTATTTTGGTTTTATTTATTTTTGAGTTGTTTTTGCTATATTTAGAGTTTCTTTGTGAATATTTTTGCTTTAGGTACAAAAATTAAAACTTCCTGTTAGTGCCGGTAGTTTTCAAATTTGAATAGTTTAAATTTCGAATTATTTGAAATTTGTGTGAATCACTAGTTTGTGAATAAGTTTTCGTCCGAAACCCTGATACTTCGAAAGAGATTGTCCATTTTGTACACGAAGTGCATCCAGTTTTTGCCGTAACCCTCTGTACTTTTTTTCACATGCTATGTGGGTGAAATTATGATACCATGCCAACTTTCAACCTTTTTTGAGTTCATTTGAATTGCTTTTCAATTTTAGGGTCATTTAGCTAAAAAAATCGGTAAATGCATGAAAGAATTTGTTTGCACATAAAATTTCTTCGCGTTTCAAATGCCAAAACACATAACTACCCTAACTATTACAGAGATTCCCTCCTGGGTGTGAAACACAGAAGAAAGTGATGATAGTGAAGTCGATCACATCCCAGATCTTTGGGTGTGAAACTTCTTCTTCGCGTGTGTCCCTTTGCGTCGTAACCATGGAAAATCTTCATCATTTAACTGGATGCTCGAGTCAATATTCACTATGAATGGAGAAATTGCGTAAAACTTTTCATAATATTCTGACATGTCTGTCTTGTCATCCACTCCCACGATGTTTCTCTTCCCAGAAAGAACTATATGGCGCTTGGGCTCATCGTTTGATGCATTCGCTTCCTTATCTTTTCTTTTTCTCGGCTTAGTAGACATGTCCTTCACATAGAAAACCTATGCCACATCATTGGTTAGGACGAATGGTTCATCTGCATACACAAGATTGTTGAGATCCACTGTTGTCATTCCGTACCGTGGGTCTTCCGTTACCCCGCATCGTGTCATATTGACCCATTTGCACCGAAACAAAGGGACCTTCAAACCACGTCCATAGTCAAGTTCCCATATGTCCTCTTTGTAACCATAATATGTTTCCTTTCCCGTCTTGGTTGCTGCATCAAAGCGGACACCACTGTTTTGGTTGGTGCTCTTCTTATCTTGGGCGATCGTGTAAAATGTATTCCCATTTATCTCGTACCCTTTGAAAGTCATTATATTCGAAGATGGTAACTGGGACAGCGAGTACAGGGCATCTTCAATAGAGGCGTCATGCATGATACGTGTCTGCAACCAGCCGGCGAAAGTCCTCGTTTGTTCACATGTAATCCAGTCATCAGACCGCTCCGAGTGTTTGGAGCGTAGAAAATTCTTGTGTTCGTCCATATACGGAGCCACCAAGGCGGAATACTGTAGAACTGTGTAGTGTGCTTTAGTGAGAGAATGTCCATCCATACATATTATTTCATCCCCTCCTAGCGTGCCTTTTCCATCCAGTCTGCCCTTATGCCACGATTCAGGAACACCAATCGGCTTACGGTCAGGAATAAAGTCAATACAAAAATCAATGACCTCCTCATTTTCATGGCCCTTGGAGGTGCTTCCTTCTGTCCTAGCACGGTTACGAACATATTTCTTTAAGACTCCCGTGAACCTCTCAAAGGGGAACATATTGTGTAGAAATACAGGACCCAAAACGTTAATCTCTTCGCTTAGGTGAACTAGGACGTGCGTCATAATGTTGAAGAAGGATGGTGGGAACACCAACTCGAAACTGACAAGACATTGCACCAAATCATTCTCTAACCATGGTATGGTTTCTGGATCGATTACCTTCTGAGAGATTGCATTGAGGAATGCACATAGCTTCACAATGGCTAATCGAACGTTTTCCGGTAGAAGCCCCCTCAATGCAACCGGAAGGAGTTGCTTCATAATCATGTGGCAGTCATGAGACTTTAGTTTCTTGAACTTTTTCTCTGCCATATTTATTATTCCCTTTATATTTGACGAGAAGCCAGACGGTACCTTAATACTAAGCAGGCATTCAAAGAAGATTTCCTTCTCTTCTTTGGTAACAGCGTAGCTATAATGACCCTGATGTATGCCGTCTTTTCCATGCATACGTTGGTGGTCCTCCCGTGCCTCAGGTGTATCTTTTGTCTTCCCATACACGCCCAAGAAGCCAAGCAGGGTCACGCAAAGATTCTTCGTCACGTGCATCGCGTTGATTGCGGAGCGGACTTCTAAGTCTTTCCAATCGGACAGATCCCAAAATATAGATTTCTTCTTCCACATGGGTGCGCGTCCGTCAGCGTAATTCGGAACATGTTGTCCGCCAGGACCCTTTCCAAAGACTACCTTCAAATCCTTGACCATATCATGTACATCAGCACCAGTACGGTGGCGAGGCTTCGTCCGGTGATCCGCCTCACCTTTGAAATGCTTGCCTTTCTTTCTTACGGGATGCCTGCTCGGAATAAATCAACGATGTCCCAGGTACACATTCTTCCTACAATTATCCAAATATATACTGTCGGTATCATCCAAAGAGTGCATGCATGCGCGGTATCCCTTGTTTGTCTGTCTTGAAAGGTTACTAAGAGCAGGCCAATCATTGATGGTCACGAACAGCAACGCCTTTAGGTCAAATTCTACCTGTGTGTGCTCATCCCACGCGCGTACACCTGTTCCATTCCACAGCTATAAGAGTTCTTCAACTAATGGCCTTAGGTACACATCAATGCCGTTGCCAGGTTGCTTAGGGCCTTGGATGAGCACTGGCATCAAAATGAACATCCGCTTCATGCACAACCAAGGAGGAAGGTTATACAAACATAGAGTCACAGGCCAGGTGCTATGGTTGCTGCTCTGCTCCCCAAAAGAATTAATGCCATCTGCGCTTAGACCAAACCATACGTTCCTTGTGTCACCTGCAAACTCCTTCATGTACTTTCTCTGGATTTTTCTCCACTGCGACCCGTCAGCGGGTACTCTCAACTTTCCATCTTTCTTACGGTCTTCTCTATGTCATTGCATCCCCTTGGCGTGCTCTTTGTTTTGGAACAAACGTTTCAACCGTGGTACTATAGGAGCATACTGCCGTGGTTCTAAGTCTGACAGTAATGTAGGGGGGTAAGTATGGAGAGGCAAGATCTTAGCTACGGAGAAGTTGTAAGCACACAAGGTTTACGAGTTCAGGCCCTTCTCGGAGGAAGTAATAGCCCTACGTCTCGGAGCCCGGAGGTGGTCGACTGGATTATGCGTGTATGGTTTATAGGGGTGTGAACCCTTTACACTGAGGAGGGGGGTGGCTTATATAGAGTTCGCCGGATCCCTCCGGCCCTCAGTTATGCAGGGTTTTAAATACATTAAGGTCGGGCGTTACTGGTAACGCCCTTAATAAAGTGCTATGATGATCATAAAAGCTACTTAATAACCGAACGTTAGCGTGCGGAGTGCCTTTAGGTCTCCTGGCCGTCGAGTGGTTTGGTCTTGGTCGAGTGATTGCTTCTTGGTCGAGTGTCTCCGAGTCTGTCGAGTGGAACACTTCCAAGTTGAGTCAAAGGTGATTTCTTCTAGAGATGTCCTTGGGTAGGGCAGTTTGGACAGGTCCATGACCCTACCCTAGGTACATAGCTTCATCATTAGCCCCCGAATGGATCGAGGTTTGAGTGGGGAAGGAGTTGAGAATTTCCCCGACTCATTTTTCATGCCATGAGCATATCTGGTTTCGAATCGATGAACCTGAGTGATGACAGCAACTTCCTTTTCAGTCGCCTTGATCCATTCTTAGTTTTTTGTCGAGAGAGTTTCTTTACTTGAAAGACTTCGAGTGAAGGTGCGGAGGAGATCTTCGGTCTGACAAGTTGTTCTGCTGCCCGCAGATTTCATGGGATCTGAATTTTGGGAAGCGCGTGGGACGGGAGAGGCCGCAGTAATCGGATGGGATAGAGCGGAGCCGCCTCGATCCCCGCACCACCTTTTTCGCCACGTATCACGCACGCGATTGTTACGGGATTTAACAGGGCCGCCCGGGCCTACCAGTCAGCCACTCGAAAGCGGCCTCATATCTCTTCTCCTCTTGACGCTCCCTCGCCGCGCTCGCTCTCGCCCCAGCGCCACCACTCCGTACGCGTCTCGCTGGCGACGATGGGGAAGGAGAAAATGGCGGCTCTGGAGCGGGCAAAGAAGGCGACGGCGAGGTCGAAGGGGAAGGCGACCAGTCAGGGCGGATCCTCCTCGCGAATTGGCCTGCCGAAGGGCTGGATCCAGGGAGACTGGATCCGCTCAACGATCACCCAAGATGACCTCGACGACCTAGCTGAAGGAGGGCTAATCCCCTATGAATCGGCGCGACTTCCGGGCAAGGAATCCGAGCTGCAACCTCGGGAGGGTGAGTGTGTTCTCCTTGCCACCCACGTCGACCGTGGATTTTCCTTGCCTCCTCACCCTTTCTTTCGGGGATTTCTGAACTTCTTTGGGGCACAACTCCACCACTTCACTCCCAACACGATCATTTATCTCGCCGCTTTCGTTTCTTTGTGTGAGAATTTCCTGGGTTGTCGGCCTCACTCGGGCCTCTTCAAGCACATTTTCACTTGTCGCTCCCAAACGGTGAAAAAGGCTAATCCGAGTGACGAGAGGACTCAAGTGATTCAGATGTGTGGGGGTCTTGGTGTTCAGATGAGAGGGAAAAGTTCCGTTCCAGCCATGATTCTTCCCGACTCAGTTCGCGGATGGCAGTCGGCCTGGTTTTACTGCAAAGACCAGTCGACGCCAGGGCAGTCGACTGGCCTCCCTCCTTTCATCATGGACCGAGTGAGGAAACCCTCCCCTTTGAAGGTGCTCCCGGAGGAGAAGGCGCAGGTGAGGGTGCTGGTAGAGCGAGTGCTCCAGCTTATCCGTGACGGGTTCACCGGTATGGATCTCTTGGAGGTCTTCCTTCAGCGGCGCATCCAGCCTCTTCAAGCCCGAGACCATCCGATGTGGATGTATTCGGGTCTTGAAGACTCCACTCGGATTCACCCGGAGGAGGTCGATGACGACACACTGGAGAAGTGGTTGTCGGGCATGACCGGAAACAAGGACAACCCCAGGGGAGCCAGGAGAGTTCCTCCATTCGACCAGTCTCACGTACCAGAGAAGGTCTGATTCTGAGCTTTTATTTGTAATCAGAATTCACTCGCGCAGCTGCTTATACTGAGTCAACTGACATTGTTCTCCCTGCTTTCTTTCAGGCCATTATTGAAATGTATTCAATGCCCAACGGAGAGCAGGAGCAGGACCCGGAAGGAGAGGCGAGCAGCGGCAACAGTGGCGAATGGGATTCTGACGGTGGAGGGGACGAAGAAAGCGACGATCCAAGTGACGAAGAAGAAGTCGAGTCGCCTCCTCGTAGGGAGAGGTGGTCCAAACATGACCAAGAACGACCAAGCGCCCGTGAAAAGGCGATTGCTCAAGCTGGTCAGTCTTCAAAGCATCCTCGGACCTCTTCGCCAACTCCGACTGGAAAAGCGTCAAAGCATCCCAAAGTCGCAGAGCCGAAGCTTCGGAAGGCGTTGCCGAAGATTAAGATTGACATCCCCGTCGCTTCTGCGTGAATGTTTCCTTTTATCTTCACTCGACGCCTTGTGCTGTTTGTTTTTCTTGTTTTAACCGGACGAACTTTGGAGCTAGCAGTGCTGCTACTTTCGGGACCTCAGCTTACAGGGACGATGATGAGGTGATGGAGGATGCGGTCACTTCTAATCTGGGTATGATTTCTGCCATTCTGTCTTTATTTTGGTCGATTCAACTGCAATGTGTACCATTGGGTGATGCAATTTTTTCGATTGAACTTTGAACAGCCCCTAACATTATTGACCTCCCTGATGATGATGATGAAGAGCCCGAGAGGCCTTTGACGAGGAAAAATAGGCAAGCTCCTGCGAGCGAGGTGCCACAATCGACGCCGAGGGCGGAGCCAGTCGTTCAGGACGCTGGTGATGCCAATCGGAGTTCTGTTACCTTCGCCGTGCCATTGTCGAGTGCCTTGCCTTCCTCATCGACTGCTCAGGCCCCTGTCGACCCGCCTTCAGTTTTTGCGACCCATCATGTCCCAGAGGACGAAGTGAATGCTGCCAAGGAAGCCATACACCAGGCGGGCATTATGATGGAGAAGATGAAGACGGTGCGGGACGCCAGCCAGGCCGCCTACGATGCCAGCTCGGCTCTCCAGAGCAACGTTCAGGTTAGTTGGTCGCCGCTTGTTCTGTTAGGATATGCTATCTGAAGACTCTTTCCGAAAATCTTTGCATCTGTACACCCACTGGGTGCGTCGATTGAATTTTTGAACTAGTGGGGGCACGCTGAGTGCACCCACTGGGTGTAGTCCCCGAGACTACGGTGGACTGCTGGCAGTCGACTGTAGTCTTTGTATTTTGTCGAGTGTAAACCGAACTAGTAGTTTGTCTCTTCCACTTGATCTGGTCGAGTGGGATCAGAACCGGTGGGGGCACGCCAAGTGCACCCACTGGGTGTAGTCCCCGAGACCGCGGTCGACTGCTGGCAGTCGACTGTGGTCTGAGTTATACTTTCTCTCCACTTTTTTTACTCCCTGCACTCGACTCCGGCGGGCCGGTCGAGTGGGATCAGAACCGGTGGGGGCACGCAAAGTGCACCCACTGGGTGTAGTCCCCGAGACTATGGTGGACTGCGGGCAGTCGACCGTAGTCTTAGTACTTATTGTCTTTGTTGTTTTTCGCTGTAAAATAACTTCTCCCCTTTGATTTCAGAAATCTTGTGATCTTGGAGCTCACTTTGCTGACTTGGAGAAACAGCAGATTCAACTGAACCTTGACTTGGAGCTGGCCAAGACAGAGATGCAAAAGGTCAAGGACGGCGCCACTTGTAAGACGAGTTTGCCGACTGGTCTGTCCTAGGCTTGGGTACCCTTCTGCTCTTTCTGAATCAATCATCATTTCTTTGTAGAAAAACTGAGAGAAGCTCTGGTGAAGAAGGATCAGGATTTGGCTGCTGCTCGAAAGGAGGCTGACGACAGGACCGCTCTGGCTGAACAGAAACTGGCTTCGGTCGGCCAGTTGGAAGAAGGGAATACCAAGATGAAATCTGCTCTGAACGAAGCCAACAAGGAGTGCATGCGCTGGAAGAAGGAGAACCTCAACCTGTGCGAGAAGATGGAAGGCATCGCTCGTAGGAGGGACGATCTGGAGAGCTATCTGAGGAGCCTTGCCAAGAAGTTGTTCATCAAGCTTGAAGGTGCACATTTTGTTCCGACTGATTTTTTTTGTGTCGACTCAGCGTATGAAAATTGACTTATCCTTGGATCGTGAATGTAGAGTTTTTCCAGGACTTCAAGGAGGAGACTGGGCGGATCGAACCAGGTTCAGATCCAATCAATTCTCCCGTGAAAGATGAAACTGCCATGAATCTGCTCCGACTGGAATCCCCCATCGACGGTGTCATGGACTACTTGGCTCGACTGAAGGTCGCCATGTCACGGATCGACCCGGCACTTTGGCCAGAGGCCACGCTCCAAAATGATCTTGAGTCCCTGATGACTCGACTTAACGAAATCCCTGACCGAGTGCAGGAGTGGAAGAAGTCTTCTGCCCGGTGCGGCGCTGATGTGGCTCTGTCTTTGGTTCGCGTCCATTGCAAGGAGGTGCGACAAGATAAGCTGGCAGCAATCAAGGTCGCCAACACCCAGAAGCATGACTTCCGATCTTTTATGGAGACTTTCATCACTGCAGCCACTCGGATCACCGACGGCGTTGACTTAGACGAGTTCGTCGAGCCTGCTAGTCCTCCTCTCGCGGAGTGAACAAACTTTTATGCCTCACCTTAAATTTGCCTCGGAATGCCGAGTGGTTTTTGTAAACATTAAACTCTTTCGAGATGCATGCCCGAGCACTTCGATCTGTGGTTCGAAACCTTTAGGATTTATCTGAACTTGGTTTATCGTTGAATATCTTCATGAATCCCCTGCCGAGTGAACTCTTTCTTCATTCGAGACAACTTTTGTATTTGTAGCGCAGCTCCGAAGGAGAAGGAAGCAGTCGACCTACGCCTCGTTGCCCTTGCGGGTCGGCGAAGCTCCTCAAGAGAAGGTGGCAGTAGTCCTGCACCTCGTCGTCCTTGCGGAGTGGGATGGAGCGCACGTTGTATTCGTGGCGAAGCTCTCCAGGGGAAGGCGGCAGTCGACCCGCACCTCGTTACTGTAGAGCGGGATGGAGCACACATTGTATTTGTGGCGAAGCTCCCCAGGAGAAGGTGGCAGTAGTCCTGCACCTCGTCGTCCTTGAGGATTGAGATGTGTTTCGTACTTAGGCGAGTACTGGACTGCAGCTAAGCCCCCGAGTGGGAGGTTTGCTCTCCACTCAGTAGGATTTTTTCAAACTTAGGTGAGTGCCGGACTGCAGCCAAGTCTCCGAGTGAGAGAACTTAGGCGAGTACTGGACTGCAGCTAAGCCCCCGAGTGGGAGGGTTGCTCTCCACTGGGTAGGATTTTTTCAAACTTAGGCGAGTGCCGGATTGGAGCTAAGTCTCCGAGTGAGAAAACTTAGGCGAGTACTGGACTGCAGCTAAGCCCCCGAGTGGGAGGATCGCTATCCACTCGGTAGGATTTTTTCAAACTGAGGCGAGTGCCGGACTGCAGCTAAGTCTCTGAGTGAGAGAACTTAGGTGAGTACTGGACTGCAGCTAAGCCCCCGAGTGGGAGGATTGCTCTCCACTCGGTAGGATTTTTTCAAACTTAGGCGAGTGCCGGACTGCAGCTAGGTCTCCGAGTGAGAAAACTTAGGCGAGTACTGGACTGCAGCTAAGCCCCCGAGTGGGAGGATTGCCCTCCACTCGGTAGGATTTTTTCAAACTTAGGCGAGTGCCGGACTGCAGCTAAGTCTCCGAGTGAGAGGACTTAGGCGAGTACTGGACTGTAGCTAAGACCCCGAGTGGGAGGGTTGCTCTCCACTCGGTAGGATTTTTTCAAACTTAGGCGAGTGCCGGACTGCAGCTAAGTCTCCGAGTGAGAGAACTTAGGCGAGTACTGTACTGCAGCTAAGCCCCCGAGTGGGAGGGTTGCTCTCCACTCGGTAGGATTTTTAAATACTTAGGCGAAACGGCTTCGCAGCTAAGCCCCCGAGTGGGAGGCTGGCTCACCACTCGGTAGGAAATTATTTTTACAAACTTAGGCGAAGCGGATTCGCAGCTAAGCCACCCACTGGGGGATTTCTTATGCAAACAAAAACAATAACAATCACTGGGAAAATTATAACGCTCTTGTCTTTGATAAATAAACTACAGGAGTTTTTTCTTATTACATCTCATCCGAGTGAGAATTCAAGTATAAAAGGGGCGGAGTAGCTCCGCATTCCAGGCTCGTGGCTCATCAATCTGGCGATCGACATTATAGAGGTGATACGCTCCATTGTGGAGGACTCTGGTGACTATGAAGGGGCCTTCCCAAGTAGGAGCGAGTTTGTGTGGTTTCTGCCGATCCACTCGGAAGACTAAGTCTCCATCTTGGAAGGCTCGACTCTTCACATTTCTGGCATGGAATCAACGCAAGTCTTGCTGATAAATGGTCGATCGGATCATGGCCATTTCTCTTTCTTCTTCCAGGAGGTCGACTTCGTCCTGCCGGGCTTCTTCTGCTTCTTCTTCAGAGTAGAGCTCGACTCGAGGGGCGTTGTGAAGCATGTCACTCGGCAAGACTGCTTCGGCTCCGTAGACCAGAAAGAATGGGGTTCTTCCGATCGATCGGTTCGGGGTCGTCATCAATCCCCAAAGAACTGATGGAAGCTCGTCAACCCATGCACCTGCTGCGTGCTTCAGATCGCGCATCAATCGAGGTTTCAGTCCTTTGAGAATTAGGCCGTTTGCTCTTTCCGCCTGTCCATTCGATTAAGGGTGAGCGACCGAAGCATAGTCGAATCGTGTGCCTTGAGAGGCGCAAAAGGCCCTGAATTTGTCAGAATCGAAGTTTGACCCATTGTCAGTGATGATGCTGTGCGGAACTCCATATCTGAATATCAACTCTCTGATGAAACTGATAGCAGTGCAAGCATCAAGATTCTTGATAGGCTTAGCTTCAATCCATTTGGTGAACTTGTCGACTTCTACTAGCACATGAGTGAAGACGCTCCTGCCCGTTTTTAGTGGTCCCACCATGTCCAGCCCCCAAACAGCGAAGGGCCAGACGAGTGGAATGGTTTTCAGAGCTGACGCGGGCTTGTGCGACATATTGGAGTAATACTGACATCCTTCACATTTGTCGACTATCTCTTTTGCCATTTCATTGGCCCTTGGCCAGTAAAATCCCGCTCGGTATGCTTTAGCCACAATGGTCCGAGAGGGCGCATGATGACCACAGGTCCCCGAGTGGATATCGTCAAGGATCATCAGACCTTCTTCTGGTGTTATACACTTCTGACTGACTCCAGTCGCGCTTTCTCTATACAACTGTCCCTTTATGACTGTAAAGGACTTGGATCAATGGACGATCTGTCGAGCCTCTTCTTCGTCCTCTGGGAGTTCTTTCCTTAGGATGTACGCGATGTACGGTACTGTCCAGTCGGGAGTGATGACCAAGACTTCCATGATCAGGTCGACCACAGCTGGAACTTCGACTTCAGTCGGATCCGTGGCACTTTTTGGCTGCGGGGCCTCTTCAGTGAAGGGATCCTCCTGAACTGATGGTGTGTGGATGTGTTCCAAAAACACATTGCTGGGAATGGCTTCTCTTTTGGAACCTATTTTTGCCAAATCATCAGCTGCTTGATTTTTCAGTCGGGGTATGTGATGAAGCTCTAACCCCTCAAATTTCTTCTCCAGCTTTCTCACTGCATTGCAATAACCAGTCATGGCTGGACTCAGATGTCCCATTCCTTCATCACCTGATTAACCACCAAATCTGAGTCGCCATAGACCATGAGGCGGCAGACGCCGAGTGAAATGGCCATGCGCAACCCATATAAAAGTGCTTCATATTCCGCCTTGTTATTGGAGGAATCAAAGTGGATTTGAAGAACATATCTGAGCTTATCTCCTCGGGGGGAGACCAACACCACCCCGGCACCAGAACCATTCAGCATTTTGGAACCGTCGAAGAACATGGTCCAATGCTCCGAGTGAACCTGAGTCGGCAGTTGCTGTTCAATCCACTCGGCGACGAAATCTGCTATTGCCTGGGACTTGATAGCTTTCTTTGCCTCGAACTTGATATCTAGAGGAAGGAGTTCAATTGCCCATTTTGCCACTCGACCAGTTGCATCTCTGTTATGCAGGATCTCTGACAATGGAGCGTTGCTGACGACTGTAATGGAATGATCAGAGAAGTAGTGAGCAACTTTCTTTGTGGTCATATAAATCCCATATACAAGCTTCTGATAATGAGGATATCTTTGCTTCGACGGGGTCAAAACTTCAGAAATATAATATACTGGGCGCTGAATTTGAAGGCTTTTCCTTCTTCTTCCCGCTCGACCGTAAGTACCGTACTGACGACTTGTCCCATGGCTGTGATGTAAAGCAGCAAAGGCTCCTTGCTGATTGGGGCAGCAAGCACTGGCTGGGTGGAGAGCAAAGCTTTGAGCTCTGCAAACGTTGCATCAGCTTCGGGAGTCCACTCGAACTTGTCGGACTTCTTCATCAATCGGTAAAGAGGCAATGCCTTTTCACCGAGACGAGATATGAATCGACTTAAAGCGGCCAAGCAACCAGTAAGCTTCTGGACGTCGTGCACTCGCACAGGACTTTTCATTCGGAGTATAGTACCGACTTTTTCTGGATTGGCGTCGATTCCCCGTTCGGAAACAAGAAAACCGAGTAATTTTCCGCCAGGAACTCCGAATGTGCACTTTGATGGATTAAGCTTGATATCATACCTCCTGAGGTTGGCAAAGGTTTCAGCAAGGTCAGCCAGCAGGTTGGAACCCTTCCGTGACTTGACCACAATGTCATCCATGTTGCCTCCACATTCCGACTAATATGAGTGAGCAAACACTTTTGAATCATCCTCATGAATGTGGCTCCGGCATTCTTGAGACCGAACGGCATGGTAACATAACAGAAGCACCCGAATGGAGTGATGAAAGCTGTTTTGATCTCGTCAGGTCCATACAGACGAATCTGATGGTACCCGGAATAGGCATCTAAAAAAGACAGTCGCTCACATCCCGCAGTCGAGTCGACTATCTGATCGATGCGGGGGAGAGGAAAATGATCTTTCGGGCAGGCCCGATTGATATGTTTAAAGTCAATGCACATGCGAAGTGACTTGTCCTTCTTGGGGACCATGACAATGTTGGCTAGCCACTCGGAGTGGTAGATTTCTCGGATGAACTCCGCTGCTAAGAGCCGAGCCACCTCCTCGCCAATAGCCTTTCTCTTCTGGACGGCGGACTGTCGGAGATGTTCCTTGACAGGTTTTACTTTTGAGTCGACTCTTAGGCGGTGCTCAGCCAGCTCCCTGGGAACACCCGGCATGTCAGAAGGCTTCCATGCAAAAATGTCCCAGTTCTCACGGAGGAACTGGATGAGCGCTTCTTCCCATTTGGAGTCGAGTGTTGTTGAGACATGAGTTGGAGCAGCACTGGGATCGGTCGGGTGGATGTGAGCTGCCTTCGTTTCGCCAGACGACTGAAAAGCTGATTCTATAGCGGGCTTCTTGGCTCGCAGAAAATCACTCGGGTCTGCAGTCTTCTAGTATTCCTGCAGCTCCACCACTGCCATCTGAGCATCAGCGATCTTTGAACCTTTCTAAAAACATTCTTCCGCTTTCTTCCGATTGCCCGTAATAGTGATCACACCTTTGGGGCCAGGCATCTTCAGTTTGAGATACACATAACATGGTCGGGCCATGAAGCGTGCATAAGCCGGCCTGCCCAAAATAGCGTGATAGGCACTCTGGAAGTCTACAACTTCAAACGTCAACTTTTCTTTGCGGTAATTCTTGGAATCATCAAAAACCACATCAAGAGCAATATGGCCGAGTGATTCAGCCTTCTTCCCACGAATGACTCCATGGAAACTCATGTTGCTGGTACAGAGTCTAGACATCGGAATGCCCATCCCTTTCAATGTCTCAGCATATAATATGTTCAAACCACTGCCACCATCCATCAAGACTTTGGTCAGTCGAGTGCCTTCGACAATTGGGTCGACCACCAAAGCTTGCCTCCCAGGGGTGCCGATGTGCGTTGGGTGATCGGACCGGTCGAATGTTATGGCAGTCTGAGACCACTTCAGATAACTGGGTGTCGCCGGAGCAACCATATTCATCTCTCGGTTGATAACTTTCAGTCAACTTTTGCTTTCAACATCAGCAAAAATAATCAGGGTGGAATTGACCTGGGGGTATCCATCGTCACTATCTTCCTTGTCCTCAACTTTGTCCAACTCCTTTTCCTTATCTTTGGGCTGCTTGCCCTGGAACTGCTGGATCAAGAGTCGACACTGTCGAGTGGTATGTTTCGGGTAAATGAAATTACCCTCTTCATCTTTCTTGGTGTGGACGAGACATGGCAAATCCAACACATCATTTCCATCCTGGTCTTTAACTTTCTTGGGGTTCCAAGGTCCTTTGGGTTTCCCTTTAAACTTTCCTTGGGTTACAGCCAAGGCTTCCCCAGGAGCAGCTGGCTCGGCTTTCCACTTCTATTTCCGATTGGAATCTCCTCCGGTTTCTTGAGCGACTAACTTGAGCTTGCCACTCCTGAGTCAATCCTCATCTTCACCATTAGCGTACTTGGTTGCAATCTCAATCATCCGATTCAGAGACATATCTCCAGTCCGACCGAATTTCAGATTCAGTTCTCTGTACTTGATGCCTTCTTTGAAGGCACAGACTGCTTGGTGGTCAGGCACATTCTCTATCGTGTGATGTAACGTGATCCATCTCTGGATGTAATCCCTCAAAGTTTCATTCGGCTTCTGCACGCAAGACCGCAGTTCCGTCAGCCCTGCCGGTCGCTTGCATGTTCCTTCAAATGTGGTGACAAACACTCGGGCGAGATCTTCCCAAGTGTAAATGCTGCTGGGTGCTAACTGGTTTAGCCACGCTCTGGCCGAGCCCTCCAACATGAGAGGCAGGTGCTTCATGGCCACTTCATCATTGCCGCCGCCAATCTGGACGGTCACTCGGTAGTCTTCAGGCCAAGTATCGGGCTTGGACTCACTAGTGAACTTCCTGACTCCAGTCGCCAACCTGAAGTTGGGAGGAATCACAGCGGCCCTGATGGCTCTACTAAAGCACTCTGGCCCCGAAACATGTGCTCTGCTGCTGGTAGGTGCATCTCTGTCGTGACCTTCTCGGTGAGCTCTGTTCCTGTCGACCAAACCTTGAACGAGAATGGATCTCGCATCAAAGCCTGGCTCCCTGGAGTCGACTGGGATCCTTCGCCCAACACTACGAGGGCGCATGTCATCCTGCTGTCGAGGCGCATACGACCCGCTCCTCGGGGGAGGGGTGGGCACTCGACGTCGATCATCACGATCAAATCGGTGATCATATTGCTCACGGTTCCCGTACTGATTATGCCGGTCCCCACGTCCCTCACGCCTCGGGGGCGATCTTGGACTATGAGACTACTGGACTGTGTCTGCAGCAACGGATCTGCTATGAATCCTGTTCCATGACTGAGAAACAGCGGCATTCTGGTCTCCTGCTGCCCGGAGTAACGCTCTGATCTGTAGCAAGCCTCTGCCAGCCTCCGACTGGGAAGGCTGAATCGACTCTGCTATTCAGGTTGCAGCTGCTAAATTCTGAATCGGAGTTCGATATACCTGCGGGGGCGGGAAGAGATGACGTCGACTGGATTCGGGAACCCGTTGTCGCGCACTCTCGTCGAGTGCTCGCTGGAGGTTCTCCAGTCGAGTGCACTCGGGCAAGTTTGCCAGGCGCGCGTCCTCCAAGGCACGAGCCTCGGGGGTTTCTCCGACGATAGGTGTGTGCAATGCATCCATGTTCCAGCGACGAAGTTCTTCTCTCTGCAGCGACGTGAGAGGCTCGGGGAGATATTCCTCATGGGGACACGACGGGTCGCCACCACCCGCGCCTCCATTGGTGCAGAGAAAACCGGGAGGACTGGGAGGTCCATCGACCATCAGAACCTCTGCCGCCGGATCGCTGCTGTCGCACTCGGATGCGGTCTCTGCGGAGCCAGTCGACATATCGAACAGGCCGTAGAGGGATTCATCGGGCTCGATCGCCGCGACTTGAGGGGTGGCCAACTGGCGTGCCACAGCGTGTCTCACCCACCGCTGAAGTCTCGGCCGACTGGAGCGCTTGCGCCGGCGAGAAACAGGGAGGGAGGACAACACAGTAGCCGACCGGTAGGGGGTCGACGGTTGCCGCAAGAGAACGCCGCGGACACACGCGCTAAAGTGCGTTGCCCCGCGGAAAGGGAGTGCATCCACGTCGAGTGGAGCCTCCTGAAGCCAAGCGGAGTCGTTGGCGATGAACGTGAGTGCGCCGAGATGGATCTCGCGGCCCTCCACCAAAAATCCGCCGGAAACCATGATGATTCGGATCGGCAAAGATCGAAACTCCTCCAACAAATCGCTAAAACACCTGCCCCACGGTGGGCGCCAACTGTCGTGGTTCTAAGTCTGACAGTAATGTAGGGGGGTAAGTATGGAGAGGGAAGATCTTAGCTATGGAGAAGTTGTAAGCACACGAGGTTTACGAGTTCAGGCCCTTCTCGGAGGAAGTAATAGCCCTACATCTCGGAGCCCGGAGGCGGTCGACTGGATTATGCGTGTATGGTTTACAGGGGTGCGAACCCTTTAAAAAAGGAGGGGGTGGCTTATATAGAGTTCGCTGGATCCCTCCGGCCCTCAGTTATGCAGGGTTTTAAATACATTAAGGTCGGGCGTTACTGGTAACGCCCTTAATAAAGTGCTATGATGATCATAAAAACTACTTAATAACCGACCGTTAGCGTGCGGAGTGCCTTTAGGTCTCCTGGCGTCGAGTGGTTTGGTCTTGGTCGAGTGATCGCTTCTTGGTCGAGTGTCTCCGAGTCTGTTGAGTGGAACACTTCCAAGTCGATTGAAAGGTGATTTCTTCTAGAGATGTCCTTGGGTAGGGCAGTTTGGACAGGTCCATGACCCTACCCTAGGTACATAGCTTCATGACATACCACATCACCTTGGCAGGAATCTTCTTCCTGGGGCGCTCGCCCTTGACATCCCCAGGGTCATCACGGCTGATCTTATAGCGCAATGCACCGCATACCGGGCAAGCGTTGAAATCCTCGTACTCACCGCGGTAGAGGATGCAGTCATTAGGGCATGCATGTATCTTCTGCAGCTCTAACCCTAGAGGGAAGACATCCTTCTTTGCTTCGTACGTACTCTCGGGCAATTCATTGTCCTTTGGAAGCATACTCTTTATCATTACGAGCCACTTTCCAAATCCATTGTCAGATACACCATTCTCTGCTTTCCATTGCAACAATTCCAGTGTGGTTCCCAACTTTTTCTTGTCAGCTTCGCAATTCGGGTACAACAATTTCTTGTGATCCTCTAACATGCGCTGCAACTTCTTCTTCTCCAAATCACTTGCGCAGTTTCTCTTTGCATCGGCAATGGCCCGACCTAGATCATCAGCGGGCTCATCTGATGCCTCTTCTTTAGCTTCTTCCCGCATTGCTGGCTCAACTTCTTCCCCCATTGTTGTATCATCGTATACAGGGAACCCGTGGCCAGGATAGCTGTCATCGTCCTCTTCTTCTTCTTCATTTTCTTCCACCATAACCCCTCTTTCTCCGTGCTTGGTCCAAACATTATAGTGGGGCATGAAACCGGACTCAAATAGGTGGACATGAATGGTTCTTGACTTAGAGTAATTGTGATCATTCTTACAGCCAGCACATGGACAAGGCATAAAACCGTTCGCCCGCTTGTTTGCCTCAGCCGCAAGCAAAAAAGTATGCACGCCATTAATGAAATCGGGAGAGCATCGGTCATCGTACGTCCATTGTCGGCTCATCTTCATTACACAACACCGAAAAGACCAAATTAATACAAGTTCCTACATATATAAAGTTCATACAACACTTAAATGCAACAAACAAACAACTCTCTTGCTAAAGCATTTAAATGCAACAACAAATGCGATCAAGATCGCAACTAAGGTAACAATTGATCCAACATCATAATGATACCAAGCCTCACTATCAATGGCATATTTTCTAATCTTTATAATCTTCAAGTGCATTTTCTCCATCTTGATCTTGTGATCATCTACGACATCGGCAACATGCAACTCCAATTGCATCTTCTCCCCCTCAATTCTTTTCAATTTTTCTTTCAAATACTCATTTTCTCTTTCAACTAAATTTAACATCTCGACAATAGGCTCGATTGGAATTTCCAGTTCACATACCTCCTACATAAAAATATCTATGTCAACTTGTTGGGCATAATTTGTCATAAACACGAAATGCAACAAATAGTTTTAAAAGAGAATATACCACATCAGAATCATAACAAGGACGAGGGCCGACAAGGACGAATACCAAAACCATGGCACTATGTATAACAAACAACGTACGGGTAAGATAATTATACGAGTAACTATATATCCAAATCACAGAAACATCAATTTTTTATATAAAACATTCATGAACAAGAGGCTCACCACAAGGTGGTGCTGGCGACGGGACGGTGCGGGCGATCGACGGTGGTTACGACGGAGATTTGGAAGGCACTAAGTAAACCACACCTCATATGCAAACTAAGTGTTATTTTTGACCTCAAATTGCATATAAATCAAATACTAGCACATATAATTCCTCCCAAATTACTAAACTCACAAATTAATCACTAGAAAAAGCATTGCAAGAGCTAATCTAGCAATGAGAGATGAATGGACAAAGTTGCTAATCTTTGTGATCATTTGAATAGATGGGGGCCTTCAAATCTTGACTAATTTTGGGCAAAATGTGTGATGAGCTCGAGAGGAAGAGGGGAAGAACAGAGAGGAGAGGGGAAAGGGGAAGAACAGAGCGAGCTCGGGTGGACGAAGGGTTTATGTAGGACGACCTTTAGTACCGGTTCGTGACACGAACCGGTGCTGGAGGGGCCCTAGACTGACAACATCCTGCCACCACTCTCTTAAGTACCTGTTCGTGGTACGAACCGGTGCTAAAGGTTCACCACGAACCGGTACTAATGAGAGCGGCCCGGCTAGCCGTTGGAACCGGCACTAATGGACACATTAGTGCCGGCTCAAATTCAAACCGGCACTAATGTGCTTCACATTTGACCCTTTTTCTACTAGTGCTGCTTCGTCTTGGGCAATTTGAGCTTGGAGAAAAGTTCTTCACTTGCGAGGTTATGACAACTCCCTCCATCGATAATGACCTTGTCGGATCTTCCATTGATGCCGGCCTTGGTGTGGAATATGTGGCATCTTTGGTCTTCTTCTTGTTTGATGCAGAACATCCTACGGTCATCCCCATGGACCTACCATCGTCTCACGAAGTGCCAAGAGGACCTATGACTCGAGCTAGAGCTCAAATGATGGAGGTGGAGGAATATATATAGTCTAGGGACACAAAGGGGTAAGTGGGGGATACATGGGCCTCAGGCCCGATCTCTATGCACAGACAGGCACCGATTGTCCGACAGGTACCGGACATCCGGTGGCTCGCGAGGGTCCGGTCATTTGGTACTTGTGGGACGTCCGGCGTTTTGTCTTTGTTGAGGTGGCGACGGATTTCCGGAGACGGTCGGACGTCCATTCACTGAAGTGTGTCGGACGTCCGGTACTTGCCAGACGTCCGGCCGCTGTAGCTTCGGTTGGATGGCCCTTCTTGCTGGATGAGTGCCCAGGCGTCGGACATCCGGCGTTACCCGGTCATCTGGTGGCTGAAGACTCCGAGCAGCTTCTTCTCTTGGTCCTTGTACTTGGGGTCCTCGCTAGCTAGTCCGTTGGATGTGGTGGCTCCGTGGCTTTCCTCTAAGTACCTTGTGTCCGATGGCGTATGTTCGAGGTCTCGTCATATGTCCTCTTGGGATTTGGAGAGTAGTCGAAGTGTACATGGGGATGCTCCGCATCATTTTCGCTCACCATCGAGGCACTCGATTTGGGCTTGTGGCACTCACTCTCTTTTTGGTGGCTTGCTCTCTCACTATTCTCTCCACTATGGTTGGCTTGCTTGTCGGCGATCACTTGTCTTGGAGACATGGGACGAAGTACGTACTCCTTTCCTTTCATGTTGAAGATGTAGTGGTTTGTTCGGTTTTTGTGGATGACACCTCTATCAAATTTCCATGGGCGTCCAAGAAGAAGGTAGCAAACGGTCATTGGAACGACGTCGCACTCCAAAGTTTCTTCGTAGGCACCAATTTCGAAGGAGACTCGTACTCGATGCTCGACTTGGATAGTGCCAGAGTTGCTAAGCCATTGAACTTTGTAGGGATGTGGGTGCTTCGTCTTGGGCAATTGGAGCTTGGAGCAAAGTTCTTCACTTGCGAGGTTATGACAACTCCCTCCATCAATGATGACCTTGATGGATCTTCCATTGATGCCGGCCTTGGTGTGGAATATGTGGCATCTTTGGTATTCTTCTTGTTGGTGTTGAAGAGTCAAGACCTTGGACACAATGAGAGCGGGACTTGAATCTTCATCACAAAAGACGTGTTCCGTGTCTTCTTCGTTCACTTGCCGGTGCATGGCCACTTGCTCAAGGGGTTCCATTTTCTCCTTCACTCATTGAATCGTAAGTGTTGTCGTCGTTGAGTTTCATGGTCCGCTTGTTGGTGCACTCATAGGACTTGTGGCCTCGGCCTCCACATGTGAAGCATTTGAAGGGACTCGTCTTGACGGTCTCATCGGTTGGAGTAGATGATGATGAAGCTCTCGGCTTGAAGTTGTTCGTTGTAGGAGGATGCCTTGGAGTTAACGAAGCTTTCTTGGAACTCGAATTGTCAAAGTTGCTTGTTGAAGGTTTGGTAGATGGTGTTGGAGTCGCTGAAGCTTGGGTGTTGGAGAAGCCGTATGACTTGGATGAGAACTTGGCATACTTGTAATCGTCTTGCACTTGACGTTCCGCTTTGGTAGCTTGATGCACTAGCTCGATGAGGTTCAAGTATGGTTGGAAGTCGGCGATCTTCTTGATAGTGTGGTTGAGTCCATTCAAGAAACGTGCCATTGTTTGCTCATCATCTTCCGTGATGTTGGCTCATATCATGGCAATCTCCATTTCCTTGTAATACTCTTCAGCGCTCTTGGTTCCTTGCTTGAGTAGTTGAAGTTTCATGAAGAGGTTGCGGTTGTAGTAGGTAGGCACGAAGCGTGCTCTCATGACATCCTTCATTTGCGCCCAAGTAGTAATGGCTGGTTCACCTCTTGCCTCACGGCGCTCGATTACTTGTTCCCACCAAATGAGGACATAGTCTTGGAACTCAAGAGATGCCACCGCGATCTTCTTCTCTTCTTCATAGTTGTGCAAACGGAAGATTTTGTCGACCTTCAATGCCCATGAAAGGTACTCTTCGGGATCGTTGCATCCATTGAACTTGGGCATGGTGAACTTTAGCTTGTCGTAGCGTTGCTCTTCATTGTGTTGGGGTCGGGGATGATGATGCCCATGTTGTTGATGATTGTCAAACTCGTTGTGCTCTTGGCGAGGAGGGTTGTCAACCTCAAGTTTCTCTTGTAGTGGAGGATTTCCATTGTTTTCATGCTCTTGGCAAACTTCATGTTCTTGGCGATCTTGTGGAGGTACTTGTCGAGCTTGACCTTGCACGCAAGCTTGATATTGTCATTCGTGAGCTTCTTCGCGAAGTGCTTCTTCATGTTCACGAACTTGTTAGCCTTGGATGGCTATGGCTCGACTTGAATCTTGGAGGGCTCGTTGCGCCTCAATTGCTTGAGCTTCACGGAGTTGTTGTTCTTGGCGTTGTGCCTCAACATCTTGTGCATCTAAGCCTTGGATGAAATATACAATATGCCACTTCATAAATTTCGTCCAGAGGCTATTCTAGGTGCTGCGTCACCTTATTATTAGGCTAGGCCCATGTATTTTCAAAATACTTAAGTATAGGCTGTTTTTAGAGTCCGTATGTGTGGGGAAACAAGAGTTAGGGTTGGTTTCGGACCCCTCCTCCAAGGGCCACAAAATTCCCCCCTCTTCATCCATATATATAGCCCTTAGGGCGTCGTTTAGACTTTGGGTTTTGTTTAGACTAAAGGTTTAGTGCAGATTTAGTGCTACATTTAGTCTCAAGCTAGATTTAGTGCCACAAAACTAAGTGATTTCTTTCTGTAATTTAAGTCTCAAGCTAGATTTAGTGCTCATTGATCGATCATTACCTGTAATTATCCTCAGTATATTCTTTTTTGTGGTATTATGCAGGATGAAGATGTATGAAATGAAAAAAACTAGACGCTATGGCATTGGGTTCATTGACCCAAATACCATTAATGAACAGACATGGACATATGATTATTGTAAACAAGATGTAGAAAATAAAATGCTAGAGTTCTTGAAGCGCCTCAATACCAATGAAGATATACTACTTCCTTACAACTTCAGGTGAGTCACACTATCTTGTAGTACAAATTCTATTTTTGCTTACTAGCTAGCTAGATGTTAATAATTAAGTGTATAGGGTTTAGGGTAGTTGATTAGTGTTATGCACATACCCGCTTAATTAATACATGCAAACGTGTGCTCATGCAGTTACCACTGGGTCTTGTTAGACATTAAAGTTGAAGAAGGAAAAGTTGAAGTACTGGACTAACTACATAAGAAACAAAGTGACTTCACCATCATGAAGGGGATACTCGACAGGTAATTTCAATCATTATTAACTATATCTCGGCCTATTTAGTTTGTCATTTCCTGATATCAACTATATTTAATAACCCCTTTATTAATTTTCTTTTCCGGCGGGCAGGGCTTGGGCAAAGTTCATCAAGGTGACTCCAGGCAAATGGCGAAAAAAGTTGTTGTGGTATCGACCCAAGGTCAGTAATTAAGTAGTACTAACTAGCTACCATCTCTTTGATTCTTGTTTCAATACCATTAATTAATTATCATGCTTTATTAATTATTATCTGATTAAATTCTATTCTCCTAAAGGCCCTGAAGCAGGCGCCGGGGACTGATGTGTGTGCATACTACATTTTTGAGAACATTCGCATGATGGCGTCCGAAAGGAGCAAATCTCAAAGACAGGAATGGGTACGTTTGCCATAACACTATTCACAATTTTTACATGATTATCAATATCTAGTCAGACAACTAATACACATGCATATTGATCTCCTTCTTAACAGTTCAAAGAGGCGCGGGACAAGCTCCTAGCAACGGAGCGCATACGAGCACTTCAAGAGGCAATAACGTGATTTTTGCTCGAACAGGTCAAAGATCCCAAAGGAGAATACTATTACATGCTACCGCCCCCATGAACCACTCCCAATTGTCATCGTGCTCCGAAGGCACCAAGGCAACATGTAGGAGAAATTGTATATATATACATATGTGTATGTGTATAATGGTGGTTGTGATGAGGACATCAATACCATTGTTACACCCACAGCCCCTACTGTTACATATACTGGACCAATTACTAGAGCTCGCGCACGCCAATTAAATTACCAGGTACTTTCGTTTCTTGGTAATGATTCTAATGTTCATGAGATTATGATGCTGCCTAAATTGGATACATTTGTTTTGCTTACAAATGAAGGTCCTAGCTTGGAGAAGGATGAACATTGGAGCAAGAACACGAATGGAGTTGATGGCATGCGCAAGGGGATCAGGAACGGAGTTACAAGTGATGATTTCAGGACTTTGAAGCCGCCATAAGGAGTGCATGAAGCCTTGGACGAAATATACAAGATGCCACTTCATAATATTCGTCCATAGGCTATTCTAGGTGCTGCGTCACCTTATTAATGGGCCAGGCCCATGTAATTTCGAAATACTTAAGTATAGGCTATTTTTAGAGTCCGTATGTGTGGGGAAACAAGAGTTAGGGTTGGTTTCGGACCCCACCCTCAAGGGCCACGAAATTCCCCTCTCTTCCTCCATATATACAGCCCTTAGGGCGTCGTTTAGACTTGGGTTTTGTTTAGATTAAAAGTTCGCCATAGCTGCAACTTCGCGTACTTCGTTTGTGTCCAACGACCAGACCAAGACGTCACAGAACCCCACCTTGATCAATAAAGCTTTCATCTTATATTCGCAATATCCAGATTGCAATCTCAGTTTCTTGCTTGTTCTTCGTTTGCTCGCAGGAAACAGGCCCTCGTGGTCAGGTTGATCGTGCTCCGGTGTGGTCAATAACCCCTCGGAAGTTGGTTTAGCGATTGCTAAGGCGCGACGTCTCGCACGTTCGTAGTCGGATCGTCAAGGTCGACTCCCACAGAAAACGATAGCCACCATCTCATCGAAACATCGGGACACCTTTGCCTCTATCAGGTTGTGAGACATTCGATGATATATATAGGATGGTTCTATTATGATAACACCTCTTAAGAGTCTTATTCTTATAACACCAGCCTTATTCTGATAACACAAACGCACTGCCCTGCGCACTGAACCGAACATGCAGCACCCCACAAAAACAAAGTTTAACGACAACAAAAAAACTCTCAGCCCCATTCCCAGTCCCCACGACCAACCCCCACCTTCCTCTCGATCCACCTCCCACCCACCCCACCTTCCTCTCGATCCAGATCCTACCCACACCAGCCGCCCCCACCCAACCACATCCCGCCCTGCCGCCGCCCACCATGTCGCCGCCCCACCACCTCCCTCCCCGCCGCCGCCCCACCTCGTCGGCAAGAGCCACAGCGGCGCCCCCACCGCCAGATCCAACGCGCATCGATGAGAAGCTTCGGATCCCGCGCTCGCGAGAGGGCTGAGCCTCCTCCCCAGTAGCTCCCGCCACGTCAGTACCCATCGTCGCCGTATTGTCCCTGCTACCTCCCTTCCCCACACCACCGGATTCATCTCCCCATGGCGACTCCCTGATCCAGCCAGGCCAGAGGGAGGAGAGCAGCCGGCTCTCCTCCTCCTCTCCAGTGAGCCATGGACGCCCCCTCCTCCGGCGTGGAGCAGCCACCCCGGATCCCGACCCTCGCCGCTACCACCTCCGCTCCACATCGCGAGTGGATCTAGGTGGCCTTTGCCGGCGCCGCGCCCCTGACTTCTCCACCGGACTCCTCTCTTCCTTCCTCTGGACTGCACAACATGCAGTGCGGACGACTTTGGCATGCAGTGCAGCTCGCCCCGGCGTGCAACTCGCCCTCCGCCCTGGCGTTATTCTTTGTAGCATCAGTTCAGTTTTCGTCTGAATATTTTCTTGTTGTTATTCTTTGTAGCATCAGTTCACTTTTCTCCAATTAAACCGGCGAGCACACAAGGGCAGCTACTGAAGCATGAGATGTGGTACAGTGTGTGTGTCTATGAAGTTTGTTGGCGCACACAGCGACGACGGCAACAACGACTTGGTCTACCGCGAGCTCCTCACACGCAACTTAGTAGAACATCTTGCAATCCAAACCCCAGCCTGTCATAGTGCAGTTTGATCTAGTGCGATTCGATTTGTATGTTGGAGATTGCATGTTGTTGTTGTCGATGCCATCCCCACTGCAGTACAGTGTGCTCATGATGGTTTTGTGTATGTGTGTGTTTGGCGTGGTAGCCGATCCGGGGGCTATGTTCCTGTACAATGCAAAATAGCATGAAAATGAAGTGCACTGCTGTTGTATCCAAGTTTCAGTTCCTCCTCAAAATGGATTGGACATGCAAAAAAAAAAGTGTCGAGACGATCACTTTTGTCCACCGAGAGGTCCCGTTTTATTGTGTGGAGAGGTTCGCTTCATTATACCATGCACTTTTTTTGACTTTTAGAGGTTCGCTCCGCTGTACTATGCATTTCTTTGCATTTTAAAATAATAACAAAAAGAATTGTGTGCAATCCTCTGTGATGACATTGCAGTGCGTTTTCCCGCATGATGCAGCACACTAACATTGACAAATATGGTCCAGTTAACCCTGTGAAACAAGTTATAAAAAGACAAAGAAAAATCATACAGTACACTTAAACTTGTGTCTCGGTCCATTTTTCGCTTGATGTGGTTCACTTGTGCCTGATGTGAAGCGCACTTCACTTCTTTCTCTGAGAAAAATTTACGTCGGACAAAAGAAATTATGCAGCTTGCTTGTCTGTCCGATGCAGTGCGGTTTTCATTCTGAAGCAGTGCGGTCCGCTGTGTGATGTTGTTCATCCCATAAGTGCAAAAAAATTGTTACGGAAAGAGAGAAAAAAGTAATGCGGTTCACTTCATGGTAGTGTTGTGGTTCATTTACACCCGATGTGAAGTGCACTCTACTTTCTCGTTCCTTCAAAAAATTACGTTTGAATGAAATAAACCATGCAGTTCTCTAACACGTCTAATGCGATGCGGTGTTTCGTCCGATGCAGTGCGGTTTTCAGTCGGATGAAGTACCCACGTCGATTTGGGTGTCGCGAAAAACAGAGTATTTGCATTTTGGTAAATTCAAAATTCCTCTTAAACCGTAAAGAATTAGAGAGAGTGTTTTACATGAAAAAGTTGCGCCTCGTCAATATCTTTCCAACGGCATATCGTTTGAATCATTCTGATCAGCGGTTTGTAAAAATTTCACGAAAAACGGCCGCTGCCACTCGTCGTCCGCCACATGATTTTCAAAATTAACATAAAACCATAAGGAATCTCAAAAACATTTCAACATATGAAAGTTGCGCCTCATCCATAGCTTTTCAACGTATATTACACGCGTTGTTTCGACAAACAGTTAAAATACTGGAGCAAAAACAGTACTGAAAATTTGAAAAACAGAATTCCGCGATTTAGTAAATTTGAAACTAATATTGAACCATAATGAATTAGAGAAAACATTAGGTATGAAAAAGATGCGCCTCGATGATATCTATCCAACGGTGTATCATTTGCCTCATTCCGACGAGCGGTTTAGAGAACAATGCGAAAAAACGCTCGCTGCCACTCTTTGTGGGCCGCACCATTTTTGAAACTGCTCTTAAACCGCGGGGAATCTAGAAAAGTGTTCAACATGGTGAAGTTGCGCCTAATTCGTAGCTTTCCAACGGTATATTACACACCTCGTTGCGATAAACGGTTAAAAAATTAGAGCGAAAACAGTACCGAAAAAACACTACGCGCAGTTTTTTCCGACACGAAGTTCACTAGTCTCTGTAATGCAGTGCTCTTGCTAAAGAAAGTGCAGTGCCCTCGCGTTGAGCATGCAGTGCGGAAGTGTTATCAGAATAACTATTCTGATAATATTATCAGAATAGACGGGTCCTACGAGAAATTCTATTTATATATATATATATGCATAACATGTACAATATGTAGTGTCGTAAAATACCAACAAACAAAAAAGAATTAAATGGAAAACACAAAATTAAAGGAAAAATAAAAATAAAACCAAAACCACCCAAATATTTTAGTACCGGTTGGTGTTACCAACCGGTACTAAAGGGCTCCTGGCCCCCGGCGCTGGCTGGTGCCACGTGGTGGCCCTTTAGCGGCGGTTCGTGCAGAACCGGTACTAAAGGGGGGACCTTTAGAACCCACTCTTTAGTGCCAGTTGCAGAACCGGCACTAAAGGCCCTTACGAACCGGTGATACATCCCGGTTCTGCACTAGTGCTCCCACATCCCTACAAAGTTCAATGGCTTAGCGACTTCGGCACTATCCAAGTCGAGCATCGAGTACAAGTCTCCTTCAAGATTGGCGCCTACGAAGACACTTTGGAGTGTGACGTTGTTCCAATAACCGTTTGCCACCTTCTTCTTGGACGCCCATGGAAATTTGATAGAGGTGTCATCCACAATGGCCAAACAAACCACTACATCTTCAAGATGAAAGGAAAGGAGTACGTACTTCGCCCCATGTGTCCAAGCCAAGTGATCGCCGACAAGCAAGCCACACATTGTGGAGAGAATAGTGAGATAGTGAACCACCAAAAAGAGAGTGAGCGCCACAAGCCCAAATCGAGTGCCTCCACGATGAGCGAAAAGAAGAACTTAGTCCTATTTTCCACCAAAAGTGAGATAAGAGGAGTGTGTGAGAACCCATCTAGTGTCCTACACTATGTCCTTTTATGCAAGGACAATGCAACACAAGCTAACACATCTCACGCTCTACCTTTAGTGCTGTCTTCTCTTTTGCAGGAATTCCAAGATGTTTTCCCCGACGAGCTACCTCCGGGGCTACCTCCACTACGAGGCAGCGAGCACCGCCTCGACCTCATCCCCGGAGCACCCCTTCCGAACAAAGCTCCCTACCGCGTCAACCCCGAAGAAACCAAAGAAATACAAAGGCAAGTAAAGCATCTCATAGACCATGGACATGTGCGTGAAAGTTTAAGTTCTTGTGCCGTTCCAGTCATTCTTGTGCCAAAATGAGACGGTAGCTTTCGCATGTGCTCCGATTGTGGACCTATCAATGCTATCACCGTTCGCTATAGGTATCCCATTCCACGCCTTCATGATATGCTTGATGAACTTAGTGGTGCCACTATTTTCTCCAAGATTGATCTTAAAAGTGGTTACTATAAAATCTGCATACAAGAGGGTGATGAATGGAAAACCTCTTTCAAAACCAAGTTTGGGTTGTATGAGTGGTTATTTATGCCTATGCGTCTATCGGAAGCACCGGGTACTTTCATGCCTCTTATGAATCATGTATTTCGCCCTCACATTGGTGTGTTTGTTGTGGTCTACTTCGATGATATCCTTGTTTATAGCAAATCTCATAAAGATCATGTCACCCATGTTCTAACCGTTTAGCAAACTCTTAGAAACGAGCATCTCTATGCTAACATGGAAAAGTGCCTTTTCGACGTTGATAAGCTCGTTTTCTTGGGTTTTGTTGTTTCATCTAAGGGTGTTCATGTTGATGACTCTAAGATCAATGCTATTCAAACTTGGCCGCAACCAACCAACTTGCATCAAGTGCGTAGCTTGCTTGGTCTAGCCGGTTTCTACCGTAGATTCGTTAAGGACTTTAGCACCATTGCGTCACCTTTGCATGATTTGAGCAAGAAAAATGCGCCTTTTGTTTGGGGACCATTCCAAGATACCGCTTTCAATGAGCTTAAGAATTTGCTTACTCATGCTCCCGTGCTTGCATTACCCAACTTTGACAAACCCTTTGAGATCCATTTGTGATGCTAGTGGTAATGGCATAGGAGGTGTGTTAACGCAAGAGAAGCGCCCCATAGCTTACTTTAGTGAGAAACTTTTCGGAGCGCAACTCAATTACCCCATCTATGACAATGAGCTATATGCTTTAGTGCGAGTTTTGCACGAATGGGAACACTATCTCCGCCCTCATGAATTCATCATTCATACCGATCATGAAACACTCAAGTACCTTAAGGGACAAACCAAGTTGATCAAGCGTCATGCTAAATGGAGTTAATTTATTAAGTCTTTTCCTTATGTCATCAAGTACATTAAAGGTAAGGAAAATATTGTGACGGATGCCCTTTCCTGCATATGCATGCTTGTTACTCAACTTGAATTGGATGTCATTGGCTTTGAGCACATAAAATACTTGTATGAGCATGATCCTACTTTTGCTACTCCTTATGCCAAGTCTTTGACGCACACCTCTTGGGAACGCGATTACATCAAAGATGGATATCTTATGAGAGCTAACAAGCTTTGCATCCCAAAGTCTTCTCTTCGTTTGTTGCTTTTGCAGGAATCTAATGGAGGAGGACTAATGAGAAATTTTGGACGCGACAAGACTTTCGCTACGCTCTCCAAGAAATACTATTGGCCCAAGATGTTTCACGATGTCAACCGCTTCACCAACCGATTCTCTACATGTCGCAAAGCTAAGTCTAAAGCTCAATCCCATGGACTTTATATGCCTCTCCCAATTGCATATCAACCATGGGAAGATATTAGCATGGATTTTGTACTTGGATTGCCTAGGACTAGAAATGGAGAGGACTCGATATTTGTCGTTGTGGACCGCTTCTCTAAGATGGCACATTTCATTCCTTGCAACAAGATAGACGATGCTTCACATGTTGCCAATCTCTTTTGTAGGGAAATATTGCGCCTACATGGAGTGCCAAAAACGATTGTTTCAGACCGCGACATCAAGTTCCTAAGCTACTTTTGGAAGACTCTATGCGCCAAGCTCGGAATCAAGCTACTCTTCTCCATGGCGTATCATCCACAAACCGACGGTCAAACGGTGGTGACCAACCACACACTCTCCGGTCTACTTCGCGTGCTCATCAAGAAAAACATCAGGGAGTGGGTGGAGTGCTTACCTATCGCCGAGTTCGCCTACAACCGAGCAAGACACTCAACAACCGGCAAGTCCCCCTTCGAGGTCGTCTATGGAATTAACCCATTGTCCCCATTGGACATTCTCCCTCTACCACTCCAAGAGCGCATCAATTTGGACGCAAGTGCACGTGTGAACCATCTCAAGAAGGTGCATGAAGATACAAGGCAAACGATCGAGCGCCATGTACAACGACTTGTGACCAAGCTCAACATCAACAAGCAACCCATGGTATTCGACATTGGTGACCTTGTGTGGCTACACCTTAGCAAAGACCGCTTACCCAACGAACACAAGTCCAAGCTTCTACCTCGAGCGGATGGACCATTCAAGGTGCTCGCACGCTACAACATCAATGCTTAAAGGATCGACCTCCCGCGCGATAAGTACAACGTGAGCGACATCTTCAATGTCAAGGACCTCTCTCCCTACCATGGTGATGAAGATTTTGATCCGAGGTCGGATCTTCCCCAAGGGAGGGGAGATGATCCGGATCATCCCAAGGTCATCTCCATGGACCTACCTACATCTCCTACGACACCACTTGGACCAATGAAAAGAGCCAGAGCGAAGGCTATCGAAGATAAGGTGAACTCACTCCTCTCCGAACTACCACCTTCCATGCATGAGAATTGGTTACTACCTCAAGTGGAAACCCTATGTGCGATCAGGTGCTTGGAGGAAAGCCATGAACCAACTACACTCAACGGACAAGACGGTGAGGACGACAAGTCCATTGGACAAGAAGAAGAACTGCTCGAAGTTCCCAGGTTCCAGACGACCGACGAACCCCGGACGTCCGATGACCTCCAGGCTTCGGACGTCCGGCCCTCTCCGGACGACCGACACTTCCACACCTGAGCCAAAACTACGGACTTCCGAAGCTCTACAGACGACCAACGCCCCGGACGTCTGACCGAAGACCACCCGAGCCGAATCTACGGACGTCCGACAGGCACCGGACGTCCACGCCCTCATGAGCCTTCGGACGACCGGTGACTCCCGGACGTCTGATGCCTATGTGTTGTTATGTGTTGGGCCGCAGCCCATGTACCCCCACTTCGTCCCCTTTTGCACTAAGACTATAAATAGACCTCCTATTCCTTCTAGAAAGGGTTAGCATTGGTTTTGCTCATATTAGAGATAGAGCATTGCTCATCCACATCGGATCTACTCCACGAGAGAGACCGCGGCCCCTCTTCGGAGAAGATCCCTTTGGATTCAAGACCCCTTTACAGGAAGAACCTCAAGACCTCCTCACGGAGAAGACCTACTACCTTTGTATCGTCCCTAGTTGACCGTGGATCATGTGGCCTCTTATGTACTCGAGGATCTAGCATATGTGTGACTATTTCTTGTTGGTTTAGTGTTTCTCTCGTGTTTCCCCTCATGTTCTTCATGTTCATCGCGGGATCTACTCCTTTTGTGAAAGATCGGGCGATTAGGGTTCTACCCTACATCAATGTGGGCACAAGATTTCTCTACAAAAATATTTGCAACATGTGAAGCATCGTCTATCCTGTTGCATGGTATGAAATCTGCCATTTTAGAGAATCGATGCACGACAACAAACACGAAATCCTTTCCATTTCTAGTTCTAGGTAAACCAAGCACAAAATCCATGCTAATATCCTCCCATGGTTGATATGGAATTGGAAGGGGCATATAAAGGCCATGAGATTGGGCTTCAGACTTAGCCTTGCGACTTGTAGAGCATCAGTTGGTGAAGCGTGAGACATCACAGAACATCTTGACCCAAAAATAGTTCTTGGAGAGCGTAGCAAATGTCTTGTCGCGTCCAAAGTGTCCCATTGGTCCCCCTCCATGAGATTCTTACAAATGTAACAAACGAAGAGAAGACTCGGGGATGCAAAGTTTGTTAGCTCTCATAAGATAATCATCTTTGATGTAATAGCGTTCCCAAGACGTATGCGTCAAACATTTAGCATAAGGAGTAGCAGAAGTAGGATCATGTACATACAGATCTTTTATGTGCTCAAATCCTATGGCATTCAATTCAAGTTGGGTAACAAGCATGCATCTACGGGAAAGAGCATCCGCTACAACATTTTCCTTACCTTTAATATACTTGATGACATAAGGAAATGACTCAATGAATTCACTCCATTTAGCATGACACTTGTTCAACTTAGTTTGACCCTTAAGATACTTAAGTGTTTCATGATCGGTGTGAAGAATGAACTCATGAGGACGGAGATAATGCTCCCAAATATGCAAGACTCTCACTAAAGCATATAGCTCTTTGTCATAGATGGGATAATTGAGTTGCGCTCCGGAGAGTTTTTCACTAAAGAAAGCTATAGGGTGCTTATCTTGCATTAACACACCTCCTATGCCATGACCGCCAGTATCGCAATGAATTTCAAATGGTTTATCAAATTTTGGTAAAGCAAGCAAATGAGCATGTGTAAGCAAATTCTTAAGCTCATTGAATACGATATCTTGGGATGGTCCACAAACAAATGGCGCATTCTTCTTACTCAAAGCATGCAAAGGTTAAGCAATGGTGCTAAAATCCTTCACAAATCTACGATAGAAACCGGCTAAACCAAGAAAACTACGCACTTGTTGCAAGTTGGTTGGTTGGGGCCAAGTTTTAATAGCATTGATCTTAGATTCATCTGCATGAACACCCTTAGAAGACACAACGAAACCCATGAAAACAAGCTTATCAACACCAAAAAGGCATTTGTCCATATTAGCATAAATGCGCTCATTTCTAAGAGTTTGCAACACGGTTATAAGATGGGTGACATGATCTTTGAGAGATTTGCTAAAAACAAGAATATCGTCAAAACAGACCACAACAATACACCAATATAGGGTCGTCCGAGTCCAGTAGTTGTTGCTTTGTTTTCGATTTCCAGATCACGCCATACTCTGAGTCATGACCAAGTCGGATTCCCCAACTTTCGTGCTACCCGCAGTAGAAAAACAGTTCCAGTTTAAAAAAAACTAAGTCTGGAAAATTCTGGCTAGGCAGTTTTTAGACCATTTGTAGACTTTTTCGAAAATCAATTGTTGCGGAGCAAAAAAGAGAGGAAAAAGGTGAAAAAAGAGATTTTTTTCAGAGTGTGCTCCTCCCTTGTTTACGTGCAATGCCATGATTTTGTTAGTGTTCTAGGCTTGCGTCTCTAGCACGGTCTAGCCTAGGACCAGCACAGTACCATCGTTGAGCGTTTATTCAACTTTGCATATCTGAATTGATTATTGCTGACCCTTTTTGGCTACCATATTATAAGGCTTCCTAGCTCCACATACATCTACATCGTGCATTTGACTCTCCTTGGTAATATCTCTGTCCAAGCTTTGAGAGTTTTGACTACAACGGTTGCCGATCACCGCCTGCTGCTGGGTAAGAACTGGTAAGAATTTGAGATTTGCTTGACGCATTTGTGACATACTGCCACTTTCTAGTAGTCTGTAGGATCATATTATTGTGTGTTTCTATTGCTTCTAACCATGGCAGGACCACAAGCCGATGAGATTGACTGGGAGAACATGACGAAGAAGGAGCTTACTGATAAATTTCAGCAAATGTTGAGTCAATAGGTGGAAGACGTCATGACCACCTTTGAAAAGGCACTGGAGAGGATTGATGACGTTGAGAAGACAATTGACACCAAGTTGGACGCCAAGTTCGATGAAGTACTCACGCTTTTTCCACAATCACCTCCCGCTGCACCTGTCGCGCCTCTACAACAACAACAACAACAACATCATCACCTTCCAAACCAAGTGGGACGAGAACTCTGTGTTCCCCTTGAGCCTGGTCAAAATTCTGGTGCTGCTATACCTACTGTAGATGCTTCTGTAGCTCCTGGTGCTACTGCAAAGGTGGTAGACCATTACGAGGATGAGGTTGATCAAAATCAGAACTACGTGCAACCACCACCACCACCACCAAGTCATTCTCATGCATATCATCGCAACGGTAGGGCTGCACCACCACCTGAGGCACGAGATCTTGACCATCTTCCTATACTAAAATTGAATATTCCACCAATTGAGGGTAGATATGTTCCTGATATATATCTTACTTGGGAGTTAGAAACTGAACAACGTTTTACATGTTTGCAATATCCTGAGGAGAGACGTGTTCGTGTTGCTGTTTGTGCTTTCACTAGTTTTGCATGTGTTTGGTGGTCTGAACACTGTAGATTATATCCTATTCCAACTACTTGGGCTGCTTTGAAAACTGCTATGCATACTCGTTGGGTTCCACCATATTATCAACGTGAATTAGTTCAAAAATTATAGCGTTTAAGACAAGGAAAAAATATATAGAAGAATACTATCAGGAATTACAAACTGGAATGATTAGATGTGGTGTTGTTGAGGATAATGAATCTATGCTTGCACATTTTATGGGTGGATTAAATAAAGAGATTCAGACCATTCTAGAATATAAGGAGCATAATAATATCACTCATTTATTCCATCTTGCTTGCAAAGCTAAAAGTGAAGTGCAGGATCGACAGACATTGGCGCGAACTAACTTCTCTATAGGCCGACCTTCGTCATGGACACCGCGTGCATCCTCTACTCCCACACGTCCTACTACAGCCCCACTGACTTCAGCTGCCAATTCCAACCGAGATGAAGAACAAAATGTATGACTCGCATGAAGTACTGGGTGCTTCGGATAAACCGATTGCCATGACAAGCCATTCATATAAGCCAAATTTGGTCTTAAATGCGGTTTTCCATTCATCGCCTTCTTGGATGCGTATTTGATAGTAGCCACTCTTAATATCAATCTTAGAGAAAATGGTGGCTCTGCTAAGCTCATCTAGCATATCATCTAGGCGTGGAATAGGGTAACTATAACGCACAGTAATAGCATTGATAGGACGACAATTGAAACACATGCGAAATGTACCATCTTTCTTGGGAACAAGGATTACTGGTACAACACAAGGGCTCAAGCTTTCTCGTATATGGCCGTTGTCGATGAGTTGTTGTACTTGCCATTGGATCTCCCTAGTTTCCTCAGGGTTGTATGGAGCATTGTTAGGAAGGGGTGCTCCGGGGATGAGGTCGATTCGGTGCTCGATGCCTCGTAGACGAGGTAGACCCGGAGGTAGCTCGTCTGGGAATACATCTTGGAATTCCTGCAAAAGAGAAGATAACACTAAAGGTAGATTGTGAGAATTGTTATTTTTTGGTGCCTCGTCCTTGCCCAAAAGGACATAGTGCATGACACTTGATGGGTTCTCACACACTTCTCTCATCTCAGTTTGGTGGCAAATAGGACTAGGTTTTTCTTGTCGCTCATCGTGGGGGCACTCAATTTGGGCTTGTGGCGCTCACTCTCTTTTTGGTGGTTCACTCTCTCACTACTCTCTCCATGATGGGTAGCTTGCTTGTCAGTGATCACTTGGCTTGGAGACATAGGTCATAGAACATACTCCTTTCCTTTCATCTTGAAGCTATAGTGATTTGTACGCCCGTTATGGAAGACACCTCGGTCAAATTGCCATGGCCGTCCAACGGAGGAGGTGGCAAACGGACATAGGAACGACATCACACTCCAAAGTGTCTTCGTATGCTCCAATCTTGAAGAAAACTTGTACCATATGCTCGACTTGGATAGTGCCGGAGTCGCATAGCCATTGAACCTTGTAGGGATGTGGGTGCTTCATCTTGACCAATTGGAGTTTGGAGCAAATGATGCGGAGCATCCTATAGACATCACCATGTCAAGAGTCCGTTTGGCAAGTGACACGTGCGACATCTACTTGACATACCCAAAGGTGAATCATCTCCTTTAGACGTGCTCACATGACCCCTTCGAGGATGGTATACTACTTGACACCCCTCTCGTGTGCATGCATAGGTATTGTCGGAACACTATGAACGACGAGGAGTGCAAGCGCCAAGAAATAACTACACCATCCGCGAGGGAAGCATGGAAGCGACGATGGAAGAAGATGGAGACAGCTCCCAGGACCCGGACATCCGGCCCCTGAAGATGTCAACAACAGCAGCAGCCCTGCAGCCGAAGTGCTATAGGCCCGGACATCCGGCGTCAGCCCCGGACATACGGCCTCGCCCCCGGAAATCCGGACAAGCTATTCCAGAGAGCACCGTGACCAGCTCCGTCTGCCCGGACATTCGGCCTGCCAGCCCGGACATCCGGCTCCGCGTGAAGCCCCGTACATCTGGCCCGACGCCCGGACATCCGGCCCTCCCTGCCTGCGTGCAGTTCTTCTGGGCTGAGGCCCATGTACCCCTTCGCCCCTTAGACTATATATACTTGCCCTCCACCTACGTTTTAGGGTTAGCAAAGTTGTAGCTCATTTAGAGATAGAGCTTTGCTCATCCATTACGGATCTACTCCACGAGAGAGACCGCGGCCCCTCTTCAGAGAAGATCCACCTTGCATTCAAGACCTCCTCACAGAGAAGATCCTTCTAGGATTCAAGCCCTCATCTCCTTTGGATTTGGGATGAACTCTACCATCAAGACCTTCTCATGGAGATGAACCTTACCTTGTATCATTCCCTTTGTTGTTCATGTACCTGTTGGATCTTGTGTGTTTGATTGTCTAGTGGATGTATGATTGGACTTGTTCTTGAGTGTTTCCCTATGTGTTTTCTCTCCGTTCTTCCCCGTGTTCTTCGTGTTCTTTGCGGGGTCCGCTCCTTTCGTGAAAGATCGACCGTATAGGGTTCCACCCTACATCATCTTGGTATCATGAGCCACGTTGATCACGATTTCGGAGCCTCCCCTCGTTGTTTTCTAGCCTAACTTTGTTGTGTTCTTCCCCAATTTCAAAAATCCCCACCAAAAATAGCCCCAAATTTTTTTGTGATTTGTTGGTTTGACGAAGTTTTGTTGGATTTGATCCATAGATTTGCTTGGTTTCAAGTGGATCTAGCATCTCTCCAAGTTTCCCCATCTTTCATCCACGAAATCTCATCGATTTTCACCTTGTAAATTGAGTTTTTCCGCCCCCAATTCGAAATTTTCCGCCCCAAACGAGATCTGGAATCGTCAGGCCGGACATCCGGGCCATCGGGCCGGACATCCGGGCCCCAAGCCGAACATCGGACTCTTGGAGCGCCAAATCTGCATGGTTCTGGACATTAGGTCCCGGATATCCGGCCCCGAGCTCGGATGTCCGGCCCCTGGCATCTCAGCCACCCTAGTTTCACCGTTTTGTCCATTACTAATTCATCCGGAGTCCGATTTTCGCGTTCTTTAGCTCATTGAAAAGCTCTTGACATCCCCCTTCGCACAAAATTAGCACCAACATCTTTTGACTCCATCAAATTTTGTGAATTTTGGCATCTTTGCCTAGGGCTTCCACCACATCATTCGCTACACCACCACCGACTTCCGCAACCTAACCAATTGTGTTCCCCATCGCATTAGTGGTTGCTTGAGGAGTGATTTGAGTCTCCTAAGGTGTCTAGGCTACTTAGGGATGGTTTCCTTTTCATCAACCACCACCACCACTTCCGCATAGGCTTACCAACCATACACTCCCGCCACCCCGGCTTAACCCAATTTTGTTTGTGTTGTGAGTTGTGTCTCCTAAGGTGCTTAGGCTACTTAGGGACCGTGCTTCCAACTCCGACACCGTGTATAGTCCACCACCTTACCCTCCATTTCCGCATTGCATACTCAAAACCCATCATTGCATTTCGCAATCCCATTGAGCTTCCGCAACCACCACTGCATTCCCGTTACCACCATTTGACATATGAGATTTTGAGTTCGCAGTTTTTCCGTTTCCTAAGGTGTTTCGGCTACTTAGGGACGAGTCTCCATCATCTTGGTATCTCCATCAAGAACGCCGCACTCATCATCGCCACAGACGGTAACCTCCATATCATCTTGGTATCCTGGTATCCCTCCATTGTATATTCCCTTGCCAATGCATTGTTAACCCCTAGCCCATTTTGCATCACTTGCCTATCGAGACTAGCCATTTGAGTATTGCCGGCAACATTACTTGTGCCAATTAGTGATCTACACCTTCCATCGCATACATACCATATCATATTGGTATCATATCATCCCTTGTGTCACAAGATTGTTCCCGTATATACTCAATTGCTATCTTGGTTTGTGCATTTTGCACAGTGGCCATAAAAAAGAATAAGCTTTTAAGCAAAAGAGAGAAAAAACAAAAGAGCTCGTAAGCAAATGCCATAGCATCATACCACATTGCATATAAGATTGTCATATCCGATCATCTTGGATCATACCACCGGAACATCATATACATAGCATACTTGGGATAGAAGTCGTTGCATTTTTGTCTCCTATAGGTTGTGCACAAGTGCCGTATCCGCCAATTTAGCAATCATGCTAGCATCTCTCTTGAGTTGTGCAACACGAGCATTTTCCGTGGATTCCAGATTTTGAGCTCATTCCTTGGTTGCACGACCCCATTTATCTATCCGTGTGTGCGTTTCCGTGTGCCATTCATTGCTATTTGTCTACTTGTTTCACTTGCAAATTTGTGAATCTCTTTCAACATTATTGACTCTTTCTAACATTTTACATTACATTTTTGTGCCACTATCCTCACCGAGCTACTCCATAAGCTTTAGTTTGTAGGTGTGAATGAACAAGTCCGGTACTAATTCTACTATTCTTTCATCTCACATTGAGTGAAATGGGATACATCCTCAACTTTGGGAAAAGGTAATTTGATATTGTTTATCTCATTTCCTACTCACCTCTTCTCGAGTCTTGTGATGGATAGGCAAGGTATTTCATCTTCGGTCTACAACAACAACAACGAGTTCAATGCCACGAACAACTCCAACGACGCCGAGATGCATGCTTAAATGGAAGAGATCAAAGTCCTCATCAAGTCCTACAAGCGATCTTCCTCATCTTCGAGAAGACGCTCAAGTACACATGCTTCCAAGCTACCATCTCCGGCAAGGTCTCATCGTCATCGACACCATCACCACCACGAACATGAAGGTCAAGAGCTCAACACCAACAACCGCTCAAGGACTTCACCATCTCCCTTGGCATCTTCGCCAAGCGACTTCAAGGCACCTTTGCCTTCAGATATACGGCATCTTCGCCAACAAGCACCTCAGGACTACGCTCAAGAGAAGCTCCCTAAGCTCAAGTCCGCGACTTCCACGAGCTACTACGACCTCGACACCGACCATGAGATTCCTTTCTATGGGACTCTAGAACCCGAGGAGTATCTCGAGTGGGAGCGTTTGATGGACAACTACCTCAAGCTACATGAAGTTCCTCCCGAAGATCAAGTGATGTGCGCCACAAGGAACTTCCATGACTACGCGTCCACATGGTGGCTTCACGCACCTTCGGAGACCTACAACATGAGTTGGCCCAAGACGATGAGAACTTTGCAGCGAGAGTTCGTGTCGGATTCCGGGTTCCGGCAGACCCTTGAGGTTCGAACACTGGGGTGCGCGCGGAGATTTCGCCTTTTACCTACCTGCGCCCCACCGCCACGCTAAGATCTAAGCTATGGAAAGAACGGCACAATAGACATAGGGTTTATACTGGTTCGGGCCACCGCTGTGGTGTAATACCCTACTCCAGTGTGTGGTGTGGTGGATTGCCTCTTGGGCTGATGATGATGAGCAATACAAGGAAGAACAGCCTCACGAGGGTCTGTTCTTGGCTGGGGCGATGAACTGCTGGGAGGAGTTCAATCACCCTTCTCTCTCTCTCTGTGATGCTACACGATCTGATCCCAGCCTGTTTCTGGGTTGGCCGATTCCCGATCTCCCCTACCCTGGGGGTGGCTAGTCCTATTTATAGGCAAAGGCCCTGGGCCTCTTCCGAAATATTGAGCAGGAAGGGCGCCAACAATTGGCCATTTTGAAGGGGAACATCCGGTACACTTATCCTGACTAAAGTTGGTCCTCGCCTGCCAAAGGCTCTGGTGGTGACGCTGGCTTGGGCTCCACAATGACTTCCTCCCTGCCATTGGACTGGTCTTGGTCTCGTTGCACCGAAACGGGTGCCTTTGCTTGATGCTCTCGCCTGCGCTTACTCCCTTTGCACCAAAGAGGAAAGGAGGACACTGCGCGGCTGGCGCCCGCCTGGCACCTTCGGCCATCATGGCTTGCATCACGGGCACCTCGTGAGGTACCCTGCCTTGATCTCTCTGCCTCCTCGCGAGCCCGCCTGATGAGGCCATGCCTGAGGAAGCTCCGTGTCGTCCGCCCAGCGAGGCTTGGCCCCTCGCGAGGGTCTTGGGTCTGTGTTGATGAAGACGGGCCACGCTGGGCCCCCTTTTGAGCCACGCCATAGGCCGCAGGCTAGCAAGTCTGGGGACCCCCGTTCCCAGAACACCGACAGTAGCCCTCGGGCCCAAGGCGCGCCCGGACTTGGATGTGTAGGGAGGCGAAAGGGCAAGCACGTAGCGCCGCGGGCCCTAACAGCGTGCGGCCTTGGGCGCCTCGTGGCGGTTGACTGGACGTGGGCGTCTCCACTTCCCCATGGCGCCTCGGCAAGTGCACGGATTGGACAAGTCCCTGCATGCAAAGCGGGTCATGATTACCTGCGATCGTGGAGGTCGGCGGTTGGCCTTCGCCGACCATAAGTACGGAACGGCGCGCCCCCTTCCAGTCCATCCCTTCTTGCTTCTCCTTCTTCCCGGTCCTTGCTCCGTCTTGCTATGATGGCTCCGATCCGCCGGTTCTCGACGGCAGAGAAGGGAAAGGCTCCCCGAGAGGAACCAGACCCGCTCCCGCCGAAGAAACGGCTCGCCCTCCGCGGCCGGGACGAGGGGGCCCATCAGGTGGTGTCGAGGCCCCGGTGCGAGCGGACACCGCCGGGGTTCCCGCTTCCCTTGTACGCCCACATCGAGGGCTTTGAAGGAGTCGATGCCAATCGCCACAGGCGGCGCCGCCGTCGGCACCGACAGGTCACAAAGGTGTGGGTCGTCCCCCCTGGGGTCCACACCGAGGGCTCCTCCCGAGAGTTCATGCTCCACGCCGCCATGCCTCCTCAGTCTTGGATTCGCCTTCCTCCCTTCTTCGCCTCCATCATCCCGCAGGGAGAACTCCTGGAGCTTTGGCTGCAGCACGCCGGTTGCAGCACCCTCGCGACCGAGGCAGAGGTCGCGGTCGTTGCCCCGGGCGAGGTCTTCATGACTCGAGGTTGGAGCAAAATCACCCGGGTTTGCAGGACAAGAGGCGCCCTCGCGATCCACTTGGAGTACGACGGTGCTTCGGTGATGTTCTTCAAGGTCTTCGATGCTAATGGGCGCCGGCTGAAGTGCTGCCCCGAGAGGGTGGTCGGGACCCTGCTACGGCGAGGACTGGGCCCGCCGACCGCTCCCTTGGCGGCTCCTCAGGCGGCGGAGGCGTCGGAGGTTCCAGCGACTCCGGCGAGCTCTTTGCGACTAAGGAGACGAGCGACGACAGCTACGAGCCCCCGAGCCGGTGCCGCTTCTGGAGCAGGGCGGGCTCGTCAGGCCGTCGCCGACTCTGATCTGGATGGGGTTGGCGCCGGTGCTTGACGGCCCACTGTTGATGTTGGCGTCTTTTGCAAGGGCGCGTGTAGTTAGCGTCCTTTTAGGATCTGTTCCCTGCGAGGAATCAAGGACGCGTCCCGTGGGGACTTGTAAGGTGCCCGTGATCCTGTTTTGTTAATATAACCCTTGTCGTAGAACTGTGCGAGTTGCTCATTCCGTCTTAGCTCAGGAACTGTGCGAGTTGTTAATATAACCCTTTCGAACCTCACGTGGGCTTGGTGCTCTGCGCCGACAAGTCCCAGTCCCAAGGCGGCTTCAGCCGTCGCTGGTATGCCAGGTCGCGATGCCGTGGTCAAGGCCAGGAGGTGAGCGACCCGGGGTCCGGTAAGAGCCCCTGAGTCGCGATGCTCAGGAGGTCCCCTTTGGCGCTCAAGCAGCCGTTGTTCGGTGAGAAAGGAGAGCGGCGTCGCTAACACGGGATTGCATTAGGTGCGGGGATGGTGCCACGGTAGCTGGTGCTTCCGGGTGGTGACTTATCTCGAGAATCAGGGACCGCTCTCTGGTGTGTCGCCGGGTCTGTGCTTCGGCAGGCGTGAGTGCTTCCGGGTGGTGACTTATCTCGAGAATCAGGGACCGCACTCTGGTGTGATGCCGGGTACGTGCTTCGGCAGGCGTGAGGTTTCTCGGTGAGGTCCTCACGTTTCCCTCCCCTCTCACCTTTGCTCCCCTTTCTGCTCTACGTCCTCGGGTCCCGGCCCTTGAGCGAGTCTCAGCCGTCGCTGGTATGCCAGGTCGCGATGCCGTGGACAAGGCCAGAGGGTGAGGGCTGGAGAGCCAGTAGGAGCCCTGAGTCGCGATGCTCAGGCACCCCCCTTTAACGTGCAAGCGGTTCGCGCGGATGAGAGTGAAGGAGACACCGCAAGGGACTCGCCTGACGCAGCTCCTTTTAATTCCTGCACATGTATCATGGCTCGGGGAGGCATTTAAACTTGCGTTTGGCATCGAGATAACAGTGTGGACTGTAATATTTGCTTTTGAATTCCTTGAAATTTACGCTTTTCCTTCCTACTTGCTTATGTTCTACGCCGGCAGAGCCCGGCCCCGCGCATACCTCACCCAGCGTTAGCCCCGGCTGGAAACCAGGACGGGACCAAGGAGTGAGGGGCTACGTGACAAGTTAGGCTCCTGAGTCGCGATGCTCAGGAGTCCCCCTTGGCGCACGAATAGCAAGTAGGGAGGTGTGATGTGGGTGGATCTACCATTCTGCGTCTGTAGAGCCCGGCCCCGCACATACCTCACCCAGCATTAGCCTTTCGGAACTAAGGAGTGAGGGGCTACGTGACCAGTTAGGCTCCTGAGTCGCGATGCTCAGGAGTCCCCCTTGACGCTCAAACGGCCTTCATACCTTGGCTCCGCTCAGGGAGAGAAGCGCGATGAACCAGGCCCGGGGGGGCCTGGCTGGGTGGCGTGCGTCTGGGCGTGACCCAGGCACAGCCCCCGTGCCCAGCCCCCTCGTGCGGCGCTCCCGAGGGGAGGCGTTACGATGAGGCTAGACACTGAGCTCTGGGCTCCTTGAGGTTGATGCGGCCCGGGGCCACCCTTAGTTGTTTATCACCAGCGCGGAGCATAGCGCTTCCGTATTTGTACGGGCATAGCCGCTCCTCGGCAGTGTCGTCAGCCAGCGCGGAGCATGGTGCTTCCACTGGTACGTGGGAGGGGGCTCTCCTCCGGGAGGAGCCCCCGGGGCATGTACATCCCCGCCCTGACACGTGGCTGGCACGGTAGGGCCTGGCGAGGTGTATCTGGGCACCCGTGAGCCAGCGCAGGACTCACGGGGCCCTACCTCTAGGCGGGTTGCGCCTGGCACTGGGCCTTATCTTGTGATGTGTCCCTGCAAATTTGGTTAGATGCCGGCACTCTACGTCCTCGGGTCCCGGCCCTTGAGCTGGTCTCAGCCGTCACTGGTATGCCAGTTCGCGATGCCGTGGACAAGGCCAGAGGGTGAGGGCTGGAGAGCCAGTAAGAGCCCTGAGTCGCGATGCTCAGGTACCCCCGCTTTAACGTGCAAGTGGTCAGCATGGAGAAGAAGAGGTGCCGTGGACAGGCATCAAATAATCAAGTATGGTGGGTCGAACGCATAGCCGGAAATAAACGCAAAAGGGATACATGCCACTGGGTCTGGCCCGAGCGACTTGGGGATGATGCAGCCCGTGGGGCGCCCCCAACAAAGCAAGCTAACAACATGAAATAAAAGGGATACATGCCGCAGGGATGGACCCACGTGGCCTGGGAATAATGCAGCCCTAGGGGGCGCTCCCAGCTGGAAATGAAACTTGAAAGATGTCACCTGCTGATGCTGAGGACGAAGGAGTGTTGGTGTAGCAGATTCGGTGGGCTACGGAAGCCGATCCTCATGAGTCCCCAGGCCCAGGGGCCTCGGGAGGCTCCGGAGGCGCTGGTGGCTCCTCGCGGACCATCTCCATCTCCGCCAGGGCTGCGGAACGGCTGGCCTCTTGAGCCTCCATGATACCCCTCATGAGGCGCTGGTACGTGGCTATGGGGTGGACCTTCGCAGCGCCCCACTCGCGAGGGCCAGAGGCGCTCCAGAGAGGCGACCCGATTGAGCCCTGGTATGTCGATGCAGATGCACAGCCCACCATCCTCGCCTGGATGGGAAGCCACAGCTGGTAGGCGGCGGCCGCCTTTCATGACTCTTGACTCCTGTAGCTCCTGAATGGCCTTGCTGACGAACTCCTGAGGGTCTGGCTCTCATTGCCTTACTCCTTCTTGAGGGAAACGTGCTTCGAAGCACACCTCCATGTGGTGCCCAAGCGCCTCCCTCGTGACCTTAGCCAGGTCGGTGGCCCTCCAGGGGAGAGCCCCCGAGCCATACCTGAGGAGGGCGCCGGGCACGCTTTCCTATGCGATGGAAGGAGGTTCCCCCTGGGCAGGCGCGGGCCCTGAGGGGCCTGCCTCCTGAGGGGCCGGGCCAGACGATGTCTTCTTCTTCTTGGGGGTGGTCTCGGGAAGCCTCCTGCTTCCGCGATCTGGGTCGTCCAGTGATGCGGCCTGAAAGGCTCATTCCAGGGAACACACCGCGTCCTTCACTTCACAGGGCACCGTGATGACTCCGCCACTTCCTAGCATCTTGAGGACGTTGTAGCCGTGGTGAGTTACGACTATGAACTTGGCCAGCACTGGGTACCCAAGGATGGCGCTGTACGGCAGGCGAATGTGAGCGACGTCGAAGTCGATGAGCTCGGTGCGGTAGTTGTCGCGTGCCCCGAAGGTGACAGGGAGGCGGACCTGCCCAATCGGGACCGTGGAGCCGTCGGTGACTCCGTAGAAAGGCTTGGTTGGCTAAAGCTGGTTGTAGGGCACTTGGAGATTGTTGAATGTTTCCACGGACAGGACGTTGAGCCCTGCCCCGCCATCGATGAGGGTCCTGGTGACCACCACGTTGCTGATGATTGGGGAACAAAGCATAGGAGGACTCCAGCTGTAGGCGCACACTTGAGCTGATCTACTGAGCTGAACATGATGGCGCACGCCGACCACCTGAGAGGGCGCGTGGCTTCCAGCTTGGGGAGGACTGCATTCACTTCGCGGGCGAACTACTTGAAGATGCGCTGAGAGGCTGGGGCTTGAGCCCCTCCTAGGATGCAGGCAATCGCGCGCGGCTCCTGGAAGCCCCCAGCCCCCTCGTCCTGATGGCGGTCCCCGTTTCTTCTTGGCTGCGGTGGCAGCGGAGGGAGGCCTGCGTTGCTTTGCGGGCGATCCTCGCGAGGCTGATCCCTCCAGTCTCCCTCGCGAGACGGGTCTTGCCAGCGATCCTCGCGAGGTTGATCGCGCCACCCTTGGCGCGGGCAGCGGTCTTCCCAGCGTCCTGCATTCCTTCCTCCTCCTTGACCGTAGCCCCGGTCACCGCGGTCGGGGCGATGGCCGATCCTTCCTTCTCGCACAGCTCGGAGCTCTTGACATTCATTGGTGTTGTGGGTGTGGAGGTCGTGCTACACACAGTACCGACTGCCCTTGGAAGGTTCGGGCTGATCTCTGCCCCGCTTGGTGTCTGGTTCTGCGGCGAGCACGGCAGCCCCCTTGCGCTTCACATCCTTGGCCTTGGGCTTCTTCTCTTCTAGGTCTGCGGCAGGCAGCTCGAGGAGGGAGAGACGCCCTTCCTCAGCCCTGACGCACTTGGTTGCCAAGTTGAACAACTCCAAGGAAGTGCACAGGTCTTCATGCATCGCGTGCTCCTCCTTCATCTTGACATCGCGCACGCCGTCGGAGAAGGCTGAGATGATGGCCTCCTCGGTCACCTTGGGAATCTTGAGGCGTGCGTTGTTGAAGCGCTGGATGTACTTCTTTAGGGTCTCTCCGGGTTGTTGCTTGATGCGGCGCATGTCGCTCACGGCGGGTGGCCAGTCGCGAGTACCTTGGAAGTTGGCAATGAAGCGGGTGCGCATCTCGTCCCAGGAGGAGATCGTGCCTGGAGCCAGGTTCAGGAGCCAGGTGCGGGCCCCGTCCTTGAGCGCCATGGGAAACCAGTTCGCCATGACCTTCTCGTCTCCGTTGGCAGCTTCGATGCCCAGCTCATAGAGCTGGAGGAACTCCCCAGGGTCGGCCGTGCCGTCGTAACGAGGAGGCAGGTCTGGCTTGAACTTGCTGGGCCACGCGATGCTGCATAGCTCGGTGGTGAAGGCGCGGCAGCCTGCTGTGGCCACAGGAGGCCTTGGGTGACGGAGAGCTTGGTCTTGCATGTCCCCACACGCTGTAGCTGGGAGCAGCGCGGGGTCTTGACATGTGGGAGCAGGAGCATGGTTGCGACGTGCTAGAGCAGGGAGCGCCCGGGCAGCTTCTTGCGGGCGCGGGACTTCTTGGCAGCTCTGCTCTTGCCGCGCTGGCACCTGATCGAGCGGGTTCCACCCAGGGGCCACGCGCCTTGGAGCCATGGCGCCTTCTTGAGTAGGAGGCGGCTGGGGCGCCGCCGGAGCTTCGTCGCCCGCGCGGGGCGGGGTGCGGTGCAGCGGAACGGACGGCGCAGGAGAGCCCCCTGCGGCGCGGACGAGCTCGGCGACGCCGTCGAGCCATTCTTCATAGACGTCGTCGACGGGATGGTAGCGCAGGAGCTCGTTTGCCGCGATGAGCGCAGCTCAAGCCTCCATGGGTGCGCGGAGCGCGCGGGACGAAGAACCAGCTGGGGTGAGCGAGGGAGTAGCGGTGCGGCCGTCTTGCCGCACGGACGGGTGCTGAGACGACGCTTGCTGCTCGTCCCCCGCCGGGCCGGTGGCGGCATTGACGGCAGGTGACGGGGAACGGCGAGGACGCCCACCGACAGGAGCCGTCTGGGCGATGCGGGAAGCGAGAGCGGGCCGGCGCTCGGCGCGGGCCCGACGAGCGTCAGACATGGACGCAATGGTCGGACGAGAACGGGGTGGTGGAAGATGAATTCCGGTGCACCCCTACCTGGCGCGCCAAATGTCGGATTCCGGGTTCCGGCAGACCCTTGAGGTTCGAACACTGGGGTGCGCGCGGAGATTTTGCCTTCTACCTAACTGCGCCCCACCGCCACGCTAAGATCTAAGCTATGGAAAGAACAGCACAAGAGACACAGGGTTTATACTGGTTCGGGCCACCGTTGTGGTGTAATACCCTACTCTAGTGTGTGGTGTGGTGGATTGCCTCTTGGGCTGATGATGATGAGCAATACAAGGAAGAACAACCTCGCGAGGGTCTATTCTTGGCTAGGGCAATGAACTGCTGGGAGGAGTTCAATCACCCTTCTCTCTCTCTCTGTGATGCTACACGATCTGATCCCAGCTTGTTTCTGGGTTGGCCGATTCTCGATCTCCCCTACCCTGGGGGTGGCTAGTCCTATTTATAGGCAAAGGCCATGGGCCTCTTCCCAAATATTGAGCGGGAAGGGCGCCAACAATTGGCCATTTTGAAGGGGAACATCCGGTACACTTATCCTGACTAAAGTTGGTCCTCGCCTGCCAAAGGCTCTGGTGGTGACGCTGGCTTGGGCTCCACAATGACTTCCTCCCTGCCACTGGACTGGTCTTGGTCTCGTTGCACCGAAACAGGTGCCTTTGCTTGATGCTCTCGCCTGCGCTTGCTCCCTTTGCACCAAAGAGGAAAGGAGGACACCGCGCGGCTGGCGCCCACCTGGCGCCTTAAGTCGTCATGGCTTGCGTCACGGGCACCTCGTGAGGTACCCCGCCTTGATCTCTCCGCCTCCTCGCGAGCCAGCCTGATGAGGCCGTGCCTGAGGAAGCTCCGTGTCGTCCGCCCCGTGAGGCTTGGCCCCTCGCGAGGGTCTTGGGTCTGTGTTGATGAAGACGGGCCGCGCTGGGCCCCCTTTTGAGCCACGCCGCAGGCCGCAGGCAAGCAAGTCTGGGGACCCCCGTTCCTAGAACGCCGACGGTTCGTGCCTCCAACCTACACGGAACAACTTCAACGTCAATTGGATAACACCATCCAAGGATCCAAGTCCATCGACGAGTAGTTCAAGGAGATGAATATTGCCTTGCGACGAGCCAGCGTGGACGACCCCATTCCGATGAAGTTCCACTTCATGATGGGATTGCACAATGACATCTCCAAGACGATCTTCCTCGAGAACTACAAGTCCCTCGACGACAACTACATTGGTGCTCTCAAGGTGGAAGAAGAACTCACGAAGGACAAAGCTTCTCCACTCCAGGCTCACTTCGCGATGACCAAGCTCCATGAGAACGAGCAAGAGGCTAGTACCACCACGATGTCCAAGACCGACGAGCTCCAAGACGATGCTCCCAAGTTCGACTTCACCGCCATCCCTCTTCGTGGCATTGATGATGCCGAGTCTACTTTGACTCTTTTTCAAGATGGTGCGGCGATGGCTACGACTACGGAGACCATCAAGGACCAAGCTTTGGAGGCGAGCGACATGGTGACTAGCAAGGATGACGCTTCCATCTTAGGAGGCGAGAGTGATGATGTGCCATCTTCATCTTTCATCCATGATGATGGCGATGAGATGGTTGAGCATGGGATTTTCCCTTCGACCACGGCGACATATGATGACTTGAGTGACTTTAGCCACCATATTGAGAGTGAGAGTGACTTCACCACTAGCCCAATATATGATGTGTTGCCACAATTCCCATGTGAGGAGAGCCACAATCCCCACCACTTGAGTGAGATGAGTGACTCCACCATACCTGAGATTGAGTGCACCTACCTTGAGGGAGTGAGTGAACGACCACATAGAGAGAGTGAGATAGTTGATAGGTCATGTGAGGCCACTTTCAACACTAATAACCTGACCTCTCCCTCTATTGTGTCTTCTCATTTGGTGCTAGGTCCCATATATGATGACGCGCCGATTCAGGACGACTACGTCCTACCTTTGGACAAGACGATGGCCATGGTGGAATATGATGCACCCCACACGGTTCCATCAAGATGAAGATGACCACCATTTGGTCTTTCCCACCTCACCTACACCACTTGAGTGGAATGAAAACGGTAACATAGGTGACCGGTGATGCTCTAGTCCCACTAGTGGACATTGATTGCTTGCATGATGTTGGTCAACCTATTTCCATGATTCATGCTAGTGCGACTTTCCCATGCGATGATTTACCCATTTACGATGAGTATGATGATTGCCATGTTGAGTCTATTAGTTGTGATGCCATGTTACATAGGAGTTCTTGTGACAATTCCTTAGGTCACATCATGTTTGCCAATCCGCTTGACTTGTCATATGCTATGCATGAGATCAATCATATGTCATATTTGCAATCTCTTCATAGTGACTATGCATATGCTATTAAAATAAACCCAATTTGCACATATGGCATAGATGACAAGCCAATGGTTATTGGCATTTGTTTTTCTCGTGATGATCTTGATATGCTCCCTTTGCATCATTTATCTCATATGCCATGCCATGACCACCTAGCATCGAATATGCATTGTTTTGGATGTTGTCCATTTTCTCCATATGATGTTTCCAATATTGCTCATGAGGAGAGCCCCAAAGTTTCCTCATACATGTTAGGAGATTTTGATTCGTCCCATTCATTGCATGATCCCAATACTTGTGTGCACAATATGCTCCCCATGAATAAAAATGCTATTGTTGTGCCACATACTTGCTATACTTGTGTGCTCAATTTGCGTCCCCATCGTGTTATACATAACAACTATTCTTTCATGATGGATGACATGTTCTTATACCATCCATCAAATTTCTTTGAGCGATGTTTATCTTGTGCTAACTCACACGTGCACATACACATCATGATGGATGATGTGTACATTTACCACACACACAATTTTTTTTCGTTTCTGCTTCTTTTGTGTAGGTACCCATGAATACTTGTCAACCTCGCAATCCCATGAGTTGACAAAACGAGCTCTAGAGAGCAACGATGAATCAGGATCCCATGGATTGTCTTTCACACCGCTCTCTTCGCGCAAAGACTTCGCGCATTTCTTCTACATGACCCTCACCTGGCTATGGGTTATTGTCCATTATATATCATTCTATGCCCATCTTGCCATGTTCACTTTGCATGATATGCTTATTCCTATGCCTTCGCCATGCATTCATGACCCATGCTTTGCATTACACATGATGATTAATTCTCATACTTTTATGTGTATTTGCAAATTTGGTGGAGATATTGCTTGTTATTGCCATGTTTGCTTTGTGCCCCATGCCTATGATGATACTATGATCTTGCTTTGTGTTCGTGCTTGCGATATGTCAAGTGCATTGCCTACGCCTATTATTTGGTTGCAACAATGTCATCACTTCACATATGCCATGTCCCATTGATTGCTACATGCTTGCCTTGATTGCCTCACATATGATGAACAATTGCTCTTTCTATTGTGTTGAGTGCTACACGATATTCACTACACCCAATGCACATTATGCTTGGATTGTCTTGCACTTGACCCATGTGTTTAGACACTTCATTTTATTTGGTGTTGTGAATGATTCCTATGCCTACCATAAACCTTTCATTAAGCAATTTGTGAATGCTTGCTTTGAACTTGAGGTAGATGCTTCTTCTCTTGTCACACATATTTGCATCACAACCTCACATTCACATGCTTGCCCCCATGATTTCTTTGCTTGTGCTTGATTGATATGCTTACATGCCATGTCACAATCCTTTGTCACACCATATGATTTGCATGATGACGACACTTGTTTCGTGACTCACCTTTTGAATGCTTGGTTTTGCACTAACACTAACCAGATTTGTTTTTCCAAGTGTTTGTTGTCCTTAGTCCTTTTGAAGGAAGCACAATACAGTGCGACATTGGAGAGTGCCCATTTCGAGCTTTAAGATGACAAGTACTTGGTGAACGTCCACTTCTACGGCGAAGCCATCTCTTTCCCATGGTGATTTGGTTTTCGATCCGAGGTCAGATCTTTCCCAAGGGAGGGGAGATGATGTGGAGCATCCTATGGACATCACCATGTCAAGAGTCCGTTTGGCGAGTGACACGTGCGACATCTACTTGACATACCCAAAGGTGAATCATCTCCTTTACACGTGCTCACTTGACCCCTTCGAGGATGGTATACTACTTGACACCCCTCTCACATGCATGCATAGGTATTGTCAGAACACTACGGACGACGATGAGGAGTGCAAGTGCCAAGGAACAACTACACCATCCGCGAGGGAAGCATGGAAGCGATGACGGAAGAACACGGAGACAGCTCCCAGGACCCGGACATTCGGCCCTAGCCCGGACATCCGGCCCCTGAAGATGTTAACAACAGCAGCAGCCCTACAGCCGAAGTGCTACAGGCCCTGGACATCCGGCATCAGCCTCGGACATCCAGCGCCTCGCCAACACCCGGACATCCGACCTCGCCCCCAGAAATCCGTACAAGCCATTCCAAAGAGCACCGTGACCAGCACCATCAGCCCGGACATCCGGCCTGCCAGCCCAGACATCCGGCTCCCCGTGAAGCCCCATACATCCGGCCCTATGCCCGGATATCCGGCCCTCCCTGCCTGCGTGCAGTACTTCTTGGCCAAGGCCCATGTACCCCTTCGCCCCTTAGACTATATATACTTCCCCTCAATCTACGTTTTAGGGTTAGCAAAGTAGTAGCTCATTTAGAGATAGAGCTTTGCTCATCCATTACGGATCTACTCCACGAGAGAGACCGCGGCCCCACTTCGGAGAAGATCCACCTAGGATTCAAGACCTCCTCACGGAGAAGATCCTTCTAGGATTCAATCCCCCATCTCCTTTGGATTTGGGATGAACTCTACCATCAAGACCTCCTCATGGAGATGAACCTTGCCTTGTATCTTTCCCTTTGTTTTTCATGTACCTTGTGAACCTTACCTTGTATCTAGTGAATGTGTGATTGGACTTGTTCTTGAGTGTTTCCCCTTGTGTTTTCTCTCCATTCTTCCCCGTGTTCTTCGCAGGATCTGCTCCTTTCGTGAAAGATCGGCCGTATAGGGTTCCACCCTACATCAGCAAAGTTCTTCACTTGCCAGGTTATGACAACTCCCTCCATCGTTCATGACCTTGAAGGACCTTCCATTGATGTCGGCCTTGGTGTGGAAGATATGGCATCTTTGGTCTTGTTCTTGTTCATGTTGAAGTGTCAAGACCTTTGAGACAACAAGAGCGGGGCTTGGATCTTCGTCACAAAATACTTGATCATCTTCATGTTTGTTCACTTGCTGGTGCATGGCCACTGCTGAAGGGCTTCCATTTCTCCTTCACTCATGGAGTTGTATGTACCATCGTTATTGAAGATCATGGTGCTCTTGTTGGTACGCTCGAAGGACTTTTGGCCTCGGCCGCCGCATGTAAAGCATTTGAAGGAACTTGTTTTGATGGTCTCATCGTTTGGGATATGATGAAGAAGCTTTTGGCTTGAAGTTGCTGTAGTAGGAGGACGACTGGAGGTTTTTGAACTTTTCTGTAACTTGACTTATCGCCATTGCATGTAGATGGCTTGGTCGAGGTAGAAGGTGTTGGAGTCATTGAGGCTTGGGTGTTGGAGAAACCATAGGACTTGGATGAGAACTTGGCATACTTGAAGTCATCTTGCACTTGACGTTCCACCTTGGTAGCTTGATGCACTAGCTCGATGAGGTTCGAGTATGGTTGGAAGTCGGCGATCTTCTTTATAGGGTGATTGAGTCCATTCAAGAAACGTGCCATAGTTTGCTCATCATCTTCGCGACATTGGCTCTTAGCATGGCAATCTCCATTTCCTTGTAGTATTCTTCAACACTCTTGGTTCCTTCTTTGAGAAGTTGGAGTTTCTTGAAGTGGTCGCGGTTGTAGTAGGTTGGCACGAAACGTGCTCTCATGACATCTTCATTTGTGCCCAAGTTGTGATGGGTGGTTCACCTCTTGCCTCTCGGTGCTCAATGACTTGTTCCCACCAAATGAGGACGTAGTCTTGGAACTCAAGGGATGCCACCGCGATCTTCTTCTGTTCCTCATAGTTGTGCAAGTGGAAGATTTTGTCAACCTTCAATGCCCATGAAAGGTATTCTTCGAGATCATTGCTTCCACATGGTGAACTTTAGCTTGCCGTAGTGTTGCTCTTCATTGTGTTGGGGTCGAGGGTGATGATGTGCTTGACCCAGAGGATTGTCTCCCTCAACTTGTTCTTGTCTTGGAGGATTTCCATTGTCTTCATGCTCTTGGTGAACACGAGGTTCTTGTCGAGATTGTGGAGGAGCTTGAGGAACTTGACGATTCACTCGTGATTGATAAATCCTCTCTTGAACTTCATAGCGAAGTGCTTCTTCTTGTTCGCGCCTAAGGCGGTTGCGTACGGCAACGACGCGATTTGTGTCGTGGAGTGAATGTTGCGCCTCAAGTGCCCGAGCTTCTCGCCGTTGTTGTTCTTGACGTTGTGCATCGGCGTCTTATGCATCTTGGTGTTGTCGCACTCGATCTTCCTCTTCTTGTTGGCATTGGCGTTGCCGTTCTTGTGCCTGCGCAAAAGTAGCTTGGTTTTAACGATGTCGATGCTCTTGCGCTCGAAGTTGCTCTTGATCATCGGTTCCATGTAGAGGATTGCGGTTGGCTTGACGGTCTTGTCGCGCGGCACGTCGAAGAGTATTTGATGTTGGAGTACTTGAGACGGAGATGGTGTCATCGGAGTGTCGACTCGAGCAGCTCTGTCTTGAGTAGGACAAAGTGGTAGAAGAGCGGTTGAGCAACAAAGCACGAATCTCGTCCATCCTTGCGTCATTCTCTTGTTTGTGGTCGTCGAGCTTGTTGTCGAAGTAGTCTCTTGTATGTTGCTCGGAGAGTCGCAAGTCGGTGCCGACGTTGTCGATGCGTTCACGCATTGCTTGCTGCTCTTGATGCAAAGCTCGTTGTGCACCAAAGAGGTGGCTCTTTGTAACATAGGAGGACATGTCGTCCTCTTGCTCGATGAAGAGTGGGTTGGTAGAAGTACTTTTCCTATCCATCATTCCAAGCAAATATGTGAGTGGGAGAAAGAAAAGAACGTACACCAAATGTACCTTGACCGATGTTGGAGATAGATTAATGATCACTCAAATGTGGAACAAGGAAATAGCACAACTGGTACCAATTCTTGTCGGTTTCTCACACCTACACAAGTAAAAGCTTATAGTGGAGCTCGGTTAGGATGGTGGCACAAATTTGATGCAAATGTTAGTGAACCTCAATAATGTTGGAAAAGATTGAAAATTTGCAAATGCAACAAGTAGACCAATAGCAAGATATGGTACACAAAAACGCACACACGGAAAGATAAATAGGGTCGTGCCACCAAAGAATGAGCGAAAATGTGGAATCCACTGAAAATGCTCTTGTTGCACAAGACTAGAGAGACACTAGCACAATTGCACAATAGGTGGATACGAAGACCTGTGCGCAACCTACTAAGAAAAAATGCAACGACTTCTATCCCAAGTATGCTCTATGTATGGTATTCCGATGATATGATCCGAGATGATCAAGTGTGACAATCTTAATGTAATATGATGCTATGGTTCTTGCTTAAAAGTTCTTTACTTATCTTTCCCTTTTTCTTAAAATCTTGTTTGGCTCCTTTTTCTTTTGATCTCTTTCCTCATGCAATGCTTGACGAACCAACATAGCAATTGTGTGTGCGATGACAACCTTGTGACACAAGAGATGATACAAAGATATCCACCATGATGATATGGTATGTATGCTATAGAAAGTATGAACACTAATGTGCACAAGTAACGTTGCCGGCAATACTCAAAGGCTAGTCTCGTTGGGTAAGAGACACAAAATTGGGCTATGGTGGTATCAATGTAATGGCAAGAATGTATAATGATGGGATATCATGATACCAAGAGGAGGTTACCATTCTTGCATACGGCATGGTGTCAAAATGGTGGAGTGGTTGTTGTCGATGGTGAATCCGTGGTGAAGATGAGCGGCGGTGATGTTGATGTCGAACCGTCCCTAAGTAGCCAAAACATGTTAGGAAACGGAAACCGCAACTCAAATTCTCAAAGCAAAATGTGTCAAAATTGTGTCGGAGTGCGAAGCGAGTAAGCAACGGTGGTTGCGGAAAGCAGTGGTGGTATCGGGGTGCGTATGATAGAGGCAAAGGTGTCCCGTCTTTCGATGATATGGCGGCTATCATTTTGGAGGAAGTCGACTTTGATGATCCGACTACGAACATGCGAGGACGTCAGGCCTTAGCAATCTCTAAATTAACTCCGAGAGGTTATTGACCACGCCGGAGCACGGTCAACCTGACCACGAAGGTCTGTTTCCTGTAGGCAAACAAAGAACAAGCAAGAAACTTAAGATTGCAATCTGGATATTGCGAATATAAGAGGAAAGCTTTATTGATCAAGGTGGGGTTCTGTGACGCCTTTGTCTGGTCGTTGAACACAAACGAAGTACGCGAAGTTGCAGCTATGCCGAACTTTAATCTATACAAAACCCAAAGTCTAAATGAATCCCTAAGGGATGTATATATGGAGGAAGAAGGGGGAATTTCGTGGCTCTTGGAGGAGGGGTCCGAAACCAACCCTAACTCTTGTTCCCCCACACATACGGACTCTAAAAACAGCCTATACTTAAGTATTTCGAAATTACATGAGCCTGGCCCAATAATAAGGAGACGCAGCACCTAGAATAGCCTCTGGACGAAATTTATGAAGTGGCATCTTGTATATTTTGTCCAAGGCTTCATGCACTCATTATGGTTGCTTCAAAGTCCTGAAATCATCACTTATAACTCCGTTCTTGTTCCCCTTGCGCATGCCATCCTCTCCATGCTTGGTCTTGCTGTAGTGTTCATCCCTCTTATCCATACCAGGCCCTTCATTTGTAAGCAAAACAAATGTATCCAATTTAGGTAGCATCATATTCTCATGAACATTAGAATCATTACCAAGAAACGAAAGTACATGATAATTTAATTGGCGTGCATGAGCTCTAGTAATTGGTCCAGTATATGTAACCATAGGGGCTCTGGGTGTAACAATGGTATTGATGTCCTCATCATCCTCCCCTTCCTGAAATGAAGTCTTCCTTGATGAAAGCTCATCTTCCTCACGCAAATATGGCTTCAAATCTGCAATGTTAAAGGTGAGACTAATCCCAAAATCTGAAGGCAACTCAAGTTTATATGCATTATCATTTATTTTCTCTAACAGCTTAAAAGGACCATTAGGATGTGGCATTAGCTTTGATTTGCACAAATTAGGAAACCTATCCTTACGCAAATGTAACCAAACAAGATCTCCAGTTGCAAAGACAACATGTTTTCTACCCTTATCTCCAGCAACTTTATATTTAGCATTCATACGCTCAATGTTTTCCTTAATTAACTCATGCATTTTTAACATCAATTCAGCACATTGTTTAGCATCAAAATTAACCTTCTCCGAAGATGGAAGAGGCAACAAATCAATATGTGCATGAGGTAGAAAACCATACAAAATTTCAAAAGGGCACATCTTCGTAGTAGAATGCAGCGACCGATTATAAGCAAATTCAATATGAGGCAAGCATTCTTCCCGCATTTTCTTGTTATTCTTCAAAACAACCCTAAGCATGGTAGACAATGTTTTATTGACTACTTTAGTTTGTCAATTAGACCATAAACATCTCCAAAAGTGGCTAAGAAATTTAGTATCACGATCTGAAACAATAGTATTTGGCACACCATGCAAGCAAATAATTTCACAAGAGAACAAATCAACAACATTAACAGCATCATCGCTTTTATGACATGGTATAAAGTGTGCCATTTTCGAGAATCTATCCACGACAACAAATATGCAATCCCTCCCCTTCTTTGTTCAAGGTAAACCTAAAACAAATTCCATAGATATGTCCTCCCAAGGAACACTAGGTACAGGCAAAGGCATATATAAACCATGAGGATTGAGTTGTGACTTAGCTTTTTGACATGTAGTGCAGCGAGCAATAAAATGCTCAACGTCCCCTTTCATCTTTGGCCAAAATAAATGTGTAGCAAGTATATCCTCCGTCTTCTTCAGCCAAAGTGTCCCATTAATCCTCCTCCATGCGCCTCCCGCAGCAACAAAAGATGAACGGAGCTAGTTGGAATGCATAGCTTGTTAGCATGAAACACAAATCCATCATTAACAATGAATTTGTTCCAAGTTCTTCCTTCCTTACAATTTTGCAATACATCTTTAAAATTCAGCATCATGCACATATTGATCTTTGATGGTCTCCAAACCAAATATTTTAAAGTCTAGTTGTGAAAGCATAGTATAATGACAAGACAATGCATCAGCAATAACATTTTCTTTACCCTTGTTGTGTTTAATGACATAAGGGAAAGTCTTAATGAATTCAACCCATTTAGCATGTCTACAGTTTAGTTTTGCTTGACTTTTAGTGTGTTTCAAAGATTCATGATCAGAATGTATAACAAATTCCTTGGGCCATAAATAATGTTGCCATGTTTCTAAGGTCCGAACAAGAGCATATAATTCTTTATCATAAGTAGAATAGTTCATACTAGGCCTACTCAATTTTTCAGAAAAATTTGCAATAGGTTTGCCATCTTGTAATAACACACCTCCTAATCCAATTCCACTAGCATCGCATTCAAGCTCAAAGGTCTTATTAAAATCAGGAAGTTGGAGTAAAGGGGCATGTGTCAACTTATCTTTCAATACCGTGAAGGCTTCTTCCTGTGCGGTACCCCAAACAAATGGCACACCCTTCTTTGTAAGCTCATGAGAGCTGCAACAATGGTGCTGAAATCTCTCACAAAACGCCTATAGAAACCAGCAAGGCCAAGGAAACTCCTCACTTGTGTGACCATTTTGGGCTGCGGCCAACTCTCAATAGCTTCAATCTTGGCTTTATCAACTTCAATTCCCTGTTGAGTAACATCATAGCCAAGAAAAGATACTCATTCAGTGCAAAAGGTGCACTTCCCAAGGTTACCAAACAAACGTGCATCACGTAGAGCAATAAAAACATCACGTAAATGTTCCAAATGTTCCTCCAAAGATTTGCTATAAATTAGTATGTCATCAAAATAGACTACCAGAAATCGTCCAATGAAAGCACATAAAACTTCGTACATTAATCTCATGAAAGTACTAGGTGCATTATTTAACCCAAAAGGCATGATTAACCACTCATATAATCCAAACTTAGTTTTAAATGCTATTTTCCATTCATCTCCCAATTTCATACGAATTTGATGGTATCCACTACGCAATTCAACTTTGGAGAATATTGTAGAGCCACTCAATTCATCAAGCATATCATCTAGCCTAGGAATAGGATGACGATAACGAATAGTAATATTATTAATGCCTCTACAATCAACGCGCATCCGCGACGTACCATTCTTTTTCGGCACTAAAATGATAGGAACAGCACAAGGACTAAGGGATTCGCATATATAACCTTTGTCGAGCAGCTCCTATACTTGACGCATAATCTCCTTCGTCTCCTCTGGATTGGAACGGTGTGGTGCACGCTTGGGTAATTATGCACGGGGAATTAAGTCAATCTGATGCTCAATCCCTCGAATAGGTGGTAATCCCGGTGTCATATCTTGTGGAAAGGCGTCAGCGAACTCCTTCAAAATGTTAGTAACAGCAGGAGGCAAAGAGGAAGGCACGTCTTCGAATGAAAATAATGCCTCTTTGCACACAAAAGCTTAGCAAACAGATTTGCTGAAATCTAGATCATCAATATCAGATTTGGTGGCTAGTAAGAATTCACTTTTCAATATAATTTCAGAAGCAACACTAGATGGTTTATTATTAGGCTTCATTTGTTTCTCAAATTCTTTTGCCACAATCTGATTTTCACTCTTGTTATGCTCCTGTTTTTCTTTATTAATATCATCTTTTAAAATGGAATCAGGAGTCATAGGAATCAAAGTAATATGTTTATCCTTATGAACAAGAGTATACTGATTGTTTCTACCATGGTGTACATAATTTTTATCAAATTGTCATGGTCTACCAGGTAATAAGGAACATGCTTGCATGGGTACCATATCACAATCAACATAATCAGCATATGTAGAGATACTAAAATGCACACAAACAATACGTGTTACCTTATTCTTGCCGCTGTTGTTGAACCATTGGATGTAGTAAGGATGTGATGAGGATATGACTACCTTGGATACGATCAAAAATATTGCATACATGTATATTTGTGAGGTGATTTCTAATGCAAACTATGCAATAATTTATTTATGTCATTCAGGACAAAAATACTTCACAAACTTTTGTGCCATGTCTAATTGCAGGTGTATGGGGAATTTGTACAATCCACATATGAAGATAAGGGAAAAAGAGAAGTTTAGGTGTTGTTCAAAAAGTCCTCTCACGTCACTTTTGGGCCAAGAGAAGATAGAGTCCAAGTCTCTCATGTTCTGGATTCAGATTCGGACTGCACAGACATACCTGACTCAAAATGCTAACAACTTTTTCATACGGACTCCGAATTAGGTGATTCTTTTTTTTTCAAAGTAGATTTCGTGCTCTTTCCAACACAATTGGATTCACCTTAAAATTCGTCCGAAGCGTTGTGTTATGGACGAAACAATCTGACGTTGTAGCAGAATCCGATTCAAACTACAAGCCCAAAGGTGTTGCATCACCTCCATTTGGGCCCATGAGCCTTGTATGACCTAGGGTTTGTTTTAGGCTGCCTTGGGACGTCCTCCCACCTCCTTGGCTGCCACCGCTTGCTCCTATATAAGTAGATCCATCTAGTAGCTTTTTCCTGGGGATTTATTTAGTTAAAAGTTAGCCATTGCAACTTCGCGTACTTCGTTTGTGTCCAATGACCAGACCAAGACCGCTTATGGATCCCCAACATTATTAATACTTCATATATATTCGCAATATTCAGATTGCTTTATCATATTTTTGCTCGTTCTTCGATTGCTTGCATGAATAGACCTTCGTGGTCAAGCTAACCGTGCTTCCGTCATCGTCAGTAACCTCAGGAGATTGGTTTAGCGATTGCTAAGGCGCAACGTCGTGCACGTTTGTAGTTGGATCATCAAAGACATCTCCACCAAATCGATAGTTATCATCTCATCAAAAGATCGGGAGCCTCGCCTCTATCAAGTGGTATCAGTTTTCAGGTTGCTCGGTGAGAATTTCCAGTTTTTCCTAGATTAGATTTATTTTCTTACCTATTGTCCAAGAAAAAGTTTTAAAAAAAGTTAGATCAATTCATCCTTTGTCCAAGCCAGTCTGAGCCTTTGCAATTTTCTTTTTATTGCTTGCATAGTTGAATTATCGGTTGCATCGCGTGTCGAGTTGTTGGTCTTAGTGTCTAGTTCGTTTAGAGTTTCAAGTTCTGTTCACATTAGTCACGCCACCGCTGCATCGTTATCCCTTCCGTTGTCCACCACCCATCCATCCACCACGTGCTACCCACCGTTCATTGTCATAATCATAGTTGAGATCGTTCACATCGTTAGTGTCTAGATAGTTTGTTTTGGAAAGAGGGAGAGAGAAAAAAAGAGAGAAAAAAAGTAAGAGAAAAAAGAACGATAAAGAAAAAAATGTGAGGAAAAAAATAAAGAAGAAAAAAAACAAAATTCGGAACTATCTAGACTCAATCTCGTGGTTGAATTCGGATTGGAACCTGTTTTATGCACTGTTCAGTAAAACAGACATAACTTCCTCGTACGAAATCCGTTTTGGTTCCGCAAATACTCAAATGAAAGCTAGCGACGAGCCGCATCTAAATAGTTACAGAAGCTAGTTTAATATTTGTTACCTCAAAATCGGCTTCTAAATAGGTATTTTTGCCCTCTGAAGTTCAGGAACACAGCTTATTCCAGTTTTTCAGGCCAGTTTTAGAATTTTTTGACTCCTCATATCAACTCGGAATTGAGTGAGTCCTTTTGTGTTTAAAAACTTGAGTTAATGCCATTCTTGAAAAAATTATCAAAAAATTGGTACAAATTTTTCCAGAGAAAATTTGGAGACAAAGTTGTTGATATATCCTGCTTGGCTGTTGTTTCACATCATTATCTTTACTGCTGTTGTGATATTCACTTATATCTTGCTATCCAGAGCTAATTAGTATCCTTCATTGATGCTAGTTGTGCTACGTCGTAACGTCATTAGTGTTCTAGGCTCGCGTCTCTAGTCTGGTGTACCCTAGGACCAGCATAGTACCGTCATTGAGCGTTTATTCAACATTGCATCTCTGAATTGATTATTGCTAATCTTTTGCTACCATATATATAGCCAACCCAGCTCCACATATTTCTACACCGTGTATACGTACGTTTCCCTGGCAATCGCTTTACACAATCTTCGGAGTTATTTGACACCGCTGGTTACCTGTCACCACCTGCCGCATGGTAAGAACTTGTAAGATATCGATATTTGCTTTACTGTGAGCACTTTACAACCACATCCTAGTAGTTCATAGGAACATTATTCTCGAATTTTCTTTCTTGTTTCTACTAATGATGACAGGTTCCAGAGATAGAAGTTCTTGGACGACAGACACATCTTCACCATCACGAGAGTTGCGACAACACACACAAGCACATGGTCAGGTTATCTTTTTACCGTCATTTGAGGGTAGATTTAATCGTGCTATTTATCTAGCTTGGGAGCTTGAAGTTGAACAAGTTTTTAGTCACCATGACTTTTCTGAACTTGAGCGAGTGCGAGCTGCCGCTAGAGCATTTACTGGTTTTGCTTCTGTTTGGTGGAGTGTGCATTGTAAGAAAAACATTGATAACCAACCCACAACTTGAAAACATTAGAAATATGTAATGAGACAACAATTTTTCCCTCCTTACTATCGTCGTGAATTGCTTCACAAATTTGAACAATTTAAACAAGGAAACAACACTGTTCATGCTTACTACCAAGAGTTCAAATCTTATATGCATCATTGTGACATAAAAGAATCTGAGGATGATACAATGAATAGATTTTTTGGTGGTTTGACCCATGATATTCAGGCAAGATTTCAGTATATTCCTCGTTGCATTACTGGTATGTATGTTTGTGCTTGTACCTTTGAGAGACAGATACAGGAGGATGCATTGGGTGACTACAACTACTACTATTCGAGTTCATGCTCACCACTGCCGGTTGTTTCCTCCACCGTTGCACCTACTAGAGCAGCCCCACCTCCGATTGTGAGCGCGACATCATCTCAAGAGTATGATACATTGTCAATGTCCATACCTACATCAGCTACGTCTTTGCAACAAGGTAACAGTAAAGGTATTGATGATATAACTTCACATGAGAATGATGCATGCCTAGTTAACTTGAATGCATCATGTGTTGAGTTACCTCTTGATTTGAGCACACCACCTATTTTAGAGAATCTTGTTACTGTCATGAATGTGTAATGTGATCAAACAGCTAAAATACCAACAATTTTGAGTGCACCCATTAAATTAATTGTTGATGCAAAAGAACCAATGTTTAATCATTTTGATATGACCTCTAATCTTGGTGATGATTCTGTGTCAAATGACTTATTGCATGTTTGCTTATTTAAGCATGTTGTAGCATGTAAATTTGATGCAAGTAAGGTTTATTCACCAATGTTGGGATGGTTTAATGATGAACATTGTCAATCCTTTGATATGAATAAGAGCTTCACTTATATGTGCAAACTGAGTTGCAATATTTTCATGCCTTCTACTTCTTGTGATAATATTTCGGCTTCAGATTTTATGAACAATGAAAATTACTCATGTATACATGGGTCATTTGTGTAAAAACAAAGGGAAGTAAAAATGGATGACATATACATATACAACATGTACACCTTGGCTCTTTTGTTAGCCACATTTCAGATTAAGCAATGCCGAGGACGGCTTTGTTTTCAATAAGGGGAGGATGATGAGGACATGACTACCTTGGATACGACCAAAAATATTGCATACATATATATTTGTGAGGTGATTTCTAATGCAAACTATGCAATAATTTATTTATGTCATTCAGGACAAAAATACATCACAAACTTTTGTGCCATGTCTAATTGCAGGTGTATGGGACATTTATACAATCCACATATGAAGATAAGGGAAAACGAGAAGTTTAGGTGCTGTTCAAAAAGTCCTCTCACGTCACTTTTGGGCCAAGAGAAGATAGAGTCCAAGTCTCTCATGTTCTGGATTCAGATTCGGACTACACAGACATACCCGACTCAAAACGCCAACAACTTTTTCATACAGACTCCGAATTGGGTGATTCTTTTTTGTTTGGAAGTATATTTCATTCTCTTTCCAACACAATTGGATTCACCTTAAAATTCACTCGGAGCGTTGAGTTATGGACGAAACAATCTGACGTTGCAATAGAATCCGAGTCAAACTACAAGCCCAAAGGTGTTGCATCACCTTCACTTGGGCCCTTGAGCCTTGTACGACCTAGGGTTAGTTTTAGGCTGCCTTGGGACATCCTCCCACCTCCTTGGCCTCCACCCCTTGCTCCTATATAAGTAGATCCATCTAGTAGCTTTTTCCTGGGGATTTGTTTAGTTAAAAATTAGCCATTGCAACTTCATTTACTTCGTTTGTGTCCAACGACGAGACCAAGACCGCTTACGGATCCCCGCCATTATCAATAGTTCATATATATTCGCAATATTCAGATTGATTTATCATATCCTTGCTCGTTCTTCGATTGCTTGCAGGAATAGACCTTCGTGGTCAGGCTGACCGTGCTTCCGGCATCGTCAGTAACCTCAGGAGATTGGTTTAGCGATTGCTAAGGTGCAACGTCATGCACGTTTGTAGTCGGATCGTCAAAGTCGTCTCCACCAAATCAATAGTTATCATCTCATCGAAAGATCGGGACCCTCGCCTCTATCAGGATGTGGAAATGGTCTTGTGGTGAGAGATAGCTTCTCCACCATCTCCATGCTAGCCAAGTTGTTGCAGCTCCCTCCATCTATGATGACGTGAACAGAACGTTCATTCACAACTCCATTTGTATGGAACAAATTATGCCTCTGATTTTTCTCAGCTTGTGTGACCTGCATACTCAAAACACGTTAAGCAACTAAACATTCATACATGTCAGCATCTTCAGGTGCCATGTATTGCGTCTCATGATCAGAATCATCTCTTCCGTGTTCTTCACGTGTAATAAGAGCCAAAGTCGCCTCATCGTAGTCACTAGCAGACTCATACCCACCATCCTGATTAGCAATCATCACACGCTGAGATTTGCATTCTCTCGCATAATGACCTCTTCCCTTACAACGACGACAAATAATATCACTTGTGTGCCCTGTTGATGCCATGGAAGAAGAAAAGCTCAGTGTAGGCCCGGCAGGTGTGCTCTTGGCAGATAGTGGTGGTTGTGCCTGCTTTTTTGTATCACGGCTAGAGGTGGTAGCTGATGGAGGTGCCGATGCAGTAGAATGTGTGGAAGTAGAGGATGCATGCAGTGTCCATGAGGAAGGTCGACCTGCCGAATAGTTAGTTCGTGCGAATGCCTGTCGATCCTGCACTTCACGTTCAGCTTTATAAGCAAGATGGAATAAACGAGTGATATTATTATACTCCTTATACTCTAGAATGGTCTAAATCTCTCTATTTAATCCACTCATAAAGCGTGCAAGCATAGCTTCATTATCCTCAACAATACCACATCTAATCATGTCAGTTTGTAATTCCTAATAATATTCCTCTACATAATTTTTTCCTTGTCTTAAACGCTGCAATTTTTGAAGTAATTCACGTTGATTATATGGTGGAGTAGTTGGAAAGCAGCCCAAGTAGTTGGAATATTATTCGGATATAATCTACGATGTTCAGACCACCACACACAAGCAAGACTAGTGAAAGCACAAAGTGTAGCAGCAACACGTCTCTCCTTGGGATATTCTAAACACGTAAAACGTTGTTCGGTTTCTAACTCTCAAGTAAGATATATATCACAAACATATCTACCCTCAAATGGTGGAATATTCAATTTCAGTTTCGGGAGATGGTCATGATCTCGTACCTAAGGGGGAGCCCTACCACTGCCATTTTTGCATGTGGAAGACCTGGTGGTTGTGGTGCTGGTGGTTTCACGTAGTTCTTGATCAACCTCATCCTTGTAATCTCCCGCATAATCATCCTCCTCCGCATCAGCAGCAGGAGCCACATAAGTATCAATAGCAGCCCCAATAGTTGGGCCAGGCTCAAGAGACACGGCTCGCTCGGTGGACGGCTGTTTCGCGACGTGGAGGTAGTCGTCGTCGTCATCGTCGTCGTCGTCGTCGTTGTTGTTGTCGTCGTCGTCGATCTGGATATTGTCAATATAAGAGGAAAGCTTTATTGATCAGGGTGGGGTTCTGTGACGGCTTTGTCTGGTCGTTGAACACAAACGAAGTACACGAAGTTGCAGCTATGGCGAACTTTAATCTAAACAAAACCCAAAGTCTAAACGACACCCTAAGGGTTGTATATATGGAGGAAGAGGAGGGAATTTTGTGGCCCTTGGAGGAGGGGTCCGAAACCGACCCTAACTCTTGTTTCCCCACACATACGGACTCTAAAAACAACCTATACTTAAGTATTTTGAAATTACATGGGACTGGCCCAATAATAACGTGACGCAACACATAGAATAGCCTCTGGACGAAATTTATGAAGTGGCATCTTGTATATTTCGTCCAAGGCTTCATGCACTCATTATGGTGGCTTCAAAGTCCTGAAATCATCACTTGTAACTCCGTTCTTGTTCCCCTTGCGCATGCCATCATCTCCATGCTTGGTCTTGCTGTAGTGTTTTTTTTACTATAAACAGTAGGGCAAAAAACACCACTGCAATTTTTATAATCAGAAGACAAGGTCCAGCAGTACAAAGAACAAGAAAAAAAATACAACAAGGGCTTGAGGGAAGCCCCAAGAAAAAGAAAAAGAGAAGAAGAAAAGAGAGGAAGCTAAGAAGCTAGAAAAAACCCAAAAGAAGACTAAGAGAAAGGCTAATGCTAGGGCTACAGCTTAAGACCTAGGCAGGAAGAAGTTGCCAAGAAAGAGAAATGAAGCTATCCTTGAAGAACCAGCCATGAGTTGAATTGGTTGGCATGCTTTGGTCTCATCCTGTGCTTGAGTAACTTCAGCTCCATCAGGAAAATGTTCTTCCATCCTTGAAAAGTGGGGTAGATATGTTCAAAGATCTTGTTGTTTCTAGAAATCCAAATAGCCCAAGAACTAAGTATTATTATGTCCATGAAAAAAGGTAATCTTAGCTTTTCATTAATGTCATGGAAAGCCTCAAAACAGATAAATTTGGAGTTTTGGTGGGGCCGATGTGATCACAACATCTCTTGGCAAAAGTGCATCCCCAAAACAAGTGATGTAGGGTTTCCTCCTGTTGGCACCCCCTGAGGGCACAATCATAGTCTTCTAACACAAATGTTTTCCTTCTCATAAGATTCCTTGTACTGAGTCTATCATGTAAAAGCATCCAGAAGAACATTTTGTGTTTGGGTTGGCATGATGAGTCCCAGATCCAGTTGAAGTGTGGTGGGCTTTGTTTGAAGCCAATCATAACATTCTAAGCCTTGGCAGAGGAGAAGTGTTCATTACCCCAGATGTAGCTCCAAGTGTTTGTGTGGTTCTGATACTGTGATTGCCTCATGCAGTAACACATATTTTCAAGCAGCAAGAATTGCTCATGATCCTCCATTGATAATGGAAGGTGAAAGAGATCTTCAAGGAATTCTATGGCCAGAACTTCCTGCACTGTAAGTCTGTCATTAATCACAAAAGAGAAAAGATGGGGGAACTGATGTTGCAGTAATTACTCAGACCATAAGTGAAACCAAAAAAAGCACTTCTGCCATCTCCCAAGTTGCACCTTGCTAAGCCTTTAAACTGTTGTATTAGTTGCAAGTTTGCCTTCCACTAGAAAGAACCTACTAATTCATCTCCTGGCAACTTGTCCTCATTGTAATGTGTCTCCCAAATCAAATTCACCCAAGGAATGTCATGTCTATTGTAGAACTTGTGTAAGTTTTTCATAAGGAGTGCCTTATTCTGTGTGAAGATATCCATGACTCCTAGCCCTCCCTGACTTTTTGGTCTACAAACAGTGGTCCATTTTACTAAAGCTGGTCTATGGTCTTCCATATCTGGTCCTCTCCACAAGCAGTGCCTGAAATATTTCAAGATTTGCTGCTTAATAGTCACTGTTATATCCAAGCAGCTCATGAAGAAAATTGTGAGAGATGCCAGAACTGATTTACCCATTAACAATCTGCCTGCATAGGTCATGAATGTGGCAATGCCTGCCAATCTTTTTGCAATCCTGTTAACCAGTGGTAAACACTGCTCCACTGTTGGTTTTTGAAGTCCTAAAGGAAGTCCAAGGTATGTGAATGGAATGTGTCCCTTCTGGCAATTAAGTGTTCTAGCATAAATTGGAGCCCGCTCTTCCTGAATATTGATAGGTACCATGATAAATTTTTGGTAATTTACCTTTAAACCAGGGGCAGATGCAAAAGTGTTTAATAGGGCTTTAAGACAGATGAGCTGTCTAGAATCAGCTTGCATTATTAACAAGGTGTCATCTGCATACTGGACAATTGGAAAGTCAGTGCATGAATTTATTTGTAAAGGTGCATGAAGGAGGCCCATTCCCATTGCTTTATTGATTACTGATTGGAGCAGGTCAGCTGCTATGACAAACAACAAAGGTGAAAGAGGATCTCCTTATGGTACTCCCCTTCTACAGTAAATCTTCTTACCACATATTCCATTTAGCATTACAGCAATTGAAGCAGAGTTAAATATTATTTCTATCCATGAGATCCACTTATGGCCAAAACCTTTTGCTCTGAGAATGTCTATAACTTCTTGGTGTTGAATGGTATCAAATGCTTTTCCAAAATCTAGTTTCAACACAAGCAATTCTTCCCTGGATTTATAGCATTGGTGAATGTATTCATAGGACCACCCCAAACAATCTTGTATAACCCTGCCCTTGAGAAATCCATAATGGTTAATGTGGATCATTTGTAAAATCACTTTTTGCAATCTATTTGCCAGTAACTTAGTGATGATCTTGAGCACCCCATTAAGCAAGGAAATGGGTCTAAAATCACTAGGGGTAAGGGGAGCAGAGTTCTTTGGGATGAGGGTGATATATGAGGTATTGATGCTCTCTAGAGAAATATTACCTTCATGGAAGGCATGCACCAAGTTTCTTACATCAGTTCCAATAATGTCCCAACAGGCTTTAATAAACTCATTGTTGAAACCATCTGGCACAGGTGATTTTTCAGTAGGCAAGTCCTTAACCACATTATTTATTTCCACATCTGAAAATGGCTGTTCAATGTCCTTGAAGACATCTGGATTGATATGATTGGCAAGAAGGTTTTCCAGATCAAAATGCATAGTATGTCCCTCAGATTTTCCTAGTCTCTGTTTAAAGGATTCCCAAAGTAAGCCAGCCTTTCCATCATGATCAGTGATTTCTACTTGATCCTCATTAAGGAGCATTGCAATCTTATTATGCCTGTAATTAATTGAAGCTCTAGTGTGGAAAAACTTTGTGTTTTCATCTCCAAATTTTACTCCTTTAAGTTTTCCTCTTTGTTTCCAATATATCTTCTGGTTTTTCAAAATAGTGCGCAAGTGCTCTTTAAGCAAGGCTCTACAATTCCACTCCATGGTATCCAGTCTTCTAAATTCCTCAAAGAAGTCCAGAAGAAAAATGCACTCATTGATGTCTACAATCGGCTTCTTAAGGCATGTCAAACTCTTTGACCATAATTTTAGGGCCCTCCTTAGGTTTTTGAACTTGGCATTGATCAACTTGGCAGGATTTGAGTAACCCACAGGAATGTCCCAAGCTGCTTTGACTCTGTCTTTAAAAGAGCTGTGCTTCAACTAGTAATTCTCAAATCTGAACACTTTAGCTTTTGGAATAGAAGTTCCCACTTTAATTAAACATGGCAGATGATCAAAAATAGGTCTTGCAAGAGGAAGAGCTAGGGAATCTGGGTATGAAATCATCCAGGAAGCAGAAGTGAAGAACCAGTCAAGTTTTTCTAATAGTGGGTTTTCCTACATATTACTCCAGCTAAATTGTCTGCCTTTTAATGGTAGTTCGAGCAAACCTAAATTACTAATAGCTTCATTAAAGAGGAGCATTTGGTTGACATCTCCCCTGGTTTGTTTCTATCACTTGGAGATCTGATGAAATTGAAGTCACCCATTACTATCCAGTCCACATCAGGGGGCATTTGGATGTTACTAAACCATTGCAGAAATTCAGCTTTGTCTTCCTGGTTGCTAGGACCATAGATGTTTGTGAAAACCCAAGACTGGTTGGAAATGTTACAAGTGAATTTCATGAGAGAGAAAACTTGTTTTGGAACAGAACTTCTCCATGAAAAAGAGAACCAACCCAGATAACAATTATGCCTCCAAAGGCCCCAACAGAAGGTAGGTACTCAAATTTATTAAATCTGTATGGACAAAAGTTATGAACATAAGACAAGTCAAATCCCTCCCTTTTGGTTTCCTGCAAACATATAATCCCAGATGCACTCTCTTCTATTTTTTTCTTTAAAGCTAGCCATTTGGCTTCTAAATTTATGCCTCTAATGTTCCAATTTAATATGTTCCAAGATCTCTTGTTATTCATTAAGTAACATGGATGCTATTAAACTGCTATCAAAGACTAGCCTTTGACAGACCACCATACACCACCCATAGAACCTGAATAAATACTGAGTGCTACAGGTTACTTGCAGAATTCCAGGTGCCAATATTAGCCTCATACCAGTTTTCCAGAAGGGCAAACCATTACAGCAAGAGCCAGACAGACTACCAGGAAAGGTCCCAGTCATACACATAACAAAATGCCTCAGGCAGTACATAGAGTTCAATATTTGAGAAACTAACTTAGGAACATTCTCCCCATGGACCCTGGTTGTGCAGCCAAAATATAGAAAGGGTTTACTAATCATTCTGCACTAGGGTTGGAGTTATTATTCTCCTTGGCCTTGGAATTCTTGGCCTCTCCATCAGATTCCTTGCTTCTAGCCCTCTTGGCCATGTTCTCTTGCAGGTCCTCTCCAGCCACCTTGCAAAAGGATGAAGTAAGATTTTTAACTACTTTACTTTGTAAAACTGGAGGAGCAGCATTACAAGGGAGACATGCTTTTCCTGAGCAAGAATTTCATTTAAAACCTTTGTTTTCCTCTCCAATTCTTCCACTTCTTCTTACCCGAGTTTCAACAAGGGGTACCTTTCCCCTCCTTTTCCTGGAGATTGCTTCACTAGCAGGTAAGAGTATCACATTAGTTGGAGAAACCATTTTCAGAGGACTGCCTGCTCCAGAAGAAGAGTGGGCTGCTGGACTACATCCAACATTTTCTTTGTTAATACCAGCAGGTGACTGTAACTTGCATACTGGGGCCTGAGAGACAGAGCACTTATCAGGGATACAAAAAGTCATAGTATCTTCTTCTTTGCAGTTTTCAATCAAAATTTGCCATAAGGGTGATTTCAGAAGGTGCAAGGTCCAATCAAATTTGTCTAGAGTCAGAAGCAAGTGCAAAATAAAGTTAAACCAACTTACTGGAATTTCTGAAGAGAAAGAACTTGCCACCTGTGTGGGTGAAGGAGCAAAATGTATCCCCCAGAGCTCAATACCTTCCTGAGACATAAGATGTGCACAGTCAATAATAGAAAGAACATGCTGTGAGGCCAACTGGAACAATTCTTGTGAACTGATTAGGTAAGTAGAGGAAATATACAAATTAACATTTGCTATACCTGCAGAAGGACCAGCACTTTCCTTAATAGAGCTCAATGGACCCTCAGTATCTGCTGGCACTTCTTTGAGAATACTCTGCTCTACTGCTGGCTGTGGGTCTTCTGAAATTTGTTGTACTGCAGCAGCACCAGAGGCTTATACAGCTTCAGCCACCTGAATTTGCAGAGGCTCCTGAATGAGACCAGTGTCATTCTGAATTTCATTGACAATGTTCAAACCAGGCACTTGTTGATCCACAGGTGCAATGAATTCACCCTCTTCCACATCATTTTGAGCATCAGATGGGTAAGTTTGTAGTAAGTTATGAAGACCATCACCAAGAGGGGCCTCAAAATTTCCCAGGGCCACTTGATTAACCTCCTGATTCTGAATATTAGGTCCACCATTGTGTGAGGACAAACCTTCAGATAAAGAAACTGTTGTGGTAATGCTGCTGTTGGGCAAGACTTCATTTGCATCTATTTGAACTTCTTCTTGCAGTTGCAGCTGAATTATATCCATAGGCTGAGCTGCTAGATGAGGAAAAGCCCAATGTCCCTGCTCATCCCACTCTTCCCACTCTGCATTATCTGCAGGTGCATTGCTCAACTGCAAGTTATGGAATCCTGGAAAGTCATTAGCATTCTGAGGAATGGGGTGGGGATCAACTCCTGGTGGAGGGAATGGGTCCTCATCTGCAGGGCCACCACCCTACATTTCCTCTAGCAGCACCTCAACAGAACTAGTTAGAGATCCTTCTTCAAAGTTTTCTCCTTCAGACCAACGGATGCTGTTTGGAATTTTAATCAAGTCTGTCACTCTTGCCTTGACCAAGATCTTGCCCTTTAGAGCATCTTCCTTTTCCCAGTGAATTATTCTTCCAAATTTTGCTATTGCAGTGGCAATATCTTCAGTGTTACAGTGATCTAAAGGAACACCAACAATCAGCAGCCAGCACACCCTGTTAAACTACACTCTCCTCCAGTTTCTACCCTCATTATGCTTAGTAAATGTGATGAAAACATCCCCAAAAGCAAGAGGGCTGTCTCTAACCAGCCTATCCCTATCATGGATGTGCCGAAACTGAACATATGCCTCCCTAAATGGGCAAGGCTAAATCTCTCGGAAACCAACTTGAGCATATGGGTCATTTTGCAGAAAATCTTCCAAAACCTCACGGACATTGTGGAAGTGTACCTCATCGGGAAGGGGGTGGATGGTGGCGATGGCCCAATCCTCATGGCGACGTGGTCGAGGTGGAAGAACCACCCTGGTAAATCCATTTCTTCCCTCAATCTACTGAATCTGGAACCCGTGCGGTACAAACGGCTGAGGATCGATGGGAATGTTCACCATAATGGCCTTTGCAGGCGAGTGGAGCTCGGAGTCTGACAACAATGGCGGAGGGGTTGAACGAGTTTGCACAGAAAGGGAAGTAGGAGTGGAATGCGAGGAGTCTGTCGGTTGTCTTGGTTGAAAATTTGGGAAATGCCCCGAGACCAGCTCCCTAAAAGAGGCAACCAATCTTGGCTCCTGGGCCGGCCCAATGTGCCTGAACTAGTCAGCAACTACCCCCTTGGCCTAGGCCTCGGCTGGTTGGATGCTGAAGGTTGCTACTGGGATAAATGGCCACAACCCGGTAAGCCTGGGCTTGGGACAGAAATGCACCAGGTGACCCACGTCACCACATGCAAAGCATGCACGTTCGAAATAACGTGTGTTATTGTGTGAATCCAAAATGCGGGCCTGATCCTCAATAATGGGCTCATTAACCTGATCCTCAATAATGGGCTCATTAACTGCTGTAGTAAAATTTTGTAATGAAGGCTGACTCAAATCACGCGCCAATCAACTGCCCTGGATAACTGCTGAAATACCGACCTATGGTCCCTCACCGGAGCTGCACTCCGGCGATCGCCGGAGCAAGGAACAATGGCTTTGTCCTTATGACTGACAACGGTCCACTCAGCATCTAACTCTTTGTATTACAAAAATTCTTCATGACGCCAGTTTGGACTCCCATTACCCCAAAGACTAAAGACCCTCTCAAAATATTTTTCCACCACTCTCCCTGCATTGTAGATGTGAAAACCCACCGATTTGGAAGCAACAGAGAACTTGAAAGAACGGTCCTTGAGAGAGGAGACCCTAAAACCTTGAGGATAACCTCCAAAAGTTGACTGAAGAGCAATACTAACTGTATGTGTATCCAACTTGAATGTAGCCCGGCAAAATGACACGACCAAGATGAATTCCTTTTGCCGAAAGCTGGGAGAGAAGACCACGGGGTGCCCAAACGTGCTTCTCATGGCTGTTTGAAACTTCTTGCCCCTCTCGAATTTGAGAGAAAAAGGAGCCATAGTTCCACAAAGAAGTGATGCACGTGGATGAGACAAGGTGACAAGGTGGACGCCGAGGCCAGAGTGGCCGCCAGCGTAGAAGGAGGTGGCCGCCGGGGCCGGAGTGGCCACCGGCGAGGTAATCCCCTAGGAGAGCCTAGGAGAGGAGAGCTCTTGCTGTAGTGTTCATCCCTCTTATCCATGCCAGGCCCTGCATTTGTAAGCACAACAAATGTATCCAATTTAGGCAGCATCATATTCTCATGAACATTAGAATCATTACCAAGAAACGAAAGTACCTGATAATTTAATTGGCATGCATGAGCTCTAGTAATTGGTCCAGTATATGTAGCAGTAGGCGCTGTGGGTGTAACAATGGTATTGATGTCGTCATCAACGTATGATGTAGGGTGGAACCCTAGATGGCCGATCTTTCACGAAAGGAGCGGATCCCGCGATGAACACGAAGAACACAAGGGGAAATCACAAAGGGGCACAAAGAGGAACACTCAAACCAACAATATTAAGTAACACATGTGCTAGATCCTCGGAACATGAGAGGAGATACAAGATCCAAAGTCAACGAAGGATGATACAAATGGTAGCTGGTCTTCTCCGTGAGCAGGTCTTGATGGTCTTCTCTGTGAGGAGGTCTTGAATCCAAGTGTATCTTCTCCGAAGAGGGGCCGCAGTCTCTCTCGTGGAGTAGATCCGGATGGATGAGCGAAGCTCTATCTCACAAATGAGCTAACACAACGCTAACCCTCAAATGGTGGAGGTGGAGAAGTATTTATAGTCTAGAGCCACGAAGGGGTAAGTGAGGGGTGAAGGGGTACATGGGCCTCGTGCCCGATCTGTGTGCGCAGATAGGCGTCGGACGTCTAGATGCTCGGGACAGTCCGGAAGTCTTCGGACTTCCATAAATAGCGTTTTGTCGCCGTGGCACCGGTCGTCCAGTGGCGCTCGGTCGTTTGGGGCCTGGGGAGTGCCGGACATCCGGTCCGCGTCGGTCGTCTGGCCATTGTAGCATTCACGGGCTGACTCCTCAGGCTGGTGTAAGCTCCAGGGGTCGGACGTCCGGAGAGGTCCGGTCGTCCAGAGGCTGTAAACTTCAGGCAGTTTGTTCTCTTGTTCCTTGTACTTGGCGTCCTCGCTAGCTCGTCCATTGGATGTGGTTGCTCCGTGGCTTTCCTCTAAGTACCTGATCATGCATAGCATACACGTTGGAGGTAGTATCCATGTCTCACACGTAGAAAGTGAAGGTTCGGAGAGGAGCGAGTTCACCTTGTGTCCAATGGTGTATGTTCGAGGTCTCGTCATATGTCCTCTTGAGGCTTGGAGATTAGTCGGAGTGTACATGGGGATGAACATGGGATGCTCCGCATCATTTCCCCCCTTGGGAAAGATCTGACCTCGGATCATGATCCTCATCACCATGGAAACGCTTGTCGTAGACGGACTTGAAGGCATGGCGCAATCCAAGTACTCGAAGGTGTCTCCGGTATGTGGTACATGCAAAATGAGCAAACACAAAGTACACGTGGAAATACAATGGTTAGCGCACACAAAGTGTCCATCATGGAAGAATGAGTCCGTTCGGCAAGATTGTTCATGACAAAGCGCATGAAGTTTATCAAGATGATATAGAATGATATGCAAAGCATTCATGGGAGCCAAAGCATTCATTGTGCACACAAATGTATTGTGAATATGATCAATGCAACCACAGTGCAAAATGATGTCATAGTGAGACGGTTTATCAATAGCATGAATATAGCAATGGATGCTCAAAATGAGTATGTGATCATGCAATTGATGATGGGCAATACGATCATGATGTATGAATATGCCATCAAGGTAGATCACAACAAATTTGCTAAGAAAATGCACAAGCTCATATATCATGGATGACATGGGGATACAAGATGCAACAAGGCAATCATAATGTGAGTCAATCCATGCATAAGATGCAAATTTGTCATGTGTATGATATGTCCATCGAGCATGAGATGTGTGAGCACAATAAACAAATATGGAAGTGTTGGTGTACCAATGCTCGATGTCGTGGCATTAGTGGAGGTTCGAAGGTGCATCCAATAAGTCCAAGCGCTCCTCAATGTGAAGGTCAATAGAGCCAATCTTCAATGTCGCTCCTCCGTTCACGAGATGTATCATGTAGACAACAAGAAGGAAACAAGAATGAAAGAGTGACCCATCCAATAAGCATATTTGAGGATGGTTGAAAGGGAAGGAGTTCACCTTTATGAGAACGTAAAAAATGTTGGTGTCGCACATCGTGTACGCCTTCACATGACCAAGTTGTATCGTGATGGTATCACCTTGTGAATCCTTCAAAACGAAAGAACATGACAAACACTCGGAAAAACAAATGAGGTTAGCGGAAGTGCAAAACCTATCATTCGTGTGGTAAGATACCCAACAAGTGTATGCATCATGCTCATCATAAGAAGGGACAAGGGAGCATTTCATAGTATGGAGGCATATGATGCGAGAACAACCAAATAAAATAGGCTGAAATCAAACAAGCATGCATCACATGTAATATGTCCATGTCTCCAACAGCAATAAGCATAGATGCAATATTTGGAGGCAATCGACAATGAACAAGATGTATAATGTGAGAGGCATGAACATATACTTCATCAACCCAAGAAAGCAAGTAATAATGGAACATGGGTGATGCGACAAAGCAAGCAATCTTAGTGATCAAGTCAAGCAAGATAGTAGTGCGAAGATGTAACATACTAGGAGTAATCATGGCAAGCATGTCATGTGTGCAAATGGTGGGCATACATAATGCACATGACATATCACAAGTATGTGATGTAGGGTAGAACCCTAATCGGACGATCTTTCACGAAAGGAGCGGATCCCGCGATGAATACGAAGAACACGAGGGGAAACACAAGGGGAAATCAGAAAGGGGCACAAAGAGAAACACTCAAACCAACAAGATTAGTCACACATGTTCTAGATCCTCGAAACACGAGAGGAGATACAAGATCCAAAGTCATCATGGGATGATACAAATGGTAACCGGTCTTCTCTGTGAGGTGGTCTTGATGGTATTCTCCGTGAGGAGGTCTTGAACCCAAGTGGATGTTCTTCGAAGAGGGGCCGCGGTCTCTCTCGTGGAGTAGATCCGATGTGGATGAGCAATGCTCTATATCTAATATGAGCTAAACCAATGCTAACCCTAGAAAGAATGACGAGGAGGAGTATATATAGTCTAGGGGGTTGAAGGGGTACACAGGCCTCGGCCCTTCACTGTGCGCAGACAGGGGAGGCCGGACGTCCAGGTGTCGGGACGGATGTCCGGGCTTTCACGCCGGGCTGGATGTCCGGGCTGGAGAGGCCGGATGTCCGGGCTGGAGCTGTGGGCTTTCTTGCTCTCAGGTTTGGAGGGGTCCAGATTTCCGGGCTGGTGGCCGGATATCCGGGGGCTCGGGAAGGGCCGGATGTCGGGCTGGCGGGGGCGGACGTTCGGGGCCTGTAGATGCTTGGCGGCTATGCAGCTAGTGGTGGACGACGCTCCAGGGGCCGGACGTCCGGGGTCATGGCCGGATGTCCGGGTCCTGGGAGGTGTTCTTAACTCCTTCCGTGGGTTCTCTTCATCCATCCACTTGGGGACTTGTACACCGTCACGTGCATCTTTGGGAGGGTCCTCTTGGTACCGAATCATGCACAACGTCTTCGACTTAGGTAGTAGCCATGTCTCGAGAGGATCATATGTAATATCACTAAGGAAGGAAGTCACCTCATTCTCGAGAGCTCTAGCTCTATCTCGTGTCATGGGTCCTCTTGGCTCTTGTTGAGGCAATGGTAGGTCCATGGGGATGACCGTAGGATGCTCCGCATCATCTCCCCTCCCTTAGGGAAGATCCGAGCTCGGATCAAAATCCTCATCACCATGGTAGGGCGAGAGATCCTTGACGTTGAAGATGTCGCTCATGGAGTACTTGTTGCGCGGGAGGTCGATTTTGTAAGCATTGTTGTTGTAGCGTTGAAGCACCTTGAAGGGTCTGTCCGCTCGTGGTTGAAGCTTGGACTTGCGTTCGTGGGGGAAGCGGTCCTTACGAAGGTGTAGCCACACAAGATCTCCAATGTTGAATACCATAGGGTGCTTGTTGATGTTGAGCTTGGTCGCAAGTCGTTGTACTTGTCGCTCGATGGTGTGCCTTGTATCTTCATGCACCGTCTTGAGATGGTTCACACGTGCACTTGCGTCCATATAGATGCGCTCCTGTAGTGGTAGAGGAAGAATGTCCAATGGTGACATTGGGTTGAATCCGTAGATGACCTCAAAAGGGGACTTGCCGGTTGTTGAGTGTCTTGCTTGGTTGTAGGCGAACTCGGCGATAGGTAGGCACTCCTCCCACTCCTTGATCTTCTTTTTGATGAGTACTCGAAGTAGAGTGGATAATGTGTGGTTGGTCACCTCCATTTGGCCATCGGTTTGGTGATGGTAGGCCGTGGAGAAGAGTAGCTTGATTCCGAGCTTGGCGCATAGGGTCTTCCAAAAGTAGCTTAGGAACTTGACGTCGCGGTCCGAGACAATCGTCTTTGGCACTCCATGAAGACACAATATTTCCCTAAAAAAGAGATTGGCAACATGTGAAGTATGCGCGGGGTGAAGACACAATCGTCTATCTTGTTGCAAGGAATGAAATGTGCCATCTTAGAGAACCGGTCCACAATGACAAATACCAAATCCTTCCCATTTCTAGTCCTAGGCAAGCCAAGTACAAAATCCAAGCTAATGTCTTCCCATGGTTGGTATGAAATCGGTAGAGGCATGTAAAGGCCATGGGATTAAGCTTTAGACTTAGATTTGGGACATGTAGAGCATCAATTGGTGAAGCGATTGATGTCACGAAACATCTTCGGCCAATAGTAGTTCTTGGAGAGCGTAGTGAAAGTTTTTTCGCGTCCAAAATCTCCCATTAAGCCTCCTCCATGAGATTCCTGCAAGAGCCACAAACGAAGAGAAGACTCGGGTATGCAGAGCTTGTTAGCTCTCATAAGATATCCATCTTTGATGTAATAGCGTTCCCAAGATGTATGCGTCAAACATTTGGCATAAGTACTAGCAAAAGTGGGATCATGCTCATACAAGTCTTTTATGTGCTCAAAGCCAATGACATTCAACTCAACGTTTTCCTTACCTTTGATGTACTTGATGACATAAGGAAAAGACTGTAACGCCCTCGATGCGGCTATAGCTCCCACGTGTCGAGGCATGACTTAGAGGCATAACCGCATTGAAAGCAATGTCGCAAGTTAGGCAATCATCACAACATCCCATGTAATATAGATAATAAAAGGGGAGATACATAGTTGGCTTACACTCGCCATGTCAATCAAGTACATAAATAGCATTACAACATTCAAACACTCATGGCCCGACTACGTCGCCAAAATAAAAGAACAACCCAACATGCGACACGGTCCCGATCGCCCCAACTGGGCACCACTACTGATCATCAGGGAAAGACACGTAGTATCGGCGTGAGTCCTCGTCGAACTCCCACTTGAGCTCAAGCGCGGCATCTGGAACGGAGTCATCAGGTCCTGCATTTGGTTTGGAAGTAATCTGTGAGCCACAGGGACTCAGCAATCTCGCACCCTCGCGATCAAGACTATTTAAGCTAATGGGTAAGGCAAGGTAAATAAGTGGAGCTGTAGCAAGCGACTAGCATATATGGTGGCTAACCTATTCGCAAAGAGAGCGGGAAGAGGAGGCAAAGCGCGAACGGATAACTAGAGAACAACCTGCGCAAGCATTACTCCAACACCGTGTTCACTTCCCGGACTCCGCCGAGAAGAGACCATCACGGTAACACACTCAGTTGATTCATTTTAATTAAGTTAAGGTTCAAGTTATCTACAACCGGACATTAACAAATTCCCATCTGCCCATAACCGCGGGCATGGCTTTTGAAAGTTCAAATCCCTGCAGGGGAGTCCCAACTTAGCCCATGACAAGCTCTCACGGTCAGCGAAGGAATAGACCTCCTCCCGAGACATTCCGATCAGACTCGGTATCCCGGTTCTATAAGACAACTACGACAATGGTAAAACAAGTCCAGCAACACCACCCATTGTGCCGACAAATCCCGATAGAAGCTGCACATATCTCGTTCTCAGGGCACACTGGATAAGCTAAGCGTACGGGAGCCAACGTAACCCAAGTTGCCAAGGGACGGCCCGACACGGTGCTCTAGGTTGGACCAACGCTCAGAGGAGCACTGGCCCGGGGGTTTAAAATAAGATGACCCTTGAGTCCGCGAAACCCAAGGGAAAAGGCTAGGTGGCAAATGGTAAAACCAAGGTTGGGCATTGCGGGAGGAGTTTTATTCAAGGCGGACTGTCAAGGGGTTCCCATTATAACCCAACCGCGTAAGAACGCAAAATCCAGGAACATAACACCGATATGACGGAAACTAGGGCGGCAAGAGTGGAACAAAACACTAGGCAAGAGGCCGAGCCTTCCACCCTTTACCAAGTATATAGATGCATTAAGATAACATGGCAATATAATGATATCCCAACAAGTAAATAATGTTCCAACAAGGAACGGTCTCCAATCTTCACCTGCAACTAGCAACGCTATAAGAGGGGCTGAGAAAAGCGGTAACATAGCCAATCAACGGTTTGCTAGGACATGGTGGGTTAGAGGTTTGACATGGCAATTTGGGAGGCATGATAAGCAAGTGGTAGGCATCGTAGCATAGGCATAGCAAAAGAGCGAGCATCTAGCAAAGCAAAGATAGTAGTGATTTCGAGGGTATGATCATCTTGCCTGCAAAGTTGTCAGAGTTGACTGGATCCTCGAAAGCAAACTCAACGGGCTCCTCATTAGCAAACTCGTCTCCCGGCTCTACCCAAACAAGACAAACAAGCAACAAGGACACAATCAACGACATGCAAACTCAAACAACAAGATGCAAAGATGGTATGCTATGCGGGATGCAAAATGCGATGCATATGCAAGATTTGACAAGGAAAGAATGAACCTGGCCTCAACTTGGAAATCCAAGTGTGCCACTGGAAAGGTGAGATGAAATCGCTTGAAAACGATATAAAGAACACCGGAATCGGAGTTACGGTTTGGAAATGGCAAGCAATTCAAATATGGCACCGGTCTGCGATTTACAGCAAGTAGCCATCTAAATGCAATGAGATGAACAAGCTACAGCACCCAAACATGGCATCAAAGTACATGGCAGGGATCCATTCATGATGCTTAACAAAAGACTAGCACTGAGCTACGGCCAATTCATCCATTAACCGGTTCAAACAAGCATGGCAAAATGCATTTGGCAAACAGATCTCAGACTTAGTGAAATTAACACTTGTCTGGAATTTCAGATCAGATAGCACTCTTTGGAGCATGAAAACTATATGCTACAAGACCTGAACATGGCAAAGTAAAGCATGGCATGGAGCTACTCAAAGAGGTTAACAAAAGTACCTTAGTGACCTTGAGCCAAAAGGGATCATAAAATACATTTGCAAGCATGTGAACATGGCAAAAACATAATCAGATCACAGACTTGGTGAAAAACTGGAGCATGCTGAAACAGATATCAAGTAGGCATGTTTACGAGCTCGATGCACTCACTACAGAGCAAGTCATGACAATCTAAGCATACACCCATCAATAATACACAAAATGCAAGCTAGGCATGGCAAGAACAATAACATAGCATGCACGGATCAACTACAATATCCCCGGCAAAATCGCTAACAAGTAGACAATCTGCCCAGATTCACGAAATAGCAAAAGTAGAGCTCGATTGACTCAAGCTAGGGTGCTCCATAATTGCAAACAAATACATGGATGGATAGAGCACCACAAGATAAACAAAACATCCTTACTGATCATCCTCAAAAGAGGCACGGATCACTAGGAAACAACATGAACATATGGCATAATGAGATAAACAGCCCAATGACTTAGTGGAAATGCTAAGTCCCTGAAATCAGCATTAACGAATGCTCCACTTTGCAAGCTTGTGCTAGTCACCACACACATCACAAAAATACATGGGTTGCACCTCTGGAAAGATGGCAAAACATATGACAAAACTCATGAAGAGCTTAGGGGCATATCATGCACACATTAATCATGGCAAAAATGACAAATGTCTAAATGGAGCAGCAGATCTGACAATTATCTCAAATAGCACTCTTCTAACAGCATTTCGGGCATCAAGATGACGTCAAATGAAAATTATGCAATGAAATGAAATGATGTGCTCTCTGAGACGAACATTTTGACATGCTATATGCCCAAAACGGAGCTACGGATGAGGAGTTACGACATGATGAACATGAGCAAATAATTAGGGTTTCGGGCAAAAAGTCAACCGGGCAATTTCCAGATCTAGATCCAGCCCGAGTGTACTGTAGCGGCACAGTCGACGGAGTTCGCCGAAGTTGGAGCAGGGGAGGCCGGAGAGGGCTTGGGGCGCCGGATCCGGGCGGCGAGGGGCCGGAGCGGCGCGACGAGGCGGCGGGCACCGGTGGCCGGGGCGGCGCCGGCGGAGGTTGGCGGCGGCGGAGGTCGCCGGTGGCGATGGCGGGCGGCGGTGGTTGCCGGTGGCGATGGCGGGTGGCGGCCGGAGCTGGAGGCTCGCCGGCGCGGGAGAAGAGGCACGCGGGCGGGCGGCGCGAGGGAGCGGGCCGCGGGGGCCGGCTCCGGGCTCCCGGGCCACGCGGCGGCGGGGACACACGATGTGGGGCAAGAGCGGCGCGACCAACGGGAGGACGCCACGTGGCAGCGGCGGGGCTAGCCGGACATGTCCGTCGGTGGAAGAAATTTGTCCGGCGGCGGAGGAGACGAAATGGATCTAGGGTTTCGGGAGGAAGGGGAAGGAGAAATTCGGGGGTGTCTTTAAATAGGCATAGAGGGAGCTAGGAGTGTCCAAATGAGGTGCGGTTTTCGGCCACGCGATCGTGATCGGACGCTCTAGATGATGGAGAGGGTTTTGCTGGATTTTGGGCCAAATTGGAGGGGTGTTGGGCTGCAACACACGAGGCCTTTTCGGTCCCTCGGTTAACCGTTGGGGCATCAAACGAAGTCCAAATGGTACGAAACTTGATAGGCGGTCTACCGGTAGTAAACCAAGGCCGCTTGGCAAGTCTCGGTCCAATCCGGAAATGTTTAATCCCCACACACGAAAGAAAGGTAGAAATGACCATCGGAGAAGAACGAAGCGCCGGAATGCAAAACGGACAACGGGGAAAAATCTCGAATGCATTAGATGAACACGTATGCAAATGCAAAGCACATGATGAGATGATATGAGATGCATGACAATGATAACAACACACAAAGACAAAAACCCGAACCCGAGAAAATAAAATAATTTAAGGCCGGAAACGGCAAGAGTTGGAGTACATATTGGGTAATTCATATCCAGGGTGTTACGAAGACTCAATAAATTCACTCCATTTAGAATGACGCTTGTTCAACTTGGTTTGGCCCTTAAGATACTTCAGCGTTTAATGATCGGTATGAATGATAAATTAATGAGGGCGAAGATAGTGTTCCCATCCATGCAAAACACGCACTAAAGCGTAGAGCTCTTTGTCATAGATGGCGTAATTGAGTTGCGGTCCGGAGAGTTTCTCACTAAAGTAAACTATGGGGCGCTTCTCTTGCGTTAACACACCTCCTATGCCATTACCGCTAGCATCGCAATGAATCTCAACAGGTTTGTCAAAGTTGGGTAAAGCAAGCACGGGAGCATGAGTAAGCTAATTCTTAAGCTCATTGAAAGCGGTATCTTGGGATGGTCCCCAAACAAAAGGCGCATTTTTCTTGCTCAAAGCATGCAAAGGTGAAGCAATGGTGCTAAAATCTTTCACAAAGCGACGATTGAAACCCGCAAGGCCAACAAAACTTCGCACTTGTTGAAAGTTGGTTGGTTGGGGCCAAGTTTTAATAGCATTGATCTTAGAGTCATCAACATGAACACCCTTAGAGGAAACTACATAACCCAAGAAAACGAGCTTATGAATGCCAAGAATGCACTTTTCCATGTTAGCATAGAGACACTCTTTTCGAAGAGTTTGTAAAACAGTTGGAACATGGACGACATGATCTTGAAGAGATTTTCTATAAACAAGGATATCATCAAAGTAGACCACAACAAACACACCAATGTAAGGGCGAAAGACATGATTCATAAGACGCATAGAAGTACCCGGTGCTTCCGATAGACCCATAGGCATGACTAACCACTCATATAACCCAAACTTGGTTTTGAAAGCAGTTTGCCATTCATCAACCTCTTATATGCGGATTTGATAGTAACCACTTTTAAGATCAATCTTGGAAAATATAGTGGCACCACTAAGTTCATCAAGCATATCATCAAGGCGTGGAATGGGATACCTATAGCGAACGGTGATAGGATTGATAGGTCTACAATCGGCGAACATGCGAAAGATACCATCTCATTTTGGCACAAGAATGACTGGGACGGCACAAGGGCTCAAACTCTCACGCACATGTCCATGGTCTATGAGATGCTTTACTTGCCTTTGTTTTTCTTTGGTTTCTTCGGGGTTGATGCGGTAGGGAGCTTTGTTCGAAGGAGGTGCTCTAGGGATGAGGTCGATGCGTTACTTGATGCCTCATAGTGGAGGTAGTCCCGGAGGTAGCTCGTCGGGGAAAATATCTTGAAATTCCTGCAAAAGAGAAGACAGCGCTAAAGGTAGAGCGTGAGAGGTCTTAGCATTTGGTGCGTTGTCCTTGCACAAAAGGACATAGTGTATGACACTAGATGGGTTCTCACACACTCCTCTTATCTCACTTTTGGTGGCAAATAGGACTAAGTTCTTCTTGTCGCTCATCGTGGAGGCACTCGATTTGGGCTTGTGGCGCTCACTCTCTTTTTGTTGGCTCGCTCTCTCACTATTGTCTCCATGATGGGTGGCTTGCTTGTCGGCGATCACTTGGCCTGGAGACATGGGGCGAAGTACGTACTCCTTTCCTTTCATCTTGAAGATGTAGTGGTTCGTTCGGCCGTTGTGGATGACACCTCTATCAAATTGCCATGGGCATCCAAGAAGAAGGTGGCAAACGGTCATTGGAATGACGTCACACTCCAAAGTGTCTTCGTAGGCGCCAATTTTGAAGGAGACTTGTACTCGATGCTCGTCTTGGATAGTGCCAGAGTCGCTAAGCCATTGAACTTTGTAGGGATGTGGGTGCTTCATCTTGGGAAATTGGAGCTTGGAGCAAAGTTCTTCACTTGCGAGATTATGACAACTTCCTCCATCGATGATGACCTTGACGGACCTTCCATTGATGCCGGCCTTGGTATGAAAGATATGGCATCTTTGGTCTTCTTCTTGGTGATGTTGAAGGGTCAAGACCTTGGGGACAACAAGAGCACGACTTGAATCTTCATCGCAAAAGACTTGTTCTTCTTCATCGTTAACTTGCCCTTGCATGGCGACTTGCTCAAGGGCGTCCATTTCTCCTTCACTCATTGAGTCATAACTGACGTCGTCATTGAGGATCATGGCCCGCTTGTTGGTGCACTCATAGGACTTGTGTCCTCGGCCTCCACATGTGAAGCATTTCTAGGAACTTGTCTTGATGGTCCCATCGGTTGGGGTTGATGATGATGAAGCTCTCGGCATGAAGTTGCTTGTTGTAGGAGGATGACTTGGAGTTGACGAAGCTTTCTTGGAACTCGACTTGTCGACGTTGCTTCTAGAAGGCTTGGTAGACGGTGTTGGAGTCGCTGAAGCTTGGGTGTTGGAGAAACCGTAGGACTTGGATGAGAACTTGGCATACTTGAGATCGTCTTGCACTTGACATTCCGCTTTTGTAGCTTGATGCACGAGCTCAATGAGGTTTGAGTATGGTTGGAAGTCAGCGATCTTCTTGATAGGATGGTTGAGTCCATTCAAGAAACGTGCCATAGTTTTGCTCATCATCTTCCATGTCGTTGGCTCTTATCATGGCAATCTCCATCTCCTTGTAGTACTCTTCAACGATCTTGGTTCCTTGCTTGAGTAGTTGGAGTTTCTTGAAGAGGTCGTGGTTGTAGTAGGTTGGCATGAAGCGTGCTCTCATGACATCCTTCATTTGCGCCCAAGTAGTGATGGGTGGTTCACCTCTTGCCTCACGGCACTCGATTACTTGTTCCCACCAAATGAGGACATGGTCTTGGAACTCAAGGGATACCATTGCGATCTTCTTCTCTTCTTCATAGTTGTGCAAATGGAAGATTTTGTCGACCTTCAATGCCCATGATAGGTACTCTTCGGGATCGTTGCTTCCATTGAATTTGTGCATGGTGAACTTGAGCTTGCCGTAGCGTTGCTCTTCATTGTGTTGGGATGATGACGCCCATGTTGTTGATGATTGTCCAACTCGTGTTGCTCTTGTCGAGGAGGGTTGTTGACCTGATGTTGGTCTTGTCATGGAGGATTCCCATTGTCTTCATGCTCTTGGTGAACATGATGTTCTTGGCGAGCTTGTGGAGGAGCTTGTCGAGTTCGAGGAGGAACTCGAGGAACTTGACGATACACGCGAGCTTGAAATCTTCATATGTTAGCTTCTTCGCGAAGTGCTTCTTATTGTTCATGCCGATGGCGGTTGCGTGTGGCGACTTGAATCTTGAAGGGTAGGTTGCACCGCAAGTGCTTGAGCTTCACAGAGTTGTTGTTCTTGGCATTGTGCCTCGACATCTTGTGCATCTTGGTGTAGACGCACGCGCTCTTCCTCTTCATGTTGGTGTTGTCGTTGCCGTTCTTGTGCTAGCGCAAAAGCCTCTTGGGTTTGACGTTGTCGGTGCTCTTGAGATTTTGTATCGCGTAGAGGATTGAGGCTTGCTTGCCGATCGTTGCGCGCGGCACGGCGAAGAGTGTTCGATGTCGGTGTACTTGAGCCGGAGAGGGTGAAGTCAGAGTGTCGACTTGAACGGCTCCTTCTTGAAGAGCACGGAGTGGAAGAAGAGAAGTTGAGCAACAAAGCGCGAATCTCATCCATTGTACGTTGCCAGGAGAGTCACAAGTCGGTGGCGAGGTTGTCGATGTGTTCACTCATTTCTTGTTGCTCTTGATGCAAAGCACGTTGTGCACCAAAGTGGTGGCTCTTGGTGACGTAGGAGTTCATGCCGTCGTCGTGCTCAATGAAGAGTGGCTTGGTAGAGGTACTTGGCCTATCCATTATTCCGAGAGAAAAATGTGAGTGGTAGAAAGAGAAGAACGAATACCAAATGTACCTTGACCGAAGTTGAAAGTGGATCAATGATCACTCCAATGTGGACAAGGAAATAACACAATTGGTACCAATTCTTGTCGGTTTCTCACACCTACACAAGTAAAAGCTTATGGTGGAGCTTGGTTAGGATGGTCGCACAAAATTTAATGCAATTTTAAGTGAGCTTCAGTAATGTTGTAAATGATTCGCAAGTTCTCAATGTAACAAGTAGACCAAGCAATATAAAGTACACGAAAACACACACGCAAAAAAATAAATGGGGTCGTGCAACCAAGGATGATCCAAAATTTGGAATCCACAAAAATGCTATTGTTGCACAACACTAGAGAGATGCTAGCATGATTGCACAATAGGCGGATACAAAGACTTGTGCACAACTTACTAAGCAAAAAAATGCAAGGGCTTATATCCCAAGTATGCTCTATGCAAGGTGTTTCTATGATATGATCCAAGATGATATAGTATGACAATCTTGTTGTATGATGCTATGGTTCTAGCTTAAAATCTCTTTGCTTATCTTTCCCTTTTGCTTAAATGCTTGTTTGGCTCGTTGTTGTTTGAGCTCTTTTCTTATGCAATGCTTCACGAACCAAGATAGCAATTGTGTATGCGATGACAACCTTGTGACACAAGAGATGATACCAAGATATGCAACAATTATGTATGTATGCTATGGGAAGTATGATCACTAATGTGCGCAAGTCTCGTTGCCGGCAATACTCAACGGCTAGTCTCAATGGATAAGCGACGCAAAGGAGTAAGGCTATGATGGCTATCAATGTAATAGCAAGAATGATATGTCCAATACCAAGGTGAGGTTACCGTTTCTTCAGGTCCTCATCCGTAAGCAAGAACGGATGATGGTGATCCAAAGAGTGTCTCGAATACCAAGATGTAGTCGAGGAGATCGTTGATGATGACGCGTCTGTGGCGAAGATGAGCGGCGGTGATGTTGATGTCGAACCGTACCTAAATAGCTGAAACACAAGTAGGACACGGTACCGCAACTCAACTTCTCAAAGCAAAATTGGACCAAAATTGCCGGAGTTGGTAGTGGTATATGGTGGTGCTATGCGGAAGTGGTGGTGGTATGCGGAAGTATATGTGGGCACTGGAACAAAATTTGGCGAAATATGGATAGAAAACGGGGCGGTGGATGGAGATGTTGCTGCGAGGTGCCGGATGTCCGGGCTTGATGGCCGGATGGCCGGGGTGCCAAATGTCCGGGCTATCGGGTCGGATGTCCGGGCTCTGGATCCGGGGATAAGCGAGATGAACACCACATGGAGAGGTCAAATCCGGGCAAAAATCGAATGAATTTGTGGATGGAAATTGGGGAAAAGTGGATGGAAGGCTAGATATACCTGCAACACACGAAATCCATGGATCAAATCCAACAAAACTTCATCTCACCAACAAATCACAAAAAAAATTGGGGCTATTTTTGTGGGTAATTTTCAAATTAGGGACAAAATAAATAAAAACTAGGCTAGAAACACAACGGGGAGGCTCCGAAATCGTGATCAATGTGGCTCTAGATACCAAGATGATGTAGGGTAGAACCCTAATCGGTCAATCTTTCATGAAAGGAGCGGATCCCACGATGAACACGAACAACACGAGGGGAAACACGAGGGGCAATCACAAAGGGGCACAAATAGAAACACTCAAACCGACAAGATTAAGTCACACATGTGCTAGATCATCGAAACACGAGAGGAGATACAAGATCCAACGTCAACAAGGGACGATACAAATGGTAATCGGCCTTCTCCGTGAGGAGGTCTTGATGGTCTTCTCCATGAGGAAGTCTTGAACCCAAGTGGATCTTCTCCGAAGAGGGGCCGCGGTCTCTCTCGTGGAGTAGATCCGATGTGGATGAGCAATGCTCTATCTCTAATATGAGCTAAACCAATGCCAACCCTAGAAAGAAGGACGAGGAGGAGTATATATAGTCTAGGGGGTTGAAGGGGTACACGAGCCTCGGCCTTCACTGTGCGCAGACAGCGAAGGCCGGACGTCCGGGCGTCGGGCCGGATGTCCGGGCTTACACGCGGGGCCGGATGTCCGGGGTGGAGAGGCCGGATGTCCGGGCTGGAACGGTGGGATTTGCTGCTTTCGGGTTTGGAGGGTCCGGATTTCCAGGCTGGTGGCCGGATATCCGGGGGATCGGGAAGGGCCGGATGTCCGGGGCTTGTAGATGCTTGGCGGCTGTGCAGCTAGTGGTGGACGAAGCTCCAGGGGCCGTACGTCCGGGGTCCTGGCCGGATGTCCGGGTCCTGGGAGGTGTTCTTAACTCCTTCCGTGGCTTCTCTTCATCCCTGACCTTGGGGACTTGTACACCTTCACGTGCATCTTCGGGAGGGTCCTCTTGGTACCTAATCATGCACAACGTCTTGGACTTAGGTAGTAGCCATGTCTCGAGAGGATCATATGTAATATGACTAAGGAAGGAAGTCACCTCGTTCTCGAGAGCTCTAGCTCTAGCTCGTCTCGCGGGTCCTCTTGGCTCTTGTTGAGGCGATGGTAGGTCCATGGGGATGACCGTAGGATGCTTCGCATCAGTATGGAAGCAGGATATGAGCAAAAGAGGTTCATGGTACAAATGGTAATAGAACCAAGAATCTCCACCAAGCATGCAAATACACATAGGAGTAGCATAATGGTGAATCATTGGTAGATGCAAGCAAGGGTCACAATTGCATGGCAAATCATGTAAAGATGCATAACATGCAAAGTGAACAAGATACAATGGGCATAAAGTAACAAGTGATATATATAGCCCATAGCAGTGTGAGAGCCAAGTAGAAAAGATGCGCGTAGTCCTTGCGCGAAGGGATTGGTGGTAAGGATAGTCCACGGGATCCCAAGTCATCGTTGCTCTCAAGAGCTCATTTCATCAACTCTTGGGATTGAGAGGTTGACAAGTATATGTGAGTACCTACACAAAAGAAAGGCAAAGGAAAAATTGTGTGTGCGTGGTATATGTACACATCATCCATCATGATGCGCACGTGCTTGTGTTGGTTAGCACAAAATAGCCAATTCCCAAATAAATGAGATGCGTGATATAGAAACATGTCATCCATTATGATAGGTTTGTTGTTATGTATAGCATAATGGAGACACAAATTGTGTAATGCATCACAAGAAATATGTAGAGCATTGTTATTCATGTAATGCATACGGTGCAAGCAATTATGAGAATCATGCAAAGTATGGAATGCATCAAAATCTCCTAATATGTATGAGGAAACTATGAGGGTCTCCTCATGAGAATTAATGGAAACATCACATGGAGGATATTGACAACATCCAAAACAATGCATAGTTGGAACATTGTGATCATGGCATGGCATAGCAGATGAATTGCACAAATCATGTAAAGGAAGTATGTTAATATCATCACATGAAAAACAAAAGCCAATGACCATCATCTTGTCATCTATGCCATAAGTGCAAATGGGATTTATTTTAATGGGACATGCATACTTACTATGTTGAGATTGAAATGATGCAATATAGGAGATCTCACTCATAGCATATGACAAGTTTAATGGATTGTCAAACATGATGTGACCAATAGAATTTTCACATGATATCCTATGGAGCATAGCATCACAACTAGGCAAATCAACATGCTCATCATCATATTCATCATAAATAGGTAAGTCATGACATTAAGAAGTCGCACTAGCATGAAGCATGGGAATAGGTGGATCAACATCATGCAAGCAATCATTGGTGAGATAGTCCACTAGTGGGACAAGGGAAGCACCATCACCTATTTTACCTTTGGAGCATCGCTCATGTGTTGTAGGTGAGGTGTCGAAGACCAAGTCGTGGTCATCTTCATCTTGATGGAACCATGTGGGGGGTGCATCTTCTTCCACCACGGCCATCGTTGTCTCCATTGGAGGTATGGACTAGTCGAGGATAGGCGTGTCATCATGTAGGAGACCTAGCACCAAAGAAGAAAACACACTAGGAGTAGAGGTTAAGTCATTAGAAATCAAAGTGGCCTCACATGCCGTCTCAACTACCTCACTCACTAAGTGTTGTGGCTCACTCACTCCCTCTTGGATGCTCTCACTCATATGGTTGGTGGAGTCACTCAAATGGCTCTCAACCTCACATAGGATGTGTGGCATGCTCTCAAGTGTGGGGCTAGTGGTGGTCACACTCATCCTCTCATAGGAAATGCACTCAATGTCACATATGGTGGAGTCACTCGTATCACTCGTGGGGTGGTGGCTCTCCTCACATGGCAATTGGGGCATCTCGTCACATGTCGGTGTCGAAGAGATGTTGGTGCAAATGTCTCCATGCTCAATCATGTCGTAGTCGTAGCCATGGATGAAGGCCGAAGATGGCACAAAATCACTCTACTCCAAGACCAAAGATAAGGTCTCATGTGCGGTCTCGTAGCTTGACTCAGAGAGTGAGTCCTTTGGGGGCGCCGTCTTCATGTAGCTGAAGAGGTTCATGCTTGTCACCGTGGTCGAAGGGGATGGCCCTAGCTCGACCTTCTTGTCACCGTCTTGTTGTAGGAGGCCCATATGATGTGGCACCTCATAGCTCATCTCCATGACCGAAGGGAATTTCCCATGCTAGGCCATCTTTCTTGAGGGGCTTCCGAAGATGGAAGTGTCACCCTCGCTCGTAGGTGGTCGCCTTGTAGTTGAAGATGTCGATGTAGGCGAACTCATGGGAAATAGGCAAAGAAGCCGTACGTCCGAAGGCGAAGATGCCTTGATAACACTTGGTGAAGATGCCGAAGTGGTTGGTGTAGCCATAGCTCCGTCTTGGTGGTGCTCGTCTCGCGGTCTTCTCTTGTGCTCATGAAGTTTGGACTGGGCGTGAAGTAGGTCTTGTTGGGACTTGTGCATTTGCGCTTGTGGAGCATCATCATGATGATGTTGGCGTAGTCGCACTTGCGCTCATAGTAGATGTCATTCGTCATCGTCGTGCACATGTCGCTTGGAGGTTACTTGCCCTTCATGACGATGTGTATCACGAACGTGATGGTGGTCGCCATGGAGATGTGGACATGGACGACTTGCGCTTGCATCGCTTGGGCGCTCCGAAGATGATTGACTTGCTCGTCGCCGCCTTGAGGATGACGAAGGGGAAGAACGGTTGATCAACAAGGTCCGAATCTCCTCCATCCTTGCATCTTGCTCCTCTTTTTGTGCGGAAAGCTTGTTGTCGATGTAGCCCCTTTTCCTTGCTTCGGAGTGACAAATGTCGATGGAGAGGTTCTCGATGCACTCTCACAATCTTGATTCTGCACCTTGCGTTTGTCGTTATAGATCGAAGATTGACGCTTTGGTGATCTAGTTGTTGACACTGTCGTAGTTGTGGAAGACCAGAGATGAAATGCCTTCCCTATCCATCACAATACTCGAGCAAATATGAGTGGAGAAAGGAGAAGAACTATACCAAATGTACCTTGACCGATGTTGAAGATGGATCAATGATCACTCAATGACGTAACAAGGAAATAGCACAATTGGTACGAATTCTTGTCGGTTTCTCACACCTACAAAAATAAGGCTTATGGTGGAGCTCGGTGAGGATAGTGGAACAAAAAATTTGATGTAAAATGTTAGCAATAGTCAATAATGTTGAAAGAGATTCAGAAATTCGCAAGTGTAACAAGTAGACCAATAACAAAGAATGGCACACGGAAACACACACACAGATAGATAAATGGGGTCGTGCAACCAAGGAATGAGCACAAAATGTGAAATCCACGGAAAACGCTCGTGTTGCACAACTCAAGAGAGACGCTAGCATGATTGCTCTATAGGCGGATACGACACTTGTGCACAACCTATGATATGCAAAATGTATCAACTTTCTATCCCGAGTATGCTATGTATGATGTTCTGGTGGTATGATCCAAGTTCATCGGATATGACAATCTTATATGCAATGTGGTATGATGCTATGGCTCTTGCTTACAATCTTCTTTGCTCTTTCTCTTTTGCTTAAAAGCTTATTCTTTGTATTATTTTTTATGGCCACTTTTGCACAATGCACAAACCAAGATAGCAATTGTATATATGCGGGAACAGGCTTGTGTCACAAAGGATGATATGATACCAAGATGATACCGATATGGTATGGTATGTGTGCAATGTATGGTGTAGATCAGTAATGTGCACAGGTAACATTGCCGGCAATACTCAAATGGCTAGTCTCGATAGGCAAGTGATGTAAAATGGGCTAGGGGTAATCAATGCAATGCCAAGGGAATATACAATGGAGGGATACCACGACACCAAGATGATATGGAGGTTACCGTCCTTGGTGATGATGAGTGGCGGTGTTCTTGATGTAGATACCAAGATGATGGAGACTCATCCCTAAGTAGCCGAAACACCTTAGGAAATGAAAAAATTGCGAACTCAAAATCTCAAATGTCAAATGGTGGTAGCGGGAATGTGGTGGTGGTGACAGAAGCTCAGTGGGATCGCGGAAATGCAATGATGGGTTTTGCGAGTAGGCAATGGGGAAATGGATAGTAAGGTGGTGGACTATACACGGTGTCGGAGTTGGAAGCACGGTCCCTAAGTAGCCAAAACACCTTAGGAGACACAACTCACAACACAAACAAAATTTGGTTAAGTTGGGGTGGCGGAAGTTTATGGTGGGCAAGCCAATGTGGTAGTGGTGGTGGTGGTTGAAGAAGAAGCAACCGTCTCTAGTAGCCGAAACACCTTAGGAGACTCAAATCACAACTCAAACAACCACTAATGATATATGGATCAATATGGGTTAGGTAGCGGAAGTCGGTGGTGGTGTAGCGGATGATGTGGTGGAAGCCCTAGGCAAAGATGCCAAAGTTCACAAAATTTGATGGAGTCAAAAGATGTTGGTGGTATTTTTGTGGGAAGGGGGATGTTGCTGTGGAGCATCCTACGGTCATCCCCATGGACCTACCATCGCCTCACGAAGTGCCAAGTAGACCTATGACTAGAGCTAGAGCTAGAGCTCTCGAGACCGAGGTGACTTCTCTCCTTAGTGGTATTGCATATGATCCCCTCGAGACATGGCTACTACCTAAGTCCGAGATGTTGTATCCGAAGAGGACCCTCCGAAGATGCACGTGCAGACGGATAAGCCGCCAAGTCCATGGATGAAGAGAACCGACGGAAGGAGACAAGAACACCTCCCAAGCCCCGGACATCCTGCCATGACCCCGGACATCCGCCCCCTGGAGAGTCAACCAAAATAGCTGCTCAACTGCCAAGAACCTAAAGGCCCCGGACATCCGGCCCCGCCAGCCCGGACATATGGCACTTCTTGAGCTCCCGGATATCTGGCCTCCAGCCCGGAAATCCGGACACCACCGAACCCGAGAGCAGCAAGGCCAGAACCACTAGCCCGGACATCCGGCCTCTCCAGCCCAGACATCCGGCCCTCCGACAACGCCCGGACGTCCGGCCTCCCCTGTCTGCACACAGTGTAAGGGCCCGAGGCCCGTGTACCCCTTCACACACCTAGACTATACATACTCTTCTCCTACCTACGTTTTAGGGTTAGCATTGGTTTAGCTCATATTGGAGATAGAGCATTGCTCATCCACATTGGATCTACTCCATGACAGAGACCGCGGCCCCTCTTCGGAGAAGATCCCTTTGGATTCAGGACCTCCTTGCGGAGAAGACCTCAAGACCTCCTCACGGAGAAGACCGGCTAGATTTGTATCGTCCCTAGATGACTGTGGATCGTGTGACCTCTTATGTACTCGAGGATCTAGCATATGTGTGACTATTTCTTGTTGGTTTAGTGATTCTCTCATGTTTCCCCTCATTTTTTCCCCGTGTTCTTCGTGTTCATTGCGGGATCTGCTCCATCCATCAAAGATCGGGCGATTAGGGTTCTAGCCTACATCATCTTGGTATCTAGAGCCACGTTGATCACGATTTCGGAGCCTCCCCGTTGTGTTTCTACCCTTTTTGTTGTTGATTTTGTCCCAATTCGAAAATTTCCCCACAAAAATAGCCCCAAATTTTTTCGTGATTTGTTGGTGAGATGAAGTTTTGTTGAATTTGATCCGTGGATTTTGTGTGTTGCAAGTAGATCTAGCTTTCCATCCACTTTTCACCAATTTCCATCCACAATTTCCTCCGAATTTTGCCACCTTCCATGCGGAGTTCATCCGGATCCAGAGCCCGGACATCTGGCCCGATAGCCCGGACATCCGGCACCCCGACCATTCGGCCATCAAGCCCGGACATCCGGCCCCTGGCAGCAACATCTCCATCCACCGCCTCGTTTTCTGTCCATTTTTCACCAAATTTTGTTCCGGTGACCACATATACTTCCGCATACCACGACCACTTCCGCATAGCACGACCATATACCACATACACCACCATCGCTTAACACTACCAGCTCCGACAATTTTGTCCCGTTTCTCTTTGAGAATTTGAGTTGCGGTTCCGTGTCCTATTGTGTTTCGGCTATTTAGGTATGATTCGACATCAACATCACCGCCGCTCATCTTCGCCACGGATGCGTCATCGACTACAACCAATTCACCAATTTTGACACCATTAACCGTTTCTGGCTTACAAGGAAGCAACAAACGGTAACGTCACCTTGGTATTGGACATATCATTCTTGCCATTACATTGATAGCCATCATAGCCTTACTCCTTTGCGTTTCTTACCCATCGAGACTAGCTTTTGAGTATTGCCGGCAACGAGACTTGTGCACATTAGTGATCATACTTACCATATCATACATACATCATTGGTGCATATATTGGTAACATCTCTAGTGTTACAAGGTTGTCATCGCATACACAATTGCTATCTTGGTTCGTGAAGCATTGCATGAGAAAAGAGCTCAAACAACAAAGAGCCAAACAAGTTTTTAAGAACAAGGGAAAGATAATCAAAGAGCTTTTAAGCAAGAACCATAGCATCATACAACATTAAGATTGTCATACTAGATCATCTTGGATCATATGATACAAACACCTTACATAGAGCATACTTGGGATAGAAGTCGTTGCATTTTTTCTTTGTAGGTTGTGCACAAGTCTTCGTATCCACCTATTGTGCAACGTGCTAGCGTCTCTCTATTGTTCTGCAAAAAGAGCAATTTTGTGGATTTCACATTTTGGCTCACCCTTGGTTGCACGACCCCACTTATCTCTTTGCGTGTGTGTTTCCGTGTACCTAATATTGCTTGGTCTACTTGTTGCATTGTAAACTTGCGAACCTTTTCCAACATTATTGAAGCTCACTAACAATTGCATCCAATTTTGTGCCACCATCCTAACCAAGCTCCACCATAAGATTTTACTTGTGTAGGTGTGAGAAACCGACAAGAATTGGTACCAATTGTGCTATTTCCACCTTCATCTTCGGTCAAGGTACATTTGGTATATGTTCTTCTCTTTCTCCAACTCACATATTTCTCTTGGAATGATGGATAGGCCAAGCACATCTACCAACCCACTCTTCATTGAAAACAATGACGACATGAACTCCTACGTCACCAAGAGCCACCTCTTTGGTGCACAACATGCTTTGCATCAAGAGCAACAAGCAATGAGTGAACGCATCGACAACCTCGCCGCCGACTCGCAACTCTCCGAGCAACGTACAAGGGAGTAATTTGACCACAAGATTGACGATCACAAGCAAGAGAACGATGCAAGAATGGATGAGATTCGTGCTTTGTTGCTCAACCGCTGTTCTTCCACTTCATCCTCTTGAAGAAGGAGCCGCTCAAGTCGACACTCTGACTTCACCCTCTTCGGCTCAAGTACACAGTCATCAAACACGCTTCGACGTGCCACGCGCAACGATCGTCAAGCAAACCTAAATCCTCTATGCGACACCGACTCTCAAGAGCACCGACAACGTCAAACCCAAGCGGCCTTTGCGCAAGCACGAGATCGGCAACGCCAACGCCAACATGAAGAGGAAGAGCGAGCGCGTCTACACTAAGATGCACAAGATGCCGAGGCACAACACCAAGAACAACAACTCTGTGAAGCTCAAGAACTTGAGGCACAACGTCCCCTCCAAGATTCAAGTCGAGCCATAGGCAACCGAGGCCGACAAGTTCGTGAACATGAAGAAGCACTTCACGAAGAAGCTCATGAATGATGATATCAAGCTTGCGTGCAACGTCAAGCTCGACAAGTACCCCCACAAGCTCGCCAAGAACATGACGTTTTCCAAGAGCATGAAGACAATGGGAATCCTCCACGACAAGAGCAACACGAGGTTGACAACCCTCCTCGTCAATAGCACAACGAATTTGAAAATCATCAACAACATGGGCGTCATCATCCCCGACCCCAACACAATGAAGAGCAACGCTACGGCAAGCTAAAGTTCACCATGCCCAAGTTCAATAGAAGCAATGATTCTGAAGAGTACCTTTCATGGGCATTGAAGGTCGACAAAATCTTCCGCTTGCACAACTATGAAGACGAGAAGAAGATTGCGATGGCATCCCTTGAGTTCCAAGACTATGTCCTCATTTGGTGGGAACAAGTCATTGAGCGCCGTGAGGCAAGAGGTGAAGCACCCATCACTACTTGGGCGCAAATGAAGGATGTCATGAGAGCACGCTTCATGCCTACATACTACAATCACGACCTCTTCAAGAAACTCCAACTACTCAAGCAAAGAACCAAGAGCGTTGAAGAGTACTACAAGGAGATGGAGATTGCCATGATAAGAGCCAATGTCTAGGTACATGATGATCAAACAATGGCACGTTTCTTGCATGGATTCAACCATCCTATGAAGAAGATCGCCGTCTTCCAACCATACTCGAACCTCATCGAGCTAGTGCATCAACCTACCAAAGCGGAACCTGAAGTGCAAGACGATTACAAGTATGCCAAGTTCTCATCCAAGTCATACGACTTCTCCAACACCCAAGCTTCAACGACTCCAACATTGTCTACAAAGCCTTCTACAAGAAACATCGACAAGTCGAGTTCCAAGAAAACTTTGTTAGCACCAATTCATCCTGCAACGAGCAACTTCAAGCCGAGAGCTTCATCATCATCTACCCCAACCGATGAGACCATCAAGACAAGTTCCTTCAAATGCTTCACATGCTGAGGCCGAGGCCACAAGTCCTTTGAGTGTTCCAACAAGCGAACCATGATCCTCAACGACGACGACACTTATGACTCAATGTGTGAACGAGAAATGGAAGCCCTTCAGCAAGTGGCCATACACCGGCAAGTGAACGAAGAAGACACATAACAAGTCTTTTGTGATGAAGATTCAAGTCCTGCTCTCGTTGTCTCCAAGGTCTTGACTCTTCAACATCAACAAGAAGAAGACCAAAGATGCCACATATTCCACACCAAGACCGGCATAGATGGAAGATCCGTCAAGGTCATCATCGATGGAGGTAGTTGTCATAACCTCGCAAGTGAAGAACTTTGCTCCAAGCTCCAATTGCCCAAGATGAAGCATCCACATCCCTACAAAGTTCAATGGCTTAGCGACTCCGGCACTATCCAAGTCGAGCATCGAGTACAAGTCTCCTTCAAAATTGGTGCCTACGAAGACACTTTGGAGTGCAACGTCGTTCCAATGACCGTTTGCCACCTTCTTCTTGGACGCCCATGGCAATTTGATAGAGGTGTCATACACAACGGCCGAACGAACCACTACATCTTCAAGATGAAATTAAAGGAGTACGTACTTCGCCCCAGGTCTCCAAGCCAAGTGATCGCCGACAAGCAAGCACCCATTATGGAGATAATAGTGAGAGAGCGAGCCACCAAAAAGAGAGTGAGTGCCACAAGCCCAAATCGAGTGCCTCCACGATGAGCGACAAGAAGAACTTAGTTCTATTTGCCACCAAAAGTGAGATAAGAGGAGTGTGTGAGAACCCATCTAGTGTCCTACACTATGTCCTTTTGTGCAAGGACAATGCAACACAAGCTAACACCTCTCACGCTCTACCTTTAGTGTTGTCTTCTCTTTTGCAGGAATTTCAAGATGTTTTCCCCGACGAGCTACCTCCTGGACTACCTCCACTACAAGGCATCAAGAACCACATCAACCTCATCCCCGGAGCACCTCTTCCGAATAGAGCTCCCTACCGCGTCAAACCCAAAGAAACTAAAGAAATACAAAGGCAAGTAAAGCGTCTCATAGACCATGGACATCTGCATGAAAGTTTGAGTCTTTGTGCCGTTCCGGTCATTCTTGTGCCAAAATGACACGGTAGCTTTCGCATGTGCTCCGATTGTAGACCTATCAATGTTATCATTGTTCGCTATAGGTATCCCATTCCACCCCTTGATGATATGCTTTATGAACTTAGTGGTGCCACTATATTCTCCAAAATTGATCTTAAAAGTGGTTACTATCAAATCCGCATACACGAGGGTGATGAATGGAAAACCGCTTTCAAAACCAAGTTTGGGTTGTATGAGTGGTTAGTCATGCCTATGGATCTATCGGAAGCACCGGGTACTTTCATGCATCTTATGAATCATGTCTTTCGCCCTTACATTGGTGTGTTTGTTGTGGTCTACTTCGATGATATCCTTGTTTATAGCAAATTCTTAAAGATCATGTCACCCATGTTCGAATCGTTTTGCAAACTCTTCGAAAAGAGCATCTCTATGCTAACATGGACAAGTGGCTTTTTGGCGTTGATAAGCTCGTTTTCTTGGGTTTTGTTGTGTCCTCTAATGGTGTTCATGTTGATGACACTAAGATCAATGCTATTAAAACTTGGCCACAATCAACCAACTTGCATCAAGTGCGTAGCTTCCTTGGTCTAGCCGGTTTCTACCATAGATTTGTGAAGGACTTTAGCACCATTGCTTCACCTTTGCATGCTTTGAGCAAAAAAAATGTGCCTTTTGTTTTGGGACCATCCCAAGATACCGCTTTTAATGAGCTTAAGAATTTGCTTACTCATGCTCCCATGCTAGCTTTACCCAACTTTGACAAGCCCTTTGAGATTCATTGTGATGCTAGTGGTAATGGCATAGGAGGTGTGCTAATGCAAGAAAAGCGCCCCATAGCTTACTTTAGTGACAAACTTCCTGGAGCGCAACTCAATTACCCCATCTATGACAAAGAGCTATATGCTTTAGTGTGAGTTTTCCACGAATGTGAACACTATCTTCGCCTCATGAATTTATCATTCATACCGACCATGAAATGCTCAAGTATCTTAAGGGCCAAACCAAGTTGAACAAGCATCATGCTAAATGGAGTGAATTTATTGATTCTTTTCCTTATGTCATCAAGTACATTAAAGGTAAGGAAAATATTGTGGTGGATGCTCTTTCCCGCATATGCATGCTTGTTACTCAACTTGAATTGGATGTCATTGGCTTTGAGAATATAAAAGACTTGTATGAGCATGATCCTACTTTTTCTATTCCTCATGCCAAATGTTTGAAGCATACCTTTCGGGAACGCTATTACATAAAAAATGGACATCTTATGAGAGTTAACAAGCTTTGCATCCCCGAGTCTTCTCTTCGTTTGTTGGTTTTGTAGGAATATCATGGAGGAGGACTAATGGGACATTATGGACGAGAAGACTTTCACTATGCTTTCCAAGAACTACTATTGGCCCAAGATGTTTCGCGACGTCAACCACTTCACCAACCGATGCTCTACATGTCGCAAAGCTAAGTCAAAAGCCCAATCCCATGGCCTTTACATGCCTCTCCCTATTCCTTATAAACCATGGGAAGATATTATCATGGATTTTGTACTTGGTTTGCCAAGAACTAGAAATCGAAAGGATTCGGTATTTGTCGTTGTGGACCGTTTCTCTAAGATGGCACATTTCAATCTTTGCAACAAGATAGACGATGCTTCACATGTTGCGAATCTCTTTTGTAGGGAAATATTACGTCTACACGGAGTGCCAAAGATGATCATCTCGGACTGCAACGTCAAGTTCCTAAGCTACTTTTGGAAGACCCTATGCGCCAAGCTCGGAATCAAGCTACTCTTCTCCACGGCTTACCATCCTCAAACCGACGGCCAAACGGAGGTGACCAACTACAAACTCTCCGCTCTACTTAGAGTGCTCATCAAGAAGAACATCGAGGTGTGGGAGGAGTGCCTACCTATCGCCGAGTTCGCCTACAACCGCGCAAGACACTCAACAACCGACAAGTCCCCCTTCGAGGTCATCTACGGATTCAAACCCTTTGTCCCCATTGGACATTCTACCTCTACCACTACAAGAGCGCATCAATATGGACACAAGTGCACGTGTGAACCATCTCAAGAAGGTGCATGAAGATACAAGGCACACCATCGAGCGCAAAGTACAACAACTTGCGCAACATCAACAAGCACCCCATGGTATTCAACATTGGAGATCTTGTGTGGCTACACCTTCGCAAGGACCGCTTCCCCCACGAACTCAAGACCAAACTTTGGCCACGAGCGGATGGACCCTTCAAGGTGCTTGAACGCTAAAACAACAATGCCTACAAGATCAACCTCCCGCGCGACAAGTATTCCATGAGCAGCATCTTCAACGTCAAGGATCTCTCGCCCTACCATGGTGATGAGGATTTTGATCCGAGGTCTGATCTTCCCCAAGGGAGGGGAGATGATGCGGAGCATCCTACGGTCATCCCTATGGACCTACCATCACCTCACGAAGTGCCAAGAGGACCTATGACTAGAGCTAGAGCTAGAGCTCTCGAGACCGAGGTGACTTCTCTCCTTAGTGGCATTGCATATGATCCCCTCGAGATATGGCTACTACCTAAGTCCGAGATGTTGTGCATGATCAGGCACCAAGAGGACCCTCCCAAAGATGCACGTGAAGACGGACAAGCCGCCAAGTCCACGGATGAAGAGACCCGACGGAAGGAGACAATAACACCTCCCAGGCCCCAGACATCCGGCCATTACCCCGGACATCCGGCCCCTGGAGAGTCATCCACAACAGCTACTTAAGTGCCAAGCACCTACAGGCCCCGAACATCCGGCTCCGCCAGCCCGGACATCCGGCCCTTCCCGAGCTCCCAGATATCTGGCCTCCAGCCCGGAAATCCGGACACCACTGAACTCGAGAGCAGCAAGGCCAGCACCGCCAGCCCGGACATCCGACCCTCCGTGAACGCCTGGACATCCGGCTTCCCCTGTCTATGCATAGTGTAAGGGCCCGAGGCCCGTGTACCCCTTCCCACACCTAAACTATATATACTCTTCTCCTACATACATTTTAGGGTTAGCATTGGTTTAGCTCATATTAGAGATAGAGCATTGGTCATCAACATTGGATCTACTCCACGAGAGAGACTACGACCCCTCTTGGGAGAAGATCCCTTTGGATTCAAGACCTCCTTGTGGAGAAGACGTCAAGACCTCCTGACGAAGAAGAGCAGCTACCTTTGTATCGTTCCTAATTGACCGTGGATCATGTGACCTCTTATGTACTCGAGGATATAGCATACGTGTGACTATTTGTTGTTGGTTTAGTGATTCTCTCGTGATTCCCCTCGTGTTCTTCGTGTTCAAAACGAGCTAAAGAACGTCAAAATTGGAGTTCGGATGAATTAGTTACGGCCGAAACAAGAATCAGCCGAAGTCTAAAACTACAGGTTACATACGTCCGTAAAAGGACGGATGTCCACGGGCCGGACGTCCAGAGTGCTCAGAAATCCGTAAATTTGGCTCGGGTCAGGGGTTCCGGATGTCCGGAAAAGGTCGTTCATCCAATGGGTCGGAGTCAACGCGAGATCCGAGATCCAGGGCGCGATTTTGGGCGGAAAATGTGGATTTTGGGGTCAAAATTGATGAGATTTCGTGGATGAAAGATGGGGAAACTTGGGGAGATGCTAGATCCACTTGAAACCAAGCAAATCCATGGATCAAATCCAACAAAACTTCGTCAAACCAATAATTCACAAAAAATTGGGGCTATTTTTGGTGGGGATTTTTGAAATTAGGGAAGAACACAACAAAATCAAGCTAGAAAACAAAGAGGGGAGGCTCTGAAATCGTGATCAACATGGCTCATGGTACCAAGATGATGTAGGGTGGAACCCTAGATGGCCGATCTTTCACGAAAGGAGTGGATCCCACGATGAACACGAAGAACACGAGGGGAAATCACGAGGGGAAATCACAAAGGGGCACAAAGAGGAACACTCAAACCAACAATATTAAGTCACACATGTGCCAGATCCTCGGAACACGGGAGGAGATACAAGATCCAAAGTCAACATAGGACGATACAAATGGTAGCTGGTCTTCTCCGTGAGGAGGTCTTGATGGTCTTCTCCGTGAGGAGGTCTTGAATCCAAGTGGATCTTCTCCGAAGAGGGGCCGCAGTCTGTCTTGTGGAGTAGATCAGGATGGATGAGCGAAGCTCTATCTCACAAATGAGCTAACACAACGCTAACCCTCAAATGCTGGAGGTGGAGGATTATTTATAGTCTAGAGCCACGAGTGGTTAATTGAGGGGCGAAGGGGTACATGGGCCTCGGGCCCGATCTCTGTGCGCAGACAGGCGTCGGACGTCCGGAGTCTTGGGACGGTCCGGACGTCAGGAAGTCTTCAGACTTCCATAAATAGCATTCTGTCACCGTGGCACCGGTCGTCCAGTGGTGCTCGGTTGTCTGGAGCCTGGGGAGTGTCGGACGTCCGGTCCGCATCGGTCGTCCGGCCGCTGTAGCATTCGCGGGCTGACTCTTCAGGCTGGTTTATGTTCCAGGGGTCGGACGCCCGGCAAGGTCCGGTCGTCCGGAGGCTGTAAACTTCGGGCAGTTTCTTCTCTTGTTCCTTGTACTTGGCATCATCTCTAGCTCGTCCGTTGGATGTGGTGGCTCCGTGGCTTTCCTATAAGTACCTGATCATGCATAGAGAGTTAAGGTTCGGAGAGGAGCGAGTTCACCTTGTGTCCAATGGCGTATGTTCGAGGTCTCGTCATATGTCCTCTGGAGGCTTGGAGAGTAGTCGGAGTGTACATGGGGAAGAACATGGGATGCTCCGCATCAGCGTATGTGGAAGTGGAATGGGTATTGGAGAGCGTATGTAGGGGTGGAGGTGGAGAGGTGGTGGTGGCCGAACTGAACTTTTTCAGTTTCGTCAGGTAAGCTCGGACGTTGGGTGGATGTCGGATGACCGGTGGTCGGACGTCCGGTGGCTGGAAGACGTCCGGTGCTTGGGCGATTTCGGGCACAGGATGAACAACTAGGGTTCGTGGTGGACGTGGTAAAATTGGTCAAATCCGACCTATTTTGTGGATGGAAATGGTGGAGATGATGGGGGAAAGCTAGATCCACTAGTGGCAAAGTAAATCCATGGATTAAATCCAACCAAATTTATCACACCAACATATCACAAAAAAAGTTTGGGGCTATTTTGGTGGGGATTTTCGAAATTGGGGAAGAACACAACAAAATCAAGCTAGAAAACAAGGTGTAGGGGCTCCAAATCCATGATCAACGTGGCTCATGATACCAAGATGATGTAGGGTGGAAACCCTCGGGCTGATCTTTCATGATTGGAGCGGATCATACGAAGAACACGAGAAGGGAAGGAGGGAAAACACAACAGAAATCACTCAAACCGATAAGATTTGGTCACACATATGCTAGATCCTCGAAACACAAAAGAGATACATGATCCATGATCAACAAGGGTGTCGGTGAAGAACGACACCTATGGGATCACAAGAATCCCTACTACGGTTGCGGGGTGCGGGGTCGTGAGAAGAGCGGATCAAACAGATAGCACACGGTTCGTTTATCCAGGTTCGGGCCGCGAGGATGCGTAAAACCCTACTCCTGCTTTGGTGGATTGTATATCTGTGTTCTTGAGCTAGCTATGGGGCGTGAGGAGCTCCAAAAGGCCGAATCCTCCTCCTGGTCGCCTCGGGCCTCCTTTTATAGGAAAGGGGTTGCCATAGTAGCACTAGGAGGTGGAAAGGGAATAGTGATGCGAGGTTATCCCTCGCATTACATGACAAGGTGCATTTAATGCGTCTTGCCCAGGTGTCCTCGCTTTATCGGGGACGGGGGAGAGCCCTGTCTCGTCCGTCGCCGCTCCCTCTCGCGTCGACACGCGCCCTGGCCAGCGGCGCCAGCGGTGCCATGTAGGCAGGCACGCACGTGAGGTGGTGCAGTGCTGGGTCTCCACGAAGATCTGCATGCCACCACGCAGGTGCCTGCCCAGCTGGTTGGGTCGGCAGCTGCATGCGAACAGCGGTGGAGGTTTGACTGGCGCGGGCTTGGTGGTGGCCCTACGGGTGTTCTCGGCAAGGGCCTTGCCGGGGCCCTGGCAAGGGTCTTGCCGTGGCGCCTGCTGTCATCCCCAGCAAGGCTCTTGCCAGGGGCCTTGTGGTCTTCCTTGGCTGGGATCCCGCCAAGGATCATCATCTTCTAAAGGCGGTATCTGATCTTGAATGCCTTCACAAAGATCTGCAAGCCACCACGGGGATGTCTCCCGAATCCTTGCCCCATGAGGGCAGTGGACTCAAGGGTGACTCACTCCGTAGGCGTGTGGCGAGCTGCCACGGCAAGGGTCTTGCCGGGTTTGCTAAAACTGCCTCCCGGCAAGGATCTTGCCGGGGGGGTCTGCTTCGTCCCCTTTGCTCTTTGTGGTCTTGGTCTTGGCGTCGTTCTGCTTCTCCTGAGCTTCGGCCTTACCTTGGCTCACCTCCCTTGCCTTGCCAAGTGTGGTGGTGCCCGTGGCTCAGACTGCCCGCGCACAGTTATAGGGGTACAAAAAGTGTACCCCTCTTTTTGTACACCGACAGGAGCCCCCAGGCCTGGGCCACACGTAAGCGCAATCGCGTCGTTGGGCTAGGCCCAAAAACGGTGCGCGGGCAGGCGGGGCGGTTTTTACCGTGGTAAGTTTCTTTGTGCGCTGCGCTTCCCATGCTTCTCGCGCGTGGCGCGGCGTGGGGAGGCGTGTGTGACGTGGGCGGCATGCGTGGGGCTGAGCTCTACATGCATGCGTCATGTTGTAGTAAAGGGGGCGGTTCGCACCTTCCCCATAAACGGAGGGAGGCATGGAGGCGCGGCCCATTTACTGAACGGGGCCGAGGCATGGTCTTCAAGGCGTCCACTCCCCACGATCATGGGGTGGGGAGAGGTCGCCTCACCCGTCGCCTCGGTCCTGCACGCCCGCCACATGGCTCTCATGCGCCTGGGGTGGCGAATGGTGGAGGCGGGAAACCGGGCCGTCGCGGGCTGGGGCGGCGGGTCGGTTCCAGTTCCCTGCGCCTTCCGCGTCTTGATTGGCTGAGCGGGGCGGCCGAGCCCCCTCCCCGTTCCTTTATAAAGAACGGGGGGGATGGCGTCCCGCATTCCTTCATCTCCTCCTTCCTTCAACTTCTGCTCCCTCCCTTCCATCCGTCATGGAGAGAGGGAATCCTGGTCCTTCAACGGTGGCGGCGAGAGTCGCCGCTCAACAACGCATCCCTCCTTCTCATGCACCCGCGGCGGCAGAGCCAGCCGCGAGGGGAAGGGGGAGGAGGTGAGGCTGTGGGCGAGGCCAAGGCGCTCGGGGAAGAGGAGGATGGGACGGCGCGCCGGCCTTGCCTCCGCTGGCAGTTCCTCCCCCCATGGAGGGCCACGTTGGGGATGACCCTTGCGAGTTCTTCGTCAGGCTGCGCCGGCCACCTCGCCGTCGCCTTCGTCTCCCGACTCCATTCACGCGGGAGATGGAGCTAGATCCGCCTGAGTCGTTGTGGCTGCGCATGAGGGGCTGCGGGATCAGTGGCACGCGGGCCCGCGTCGACTTCCCCGCCCCTCACGTGATGTATCTTCGTCGGGGATGGAAGACATTCGCCCATATCCACCACTTGACGGAGGGGCTCACTCTCCATTTTAAGCTGATGGAGGGTGGCCTTCTCTCCGTCAAGGTCTTCGGGTGCTTTGGGACCCGTGCAAGGTGCTGCGTGGAGAGCTCTTCTGATAGTGAAGACTCCTCCTCGGGCGGGAGTGACGAGGAAGACAGCGGCAGCGACGACGAGGGTAGTAGGCGGCAGGATGACGGGTCCGATTAGGCGTCGGGTCGGTGACCCCATCATCCGCGTCGCCGGCTCCCTGAACTTCTCGGGGTTGTCTCCTTGGGCAGCTGGCGTTGGGATGCTACGGAAGAGGAAGAGGGCGGGCGGCAAGGCCGTCAAGTCGGAGTACGCGGGTGCCGACGCCTTCGACGCGTGCTGACATCCTGCCGCCTCGTCTTCGAGCTCTGCTTCCGGCGCCGCCATCACCATCCAGCCCTCAGACGGCCACCGAGATGTTCTCTTGGTGTCTTCTGCCGCCCGTAGCTCGCCTAGGCGCCCCTTTTGCCCTTTTCATCTCCTTAACCTGCCTCCTGAGGAGAGGGACAAGAAAGGGATTACGGGCACCTTATCTCTTTTTAGTTTGTAAGCCTTCGGGCCTTAGCTGAATTTAAAACTTGTAATCCCATTATTCATGTTTTTCATTCCCTATGGACTGTACCTGAGTGGAATGTTTTTAATGAAAAATGGATGTTTGCCAGGTCATTTGTTTGTGGGTAGAACCCACGACAAGGAGTAAATCCTTGATATCTTTAAGACAAACATTTCCTTGCCCGGCAACAGGCCTTGCTGTCTCCCCACTTCGCTCGACCTTTCTCACACCTTTGGCAGAGGTAGGGATGAGGTGGGTTTAGGCTCCTTGTTTCATCCTCTCGCTGCCGCTACTACGACCAAACCTGGCCCCAGGAACGAGCCCTAGGGCCTAGAGTTAGGGGAGCACGGTAGCTTTAGGAAAAACGAGGTTTCACATACCTCAGTCCATAAGGGAATGCATGATAAGGGATGAAGAACTTATCTGAAGCTGTAGCCCCCGGCAACTCTGGTTTGCCGTGGGTGAATCTTTGCTCTTGCAGCCCCCGGCAATACTGGCTTGCCGTGGTCTAGATGCTGGCCTGTCCCTCTTCTCTTTCCTCCCCAAGTGGTTCAGCATGGATATCCGTGTGTCCTGTGAACCAAAGAAGACAAAAGAAAGACAAAGAGACGCACACCCGACCTCTAAGCTAGGGGTTAGTCACCGCTAAGCACTATCAACCCTAACCAAGGACAAGACTCGACCTAGCATGCATGCTATAACTTAGGGCGCCAGCGCTTCATTTATTTGTGCTCAGGGTCTGCGCCTGGCTTTGTACAAAGGGTTACATGCATCATCGGCAATGCTTGTACAAAAGGTGGCTTGCCGAGGGGCCCGGCAAGCCGCGCCTCATGAGTAAAACTTGCGAAGATGCTCAATGTTCCAGGAGTTACTCACCGGAACGGCATCTTCGGTCTCCAGGCGGACTGCGCCGGGCCTGGTGACTCGTCTTACCCGATAAGGGCCTTCCCACTTTGGCGTCAACATGTTGGAATTCTTGGATGATTGAATGCGCCGAAGAACAAGGTCGCCTTCCTCAAGGCTTCGGGCATGAACCTTGCGGCTATGGTAGCAGCGCAAGGCTTGCTGGTAGCGTGCTGCTCTCACAGCCGCCCGAAGACGATCTTCCTCAAGGAGCATTGTGTCATGTTGCCGCAGTTGCTCTTGCTCAAGCTCATCATAAGCGAGCACTCGAGGTGACCCGTATATGAGTTCAGTGGGGAGAACTGCTTCTGCCCCGTATACCAGGGCAAAGGGTGTCTGGCCGGTGGCTCGATTTGGCGTCGTCCTGATCGACCAAAGAACCGTCGGCAACTCATCAATCCAGCGCCTTCCACTCTTGTGCAGCCTATCAAAGGTCTTGGTCCTTAATCCTCGCAGTACTTTAGCGTTTGCGCTCTCAGCTTGACCATTGCTCCGTGGGTGAGCAACGGAAGCGAAACATACTTTGCTGCCGAGGTCTTGGATATATTGCATGAAGGTGCGGCTTGTGAACTGTGTACCGTTGTCAGTGATGACCCTGTTTGGTACACCAAAACGGCACACTAATCCCTTGAAGAACTTGATGGATGACTGAGCTGTGACCTTCCTCACTGCCTCCACCTCCGGCCACTTTGTGAACTTGTCGATTGCAACGTACAAGTACTCAAAGCCCCCGACAGCGCGGGGGAAAGGGCCCAGTATGTCGAGCCCCCAGACCGAGAAGGGCCAGGAGAGAGGAATGGTTTGAAGGGCTTGAGCTGGCTGATGAAGCTTCTTTGAATGGAACTGACATGCTTCACACCTAGTGACTAGTGTCGTTGCATCCTGGAGGGCGGTGGGCCAGAAGAAGCCTTGCCAGAATGCCTTGCCGGCAAGGGCCCTTGACCCGATGTGGGATCCACATATGCCTCCGTGTATCTCCGCCAACAGCTCCAGTCCTTCCTCCCGAGGGATACACTTCAATTTCACACCGTTCGTCCTCTTTCTGTATAGGACGTCCTCGACGAACTGGTACATGGTAGAGCGACGGGCTACTTTTTCCGCTTCTTCCTCCTCTTCAGGAAGTTCCCCTGTTTGGAGGAATCGGACGGTATGTTGTGCCCACGCTGGAGCCTGGGGCTCGACGGCGATGACTAAAGGCATTTCCTCCTCTATAGGAACGGTTGTCTCGACGGTAAGAGCTTGACGCTCTGCCGGAGCTAGCCGTCCCGTGGCGGGCTTAGTGTCCCTGGCAACATCCTTGCCGGCGGCTCCGGGGAGCTCGGCGGGAAAGTACTTGCCGGGTCCTGATTTCCTCCTCTTGTGCTGCTCTGTTGATGGATCAACGGATGGCTGAGTTAGCTGGAGCACAAAGGTACCTGGTTCCACAGGTAGCTTGAGGGCAGTGCGTTTTGACAGGTAATCGGCGATATCGTTCTCCGCTCGGGGAACGTATTCAGCCTGTATACCGTCGAAACGCTCTTCCAGCTTTCTCACTTCATCGACGTAGGCCTTCATCAACGGGCTCTGGTAGTCCTTGTTGACTTGCTTGACGACGAGCTGCGAGTCACCCCTGACGATGAGCTTCTTGATTCCGAGGTCCGCTGCGATCCTAAGACCGGAAAGCAGCCCTTCGTACTCTGCCGTATTGTTTGTTGACACCTCCCTGGGGAAGTGCATCTGGATCACGTACTTGAGGTGCTCTCCGGTGGGCGCGACAAGCAGTACGCCAGCCCCGGCGCCGTGTAAGGAGAAAGCTCCATCAAAATACATGATCCAACTGCAACTTGCCTCCTTGCCGGGGAGAGCAGTCTCTTGGGCTTCTTCGTCAGGTGTTGCGGTGCATTCTGCAATGAACTCCGCCAGGACTCGGCTCTAAATCGTCGAAGTACTTTCAAACTTGAGGCCAAAGCTGGACAGCTCCAGTGCCCATTCCACAACTCTTCCTGTTGCATCTGGATTGTGCAATATCCGTTGCAGAGGGAGGCGAGTGACGACAGTGATCTCGTGTGCCTGGAAGTAGTGACACAGCTTCCTCGAGGCCATAAGAAGGCCGAAGAGTAGTTTCTGCATGCCGGAGTACCTTGATCTAGCTCCCTGCAGGAGGGAACTAACAAAGTAGACCGGGTGTTGGGCTCTGTCGCTGCCATTACCTCGTCGCCAACCTCTCTCTGCGCCACTAGTGCGGCACTGAGCACCTGGTTCGTTGCCGCCAGGTATAGCAGCAACGGCTCCTGTGGCCTAGGCGCAACCAGTATCGGCGCGGAGGAGAGGTACTTCTTCAAATCTTGTAATGCTGCTTCGGCTTCTGGCGTCCACTCCATCGGGACCGCCTTTTTCAGGATCTTGAAAAAGGGAAGGGCGCACTCGGCAGACTTGGAAATGAATCTGCCCATGGTGGCAACGCAACCAGCAAGCCGACGCACATCCTTGATTCGCTTGGGTGCTTCAATCTCCTCTATAGCCTTGATCTTGTCTAGATTGGCCTCTATCCCACGCTGTGACACAAAGAACCTGAGAAGCTTGCCGGACGGGACGCCAAAGACGCACTTCAGGGTTCAGCTTGAGGATGATCTTGCGCAGGTTTGCAAATGTTTCTTGCATGTCCGGTATGAGGGTTGCCCCGTCCTTGGTTTTGACCACTATGTCATCCATATAAGCTTCCTTATTTCTATGGAACTGGGGTTCAAAACCAATCTGGACCGCCCTCGCAAACGTCGAACCAGCACTCTTCAGCCTGAAAGGCATCCGTATGAAACAATACGTACCACATGGGGTGATGAATGCTATCTTCTCTTCGTCTTCTCTTGTCATGAAGATCTAGTGGTAGCCGGAGTAGGCATCGAGGAATGACAACAGATCACACCCAGCTATGGAGTCAACAATCTGGTCGATGCGCGGCAACGGGAAGGGGTCCTTAGGACAAGCCTTATTGATATCTGTGTAATCAATACACAGCCTCCACTTCCCATTAGCCTTGCGCACTACGACCGGATTGGCCAACCACGTTGGATGGAGCACTCCTCTTACCAAACCCGCTGCTTCCAGTTTCCGGATCTCCTCTGTGATGAACTCTTGTCGTTCCAAAGCTTGCTTTCTGACCTTCTGCTTGACGGGCCGCGCATGAGGACAGACAGCAAGGTGGTGCTCAATCACCTCCCTGGGAACGCCGGGGATGTCGGAAGCTTGCCATGCAAACACATCGACATTCGCCTGCAGGAAGGTGACGAGCGCGTTTTCCTATTTGTCGTCAAGGGTGGAGCTTATGGTGAAAGCTCCTCCCGTGCCGTCATCATTGACAGAAACCTTCTTGGTTCCCGGCGGTATGGCCCTGGGCTTCTTGTTTCCGCCGGTGGAGCTCTCTGGCACGTCCTCGACGGGAGCGCTACACTCCGAAGAGGTGCGCTTGCCGGAGTGGGTGTCCGAGGTCTCACCGGTCTTCTTCTTCTTCCCTCCCGGGGTCCTAGCGGCAGGAGCAAGTGCCCTAGTGGCGGCAGCTGCTGCAACTGCTTGCTGGTATAGTTGGTCAGCGCAAATCAGCGCATCTTTCTTATCGGAGGGGATGGTGACGATCGTCACAGGTCCTGGCATCTTCGGGATGTTGTAGGTGTAGTGTGACGCCGCCATGAACTTGGCCAGCGCTGGGCGGCCAAGGATCCCGTTGTAGGGCAAGGGGATCTTGGCAACATCAAACATGATCCTCTCCGTCCTGTAGTTCAGATCGCTTCCAAAAGTCACGGGCAGCGTGACCTTTCCCTCAGGTTGGCTTCTTCCTGGGTTGACCCCCTGAAACGTGCCCGTCTCTTCGAGGTCCCCATCAGGAATCTGCAGTTTCTCGATCACGGTAGGCGAGATCAAGTTCAGACCGGCCCCGCCATCGACTAGCATCTTTGTCACCTTGAGGTTGCGTATTGTTGGTGAAACCAACAATGGCAAGCACCCGACCGCAGTAGTGCAATCAGGGTGATCCTCAGTGTCAAAAATGATAGGTGTGCTGGACCACTTCAGTGGCATTTGGGCATCAAACGACGGCTCTGCCACTGTAATCTCCCGCGCCCACTGTTTAAGCTGGCGGTGAGAAGTATGCAGCGAGGCGCCGCCGTCGACGCACATGGCCTCTGTAGCTTTCTGAAACTCTTGGTCGCCGGATTCGTCGTCCTCTTCTTGATCGTCGTCTTCTGGCATTTTGTCACGGCCCCGGGCGGGCCTCTCCTGTTGTTTATCCTTGCCACGACGGCCCGCCTGGCCGTCACGCTTCTTGCCGGACCCCTCAACACCGTCTTGGCCCTTCTCCTTGTCCCGCCTCTCATATTCAGCCCTCTGCTTCTCAGCGAGGAGCTCAACCTGTCGGCAGTCTTCAAGAACGTGGCCTTTGGTGCGATGGATCTTGCAGTATCGCTTGTCGGAGTTTCCTGGCTTCTCGGCAACCGCCAAGGCCCGGCAGGCGACACATCCTGCAATTTCCTTGCCGGGGTCATCTGCCTTGGTTTTCTTGGTGGAGCCGGTGTCATCAGATCCCTTGACGGCAAGCATAGCTTTACCTTTGCGCTTCCTGTTGCGGCGCCGGCCCTTCTTCGCCGGGGCGGCAGTATCTTCATCTGAGGAGTCGGTTTCCACGCCGGCGTCTTCGCCGGGGTACTTCCTTCCCTCTTCAGCCTGGGCACATCAGTCAGCAAGAACATAGAGTTCTGCTACATCTTTCACCTTGTTCATTGCCAGCTCTTCACGCATCTTGCGGTTACGCATGTTCTGATGGAACGCGCTGATGATGGCGGCAGGGTGAACATCAGGGATATTGTACTGTATCCGGCTGAACCTCTGTATATACTTGCGGAGACTCTCGCCTCCCTTCTGGGGAATGACGTGCAGGTCGCTCGCTTGGCCATGGGCTTGGTGGCCTCCAGTAAAGGTGCCCACAAACTCATGGCACAAATCTGACCAGGAGGAAATAGAGCCTACCGGCAAGTGCATCAACCATGACATGGCGTTGGGTTTAAGAGCCAATGGAAAGTAATTCGCAAGCACCTTATCGTCGCGGGCTCCGGCAGCTTGCATCGCAATGGTGTAAATGCTGAGGAACTCGGACGGGTGGGTCTTGCCGCCGTACTTTTCGCCCACGTCAGGTTTGAAGGTGCGGTGAGTGGGCCACTGGAACTGCCGCAGCTCACGGGTAAAAGCCGGACAGCCTACCTCGTAAGGTAGGTCTCCAGGGCTCTCCGGTGCCGGGTGGTTCACAGCGGGCCCTGCTCTCCTGTCTGACTGGTGGCGCGCTCCGCGCCGGCGCTCGATAGTGGTTCGAGTGTCTTCATGTTCTCGTTCCCGAAGGACTTGGCGCTGGTCGCGGTGGGTCCGCGGGTCGGACGACGCTATGGAGATTTCGTCGCCCGCAACGTCGCGGCGGGCTGGCGTCTGCGGTACCGGGCGAGGAGGAGGCGAGTGCACCGTGGTCGCGGCGCCGCCGGCTTTCCTGCCACTGGTGCGTGGGACTCCGTTGGAGTGTCGACCCGGGGGCTCCACCGGACTTGGTTCGTCTTTGTTGGCACCGCAATAAGGCTTCGGATAGTGGCTCTCCATTCGTCGAGTTTCCCCGTAGTGGGAGGAAAATCGAGGAGCAACTACGCGCGCGCCAGGGCTTCTGCTGGCGTTGGTGGCAGCGAAACCTGCACGGATCGCGACGCGCTTCGACTTCTGACCATGTCAGAAGGAGCTCTATCACGACCCCGCGGTCGCGTACCATCTTCACCAGCGCCTCGGCAAGCGGGCAGGTCTTCTACCTCCCGGGAGTGGCGCTCGGGGCTCTTCCCACGGCGACGCTCGGGGTCTTCGGCGTGATTGCGCCGTTCGTCATGCGCCGTTTGAGAGGACCGCGCCGTCGGCGCCGGCGTGGGAGTCTTGGAGGCCCTCGCATTGCCTTCGGGCGGGGCGGTAGCGATCTTAGAAGGCCCCGCGCCACCCGCGGAGGGCTTGGCTCCGTCTTTGGATTTGGCGGCGTGCGGCCCGTTACCAGGCGCACGAACATCGCCGCCTCCCAAACTCCGGCTGCTGGGACGGTGTTGGTGTTCGCGAACGGCGCCCCAGGTCCTTTCTACGCTGGTCCGCTGCTCGCCCGCGTCGGGACGGGATGTCCGGCTTCCGGCGGGCCAACCGCCACCGTCGTCTTCTTCTTGGGCGCCATGACGATGAAGAAGCGTCGAGCTAACTGCTAAAGCCGATTCACACAACTGCGCCCCCTACCTGGTGCGCCAAAGATGTCGGTGATGAACGACACCTATGGGATCACAAGAATCCCTACTACGGTTGCGGGGCGCGGGGGTCGTGAGAAGAGCGGATCAAACAGATAGCACACGGTTCGTTTATCCAGGTTCGGGCCGCGAGGATGCGTAAAACCCTACTCCTGCTTTGGTGGATTGTATATCTGTGTTCTTGAGCTAGCTATGGGGCGTGAGGAGCTCCAAAAAGCCGAATCCTCCTCCTGGTCGCCTCGGGCCTCCTTTTATAGGAAAGGGGTTGCCACAGTAGCACCAGGAGGTGGAAAGGGAACAGTGATGCGAGGTTATCCCTCGCATTACATGACAAGGCGCATTTAATGCGTCTTGCCCAGGCATCCTCGCTTTATCGGGGATGGGGGAGAGCCCTGTCTCGTCTGTCGCCGCTCCCTCTCGCGTCGACACGCGCCCTGGCCAGCGGCGCCCGCGGTGCCATGTAGGCAGGCACGCAGCTGAGGTGGCACGGTGCTGGGTCTCCACGAAGATCTGCATGCCGCCACGCAGGTGTCTGCACAGCTGGTTGGGTCGGCAGCTGCATGCGAACGGTGGTGGAGGTTTGACTGGCGCGGGCTTGATGGTGGCCCTATGGGTGTTCTCGGAAAGGGCCTTGCCGGGGCCCCGGCAAGGGTCTTGCCGTGGCGCCTGCTATCATCCCCGACAAGGCTCTTGCCGGGGGCCTTGTGGTCTTCCTTGGCTGGGATCTCGCCAAGGATCATCATCTTCCAAATGGTGTATCTGATCTTGAATGCCTTCACAAAGATCTGCATGCCACCACGGGGATGTCTCCCGAATCCTTGCCCCATGGGAGCAGTGGACTCAAGGGTGACTCACTCCATAGGCGTGTGGCGAGCTGCCACGGTAAGTGTCTTGCCGGGTTTGCTAAAACCGCCTCCCGGCAAGGATCTTGCCGGGGGGGGGGTCCGCTTCGTCCCCTTTGCTCTTTGTGGTCTTGATCTTGGCGTCGTTCTGCTTCTCCTGAGCTTCGGCCTTACCTTGGCTCACCTCCCTTGCCTTGCCCAGTGTGGTGGTGCCCGTGGCTCAGACTGTCCGCGCACAGTTATAGGGGTACAAAAGGTGTACCCCTCTTTTTGTACACCGACAAAGGGACGATACAAGTAGCACGTTCTTCTCCGTGAGGAGGTCATGAAGGTCTTACCATTAGGGGTCTTAAATCCAAGTGGATATTCTCCGAAGAGGTGACAGTCTCCCTCGTGGAGTAGATCCGGATGGATAAGTGAAGCTCTATTTCACATATGAGCTAACACAACCCTAACCCTAACTAGGAGGAGGAGGTCTATTTGTAGTCTTAGTGCAAATGGGTGCGAAGTGAAGGGGTGCATGGGCCTCGGGCCCGAAACTGTGCACAGACAGGTACCAGACGTCCGTTGGGTACCGGTCGTCCGGTGGCTCACGGGCGTCCGGACGTCCGGAAGTTGCCGGACTTCTGCTAACTTGGCTCGGTGGAGGTGGCACCAGATTTCCGAAGACGGCCGGTCGTCCAGTCGCTTCCGACATCCGCTAGTTTGGTTCAGGTGTGGTGGTGCCGGTCGTCCGGTGTAGGCCGAACATCTGCTCGCTGGGAGGTGGAGTCGGTCGTCCGGTCCCGACCGGTAGTCCGTTGGCTGGAGCTTCTTTGGCAGCTCTATTTCTTGTCCATCAACCTTGATGTCCTCGCCGTCTTGTCCGTTGGATGTAGCTGCTCCATGGCCTTCCTTCAAGTACCTGATCAAACATAGTGTTTCCGCTTGAGGTAGTAGCCATGTCTCATGTATAGGAAGTGGTAGTTAGGAGAGGAGTGAGTTCACTTTATCTTCGATAGCCTTTGCTCGGGCCCTTGTCATTGGTCCACGTGGTGTCGTAGGATATGTAGGTAGATCCATGGGGATGACTTTGGGATGCTCCGCATTATTCCCACTCCTTGATGTTCCTCTTGATCAATATGCGGAGTAGAGTGGAGAGTGTTCGGTTCGTCACTTCCGTTTGGCCGTCGGTTTGGGGATGGTATGCCGAAGAGAACAAGAGCTTTATTCCGAGCTTGGCGCATAAGGTCTTCCAAAAGTAACTTAAGAACTTGACGTCGCGGTCCGAGACAATCGTCTTTGGCACTCCATGTAGGCGCAGGATTTCTCTACAAAAACGATTTGCAACATGTGAAGCATCCCTTATCTTGCTGCATGGTATGAAATGTGCCATTTTAGAGAATTGGTCCACAACAACAAACACAGAATCCTTTCCACTTCTAGTTATAGGTAAACCAAGCACAAAATCCATGCTAATATCCTCCCAAGGGTGATATGGAATTGGAAGGGGCATATAAAGGCCATGGGACTAGGCTTTAGACTTAGCTTTGCAACATGTAGAGCATCGGTTGGTGAAGCATGAGACGTCGCGGAACATCTTGGGCCAAAAATAGTTCTTGGAGAGCGTAGCAAATGTATTTTCGCATCCAAAGTGTCCCATTAATCCTCCTCCATGAGATTCTTGCAAAAGTAACAAACAAAGAGAAGACTCGGGGATGCAAAGTTTTTTAGCTCTCATAAGATAATCATCTTTGATGTAATAGAATTCCCAAGACGTATGCGTCAAACATTAGCGTAAGGAGTAGCAAAAGTAGGATCATGCGCATACAAGTCTTTTATGTGCTCAAAGCCTATGACATTCAATTCAAGTTGGGTAACAAGCATGCATCTACGGGAAAGAGCATCCGCTAGAACATTTTCCTTACATTTAATATACTTGATGACATAAGGAAATGACTCAATGAATTCACTCCATTTAGCATGACGCTTGTTCACCTTAGTTTGACCCTTAAGATACTTAAGTGTTTCATGGTCGGTGTGAAGAATGAACTCATGAGGACGGAGATAATGCTCCCAAACATGCAAGACTCTCACTAAAGCATATAGCTCTTTGTCATAGATGGGATAATTGAGTTGCGCTCCGGAGAGTTTTTCACTAAAGAAAGCTATAGGGAGCTTCTCTTGCATTAAAACACCTCCTATGCCATGACCGCTAGCATCGCAATGAATCTCAAATGGTTTATCGAAGTTGGGTAAAGCAAGAAAAGGAGCATGTCTAAACAAATCCTTAAGCTCATCGAATGCAGTATCTTGGGATGGTCCCCAAACAAATGACGCATTCTTATTACTCGAAGCATGCAAAGGTGAAGCAATGGTGCTAAAATCCTTCACAAATCTACGATAGAAACCGGCTAAACCAAGAAAACTACGCACTTGTTGGAAGTTGGTTGGTCGGGGAAAAGTTTTAATAGCATTGATCTTAGATTCATCTACATGAACACCCTTAGAGGACACAACGAAACCCAAGAAAACAAGCTTATCCACACCAAAAAGGAATTTGTCCATATTAGCATAAAGGCAGTCTTTTCTAAGAGTTTGCAACATGGTTTTAAGATGGGTGACATAATCTTTCAGAGACTTGCTAAAAACAAGATATCGTCAAAATACACCACAACAAATACACCAATATAGGGTCAAAGAACAAAATGGATGACTCGCATGAAAGTACCGGGTGCTTCGGATAAACCCATTGGCATAACAAGCCATTCATATAAGCCAAATTTGGTCTTAAATGCGGTTTTCCATTCATCGCCTTCTTGGATGCGTATTTGATAGTAGCCACTCTTAAGATCAATCTTAGAGAAAATGGTGGCTCCGCTAAGCTCATTTAGCATATCATCTAGGCGTGGAATAGGGTAACGATAACGCACATTAATAGCATTGGTAGGACGACAATCGGAACACATGCGAAATGTACCATCTTTCTTGGGAACAAGGATTACCGGTACGGCATAAGGGCTCAAGCTTCCTCGTACATGGCCGTTGTCGATGAGTTGTTGTACTTGCCATTGTAACTCCTTGGTTTCCTCAAGGTTGACGCGGTAGGGAGCCTTGTTAGGAAGTGGTGCTCCGGGGATGAGGCCGATTCGGTGCTCGATGCCTCATAGAGGAGGTAGACCCGGAGGTAGCTCATCGGCGAATACATCTTGCAATTCCTGCAAAAGAGAAGATAACACTGAAGGTAGATTGTGAGAATTGTTAGTTTTTGGTGCCTCATCCTTGCACAAAAGGACATAGTGCATGACACTTGATGGGTTCTCACACACTTCTCTCATCTCATGTTTGGTGGCAAATAGGACTAGGTTTTTCTTGTCGCTCATCTTGGAAGCACTCATTTTGGGCTTGTGGCGCTCACTCTCTTTTTGGTGGTTCTCTCTCTCGCTATTCTCTCCACGATTGGTGTCTTGCTTGTCGACGATCACTTGGCTTGGAGACATAGGTCGTAGAACGTACTCCTTTCCTTTCATCTTGAAGCTATTATGATTTGTACGCCCATCGTGAAAGACACCTCGGTCAAATTTCCATGGTCGTCCAAGGAGGAGGTGGCAAATGGACATAGGAACGAGATCACACTCTAAAGTGTCTTCCTATGCTCCAATCTTGAAGGAAACTTGTACCATATGCTTGACATGGATAGTGCCGGAGTCTCTTAGCAATTGAACCTTGTAGGTATGTGGGTGCTTCATCTTGAGCAATTGGAGTTTGGAGAAAAGTTCTTCACTTGCCAAGTTATGACAACTCCCTCCATCGATGATGACCTTGACGGACCTTCCATTGAAGCCGGCCTTAGTGTGGAAGATATGGCATCTTTGGTCTTCTTCTTGTTGATGTTGAAGTGTCAAGACCTTGGAGACAACAAGAGCGGGGCTCAGATCTTCATCACAAAAGACTTGATCATCGTCATCTTCGTTCACTTGCCAGTGCATGGCCACTTGCTCAAGGGCTTCCATTTCTCCTTCACTCATGGAGTCGTATGTACCATCGTCGTTGAAGATCATGGTGCGCTTGTTTGTACACTCGAAGGACTTGTGGCCTCGGCCGCCGCATGTAAAGCATTAGAAGGAACTTGTCTTGATGGTCTCATCGTTTGGGGTAGATGATGAAGAAGCTTTCACCTTGAAGTTGCTTGTAGTCGGAGGATGACTGGAGGTTGTCGAAGTTTTCTTGTAACTTGACTTGTCACCGTTGCTTGTAGATGGCTTGGTTGAGGTAGAAGGTGTTGGAGTCGTTGAAGCTTGGGTTTTGGAGAAACCATAGGACTTGGATGAGAACTTGGCATACTTGAAGTCATCTTGCACTTGACGTTCCACCTTGGTACTTGATGCACTAGCTCAATGAGGTTCGAGTATGGTTGGAAGTCGGCGATCTTCTTGATAGGGTGATTGAGTCCATTCAAGAAACATGCCATAGTTTGCTCAGCATCTTCCATGACATTGGCTCTTACCATGGCAATCTCCATTTCCTTGTAGTATTCTTCAATGCTCTTGGTTCCTTGTTTGAGAAGTAGGAGTTTCTTGAAGAGGTCGCGGTTGTAGTAGGTTGGCACAAAACATGCTCTCATGACATCCTTCATTTGCGCCTAAGTTGTGATGGTTGGTTCACCTCTTTCCTCTCATCACTCAATGACTTGTCCCACCAAATGAGGACATAGTCTTGGAACTCAAGGGATGCCATCACGACCTTCTTCTCTTCCTCATAGTTGTGCAAGCGGAAGATTTTTTTCAACCTTCAATGCCCATGAAAGGTATTCTTCGGGAACATTGCTTCCTTTGAACTTGGGCATGGTGAACTTTAGCTTGCTGTAGCATTGCTCTTCATTGTGTTGGGGTCGGGGGTGATGACGTGCTTGACGCGGAGGATTGTCTCCCTCAACTTGCTCTTGTCTTGGAGGATTTCCATTGTCTTCATGCTCTTGGTGAACTTGAGGTCCTTATCAAGCTTGTGGAGGAGGTTGTCGAGCTTGTGGAGGAGCTTGAGGAACTTGACGATGCACTCGTGATTGATAAATCCTCTCTTGAACTTCATCGTAAAGTGCTTCATCTTGTTCGCGCCTAAGGCGGTTGCGTGAGGCAACGACGCGATTTGTGTCGTGGAGTGCATTTTGTGCCTAAAGTGCTCGAGCTTCTCGCCGTTGTTGTTCTTGCCGTTGTGCCTCTGTGTCTTGTGCATCTTGGTGTTGTCGCGCTCGCTCTTCCTCTTCTTGTTGGCGTTGGCGTTGCCGTTCTTGTGCTTGCACAAAAGTATCTTGGTTTTGACGATGTCAATGTGTTCGCCCATTGCTTGATGCTCTTGATGCATAGCTCGTTGTGCACCAAAGAGGTGGCACTTTGTAACGTAGGAGGACATGTCGTTGTCTTGCTCGATGAAGAGTGGGTTGGTAGAAGTACTTGGTCCATCCATCATTCCAAGCAAATATGTGAGTGAGAGAAAGGGAAGAACATATACCAAATGTACCTTGGTCGATGTTGAAGATGGAGCAATGATCACTAAAATGTGGAACAGGGAAATAGCACAATTGCTACCAATTCTTGTCAGTTTCTCACACCTACACAAGTAAAAGCTTATAGTGGAGCTCGGTTAGGATGGTGGCACAAAATTTGATGCAATTGTTAGTGAGCCTCAATAGTGTTGGAAAAGATTCAAAAATTTGCAAATGCAACAAGTAGACCAATAGCAAGATATGGTACACGGAAAAGCACACACATAAAGATAAATGGGTCATGCTACCAAAGAATGAGCCAAAATGTGGAATCCACGGAAAATGCTCTTGTTGCACAACACTAGAGAGACGCTAGCACAATTATACACTAAGCGGATATGAAGACTTGTGCACAACCTACTAAGAAGAAAATGTAGCGACTTCTATCCCAAGTATGCTCTATGTATGGTATTCCGATGATATGATCCGAGAAGATCGAGTATGACAATCTTAATGTAATATGATGCTATGGTTCTTGCTTAAAAGCTCTTTGCTTATCTTTCCCTTTTGCTTAAAAGCTTGTTTGGCTCCTTTTTCTTTTGAGCTCTTTTCTCATGCAATGTTTGATGAACCAAGATAGCAATTGTTTATGCGATGACAACCTTGTGAAACAAGAGATGATACGAAGATATGCACCCCGATGATATGGTATTTATGCTATAGAAAGTATGACCACTAATGTGCACAAGTAACGTTGCCGACAATACTCAAAGGCTAGTCTCAGTAGGTAATATACGCAAAATTGGGCTATGGTGGTTATCAATGTAATGGCAAGAATGTATAATGATGGGATATCATGATACCAAGAGGTGGTTACCGTTCTTGCATACGGTATGGTGTCAAAATGGTGGAGTGGTTGTTGTCGATGAGGAATCCGTGGCGAAGATGATCGGCGGTGATGTTGATGTCGAACCATCCCTAAGTAGCCGAAACACGTTAGGAAACGGAAACCGCAACTCAAATTCTCAAAGCAAAATGTGTCAAAATTGTGTCGGAGTGCGAAGCGAGTAAGCAATGGTGGTTGCGGAAAGTGGTGGTGGTATCCGGGTACGTATCTAGAAGTGGAATGAGTATTGGAGTGCGTATGCGGGGGTGGAGGTGGAGAGGTGGTGGTGGCTGAACTGAAATTTTTCAGTTTCGTTAGGTAAGCTCGGACGTCCGGTGGATGTTGGACAACCGGTGGTCGGACGTCTGGTGGCTGGCGGACGTCCGATGCCTGGGCGATTTCGGGCACGTGATGAACAGCTAGGGTTCGTGGTGGAGGTGGCAAAATTGGTCAAATCCGAGCAATTTTGTGGATGGAAATGGTGGAGATGGTGTGGGAAAGCTAGATCCACTCGCGGCAAAGCAAATCCATGGATCAAATCCAACAAAATTTCATCACACCAACAAATCACAAAAAAATTGGAGCTTTTTTGGTGGGGATTTACGAAATTGGGAAATAACACAACAAAATCAAGCTAGAAAACAAGGAGAAGGGGCTCCAAATCCGTGATCAACGTGGCTCATGATACCAAGATGATGTAGGGTGGAAACCCTCGGGCTGATATTTCATGATTGGAGCGGATTCTACGAACACCACGAGAGTGGAACGAGGGAAAACACATGAGAAAACACTCAAACCAACAAGATTCGGTCACACATATGCTAGATCCTCGGAACACAAAAGAGATACACGATCCACGATCAACAAGGGACGATAAAAGTAGCACATTCTTCTCCATGAGGCGGTCTTGAAGGTCTTCCCGTTAGGGGTCTTGAATCGAAGTGGATCTTCTCCGAAGAGGTGACGGTCTCTCTCGTGGAGTAGATCCAGATGGATGAGCGAAGCTCTATCTCACATATGAGCTAATACAATGCTAACCCTAACTAGGAGGAGGAGGTCTATTTATAGTCTTAGTGTAAATGGGGGAGAAGTGAAGGGGTACATAGGCCTCGGGCCCGAAACTGTGCGCAGACAGGTACCGACATCCGCTGGGTACCGGTCGTCCGATGGCTCACGGGCGTCCGGACGTCCAGAAGTTGCCGAACTTCCGCTAGCTTGGCTCGGTGGAGGTGGCACTGGATTTCTGGAGACGGTCGGTCACCCGGTCGCTTCGGACATCCGCTGGTTTGGCTCGGGTGTGGTGGTGCCGGTTGTCTGCTCGCTGGGAGGTGTGGCCGGTCGTCCGGTCCAGGACAGACGTCCGCTCGTTGTTGCTTGTGTTGGCTGGGACTTGGGTAGGCTTGGGCTTCAGGTGTCGGACGTCCGGTCCCGACCGGTCATCCGGTTGCTGGAGCTTCTTTGGAAGCTCTATTTCTTGTCCATCCACCTTGGTGTCCTCTCCGCCTTGTCCGTTGGATGTAGCTGCTCCGTGGCCTTCCTCCAAGTACCTGATCACACATAGTGTTTCCGCTTGAGGTAGTAGCCTCGTCTCATGTATAGAAAGTGGTATTTCGGAGAGGAGCGAGTTCACCTTCTCTTCGGTAGCCTTTGCTCGGGCCCTTGTCATTGGTCCAAGTGATGTCGTAGGAGACATAGATAGGTCCATGGGGATGACCTTGGGATGCTCTGCATCAAAGTGCCTGATTCCTGTAGTGTGATATCTTTTATGGTGGACTAACTGATGCTTCTAGGGCTACCTAGATAGTTGTGTTGGTTGTGTTTTCATGGAATGAACTACTGAACAAGCTGAAGATCTATTGAATAATATATTGAGGAATGATAATGATTGGACATTTCCTGAACCACCACCTAAAACAACTCTGAAGAGTAGGGGTATTCTATTTCTCAGTCCTAAAGATATGAAAGAGGCAAAGAAATCTATGGAAGAAAAATGTATTAAAGATGAAGATGTTAAGAATTTACCGCCTATTGAAGAAATAGATGGACTTGACACAACCGACATAGGTAGTAGAGGTAAATTCTATTATAAAATTTGATGAAGGTGATATTCCTTATGATAAATTCCCTAGTCAATGCTTGTATGAATTTGACAACTACATTATCAAGCAAGATCACTTTAATTGCTTATGTTATGAAGAAATTGAAACGTAATGCATATACGATTGATCGCTTGAGTGACTTGTTGTTTAGAATCGCAAATGATGTAAAAGGTGTTGGTAAACATGCTCCTATGCTCCACACTCAAATAGACGAAGTAGCTAAGTCACAAAAGGATCTGCCAAATGAAATGCATAGTAATATGAATGATCATGCTGTTAGAGTAATGACTAGAGGAGGTAAAATGACTCAGGAGCCACTTTATCCTAAAGGTCACCCTAAAAGAATTGAACCAGACTCCCAAAGAGTTAATTTTGATGCACCTAGTCCGTCTAAAAATAAAAATAAAAAATGATAAGATTTTGCATGCTTCTAGTGAATGTGAGGTAGAAAAATCTTCTGAGAATATGATAGAGGCAAAGGTGTCCCGTCTTTCGATGAGATGGTGGCTATCGTTTTGGAGGAAGTCGACTTTGACGATCCGACTACGAACGTGCGAGGATGTCGCGCCTTAGCAATCGCTAAACCAACTCCGAGAGGTTATTGACCACGCCGGAGCATGATCAACCTGATCATGAAGGTCTGTTTCCTATAGGCTAACGAAGAACAAGCAAGAAACTAAGATTGCTATCTAGATATTGTGAATATAAGAGGAAAGCTTTGTTGATCAGGGTGGGGTTCTGTGACGCCTTTGTTTGGTCGTTGAACACAAACAAAGTATGCGAAGTTGCAACTATGGCGAACTTTAATCTAAACAAAACCCAAAGTCTAAATGACGCCCTAAGGGCTGTATATATGGAGGAAGAGGGGGGGCTTTCGTGGCCCTTGGAGGAGGTGTCCGAAACCAACCCTAACTCTTGTTTCCCCACACATACGGACTCTAAAAACAGCCTATACTCAAGTATTTCAAAATTACATGGGGCTGACCCAATAATAAGGTGACTCAACACCTATATAACCTCTGGACGAAATTTATGAAGTGGCATCTTGTATATTTCGTCCAAGGCTTCACGCACTGATTATGGTTGCTTCAAAGTCCAAAAATCATCACTTGTAACTCCGTTCTTGTTCCCCTTGCGCATGCCATCATCTCCATGCTTGATCTTGCTCCAATGATCATCCTTCTTGTCCAAGCTAGGCCCTTCATTTGTAAGCAAGACAAATGTATCCAATTTAGGCAGCATCATATTCTCATGAACATTAGAATCATTACCAAGAAACCAAAGTACGTGGTAATTTAATTGGCATGTGCAAGCTCTAGTAATTGGTCCTGTATATGTATCAGCAGGGGATGTGGATGTAACTTTGTTAGTGATGTCCTCATCATCCTCCCCTTCTTGAATTGAAGTCGTCCTCAACGGAAGCTCATCTTCCTCACCCAAGTAAGGCTTCAAATCTTCAATGTGAAAAGTGGGACTAACCCCAAAATCCGCAGGCAGCTCAAGTTTATATGCATTATCATTTATTTTCTCTAACACCTTAAAAGGACCATCAGCACGTGGCATTAGTTTTGATTTGCGCAAATTAGGAAACCTATCCTTACGCAAATGTAACCAAACAAGATCTCTAGGTGCCAAGACAACACGTTTTCTACCCTTACCTCCAACAAGTTTATATTTTGCGTTCATGCGCTCAATATTTTCCTTAGTTAACTCATGCATTTTTAAGAACAATTCAGCACGTTGTTTATCATCAAAATTAACCTTCTCTGAAGATGGAAGAGGCAACAAATCAATAGGTGCACGAGGTAGAAAACCATACACAATTTCAAAAGGGCACATCTTATGATGCGGAGCATCCCACGTTCATCCCCATGTACACACTGACTACTCTCCAAGCCCCAAGAGAACATAAGACGAGACCTCAAGTATACACCATTAGACATGAGGTGAACTTGCTCCTCTCTGAATCGTCACTTTCCACATGTGAGACATGGCTACTACCTCAAACATGTGTGCTATGCATGACCAGGAATCCCATCCATACGGCTACTACCTCAGACATCGCTCATCCATACGAATCTACTCCACGAGAGAGACCGCAGCCCCTCTTCGGAGAAGATCCTCTTGGATTCAAGACCTCCTCGTGGAGAAGACCATCAAGACCTCCTCACGGAGAATAACCGGTTACCCTATGTATCGTCCTTTGTTGGATTCGGATCTTGTATCTCTTTGTGTTTCGAGGATCTAGCATATGTGTGACCATATCTTGTTGGTTTTAGTGTTTCTCTCGTGTTTCCCCTCGTGATTCCCCTCGTTTCCCCCCTCGTGTTCTTCGCGGGATCCGCTCCTTTCGTGAAAGATTGGCCGTATAGGGTTCCACCCTACATCATCTTGATATCATGAGCCACGTTGATCACGATTTCGGAGCCTCCTCTCGTTGTTTTCTAGCCTAATTTTGTTGTGTTCTTCCCCAATTTCAAAAATCCCCACTAAAAATAACCCCAATTTTTTATGATTTGTTTGTTTGATGATATTTTGTTGATTTTGATCCATGGATTTGCTTGGTTTCGAGTAGATCTAACATTTCCCCATGTTTCCGCATCTTTCATCCATGAAATCCCATCAATTTTGACCCCAAAATCCTCAATTTCCGCCCAAAATCACGTCCCGGGTCTGAAATTTCGCGTTGACCGCGGCCCACCGGACGACCGGCGTTTTTACGGACGTCCGGAGCCTCCCGAACGACCGGATGTCCGCAACTTACCGGACGACCGGAACCAGCCAACAGAACAGAATTTACGGATTTCCCAGCTCGACCGGACGTCCGACGACCGGACATCCGTCCTTTTACGGACGTCTGTAACCTAGAGTTACAGACTTCAGTTGATTCTTGTTTCGGCCATAACTAATTCATCCGAACTCCGATTTTGACATTCTTTAGCTTGTTTTGAAGCTCTTGACATCCCCCTGCCCACAAAAATACCACCAACATCATTTGACTCCATCAAAGTTTTGGAACTTTGGCATCTTTGCCTAAGGCTTCCACCACACATCCGCTACACGACCACCAACTTTCACAACCTAACCAATTTTGTTCCCCTTCCTTTAATGGTTGTTTGAGTTGTGATTTGAGTCTCCTAAGGTGTTTAGGCTACTTAGAGATGGTTGCTTCTTCATCAACCACCACCACCACTATCGCATAGACTTACCCACCATACACTTCCGCCACACCAATTTAACCCAATTTTGTTTGTGTTGTGAGTTGTGTCTCCTAAGGTGTTTCGGCTACTTAGGGACCATGCTTCCAACTCCGACACCGTGTATAGTCCAACACCCTACCCTCCATTTCCGCAATCCCATTGAGCTTCCTCAACCACCACCTCATCCCGCTACCACCATTTGACATTTGATATTTTGAGTTCGCGGTTTTTCCATTTCCTAAGGTGTTTCGGCAACTTAGGGATGAGTCTCTGTCATCTTGGTATCTCCATCAAGATCACCACCACTAATCATCTACACGGACGGTAAGCTCCATATCATCTTGGTATCGTGGTATCCCTCCATTGTATATTCCCTTGCCATTGCATTGATAACCCCTAACCCATTTTGCGTCACTTGCCTATCGAGACTAGCCTTTGAGTATTGCCGGCAACGTTACTTGTGCACATTAGTGGTCTGCACCTTCCATTCCATACATACCATACCACATCATATTGGTATCATATCATCCCTTGTGCCACAAGTTTGTTCCCGTATATACCCAATTGCTATCTTGGTTTGTGCATTTCTCATTGTGGCCATATACAAAAAAGGAATAAAGCTTTTAAGCAAAAAAAGAGTGAACAAAGAGCTTGTAAGCAAGTGCCATAGCATCATACCACATTGCATATAAGATTGTCATATCCTATCATCTTGGATCATACCACCGGAACATCATACATAACATACTTGGCATAGGAAGTTGATACATTTTGCATCTTATAGGTTGTGCACAAGTGTCGTATCTGCCTATAGAGCAATCGTGCTAGCATCTCTCTTGAGTTGTGCAACATGAGCGTTTTTCGTGGATTCCACATTTTGTGCCCATCCTTGGTTGCACGACCCCATTTATCTATCCGTATGTGCGTTTTTGTGTGCCATGCATTGCTATTGGTCTACTTGTTTCAGTTGCGAATTTGTGAATCTCTTTCAACATTATTGACTCTTGCTAACATTTTGCATTAAATTTTTGTGCCACTATCCTCACCGAGCTCCACCATAAGCCTTATTGTATAGGTGTGAGAAACCGACAAGAATTAGTACCAATTGTGATATTTCCTTGTTACATCATTGAGTGATCATTGATCCATCTTCAACATTGGTCAAGGTACATTTGGTATAGTTCTTCTCCTTTCTCCACTCATATTTGCTCGAGTATTGTGATGGATAGGCAAGGCATTTTCTCTCCGGTCTTCGACAACAACGACGGCGTGAACAACTACATCACCAAAGCGTCAATCTTCGATCTACAATGACAAATGCAAGGCGCACAATCAAGATTGCGAGAGTGCATCGAGAACCTCTCCATCGACATTCGTCACTCCGAAGCAAGGAAAAGGGACTACATCGGGAGCAAGCTTTCCGCACAAAAGGAGGAGTAAGATGCAAGGATGGAGGAGATTCGAGCCTTGTTGATCAACCATTCTTCCCCTTCATCATCCTCAAGGCGGCGACATTCAAGTCACAAGTCTTCAGAGCGCAAAAATGATACAAGCGCAATTCGTCCACGTCCACATCTCCATGGCGACCACCATCACGTTCGTGATACACATCGTCATGAAGGGCAAGTCACCTCCAAGCAACATGTGCACGACGAAGATGAACGACATCTACTACGAGCTAAAGTGCGACAATGCCAACATCATCATGACGATGCTCACCAAGCACAAATGCACAAGTCCCAACAAGTCCTACTTCACACCAAGGCCAACCTTCATGAGCATAAGAGAAGACTGCAAGACGAGCACCACCAAGACGGAGCTACGGCTATAACAACCACTTCGGCATCTTCGCCAAGTTCTATCAAGGCATCTTCGCCTTTGGACATACGACATCTTCTTCTACTTCCCATGAGTTAGCCTACATCGACATCAGCAAGTACAATGCGACCACCTACGAGCGAGGGCGGCACTTCTATCTGCGGAAGCTCCCCAAGGAAGTTGCCCGAGCATGGGACATTCCCTTAGGTCATGGAGACGAACCTCTTAAACAATATGAAGATGGCACCCCTATTGGACTCATAATCCGAGTCCAGCTATGAGACCGCACATGAGCCCTTATCTTTGGTCTTAGAGGAGAGTGATGATGTGCCATCTTCGGCCTTCATCCACGGCTACGACTACGACATGATTGAGCATGGAGACATTTGCACCTACATCTCTCTGACACCCACATATGATGAGATGTCCCAATTGCCATGTGAGGAGAGCCACCACCACATGAGTGACATGAGTGACTCCACCATACATGACATTGAGAGCATTTCCTATGAGAGGATGAGTGTGACCACCACTAGCCCCACACTTGAGAGCATGCCACACATCCTATGTGAGGTTGAGAGACATTTGAGTGACTCCACCAACCATATGAGTGAGAGCATTCAAGAGGGAGTGAGTGAGCCACAACACTTAGTGAGTGAGGTAGGTGAAACGGCATGCGAGGCCACTTTGATTTCTAATGACTAAACGTCTACTCCTAGTGTGTTTTCTTCTTTGGTGCTAGGTCTCCTACATGATGACACGCCTATCTTCGACGAGTCCATACCTTCAATGGAGACGGCGATGGCCATGGTGGACGATGATGCACCCCCACATGGTTCCATCAAGATGAAGATGACCACGACTCGGTCTTCGACACCTCACCTACAACACATGAGGGATGCTCCAAAGGTAACATAGGTGATGGTTCTTCTCTTGTCCCACTAGTGGACTATCTCACCAATGATTGCTTCAATGATGTTGATCCACCTATTCCCATGCTTCATGCTAGTGTGAATTCTTCATGTCATGACTTACCAATTTATGATGAATATGATGATGAGCATGTTGATTTTCCTAGTTGTGATGCTATGCTCCATAGGATATCATGTGAAAATTCTTTTGGTCACATCATGTTTGACAATCCATTAAAATTGTCATATGCTATGAGTGAGATCTCCCATATTGCATCATTTTAATATCAAAATAGTAACTATGCATGCCCCATTAAAATAAATCCCATTTGCACTTATGGCATAGATGACAAAATGATGGTCATTGGCTTTTGTTTTTCATGTGATGATATTGCTATACTTCCTTTACATGATTTGCGCAATTCATCTACTATGCCATGCCATGATCACAATGTTCCAAATATGCATTGTTTTGGATGTTGTCAATATTCTCCGTGTGATGTTTCCATTAATGCTCATGAGGAGACCCCCATAGTTTCCTCATACATATTAGGAGATTTTGATGCATTCCATACATTGCATGATTCTCATAATTGCTTGCACCGTATGCATTCCATGAATAACAATGCTCTACATATTTGATGAGGACATGAATACCTTGGATATGACCAAAAATATTGCATACATTCATATTTGTCAGGTGATTTCTAATGCAAACTATTCCATAATCTATTTATGCTATCCAGAACAAAAATACTTCACACACTTTTGTGTTTTGTCTAATTGCAGGTGTATGGGACATTTGTACAATCCACATATGAAGATAAGGGAAAAGGAGAAGTTTAGGTTGTGTTCAAAAAGTCCTCGCACGTCACTTTTGGGCCAAGAGAAGATAGAGTCCAAGTCTCTCACGTTCTCAATTCAGATTCGGACTGCACAGACATACCTGACTCAAAACGCCAACAACATTTTCATATGGACTCCGAATTGGGTGATTCTTTTTTTGTTGGAAACTAGATTTCGTGATCTTTCCAACCCAATTGGATTGACCTTCAAATTCGTCCGGAGGGTTGAGTTACGGACGAAACAATCTGACGTTGCAGCAGAATCTGAGTCAAACTACAAGCCCAAAGGTGTTGCATCACCTCCACTTGGGCCCATGAGCCTTTTACGACCTAGGGTTAGTTTTAGGCTGCCTTGGGACGTCCTCCCACCTCCTTGGTCGCCACCCCTTACTCCTATATAAGTAGATCCATCTAGTAGCTTTTTCCTTGGGATTTGTTTAGTTAAAAGTTAGCCATTGCAACTTCATGTACTTCGTTTGTGTCCAACGACCAGACCAAGACCGCTTCCGGATCCCCACCATTATCAATACTTCATATATATTTGTGATATTCAGATTTCTTTATCATATTCTTGTTCGTTCTTCGATTTCTTGCAGGAATAGACCTTCGTGGTCAGGCTGACCGTGCTTTCAGCATCGTCAGTAACCTCAGGAGATTGGTTTAGCGATTGCTAAGGCGCAACGTCGTGCACGTTTGTAGTCGGATCGTCAAAGTCGTCTCCACCAAATCGATAGTTATCATCTCATCGAAAGATCGGGACCCTCGCCTCTATCAAGTGGTATCAGTTTTCAGGTTGCTCGGTGAGAATTTCCAGTTTTGCTAGATTAGATTTATTTTCTTACCTATTGTCCAAGAAAAAGCCACAAAAAAGAGTTAGATCTATTCATCCTTGGTCCATGCTAGTCTGAGCCTTTGCAATTTTCTTTTCATTGCTTGCATAGTTGAATTATCGGTTGCATCATCGTGTCGAGTTGCTGGTCTTAGTGTCTAGTTCGTTTAGAGTTTCGAGTTCTGTTCACATTAGTCACGCCACCGCTGCATCATTATCTCTTCCGCTGTCCACCACCCATCCATCAATTTCCACCACGTGCTACCCACCATTCATTGTCATAATAATAGTTGAGATCGTTCACATCTTCGCTTGATCCAATCCGCATCTTATCTAGTTTGTTTTGGAAAGAGGGAGAAAAAAAGAGAGAAAAAACGAGAGAAAAAAAGAAAAAAAAGTCAGAGAAAAAAAGGAGAGAAAGAAAAAAAAGTGTGAGGACAAAAAAGAGAGAATAAAAAAAACAAAATTCAGATCTTTTTAGACTCAATCTCGTAGTTGAATTCGGATTGGAATCTGTTTTGTGCACTGTTCAGTAAAACAGGCATAACTTCCTCATACGAGTACTCAAACGAAAGCTAGCGACGAGTCGCATCTAAATAGTTGAAGAAGATAGTTCAATATTTGGCACCTCAAAATCGGCTTCTAAATAGGTCTTTTTGCCCTCCGAAGTTCATGAACACAGCTTATTCCAGTTTTTCAGGCCAGTTTTCAAATTTTTTGACTCCTCATATCAACTCGGAATTGAGTGATTCCTTTTGTGTTTAAAAGCTTGAGTCAATACCATTCTTGAAAAAAAAATCAAAAAATCGGCACAAACTTTTTCAGAGGAAAGTTGGAGACAAAGTTGTTGATATATCCTGCTTGGCTGTTGTTTCACATCATTATCTTTACTGCCGTTGTGATCTTCACTTATATCTTGCTGTCCAGAGCTACTTAGTATCCTTCATTGATGCTAGTTGTGCTACGACGTGACCTCATTAGTGTTCTAGGCTCGCGTCTCTAGTTCGGTCTAGCGTAGGACCAGCACAGTACCGTCGTTGAGCGTTTATTCAACATTGCATCTCTGAATTGATTATTGCTAATCTTTTGCTACCATATATAGCCAACCCAGCTCCACATATTTCTACACCGTGTATACGCACGTTCCCCTGGCAATCGCTTTGCACAATCTTCGGAGTTATTTGACACCGTTGGTTGCTTGTCACCACCTGCCGCATGGTAAGAACTTGTAAGATATTGATATTTGCTTTACTGTGAGCACTTTACAACCACATCCTAGTAGTTCATAGGAACATTATTCTCGAATTTTGGTTCTTGTTTCTACTAATCATGACAGGTTCCAGAGATAGAAGTTCTTGGATGACGGACACATCTTCACCATCACGAGAGTTGGGACAACACACACAAGCATATGGTCAGGTTATCTCTTTACCATCATTTGAGGGTAGATTTAATCCTGCTATTTATCTAGCTTGGGAGCTTGAAGTAGAACAAGTTTTTAGTCACCATGATTTTTCTGAACTTGAGAGAGTACGAGCTACCATTAGAGCATTTACTGGTTTTGCTTCTGTTTGGTGGAGTGTACATTGTAAGAAAAACATTGATAACCAACCCACAACTTGGAAAGTTTTGAAAGCTGTAATGAGACAACAATTTTTTCCTCTTTACTATCGTCGTGGATTGCGTCGCAAATTGGAGCAATTAAAACAAGGTAGTAACACTGCTCATGCTTACTACCAAGAGTTCAAATCTTATATGCATCATTGTGACATAGAAGAATCTGAGGATGATACAATGAATAGATTTTTTGGTGGTTTGAACCATGATATTCAGGCAAGATTTCAGTATATTCCTCGTTGCATTACTGGTATGTATGTACGTGCTTGTACCTTTGAGAGACAGATACAGGAGGATGCATTGGGTAACTACAACTACTACTATTCCAGTTCATGCTCACCACCGCCGGTTGGTTACTCCACTATTGCACCTACTAGAGCAGCCCCACCTCGGATTGTGAGCGTGATATCATCTCAAGAGTATGCTACATTGTCAACGTTCGTACCTACATCAGCTACATCTCTGCAAGGTAACAGTAAAGGTATTTATGATATAACTTCACATGAGAATGAAGCATGCCTAGTTAACTTGAATGCATCATGTGTTGAGTTACCTGTTGATTTGAGCACACCACCTATTTTAGAGAATCTTGTTACTGTCATGAATCCGTCATGTGATCAAACAACTGAAATATCAACAATTTTGAGTGCACCCATTGAATTAACTGTTGATGCAAAAGAACTAATGTTTAATCATTTTGATATGGCCTCCAATCTTGATGATGATTCTGTGTCCAATGACTTATTGCATGTTTGCTTATTTAAGCATGTTGTAGCATGTAAATTTGATGCAAGTAAGGTTTATTCACCAAAGTTGGGAAGGTTTAATGATGAACATTGCGAATCTTTTGAAATGAATAAGAGCTTCACTTATATGTGCAAACTGAGTTCTAATATTTTCATTCCTTCTACTTCTTGTGATAATTTTTTGGCTTTAGTTTTTATGAACTATGAAAGTTACTCATGTATACATGTGTCATACGTGCAAAAATCAAGGGAAGTTAAACTGGATGACATATACATATACAACATGTACACCTTGTCTCTTTTGTTAGCCACATTTCAGATTAAGCAACGCCGAGGACGGCTTTGTTTTCAAAAAGGGGAGGATGATGAGGACATGAATACCTTGGATATGACCAAAAATATTGCATACATGCATATTTGTCAGGTGATTTCTAATGCAAACTATTCCATAATCTATTTATGTTATCCAGAACAAAAATACTTCACACACTTTTGTGTTTTGTCTAATTGCAGGTGTATGGGAAATTTGTACAATCCACATATGAAGATAAGGGAAAAGGAGAAGTTTAGGTTGTGTTCAAAAAGTCCTCGCACGTCACTTTTGGGCCAAGAGAAGATAGAGTCCAAGTCTCTCACGTTCTCAATTCAGATTCGGACTGCACAGACATACCTGACTCAAAACGCCAACAACATTTTCATACGGACTCCGAATTGGGTGATTCTTTTTTTTGGAAACTAGATTTCGTGCTCTTTCCAACCCAATTGGATTCACCTTCAAATTCGCCCGAAGCGTTGAGTTACGGACGAAACAATCTGACGTTGCAGCAGAATCCGAGTCAAACTACAAGCCCAAAGGTGTTGCATCACCTCCACTTGGGCCCATGAGCCTTGTACGACCTAGGGTTAGTTTTAGGCTGCCTTGGGACGTCCTCCCACCTCCTTGGACGCCACCCCGTGCTCCTATATAAGTAGATCCATCTAGTAGCTTTTTCCTTGGGATTTGTTTAGTTAAAAGTTAGCCATTGCAACTTCGTGTACTTCGTTTGTGTCCAACGACCAGACCAAGACCGCTTCCGGATCCCCACCATTATCAATACTTCATATATATTTGTGATATTCAGATTGCTTTATCATATTCTTGTTCGTTCTTCGATTGCTTGTAGGAATAGACCTTCGTGGTCAGGCTGACCGTGCTTCCAGCATCGTCAGTAACCTCATGAGATTGGTTTAGCGATTGCTAAGGCGCAACATCGTGCACGTTTGTAGTCGGATCATCAAAGTCGTCTCCACCAAATCGATAGTTATCATCTCATCGAAAGATCGGGACCCTCGCCTCTATCAATATTTCTTGTGATGCATTACATAATTTGAGTCTACATTATGCTATACATAATAACAATCCTCTTATAATGGATGACATGTTTCTATATCACGCATCTCATTTATTTGAGCATTGGATATTTTGTGCTAACCAACACATGCACGTGCGCATCATGATGGATGATGTGTACATATACCATGCACACACAATTTTCCCTTCGTATTTGTTATGTGTAGGTACTCACGTATGCTCGTCAACCTCTCAATCCCAAGATTTGACGAAATGAGCTCTTGAGAGAAAATATGACTTGGGATCCCGTGGACTATCCTTACCAGCATTCCTTTTGCGCAAGGGCTACGCGCATCTCTTCTACTTGGTTCTCACACGGCTATGGGCTATATACTACTTGTTCATTTATGCCCATCATACCATGTTCACTTTGCATGTTATGCCTATTTCTATGTATTTTCCATGCAATTGTGACCCTTGCTTGCATCTACCCATGATTCACCATTATGCTACTCCTATGTGTATTTGCATGCTTGGTGGAGATCCTTGTTGCTATTGCCATGTTTACCATGTGCCTCATGCTATTGTTGCTTGTTGTGTTGGGAGAGTCATGATGTCCCTTTGCTATTTACATATGGCCTCTCACCAATACATTGATGATATTTTGCTCATAGCTTGCTTTCCTGCTTGCGCTATGTCATGTGTATTATTCATGCACACTATTTGCACCCATGACATGCTTGACATGATTACCTCTAGTATGTTGCATCTTTGCACTACTAGCTTGCACCACTTGATCACTTTGATTACTTGCTTTGTTGCATCACCCATGTTCCATTCTTACTTGCTTTCTTGGGTTGATGACATATATGTTCATGCCTCTCACTTGATTTGTCTTGATCATTGTTGCTTGCCTCCAATTGTTGCATCTATTCTTATTGATCGTGGAGACTTGGACATCTTACTTGTGATGCATGCTTGTTTCATCGAGCCTATTGCATTTGGTTGTTCTCTCATCTGCCTCCGTACTATGAAATGCTCCCTTGTCCTTTCTTATGATGAGCATGATGCATACAATTGTTGGATATTTTACCACACGAATGATAGGTTTTGCATCTCCGCTAGCCTCGTTTGTTTTTTCGAGTGTTTGTCATGTTCTTTCATTCTGAAGGATTCACAAGGCGATACCGTCATGATACAATTTGGTCATGTGAAGGCATACACGATGTGCAACACCAACATTTGTGAGAATCTCCTAAAGGCGAACTCCTTCCCTTTGAGCCATCCTCAATTATGCATATTGGATGGGTCACTCTTTCGGTGTTGTCTCCTTCTTGTTGTCTACATGATACATCTCGTGAATGGAGGAGCGACATGGGAGATTGGCTCTATGGACCTTCAAGTTGAGGAGCACTCGGACTTATTGGATTCACCTTCGAACCTCCACTCCTGCCACGACATCGAGCATTGGTACACCAACACCTCCATTTTTGTTGATTGTGCTCACACATGTCATGCTCGATGGACATATCATACACATGACAAATTTGCATCTTATGCATGGATTGACTCACATTATGATTGCCTTGTTGCATCTTGTATCCCCATGTCATCCATGATATATGAGCTTGTGCATTTTCTTAGCAAATTTGTTGTCATCTTCCTTGATGGCGTATTCTTACATCATGATCTTATTGCCCACCATCAAGTGCATGATCACATAGTCACATTGAGCACAAATTACCATGTTTGATAAACCGTCCCATTATGACATTATTTTGCAAAATGGTTGCATTGATCACATTCACAATACATTTGTGTGCACAATGAATGCTTTTGCTCCCATGAATGCTTTACATCTCATTCCATATCATCTTGCTAAGCTTCATGTGCTTTGTCACGAACAATCTTGCCTCACGGACTCATTCTTACTTGATGGACACTTTGTGTGCGCTAACCATTGTATTTCCAAGTGCCATTTGTGTTTGATTTTCTTGCATGTATACCACTCCGGTGACACCTTGGAGTACTTGGATTGCGCCATGCCTTCAACTCCGTCCAACTACAAGTCCGTCCACGACAACCGTTTCCATGGTGCTGAGGATCACGATTCGAGGTCGGATCTTTCCCAGGGGGGAGATGATGCGAAGCATCCCACGTTCATCCCCATGTACACTCCGACTACTCTCCAAGCCCCAAGAGAACATAAGATGAGACCTCAAGTATACACCATTAGACACAAGGTGAACTCGCACCTCTCCGAATCGTCACTTTCCACATGTGAGACATGGCTACTACCTCAAACATGTGTGCTATGCCTGACTAGGAACCAAGATGAAGCCCATGGACAAGACGACAAGGACACCAAGTGCGAGGAGCAAGAGAAGGAGCTGCTCGGAAGCTTCAGCCACCGGACGACCAGACGTCCGACTCCTGGGCACTCATCCAGCAAGAAGTCCAGCCAACGGAAGCTACAGTGGCCAGATGACCGACAAGTACCGGACGTCCGACACACTCCAGTGACAAGATGTCTGACCGTCTCCGGAAATCCGGTGACACCTCAACCGAGCCAAAACGCCGGACGTCCGACAAGTATCGGACGACCGGACCCTCGCGAGCCACCGGATGTCTGGTACCTGTTGGGCGACCGGCGCCTGTCTGTGCACATAGATCGGGCCCGAGGCCCATGTATCCCCCACTTACCCCTTAGGTACCTAGACTATATATACTCCTCCACCTCGTCCTAATAAGGTTTAGCGTTGTGATAGCTCATTTGAGAGATAGAGCTTCACTCATCCATATGGGTCTACTCCACGAGAGAGACCGCGGCCCCTCTTCGGAGAAGATCCTCTTGGATTCAAGACCTCCTCGTGGAGAAGACCATCAAGACCTCCTCACGGAGAAGAACAAGTTACCCTATGTATCGTCCTTTGTTGGATTCAAATCTTGTATCTCTTTGTGTTTCGAGGATCTACCATATGTGTGACCATATCTTGTTGGTTTTAGTGTTTCTCTCATGTTTCCCCTTGTGATTCCCCTCGTTTTCCCCCTCGTGTTCTTCGTGTTCTTTGCGGGATCCACTCCTTTCGTGAAAGATCGGACGTATAGGGTTCCACCCTACATCATCTTAGTAGTAGAATGCAGCTACCGATTATAAGCAAATCCAATATGAGGCAAGCATTCTTCCCACATTTTCTTGTTATTCTTCAAAACAGCCCTAAGCATGGTAGACAATGTTCTATTCACTACTTCAGTTTGTCCCTTAGTTTGGGGATGACATGTAGTACTAAAAAGCAGTTTAGTCCCCAACTTAGCCCATAGACATCTCGAAAAGTGGCTAAGAAATTTAGTATCACGATCTGAAACAATAGTATATGGCACACCATGCAAGAGAATAATTTCACAAAAGAACAAATCAACAACATTAATAGCATCATCGCTTTTATGACATGGTATAAAGTGTGCCATTTTTGAGAACGTATCCACGACAACAAATATGCTATCACCCCCCTTCTTTGTTCGAGGTAAACCTAAAACAAAGTCCATAGATATATCCTCCCAAGGAACACTAGGTATAGGCGAAGGCATATATAAACCATGAGGATTGAGTCATGACTTAGCTTTTTGACATGTAGTGCAGCGAGCAACAAAACGCTCAACATCCCGTCTCATCTTTGGCCAAAAGAAATGTGTCGCAAGTATATCCTCCGTCTTCTTCACGCCAAAGTGTCCCATTAATCCTCCTCCATGCGCCTCCTGCAACAACAAAAGACGAACGGAGCTAGCTGGAATGCATAGCTTGTTAGCACGAAACACAAATCCATCGTTAACAATGAACTTGTTCCAAGTTCTCCCATCCTTACAATTCTGCAATTCATCTTTAAATTCAGCATCATGCACATATTGATCTTTTATAGTCTCCAACCAAATATTTTAAAGTCAAGTTGTGAAAGCATAGTATAACGACGAGGCAATGCATCAACAATAACATTTTCTTTAACCTTCTTGTGTTTAATGACATAAGGGAAAGTCTCAATGAATTCAACCCATTTAGCATGTCTACGGTTTAGTTTTGCTTGACTTTTAATGCGTTTCAAAGATTCATGATCAGAATGTATAACAAATTCCTTGAGCCATAAATATTGTTGCCATGTTTCTAAGGTCCGAACAAGAGCATATAATTCATTATCATAAGTAGAATAGTTCATACTAGGCCCACTCAACTTTTGAGAAAAGTATGCAATAGGTTTGCCATCTTGTAATAACACACCTTCTAATCCAATTCCACTAGCATCACATTCAAGTTCAAAAGTCTTATTAAAATCAGGAAGTTGGAGTAAAGGAGTATGTGTCAACTTATCTTTCAAAACAGTGAAGGCTTCTTCCTGTGCAGTACCCCAAACAAAAGGCACATCCTCCTTTGTAAGCTCATTGAGAGGTGCAGCAATGGTGCTAAAATCTCTCACAAAACGCCTGTAGAAACCAGCGAGGCCAAGGAAACTTGATGTAGGGTGGAACCCTATATGGCCGATCTTTCACGTAAGGAGCGGACCCCAATGAGGAACACGAAGAACACGAGGGGAAACCCGAGGGAAAACACGAGAGAAACACTCAAACCAACGAGATGTAGTCACACATATGCTAGATCCTCGAAAACACGAGAGAAACACTCAAACCAACAAGTTTTAGTCGCACATATGCTAGATCCTCGAAACACGAGAGGAGATACAAGATCCACGATCAACAAAGGATGATACAAAGGTTAACCGGTTCTTCTCCGTGAGGAGGTCTTGAGGTCTTCTCCGTGAGGAGGTCTTGAATCCAAGGTGGATCTTCTCCGTAGATGCGCGCGGTCTATCTCGTGGAGTAGATCCGTATGGATGAGCAAAGCTCTATCTCTAAATGAGCTAATCCTTTGCTAACCCTCAAATGGAGGAGGTGGAGGAGTATATATAGTCTATGGCCACGAAGGGGTAAGTGTGGGATACATGGGCCTCGGCCCGATACTCTGCACACAGACAGGCGTCGGTCGTCCGATAGGTACCGGACGTCCGGTGGCTCACGAGGGTCCGGTCATTCGGTACTTGTCGGACGTCCGGCGTTTTGGCTCGGTTGAAGTGGCGCCGGATTTTCGGAGATGGTCGGGCGCCCAGTCGTTGGAGTGTGTCGGACGTCTGGTACTTATCGGTCGTCTGGCCGCTACAGCTTCCGTCGGCTGGCCCTTCTTGCTGGATGAGTGTCCAGGTGTTGGATGTCCGGCGTCGTCCGGTCATCCGGTGGCTGAAGCTTTCGATCAGCTCCCTCTCTTGCTCTGCTTCCTCGCCTTCTCCTCGGATGCTCCTAGCTGCTTCATGGTGTCCCTCTTGGTTCTTGATCATGCAAAGCATATACGTTTGAGGTGGTATCCATGTCTCACATGTGAAAAGTGATAGTTCAGAGAGGAGCGAGTTCACCTTGTGTCCAATGGCGTATGTTCGAGGTCTTGTCATAGTGTACATGGGGATGACCATAGGATGCTCCACATCATCTCCCCCCCCCTTGGGAAAGATCCGACCTCGGATCGTGATCCTCATCACCATGGAAACGGTTGTCCTGGACGGACTTGTAGTTGGACGAAGTTGAAGACATGGCGTAATCCAAGTACTCCAAGGTGTCTCCGCTGTGGTATACATGCAAAAAGAGCAAACACAAGCAACACTTGGAAATAAAATGGTTAGCACACAAAAAGTGTCCATCAAGGAAGTATGAGTTTGTGAGGCAAGATTGTTCTTGACAAAGCACATGAAGCTTAGCAAGATGATATTGAATGAGATGTATAGCATTCATGCAAGAAAAAGCATTCATTGTGCACACAAATGTATTGTGAATATGACCAATGCAACCATGGTGCAAAATGATGTCATAGTGAGACGGTTTATCAATAGCATGAATATGGCAATGGATCCTCAATATGGTTATGTTATCATGCAATTGATTGTAGGCAATATGATCATGATGTATGAATACGCCATCAAGGAAGATCACAACAAATTTGCTAAGGAAATGCACAAGCTCATATATCATGGATGACATGGGAATACAAGATGCAACAAGGCAATTATAATGTGAATCAATCCATGCATAAGATGCAAATTTGTTATATGTGGTGCTGTACCAAAGCTCGATGTTGTGGCACTCCTCAAGGTGAAGGTCCATAGGGTCCATCTCCAATGTCGGTCCTCCCTCCAATATTTGTATCATGTAGACAAGAAGAAGGAAACAACAATGAAAGAATGACCCATCCAATATGCGTATTTGAGGATGGCTCAAAGGGAAGGAGTTCACCTTTATGAAAATGTCGAAAATGTTGGTGTCGCGCACCATTTACATGACCAAGTTGTCTCGTGACGGTATCGTCTTGTGAGTCCTCCAAAATGAAAGAACATGACAAACACTCGGAATAACAAATGAGGTTAGCAGAAGTGCAAAACATATCATTCATGTGGTAAGATACCCAACAAGTGTATGCATCATGCTCATCATAAGAAAGGACAAGGGAGCATTTCACAGTATGGAGGCATATGATGCGGGAACAACCAAAGACAATAAGCTCATTCAAACAACCATGCATCACAAGTCATATGTCCAAGTCTCCACGATTGATGAGGACATCAATACCATTGTTACACCCACAGCCCCTGCTGCTATACATAGTAGACCAATTACTAGAGCTCGCGCAGGCCAATTAAATTATCAGTTACTTTCATGAGAATATGATGCTGCCTAAATTGGATACATTTGTTTTGCTTACAAATGAAGGGCCTGGCATGGATAAGAGGGATGAACACTGGAGCAAGACCAAGCATGGAGATGATGGCATGCGCAAGGGGATCAAGAATGGAGTTACAAGTTATGATTTTAGGACTTTGAAGCTACCATAAGGAGTGCATGAAGCCTTGGACAAAATATACAATATGCCACTTCATAAATTTCGCCCTGGGGCTATTCTAGGTGCTGTGTCACCTTATTATTGGGCCAGGCCCATGTATATTCGAAATACATAAGTATATGCTGTTTTCAGAGTCCGTATGTGTGGGGAAACAAGAGTTAGGGATGGTTTCCGAACCCTCCTCAAAGGACCACGAAATTCCCCCCTCTCTCCTCCATATATACAGCCCTTAGGGCATCATTTAGACTTTGGGTTTTGTTTAGATTAAAGTTCGCCATAGCTGCAACTTCGCGTACTTCGTTTGTGTTCAACGACCAGACAAAGGCGTCACAGAACCCCACCTTGATCAATAAAACTTTCCTCTTATATTCACAATATCCAAATTGCAATCTCACTTTCTTGCTTGTTCTTCATTTGCTTGCAGGAAACAGACCTTCATGGTCAGGTTGATTGTGCTCCGGCGTGGTCAATAACCTCTCGTGATGCGGAGCATCCTATGGTCATCCCCATGGATCTACCATCGTCTCACGAAGTGCCAAGAGGACCTATTACTTGATCTAGAGCTAGAGCTCTCGAGACCGAGGTGACTTCTCTCCTTAGTGATATTGCTTATGATCCCCTCGAGACATGGCTACTACCTAAGTCTGAGATGTTGTGCATGATCAGGTACCAAGAGGACCCTCCCGAAGATGCATGTGAAGACGTACAAGCCGCTAAGTCCATGGATGAAGAGGAACGCCGAAAGGAGAAGAAGGCATCTCCAGGACCCGGGCATCCGGCCCCGAGCCCGGACATCCGGCCGCTGGAGGCATCCACTATAGCAACCTCCCAGCCGCTGGAGATCTACATGCCCCGGACATCTGGCCCCGACCCGGAAATCCGGCCTCTCGCCTGGATATCCGGACAAGCTGCGACAGGGAACAGAAGGAAACCCCCGCCAGCCCGGACATCTGGCCCCTTCAGCCCGGACATCCGGCCTTCCACGAACGCCCGGACGTCCGGCATCCCCTGTCTGCGCACAGTGTAAGGGCCCGAGGCCCGTGTACCCCTTCGCCCACCTAGACTATATATACTCTTCTCCTACCTACGTTTTAGGGTTAGCATTGGTTTAGCTCATATTAGAGATAGAGCATTGCTCATCCACATCGGATCTACTCCACGAGAGAGACCGTGGCCCCTCTTCGGAGAAGATCCTTTTGGATTCAAGACCACCTGATGAGGACATCAATACCATTGTTACACCCACAGCCCCTGCTGTTATACATACTGGACCAATTACTAGAGCTCGCACACGCCAATTGAATTATCAGGTACTTTCGTTTCTTTGTAACGATTCTAATGTTCATGAGAATATGATGCTACCTAAATTGGATACATTTGTTTTGCTTACAAATGAAGGGCCTAGCTTGGACAAGAAAGATGAACCTTGGAGCAAGTTCAAGCATGCAGATGATGGCATGCGCAAGGGGAACAAGAACGGAGTTACAAAGTGATGATTCCAGGACTCTGAAGCCACCATAATGAGTGCATGAAGCATGGGATGAAATATACAAGATGCCACTTCATAAATTTCGTCCAGAGGCTATTCTAGGTGCCGCGTCACCTTATTATTGGGCCAGGCCCATGTATTTTCGAACTACTTAAGTATAGGCTATTTTTAGAGTCCGTATGTGTGGGGAAACAAGAGTTAGGGTTGGTTTCGGACCCCTCCACCAAGGGCCACGAAATTCCTCCTCTCTCCATCATATATACAGCCCTTAGGGCATCGTTTAGACTTTGGATTTTTTTGGATTAAAAGTTTGCTATAGCTGCAACTTCGCGTACTTCGTTTGTGTCCAACGACCAGACCAAGACGTCACAGAACCCCACCTTGATCAATAAAGCTTTCATCTTATATTCACAATATCCAGATTGCAATCTCAGTTTCTTGCTTGTTCTTCGTTTGCTCGCAGGAAACAGACCCTCGTGGTCAGGTTGATCGTGCTCCGGCGTGGTCAATAACCCCTCGGAAGTTGGTTTAGTGATTGCTAAGGCGCGACGTCTCGCACGTTCGTAATCGGATCATCAAGGTCGACTCCCACAGAAACGATAGCCACCATCTCATCGAAACATCGGGACACCTTTGCCTCTATCAAGTGGTATCAGATTTCCAGGTTGCTCGATGAGATTTTATAGTTTTTCGTAGTTTAGATCGAGTATGTTCTTCGTACCTATAGTCCACGAAAAAGCCAAAAACAAAATGAGGGTTAGTTCATCCTATCCGAACCAATCTGAGCCTTTGCATAATCTTTTCTGTATTTGCTTTGTTGAATTTGCGGTTGCATCGTCGTGTCAAGTTGCTGGTCTTAGCGTCTAGTCCTTTAGAGTTTCGAGTTCTGTTCACAGGTTGTCACGTCGCCGCTGCCATATATCACCACCGCATCATCATCATCGCTATTGCCATATAGCACCACCACACCAACTTCATCGTCGGTGCCATATTCACCACCACATATTCACCATCAATCCGAGTCCATATACGCCACCACATATCCGCCGCCATCACGCCAATCCGAGTCCACCTGCAACATATATCCGCCACCAGTCCGATTTCCACCAGATTCATCTCCGCCACCAGTCCGAGTCTAGTAATTGTTGCATTGTTTTCGATTTCCGGATCACACGATACTTCGAGTCGCGATAGAATAGGACTCATAAGATTCTGTCCTACCCGCAGAAGAAAAATAGTTCCAAATTCAAAAAAAAATCTGGCTAGGCAGTTTTTAGACCATTTGTAGACTTTTTTGAAAAAAAATTGTTGCAGAGCAAAAAAAAGAGGAAAAAAGTGCAAAAAAGTGAAAAAAAAAGAACAAAAAAATTCAGAGCGTGCTCCTCCCTTGTTTACGTGCAGCGTCGTGATTTTGTTAGTGTTCTAGGCTTGCGTCTCTAGCACGGTCTAGCCTAGGACCAGCACAGTACCGTCGTTGAGCGTTTTTTCAACTTTGCATCTCTGAATTGATTATTGCTGACCCTTTTGCTACCATATTATAAGCCTTCCTAGCTCCACATACATCTACGTCATGCGTTTGACTCTCCCTGGTAATCGCTGTATCCAAGCTTTGAGTGTTTTGACTACGACGGTTGCCGCTCACCGCCTGCCGCTGGGTAAGAACTGGTAAGAATTTGAGATTTGCTTGACAGATTTGTGATTGTCCACCACTTACTAGTAGTCTGTAGGATCATATTATTGTGTGTTTCTATTGCTGCTAACCATGGCAGGATCACAAGCCGATGAGACGGACTGGGAGAACATGACAAACAAAGAGTTACATGATAAGTTTCAGCAAATGATGATTGGACAGGTGGAAGATGTGCTAAATAGATTTGAAGAGGCCATGGAGAAGATAGATGGCATTGAGAAGGTGTTCGAAACAAAGCTCGATCACAAGTTTAATGAATTGCTCGCGCGCCTTCCACAGCCCGCTGCACCTATCGCACCTCCACAACAACAACATCGTCTTCCAAATCAAGTGGGATGAGCACAACACGTTCGCATTGAGCCTGGTCAAAATTCTGGTGCTGCTGTACCTACTGTTGGTGCTTCTGTCACTCCTACTGCTACTGCGAAGGTGGAGGACCATTACGAGGATGAGGTTGACCAAAATCAGAACTACGTGCAACCACCACCACCAGCACCACCAGGTCGTCCTCATGCATATCATCGCAACGGTAGGGCTGCACCACCACCTGAGGTACATGACCATCTTCCTAAACTAAAATTGAATATTTCACCATTTGAGGGTAGATATGTTCCTGATATATATCTTACTTGGGAGTTAGAAACTGAACAACGATTTACATGTTTGCAATATCCTGAGGAGAGACGTGTTCCTGCTGCTGTTTCTGCTTTCACTAGCTTTGCATGTGTTTGGTGGTCTGAACATTGTAGATTATATCCTATTCCAGCTACTTGGGCTGCTTTGAAAACTGATATGCATACTCGTTGGGTTCCACCATATTATCAACGTGAATTACTTCAAAAATTGCAGCGTTTAAGACAAGGAAACAATTCTGTAGAAGAATATTATCAGGAATTACAAACTGGCATGATTAGATGTGGTATTGTTGAGGAGAATTAAGCTATGCTTACACGTTTTATGGGTGGATTAAATAGAGAGATTCAGACCATTCTAGAGTATAAGGAGTATACTAATTTCACTCGTTTATTCCATCTTGCTTATAAAGCTGAACGTGAAGTGCAGGATTGACAGGCATTAACGAGAACTAACTTTTCTGCAGGTCGATCTTCATCATGGACACCACGGGCATCCTCTACTTCCACTCCACCAGCACCTCCATCAGGTGCCACCTCCAGCCATGATACAAGAAAGCAGACACAACCACCACTATCTGCCAAGAGCACCTGCGCAGAGCTCTTCTTCTTCCATGGCATCAACAGGGCACACAAGTGATATTATTTGTTGTCGTTGTAAGGGAAGAGGACATTTTGCGAGAGAATGCCAATCTCAGCGTGTGATGATTGTTACCGAGGATGGTGGGTATGAGTCCGCTAGTGACTATGATGAGGAGACTTTGGCTCTTATTACACATGAAGAACACGGAAGAGAGGATTCTGATCATGAGACGCAATACATGGCTGCTGAAGATGCTGACAGGTATGAATGTTTAGTTGCTCAACGTGTTTTGAGTGTGCAGGTTACACAAGCTGAGCAAAATCAGAGGCATAATTTGTTCCATACAAAGGGAGTTGTGAAGGAACGTTCTGTTCGTGTCATCATAGATGGAGGGAGCTGCAATAACTTGGCTAGCTTGGAGATGGTGGAGAAGCTATCTCTCACCACAAGACCACATCCATATCCTTACTACATCGAATGGTTCAACAAAAGTGGCAAGGTTAAGGTAACACGTACAGTTCGTGTGCATTTTAGTATCTCTACATATGCTGATTATGTTGATTGTGATGTGTTACCTATGCAAGCATGTTCCTTATTACTTGGTAGACCATGGCAATTTGATAAAAAATCCATACACCATGGTAGAAACAATCAATATACTCTTGTTCATAAGGATGAAAATATTACTTTGCTTCCTATGACTCCTCATTCCATTTTGAAAGATGATATTAATAGAGCTAATAAAGCAAAACATGAGAAAAATAAGAGTGAAAATCAGATTGTGGCAAAAGAATTTGAGCAACGAATGAAGCCTAATAATATACCATCTACTGTTGCTTCTGAAATTAAATTGAAAAGTGCATGTTTACTTGCCACCAAATCTGATATTGATGATCTAGATTTTAGCAAATCTGTTTGCTATGCTTTTTTGTGCAAAGAGGCATTATTTTTCATTCGAGGACGTGCCTTCCTCTTTGCCTCCTGCTATCACTAACATTTTGCAGGAGTTCGCTGATGTCTTTCCACAAGACATGCCACCGGGATTACCACCTATTCGAGGGATTGAGCATCAAATTTACTTAATTCTCGGTGCATCATTACCCAACCGTGCACCATACCGTACCAATCCAGAGGAGACGAAGGAGATTATGCGTCATGTACAAGAACTGCTCGACAAAGGTTATATACGCGAATCCCTTAGTCCTTGTGCTGTTCCTATCATTTTAGTGCCGAAAAAGGATGGTACGTCGTGTATGTGCGTTGATTGTAGAGGCATTAATAATATTACTATTCATTATCGTCATCCTATTCCTAGGCTAGATGATATGCTTGATGAATTGAGTGGCTCTACAATATTCTCCAAAGTTGATTTGCGTAGTGGATACCATCAAATTCGTATGAAATTGGGAGATGAATGGAAAACTTCATTTAAACTAAGTTTGAATTATATGAGTGGTTAGTCATGCCTTTTGGGTTAACTAATGCACCGAGTACTTTCATAAGGTTAATGAACGAAGTTTTACGTGCTTTCATCGGACGTTTTGTGGTAGTTTACTTTGATGACATATTGATTTATAGCAAATCTTTGGAGGAACATTTGGAACATTTACGTGCTTTTTTTATTGCTCTACGTGATGCATGTTTGTTTGGTAACCTTGGAAAATGCACCTTTTGCACCGAGCGAGTATCTTTTGTTGGCTCTATTGTTACGCCACACGGAATTGAAGTTGATAAAGCCAAGATTGAAGCTATTGAGAGTTGGCCGCAGCCTAAAACGGTCACACAAGTGAGGAGTTTCCTTGGCCTCGCTGGTTTTTATAGGCGTTTTGTGAGAGAATTCAGCACCATTGCTGCACCTCTCAACGAGCTTACAAAGAAGGATGTGCCTTTTGTTTGGGGTACCGCACAGGAAGAAGCCTTCAAGGTATTGAAAGACAAGTTGACACATGCTCCTTTACTCCAACTTCCCGGTTTTAATAAGACTTTTGAGGTTGAATGTGATGCTAGTGGAATTGGATTAGGAGGTGTGTTATTACAAGATGGCAAACTTATTGCATACTTTTCTGAAAAATCTAGTGGGCCTAGTCTGAACTATTTTACTTATGATAAAGATTTATATGCTCTTGTTCGGACCTTAGAAACATGGCAACATTATTTATGGCCAAAGGAATTTGTTATACATTCTGATCATGAATCTTTGAAACACATTAAAAGTCAAGAAAAACTGAACCGTAGACATGCTAAATGGGTTGAATTCATTGAGACTTTCCCTTATGTCATTAAACACAAGAAGGGTAAAGAAAATGTTATTGCTGATGCATTGTCTCATTGTTATACTATGCTTTCACAACTTGACTTTAAAATATTTGGTTTGGTGACCATCAAAGATCAATATGTGCATGATGCTGAATTTAAAGATGTATTGCAGAATTGTAAGGAAGGGAGAACATGGAACAAGTTCGTTCTTAACGATGGATTTTTGTTTCGTGCTAACAAGCTATGCATTCCAGCTAGCTCCGTTCTCCTTTTGTTGTTGCAGGAGGCGCAAGGAGGAGGATTAATGTGACACTTTGGCATCAAGAAGACGGAGGATATACTTGCCACACATTTCTTTTGGCCAAAGATGAGACGGGATGTAGAGCGTTTTGTTGCTCGCTGCACTACATGTCAAAAAGCTAAGTCACGACTCAATCCTCATGGTTTATATATGCCTTTGCCTGTACCTAGTGTTCCTTGGGAGGATATATCTATGGACTTTGTTTTAGGTTTACCTCGAACAAAGAAGGGGAGGGATAGCATATTTGTTGTCGTGGATAGGTTCTCGAAAATGGCACACTTTATACCATGTCATAAAAGCGATGATGCTGTTAATGTTGTTGATTTGTTCTTTCGTGAAATTATTCGCTTGCATGGTGTGCCAAATACTATTGTTTCAGATCGTGATACTAAATTTCTTAGCCACTTTTGGAGATGTTTATGGGCTAATTTGGGGACTAAACTGCTTTTTAGGACTACTTGTCACCCCCAAACTGATGGACAAACTGAAGTAGTCAATAGAACATTGTCTACTATGCTTAGGGCTGTTTTGAAGAATAACAAGAAAATGTGGGAAGAATGCTTGCCTCATATTGAATTTGCTTATAATCGTTCATTGCATTCTACTACTAAGATGTGCCCTTTTGAAATTATGTATGGTTTCCTACCTCGTGCACCTATTGATTTGTTGCCTCTTCCATCTTCGGAGAAGGTTAATTTTGATGCTACAGAATGTGCTGAATTGATTTTAAAAATGCATGAGTTAACTAAGCAAAACATTGAGCGAATGAATGCTAAATATAAACTTGCTAGAGATAAGGGTAGAAAACATGTTGTGTTTGCACCTGGAGATCTTGTTTGGTTACATTTGCGTAAGGATAGATTTCCTAATTTGCGCAAATCAAAGCTAATGCCACGTGTTGATGGTCCTTTTAAGGTGTTAGAGAAAATAAATGATAATGCATATAAATTTGAGCTGCCTGCAGATTTTGGGGTTAGTCCCACTTTTAAAATTGCAGATTTGAAGCCTTATTTGGGTGAGGACGATGAACTTTCGTCGAGGACGACTTCATTTCTAGAAGGGGAGGATGATGAGGACATCAATACCATTGTTACACCCACAACCCCTGCTGCTATACATACTGGACCAATTACTGGAGCTCGCACACGCCAATTGAATTATCAGGTACTTTCGTTTCTTGGTAACAATTCTAATGTTTATGAGAATATGATGCTGCCTAAATTGGATACATTTGTTTTGCTTACAAATAAAGGGCCTAGCTTGGACAAGAAAGATGAACGTTGGAGCAAGTTCAAGCATGCAGATAATGGCATGCGCAAGGGGAACAAGAACGGAGTTACAAGTGATGATTCCAGGACTCTGAAGCCACCATAATGAGTGCATGAAGCATGGGACGAAATATACAAGATGCCACTTCATAAATTTCGTCCAGAGGCTATTCTAGGTGCCGCGTCACCTTATTATTGGGCCAGGCCCATGTATTTTTGAAGTACTTAAGTATAGGCTGTTTTTAGAGTCCGCATGTGTGGGGAAACAAGAGTTAGGGTTGGTTTCGGACCCCTCCACCAAGGGCCACGAAATTCCCCCTCTCTCCTCCATATATACAGCCCTTAGGGCATGATTTATACTTTGGGTTTTGTTTAGATTAAAAGTTCACCATAGCTGCAACTTCGCGTACTTCGTTTGTGTCCAACGACCAGACCAAGACATCATAGAACCCCACCTTGATCAATAAAGCTTACATCTTATATTCGCAATATCCAGATTGCAATCTCAGTTTCTTGCTTGTTCTTCGTTTGCTCGCAGGAAATAGACCCTTGAGGTTAGGTTGATCGTGCTCCGACGTGGTCAATATCCCCGCAGAAGTTGGTTTAGCGATTGCTAAGGCGCGACGTCTCGCACGTTCGTAGTCGGATCGTCAAGGTTGACTCCCACAGAAACGATAGCCACCATCTCATCGAAACATCACGACACCTTTGCCTCTATCACCTCCTTGTGGAGAAGACCATCAAGACCTCCTCACGGAGAAGACCGGCTACCTTTGTATCATCCCTAGTTGTCCGTGGATCGTGTAATATCTTTTGTACTCGAGGATCTAGCATATGTTTGACTATTTCTTGTTGGTTTAGTGTTTCTCTCGTGTTTCCCCTCATGATCTCCCTCACATTCTTCGTGTTCATCGCGGGATCGGCTCCTTTCGTGAAAGATCGGGCGATTAGGGTTCTACCCTACATCATCTTGGTATCAAGAGCCACGTTGATCACGATTTCGGAGCCTCCCCATTGTGTTTCTAGCCTTTTTTTTGTTGATTTTGTCCCTAATTCAAAATTTCCCCACAAAAATAGCCCCAATTTTTTTTGTATTTGTTGGTGTGATAAATTTGTGTTGGATTTGATCCGCGGATTTCGTGTGTTGCAGGTAGATCTAGCTTCCCATCCACTTTTCCCCATTTTCCATCCACAAATGCCTCCGAATTTTCCCAGATTTTCCACCTTCCACGTGGAGTTCGTTCGGATCTAGAGCCCGAACATCCGGCCCAATAGCCCAGACATCCGGCCATCAAACCCCGACATCCGGCCCCTAGCAGCAACATCTCCATCCACCGCCCCGTTTTCCATCCATATTTCGCCAAATTTTGTTCCAGTGTCCACATATACTTCCGCATACCACCACCGCTTCCTCATAGCACTACCATGTACCACATACACAGCCATCGCTTACCGCTACCAACTCCGACAATTTTGTCCCGTTTCACTTTGAGAATTTGAGTTGCGGTTATGTGTCCTATTTGTGTTTCGGCAATTTAGATATGGTTCGACATCAGCATCACCGTCGCTCATCTTCGCCATGGACGCGTCATCAATAACGACCACCTCGACTACATCTTGGTATTTGTGCCACCATTTTGACACCATACCGTATGCAAGACGCGGTAACCTCACCTTGGTATTGGACATATTATTCTTGCCATTACATTGATAGCCATCATAGTCTTACTCTTTTGCGTCGCTTACCCATCAAGACTAGCCTTTGAGTATTGCCGGCAACGTGACTTGTGCACATTAGTGATCATACTTCCCATATCATACATACATCATTGGTGCATATCTTGATATCATCTCTTGTGTCACAAGGTTGCCATCACATACACAATTGCTATCTTGGTTCGTTAAGCATTGCATGAGAAAAGAGCTCAACCAACAAAGAGCCAAACAAGCTTTTAATCAAAAGGGAAAGATAAGCAAAGAGCTTTTAAGCAAGAACCATAGCATCATACAACATTTAGATTGTCATACTAGATCATCTTGGATCATATCATCGAAACACCTTGCATAGATTATACTTGGGATAGAAGTCGTTCCATTTTTGCTTAGTAGGTCGTGCACAAGTCTTCGAATCCGCATATTGTGCAATCGTGCTAGAGTCTCTCTAGTGTTGTGCAACAAGAGCATTTTTGTGGATTCCACATTTTGGCTCAGCCTTGGTTGCACGACCCCACTTATCTTTTTGTGTGTGTCTTTCTGTGTACCGTATATTGCTTGGTCTACTTGTTGCATTGCAAACTTGCGAATCTTTTCCAACATTATTGATGCTCACTTACAATTGCATCAAATTTTGTGCCACCATCCTAACCAAGCTCCACCATAAGCTTTTACTTGTGTAGGTGTGAGAAACCGACAAGAATTGGTACCAATTGTGCTATTTCCTTGTCCACATTGGAGTGGTCATTGATCCACTTTCAACTTCGGTCAAGGTACATTTGGTATATGTTCTTCTCTTTCTAGCACTCAAATTTTTCTCTTGGAATGATGGATAGGCCAAGTACATCTACCAACCCACTCTTCATTGAGCACGATGACGACATGAACTCCTATGTAACAAAGAGCCACCTCTTTGGTGCACAACGTGCTTTGCATCAAGAGCAACAAGCAATGAGTGAACACATCGACAAGCTTGCCGCCGACTTGCAACTCTTCGAGCAACGTACAAGGGACTACTTCAACCACAAGCTCGATGATCACAAGCAAGAGAATGACTCAAGAATGGACGAGATTCGTGCTTTGTTGCTCAACCTCTCTTCTTCCACTTCGTCCTCATCAAGATGGAGCCGCTCAAGTCGACACTCCGACTTCACCCTCTCCGGCTCAAGTACACCGACATCGAACACTCTTCGACGTGCCGTGCGCAATGATCATCAAGCAAGCCTCAATCCTCTACGCGACACCGACTCTCAAGAGCACCGACAACGTCAAACCCAAGCGGCTTTTGCGCTAGCACGAGAACGGCAATGACAACGCCAACATGAAGAGGAAGAGCGAGCGCGTCTACACCAAGATGCACAAGATACCGAGGCACAACACCAAGAACAACAACTCGGTGAAGCTCAAGCACTTGAGTCGCAACGTTCCCTCCGAGATTCAAGTCGAGCCGTGCCAACCAAGGGCGACAACCTCGTGAACATGAAGAAGCACTTCGCGAAGAAGCTCACGAACGAAGATTTCAAGCTCGCGTGCAACGTCAAGCTCGACAAGTACCTCCACAAGCTCGCCAAGAGCATGAAGACAATGGGAATCCTCCACAACAAGAGCAACACGAGGTTAACAACCCTCCTCGCCAAGAGCAACACGAGCTTGATAATCATCAACAACATGGGCGTCATCATCCCTGACCCCAACACAATGAAGAGCAACGTTACGGAAAGCTAAAGTTCACTATGCCGAATTTCAATGGAAGCAACGACTCCAAAGAGTACCTTTCATGGGCATTGAAGGTCGACAAAATCTTACGCTTGCACAACTATGAAGAAGAGAAGAAGATCGCGATGGCATCCCTTGAGTTCCAAGACTATGTACTCATTTGGTGGGAACAAGTCATCGAGCGCCGTGAGGCAAGAGGTGAACCACCCATCACTACTTGGACGCAAATGTAGGATGTCATGCGAGTACGCTTTGTGCCTACCTACTACAACCGCGACTTCTTCAAGAAACTCCAACTACTCAAGCAAGGAACCAAGTGTTGGGGAACGTAGTAATTTCATAAAATTTCCTACGCACACGCAAGATCATGGTGATGCACAGCAATGAGAGGAGAGAGTGTTGTCTACGTACCCTCGTAGACCGAAAGCGGAACCGTTAGCACAATGTGATTGATGTAGTCGTACGTCTTCACGATCCGACCAATCAAGTACCGAATGCACGGCACCTCCAAGTTCAGCACACGTTCAGCCTGATGACGTCCCTCGAACTCCGATCCAGTCGAGTGTTGAGGGAGAGTTTCGTCAGCACGACGGCATGGTGACGATGTTGATGTTCTACCGACGCAGGGCTTCGCCTAAGCACCGCTATAGTATTATCGAGGTGGACTATGGTGGAGGCGGGCACCGCACACGGCTAAAAGATCAACTTGATCAATTGTTGTGTCTATGGGGTGCCCCCTTGCCCCCATATATAAAGGAGCAAGGGGGGGGGGTGCGGCCGGCCAGGGAGAGGGCGCGCCAGGAGGAGCCCTACTCCCACCGGGAGTAGGACTCCCCCCCTTTTCCTAGTCGGAACAGGATTCGGGAGGGGGAAAGAGGAGGGAGAGAAGGAAAGGGGGGGCACCGCCCCCCTCTCCTTGTCCTATTCGGACTAGGGGGGGCACGCGGCACAGCCCTGGCCGCCTCTCCTCTTCTCCGTAAAGGCCCACTAAGGCCCATTTACCTCCCGGGGGGTTCCGGTAACCTCCCGATACTCCAGTAAAATCCCGATTTCACCCGGAACACTTCCGATATCCAAACATAGGCTTCCAATATATCAATCTTCATGTCTCGACCATTTCGAGACTCCTCGTCATGTCCGTGATGACATCTGGGACTCCGAACAACCTTTGGCACATCAAAACATATAAACTCATAATGTAACTGTCATCGTAACGTTAAGCGTGCGGACCCTACGGGTTCGAGAACTATGTAGACATGACCGAGACATGTCTCCGGTCAATAACCAATAGCGGAACCTGGATGCTCGTATTGGCTCCTACATATTCTATGAAGATTTTTATCGGTCAAACCGCATAACAACATACGTTGTTCCCTTTGTCATCGGTATGTTACTTGCCCGAGATTCGATCGTCGGTATCTCAATACCTAGTTCAATCTCGTTACCGGCAAGTCTCTTTACTCGTTCCGTAATACATAATCCCGCAACTAACTCATTAGTTGCAATGCTTGCAAGGCTTAAGTGATGTGCATTACCGAGAGGGCCCAGAGATACCTCTCCGACAATCGGAGTGACAAATCCTAATCTCAAAATACGCCAACCCAGCAAGTACCTTTGGAGACACCTGTAGGGCACCTTTATAATCACCCAGTTACGTTGTGACGTTTGGTAGCACACAAAGTGTTCCTCCAGTAAACGGGAGTTGCATAATCTCATAGTCAAAGGAACATGTATAAGTCATGAAGAAAGCAATAGCAACATACTAAACGATCGGGTGCTAAGCTAACAGAATGGGTCATGTCAATCAAATCATTCTCCTAATGATGTGACCTCGTTAATAAAATGACAACTTATGTCCATGGTTAGGAAACATAACCATCTTTGATCAACGAGCTAGTCAAGTAGAGGCATACTAGTGACAACCTGTTTGTCTATGTATTCACACATGTATTATGTTTCCGGTTAATACAATTCTAGAATGAAAAATAAACATTTATCATGATATAAGGAAATAAATAATAACTTTATTATTGCTTCTAGGGCATATTTCCTTCACCAAGAGCGTTGAAGAGTACTACAAGGAGATGGAGACTGCCATGATAAGAGCCAATGTCACGGAAGATGATTAGCAAACTATGGCACGTTTCTTGAATGGACTCAATCATCCCATCAAGAAGATCGCCGACTTCCAACCATACTCGAACCTCATCGAGCTACTGCATCAAGCTACCAAAGCGGAACATCAAGTGCAAGATGATTACAAGTATGCCAAGTCCTCATCCAAGTCATACGGCTTCTCCAACACCCAAGCTTCAACGACTCCAACACCGTCTACCAAGCCTTCTACAACGAACGTCGACAAGTCGGGCCACAAGAAATCTTCGTCAACCACAAGTCATCCTCCAACAACGAGCAACTTCAAGCCGAGAGCTTCATCATCATCTACCCCGACCGATGAGACCATCAAGATGAGTTCCTTAAAATGCTTCACATGCGGAGGCTGAGGCCACAAGTCCTATGAGTGTACCAACAAGCGGACCATGATCCTCAATGACAACGACACTTGAGCAAGTGGCCATACACCGGCAAGTGAACAAAGAAGACACGGAACAAGTCTTTTGTGATGAAGACTCAAGTCCCGCTCTCATTGTCTCCAAGGTCTTGACACTTCAACATCACCAAGAAGCCAAAGATGCCATATATTTCATACCGAGGCCGGCATCAATGGACGATCCGTCAAGGTCATCATCGATGGAGGGAGTTGTCATAACCTCGCAAGTGAAGAACTTTGCTCCAAGCTCCAATTGCCCAAGCGAAGAACCCACATCCCTACAAAGTTCAATGTCTTAGTGACTCCGGCACTATCCAAGTCGATCATCGAGTACAAGTCTCCTTCAGAATTGGTGCCTATGAAGACACTTTGGAGTGCAACATCGTTCCAATGACCGTTTGCCACCTTCTTCTTGGACACCCATGGCAATTTGATAGAGGTGTCATCCACAACGGCCGAACGAACCACTACAGCTTCAAGATGAAAGGAAAGGAGTACATACTTCGCCCCATGTCTCCAAGCCAAGTGATCGCCGACAAGCAAGCCACCCATCGTGGAGAGAATAGTGAGAGAGCGAGCCACCAAAAAGAGAGTGAGCGCCACAAGCCAAAATCGAGTGCTTCCATGACGAGCGACAAGAAGAACTTAGTCCTATTTTCCACCAAAAGTGAGATAAGAGGAGTGTGTGAGAACCCATCTAGTGTCCTACACTATGTCCTTTTGTGCAAGGACAATGCAACACAAGCTAACACCTCTCACGCTCTACCTTTAGTGTTGTCTTCTCTTTTGCCGGAATTTCAAGATGTTTTCCCCAACGAGCTACCTCCGGGACTACCTCCACTACGAGGCATCGAGCACCGCATCGACCTCATACCCGGAGCACCTCTTCCGAACAAAGCTCCCTACCGCGTCAACCCCAAAGAAACCAAAGAAATCCAAAGGCAAGTAAAACATCTCATAGACCGTGGACATGTGCATGAAAATTTGAGCCCTTGTGCCGTCCCGGTCATTCTTGTGCCAAAATGAGACAGTAGCTTTTGCACGTGCTCGGATTGTAGACATATCAATTCTATCACCGTCTGCTATAGGTATCCCATTCCACACCTTGATGATATGCTTGATGAACTTAGTGGTGCCACTATATTTTCAAAAATTGATCTTAAGAGTGGTTACTATAAAATCCGCATACAAGAGGGTGATGAATGGAAAACCGCTTTCAAAACCAAGTTTGGGTTGTATGAGTGGTTAGTCATGCCTATGGGTCTATCGGAAGCACCGGGTACCTTTGTGCGTCTTATGAATCATGTCTTTCGCCCTTACATTGGTGTGTTTGTTGTGGTCTACTTCGATGATATCCTTGTTTATAGAAAATCTCTTCAAGATCATGTCACCCATGTTCGAACCATTTTGCAAACTCTTCGAAACGAGCATCTCTTTGCTAACATGGAAAAGTGCCTTTTCAGTGTTGTATCTTCTAAGGGTGTTTTCTTGGGTTTTGTTGTACCTTCTAAGGGTGTTCATGTAGAAGAGTCCAAGATCAATGCTATTAAAACTTGGCACCAACCAACCAACTTGCAACAAGTGCGTAGTTTCCTTGGTTTAGCCGGTTTCTACCGTATATTTGTGAAGGATTTTAACACCATCGCTTCTCCTTTGCATGCTTTGAGCAAGAAAAATGTGCCTTTTCTTTAGGGACCATCCCAAGATACCGCTTTCAATGAGCTTAATAATTTTCTTACTCATGCTCCCGTGCTTGCTTTACCCAACTTTGACAAACCCTTTGATATTCATTGCGATGCCAGTGGTAATGGCATAGGAGGTGTGCTAACGCAAGAGAAGCGCCCCATAGCTTACTTTAGTGAGAAACTCTCCAGAGCGCAACTCAATTACCCCATCTATGACAAATAGCTATATGCTTTAGTGCGAGTTTTTCATGAATGGGAACACTATCTTTGCCCTCATGAATTCGTCAATCATACCGATCATGAAACGCTCAAGTACCTTAAGGGCCAAACCAAGTTGAACAAGTGTCACGCTAAATGGAGTGAATTTATAGAGTCTTTTCCTTATGTCATCAAGTACAATAAAGGTAAGGAAAATATTGTGGTGGATGCCCTTTCCCGCATATGCATGCTTGTTACTCAACTTGAATTGGATGTCATTGGCTTCGAGAACATAAAAGACTCTTTTGAGCACGATCCTAATTTTGCTACTCCTTATGCCAAATGTTTGACGCATACCTCTTGGGAACGCTATTACATCAAAGATGGATATCTTATGAGAGCTAACAAGCTTTGCATCCCCAAGTCTTCTCTTCGTTTGTTGCTTCTGCAGGAATCTCATGGAGGAGGACTAATGATGTAGGGTGGAACCCTATATGGCCGATCTTTCACGAAAGGAGCGGATCCCATGAAGAACACGAAGAACGCGAGGGAAAACACGAGGGGAAGCACGAGAGGAAACACGAGAAAATCACTAAACCAACAAGAGATAGTCACACATATGCTAGATCCTCGAGTACATAAGAGATCACATGATCCACGGACAACTAAGGACGATACAAAGGTAGCCGGTCTTCTCTATGAGGAGGTCTTGAATCCACAAGAGGATCTTCCCTTAGAGGGGTCTTGAATCCAAAGGGATCTTCTCCGAAGAGGGGCCGCGGTTTCTCTCTCGTGGAGTAGATCCGATGTCGATGAGCAATGCTCTATCTCTAAATATGAGCTAAACCAATGCTATCCCTAGCTAGGATGAATAGGACGTCTATTTATAGTCTTAGAGAAAATGGGGGCGAAAGGAGGGGGTACATGGGCTTCGGGCCCGAAACTGGACACAGCCAGGTACCGGACGTCCACTGGGCGTCGGGCATCCGGTGTCTCATGAGTGGCCGGACGTCTGGTGGGCGCCAGTTGTCCGCTCGTTCTGGCTTAGATGCTGGTGTAGCGGATTTCCGGCAGAGACCGGTCATCCGATCACTGGACGTTCAGTGGTGTCGGACTTCCACTCGTTTGGCTCGGGTGTAGGGGCACCGGTCGTCCTGTCCGGGCCGGACGTCCGCTCGTTGTAGCTCGGTTGGGGTTTCAGGCGCCGGACGTCCGATCCCGACCGGTCGTCCAGTGGCTGGGACTTCTTCCGCGGCTCCCCTTCTTCTCTGTCTTCACGTCCATCTTCCTCTTCTGGTCCTCCTTGCTCCTTAGCTTCTCCATGGCCAACTCCTTGATACCTGAGTATGCACAATGTCTCCATTTGATGTAGTATCCATGTCTCATGTGCATCGAAGTGGAAATGTGAGAGGAGAGACATCACCTCGGTTTCGAGAGCTCTTGCATGTGCTCGAGTCATGGATCTGCTAGGCACTTGGTGAGACGATGGTAGGTCCATGGGGATGACCTTGGGATGCTCCGCATCATCTCCCCTCCATTGGGGAAGATCTGTCCTCAGATCAAATTCTTCATCATAATGGTAGGGAGAGAGATCTTTGATGTTGAAGATGTCGCTCACGGAGTACTTGTCGCGTGGAATGTCGATCTTGTATGCATTGTTGTTGTAGCGTGCAAGCACCTTGAAGGGTCCATCCGCTCATGGTAGAAGTTTGGACTTGTGTTCTTGGGGAAAGTGGTCCTTGTGAAGGTGTAGCCACACAAGATCTCCAATGTTGAATACCATAGGGTGCTTGTTGATGTTGAGCTTGGTCGCAAGTCATTGTACTTGGCGTTCGATGGTACGCCTTGTATCTTCATGCACCTTACTGAGATGATTCACTCATGCACTTGCGTCCAAATTGATGCGCTCTTGGAGTGGTAGAGGAAGAATGTCCAATGGTGACAATGGGTTGAATCCGTAGATGACCTCGAAGGGGGACTTGCCGGTTGTTGAGTGTTTTGCTCGGTTGTAGGCAAACTTGGCGATAGGTAGACACTCCTCCCACTCCTTGATGTTCTTCTTGATGAGTACTCGAAGTAGAGCGGAGAGTGTGCGGTCGGTCACCTTCGTTTGGCCGTCGGTTTACGGATGACACGCCGTGGAGAAATGTAGTTTGATTCCGAGCTTGGCGCATAGGGTCTTCCAAAAGTAGCTTAGGAACTTGACGTCATGGTCCAAGATGATCGTATTTGGCACTCCATGTAGACGCAATATTTGCCTACAAAAGAGATTGGCAACATGTGAAGTGTGCCATCTTAGAGAATCCGTCCATAACAATAAAATACCAAATCCTTTCCATTTCTAGTCCTAGGCAATCCAAGTACAAAATCCGTGCTAATATTTTCCCATGGTTGATATGGAATTGGGAGAGGCATGTAAAGGCCATGGGATTGAGCTTTTGACTTAGCTTTGCGACATGTAGAGCATCGGTTGGTGAAGCGGTTGACGTCATGAAACATCTTGGGCCAATAGTAGTTCTTGGAGAGCGTAGTGAAAGTCTTGTCGCATCCAAAGTGTCCCATTAGTCCTCCGCCATGAGATTCCTGCAAAAGCAACATACAAAGAGAAGACTCGGGGATGCAAAGCTTGTTAGCTCTCATAAGATATCCATCTTTGATGAAATAGCATTCCCAAGAGGTATGCGTCAAGCATTTGGCGGAGTAGCAAAAGTAGGATCATGCTCATAAAAGTCTTTTATGTGCTCAAAGCCAATGACATCCAATTCAAGTTGAGTAACAAGCATGCATATGCGGGAAAGGGCATCCGCCACAATGTTTTCCTTACCTTTAATGTACTTGATGACATAAGGAAAAGACTCAATAAATTGACTCCATTTAGCATGACGCTTGTTCAACTTGGTTTGGCCCTTAAGGTACTTGAGCGTTTCATGATCGCTATGAATGATGAATTCATGAGGGTGAAGATAGTGTTCCCATTCGTGCAAAATGCGCACTAAAGCATACAACTCTTTCTCATAGATAGGGTATTTGAGTTGTGCTCCGGAGAGTTTCTTACTAAAGTAAGCTATGGGGCGCTTCTCTTGCGTTAACACACCTCCTATGCCATGACCACTAGCCTTGCAATGAATCTCAAAGGGCTTGTCAAAGTTGGGTAAAGAAAGCACGAGAGCATGAGTAAGAAAATTCTTAAGCTCATTGAAAGCGGTATCTTGGGATGGTCCCCAAACAAAAGGCGCATTTTTCTTGCTCAAAGCATGCAAAGGCGAAGCAATGGTGCTAAAATCTTTCACAAAGCGGCGATAGAAACCCGTAAGGCCAAGAAAGCTACGCACTTGATGCAGGTTGGTTGGTTGTGGCCAAGTTTTAATAGCATTGATCTTGGAATCATCAACATGAACATCCTTAGAGGAAACAACAAAACCCTGGAAAACGAGCTCATCAACGCCGAAAAGACACTTTTCCATATTAGCAAAGAGATGCTCGTTTCAAAGAGTTTGCAAAACGGTTCGCACATGGGTGACATGATCTTGGAGAGATTTGCTATAAACAAGGATATCATCGAAGTAGACCACAACAAATACACCAATGTAAGGGCGAAAGACATGATTCATAAGACGCATAAAAGTGCCCGGTGCTTCCGATAGACCCATAGGCATGACTAACCACTCATATAACCCACACTTGATTTTGAAAGCGGTTTTCCATTCATCACCCTCTTGTATGCGGATTTGATAGTAACCACTTTATGATCAATCTTGGAGAATATAGTGGAACCACTAAGTTCATCAAGCATATCATCAAGGCGTGGAATGGGATACCTATAACGAACGGTGATAGCATTGATAGGTCTACAATCGTAGCACATGCAAAAGCTACCGTCTCGTTTTAGCACAAGAATGACCGGAACGACACATGGACTCAAACTTTCACGCACATGTCCATGGTCTATTTGATGCTTTACTTGCCTTTGTATTTCTTTGGTTTCTTCAGGGTTGACACAGTAGGGAGCTTTGTTCGAAAGAGGTGCTCTGGGGATGAGGTCGATGCGGCGCTCAATGCCTCATACTAGAGGTACTCCCGGAGGTAGCTCGTCAGGGAAAACATCTTGAAATTCCTGCAAAAGAGAAGACAACACTAAAGGTAGAGCGTGAGAGGTGTTAGCTTGTGTTGCATTGTCCTTGCACAAAAGGACATAGTGTAGGACACTAGATGGGTTCTCACACACTCCTCTTATCTCACTTTTGGTGGCAAATAGGACTAAGTTTTTCTTTTTGCTCATCATGGAGGCACTCGATTTGGGCTTGTGGCGCTCACTCTCTTTTTTGCGGTTCTCTCTCTTGCTATTCTCTCCGCGATGGGTGGCTTGCTTTTCGGCGATCACTTGGCTTGGAGACATTGGGCGAAGTACGTACTCCTTTCCTTTCATCTTGGAGATGTAGTGGTTCGTTCGGCCATTGTGGATGACACCTCTATCAAATTGCCATAGGCGTCCAAGAAGAAGGTGGCAAACGGTCATTGGAACAACGTCACACTCCAAAGTGTCTTCGTAGGCGCCAATTTTGAAGGAGACTTGTACTCGATGCTCGACTTGGATAGTGCCGGAGTCGCTAAGCCATTGAACTTTGTAGGGATGTGGGTGCTTCGTCTTGGGCAATTGGAGCATGGAGAAAAGTTCTTCACATGCGAGGTTATGACAACTCCCTCCCTCGATGATGACCTTGACAGATCTTCCATTGATGTCGGCCTTGGTATGAAAGATATGGCATCTTTGGTCTTCTTCTTGGTCATGTTGAAGAGTCAAGACCTTGGAGACAACAAGAGCGGGACATGAATCTTCATCGCAAAAGACTTGTTCCTCTTCATTGTTCAGTTGCCGGTGTATGGCCACTTGCTCAAGGGATTCCATTTCTCCTTCACTCATTGAGTCATAGGCGCCTTCGTCGTTGAGGATCATGGTCCGCTTGTTGGTGCACTCATAGGACTTGTGGCCTCGGCCTCCACGTGTGAAGCATTTGAAGGAACTTGTCTTGACGACCTCATCGGTTGGGGTTGATGATGATGAAGCTCTTGTCTTGAAGTTGCTCGGTGTAGAAGGATGACTTGGAGTTGATGAAGCTTTCTTGGAATTTGACTTGTCGACGTTGCTTGTAGAAGGCTTGGTAGACGGTCTTGGAGTTGTTGAGGCTTGGCTGTTGGAGAAACTCTATGTCTTGGATGAGAACTTGGCATACTTGTAATTGTCTTGCACTTGACGTTCCGCTTAGGTAGCTTGATGCACTAGCTCGATTAGGTTCGAGTATGGTTGGAAGTTGGCGATCTTCTTGATAGGATGGTTGAGTCCATTCAAGAAATGTGCCAATGTTTGCTCATCATCTTCCGCGAAGTTGGCTCTCATCATGGCAATCTCCATCTCCTTGTAGTACTCTTCAACGCTCTTGGTTCCTTGCTCAAGTAGTTGGAGTTTCTTGAAGAGGTCGCGGTTGTAGTAGGTAAGCACAAAGCATGCTCTAATGACATCCTTCATTTGCGACCAAGTAGTGATGGGTGGTTCACCTCTTGCCTCGCGGCGCTCGATGACTTGTTCCCACCAAATGACGACATAGTCTTGGAACTCAAGGGATGCCATCGCGATCTTCTTCTCTTCTTCATAGTTGTGCAAACGGAAGATTTTGTCGAGCTTCGATGGCCATGAAAGATGCTCTTCGGGATAGTTGCTTCCATTGAACTTGGGCATGGTGAACTTTAGCTTGCCGTAGCATTGCTCTTGATTGTGTTGGGGTCGGGGATGATGACGCCCATGTTGTTGATGATTGTCAAACTCGTTTTGCTCTTGGCGAGGAGGGTTGTCGACCTCATGTTGCTCTTGTCGTGGAGGATTTCCATTGTCTTCATGCTCTTGGCGAGCTTGATGTCCTTGAGGAGCTTGTGGAGGGGCTTGTCGAGCTCAAGGAGGAACTTGACAATGCACGCGAGGTTGAAATCTTCGTTCGTGAGCTTCTTCGTGAAGTGCTTCTTCATGTTCACGAGCTTGTCGGCCTCGGTTGGCTACGGCTCGACTTGAATCCTGGGGGGCTTGTTGCGCCTCAAGTGCTTGAGCTTCACGGAGTTGTTGTTCTGCACGTTGTGCCTCTGCATCTTGTGCAACTTGGTGTAGACGCGCTCGCTCTTCCTCTTCATGTTGGCGTTGTCGTTGCCGATCTCGTGCTAGCGCGAAAGCCGCTTGGGTTTGACGTTGTCGGTGCTCTTGAGAGTCGGTGTCGCATACAGGATTGAGGCTTGCTTGACGATCGTTGCGCGCGGCACGTTGAAGAGTGTTCGATGTCAGTGTACTTGAGCCGGGGAGGGTGAAGTCGGAGTGTCGACTTGAGCGGCTCCATCTTGATGAGGACGAAGTGGAAGAAGAGCGGTTGAGAAACAAAGCGTGAATCTCGTCCATTCTTAGGTCGTTCTCTTGCTTCTGACCGTCGAGCTTGTGGTCGAAGTAGTCCCTTGTGCATTGCTCGAAGAGTCGCAAGTCGTCTGCGAGGTTGTCGATGCGTTCACTCATTGCTTGTTGCCCTTGATGCAAAGCATGTTGTGCACCAAAGAGGTGGCTCTTGGTGACGTAGGAGTTCATGTCGTCGTCGTGCTCAATGAAGAGTGGGTTGGTAGAGGTACTTGGCCTATCCAACATTCCAAGAGAAAAATGTGAGTGGTAGAAAGAGAAGAACGTATACCAAATGTACATTGACCGAAGTTGAAGGTGGATCAATGATCACTCCAATGTGGAACAAGGAAATAGCACAATTGGTACTAATTCTTGTCGGTTGCTCACACCTACACAAGTAAAAGCTTATGGTGGAGCTTGGTTAGGATGGTGGCACAAAATTTGATGAAATCGTAAGTGAGCTTCAATAATGTTGGAATAGATTCGGAAGATTGCAATGCAACAAGTAGACCAAGCAATATAAGGTACACAGAAACACACACGCAAAAAGATAAGTGGGGTTGTGCAACCAAGGGTGAGCCAAAATGTGGAATCCACAAAAATGCTCATGTTGCACAACACTAGAGGGATGTTAGCACGACTGCACAATAGGCGGATACAAGACTTGTGCACCACCTACTAAGCAAAAATGCAACGACTTCTATCCCGAGTATGACAATCTTAATGTTGTATGTTGCTATGGTTGTTGCTTAAAAGCTCTTTGCTTATCTTTCCCTTTTGCTTAAAAGCTTGTTTGTCTCTTTGGTGTTTGAGCTCTTTTCTCATGCAATGCTTGACGAACCAAGATAGCAATTGTGTATGCGATGACAACTTTGTGACACCAGAGATGATACCAATATATGCACCAATGATGTATGTATGCTATGGGATGTATGATCACGAATGTGCACAAGTCTCGTTGCTAGCAATACTCAAAAGATAGTCTCGATGGGTAAGCGATGCAAAGGAGTAAGGCTATGATGGCTATCAATGTAATGGAAAGAATGATGTATCATGATACCAAGACGAGGTTACCATTCTCGCTTACGGTATGGTATCAAAATGGTGGCATGAATACCAAGATGTAGTCGAGGTGGTCGTTGTTGATGACACGTCCGTGGCGAAGATGAGCGGTGGTGATGTTGATGTTGACCCGTACCTAGATAGCCGAAACACAAAAGGACACGGAACCGCAACTCAAATTCTCAAAGCTCGAAGTGGCAAAACGTGTCGGAGAGCGAAACGGGTAAGTAATGGTGGTGGTATGCAGAAGTGGTGATGGTGTATAGGTGGTGGGAGTGCGTATGCGGAAATGTGGGGCGGTGGTGGCGATGAAAACTGAAAAAATCAGTTTCATCAGGGTACTCCGGACGTCCGGTGGTGAGCGGTCGTCCGGTCATCGGACGTCCGGTGGCGAGCGGACGTCCGGTGCCTAGGCACTATTCGGGCACAACATGAACTGCACATGGGTGGCGTTGATGAGGTGAAATTCGTCGAATCCGGGCGATTTCGTGGATGTAAAGGGTGGGGAAAGGGGGGGAGAAGCTAGATCCACTCAAAACAAAGCAAATCCACGGATCAAATCCAACAAAATTTCAACACACCAACAAATCACAAAAAAATTGGGGCTATTTTTGTGGGGAATTTTTGGATTGGGGACAAAATCAACAAAAACTAGGCTAGAGACACAATGGGGAGGCTCCGAAATCATGATCAATGTGGCTCTAGATACCAAGATGATGTAGGGTGGAAGCCTATACGGCCGATCTTTCATGAAAGGAGCGGATCCCGTGAAGAACACAAAGAACACGAGGGAAAACACGAGAGGAAACACGAGAAAGTCACTAAACCAACAAGAGATAGTCACACATATGCTAGATCCTCGAGTACATAAGAGATCACATGATCCACGGACAACTAAGGACAATACAAAGGTAGCCGGTCTTCTCCGTGAGGAGGTCTGGAATCCACAAGGGGATCTTCCCTTAGAGGGGTCTTGAATCCAAAGGGATATTCTCCGAGGAGGGGCCGCGGTCTCTCTCGTGGAGTAGATCCGATGTGGATGAGCAATGCTATATCTCTAAATATGAGCTAAACCAATGCTAACCCTAGCTAGGATGAATAGGAGGTCTATTTATAGTCTTACTGTAAATGGGGGACGGGCGAAATGTGGGGGTACATGGGCTTCGGGCCGGAAACTGGACACAGCCAGGTACCGGACGTCCGCTGGGGGCCGGTTTTCCGATGTCTCATGGGAGGCCGGACGTCTGGTGGTTGACGATCGTCCGCTCGTTCTGGATCTGATGCTCGTGTTGCGGATTTCCGGCAGAGGCCGGTCGTCCAGTCGCCGGACGTCCGGCGGCGTCGGGCTTCTGCTCGTTTGGCTCGGGTGCAGAGGCACCAGTCGTCCGGTGCGGGCTGGACGTCTGCTCGCTTTAGCTCGGCTGGGACTGCAGGCGCCGGACGTCCGGTCCCGACCGGTCGTCCGGGGGCTGGCACTTCATCCGCAGCTCCCCTTCTTCTCTGTCTTCACGTCCATCTTCCTGTTCTGGTCCTCCTTGCTCCTTAACTTCTCCATGGCCAACTCCTTGATACCTGAGTATGCAGAATGTCTCCATTTGAGGTAGTAGCCATGTCTCATGTGCATCGAAGTGGAAATGTGAGAGGAGAGATGTCACCTCGGTTTCGAGAGCTCTTGCACATGCTCGAGTCATGGGTCCGCTAGGCACTTGGTGAGACGATGGTAGGTCCGTGGAGATGAACTTGGGATCCTCCACATCAACTAATGGGACATTTTCGACGTGACAAGACTTTCGCTACGCTCTCCAAGAACTATTATTTGCCCAAGATGTTTCGCGACGTCAACCGCTTCACCAACCAATGCTCTACATGTCGCAAAGCTAAGTCTAATGCTCAATCCCATGGACTTTATATGCCTCTCCCAATTCCATATCAACCATGGGAAGATATTAGCATGGATTTTGTACTTGGATTTCCTAGGACTAGAAACGGAAAGGATTCAGTATTTGTCGTTGTGGACCGTTTCTCTAAGATGGCACATTTCATTCCTTGCAACAAGATATATGATGCTTCACATGTTGCGAATCTCTTTTGTAGGGAAATATTACGTCTACACGGAGTGCCAAAGACGATCGTCTTGGACCGCGACGTCAAGTTCCTAAGCTACTTTTGGAAGACCCTATGCGCCAAGCTCGGAATCAAGCTACTCTTCTCCATGGCTTACCATCCTCAAACCGACGGCCAAATGGAGGTGACCAACCGCTCACTCTCCGCTCTACTTCGAGTTCTAATCAAGAAGAACATCAAGGAGTGGGAGGAGTGTCTACCTATCGCCGAGTTCGCCTACAACCGTGCAAGACACTCAACAACCGGCAAGTCCCCTTTCGAGGTTGCATACGGATTCAACCCTATGTCCCCATTGGACATCCTTCCTCTACCACTTCAAGAGCGCATCAATATGGATGCAAGTGCATTTGTGACCCATCTAAAGAAGGTGCATGAAGACACAAGGAAAACCATCGAGCGCCAAGTACAACAACTTGCGACCAAGCTCAACATCAACAAGCAACCCATGGTATTCAACATTCGAGATCTTATGTGGCTAGACCTTCGAAAGGACCGCTTCCCCCACGAACGCAAGTCCAAACTTCGACCACGCGTGGATGGACCCTTTAAGGTGCTTGAACGCTACAACAACAACGCCTACAAGATCGACCTCCCGCGCGACAAGTACTCTGTGAGCGACATCTTAAACGTCAAGGATCTCTCGCCCTACCATGGTGATGAGGATTTCGATCCGAGGTCGGATCTTCCCCAAGGGAGGGGAGATGATGCGGAGCATCCTACGGTCATCCCGATGGACCTACCATCGTCTCACGAAGTGCCAAGAGGACCTATGACTCGAGCTAGAGCTAGAGCTCCTGAGACTGAGGTGACTTCAATCCTTTGTGATATTACTTATGATCACCTCGAGACATGGCTACTACCTAAGTCCGAGATGTTGTGCATGATCAGGTACCAAGAGGACCCTCCCGAAGATGCACGTGAAGGCGTACAAGCCGCCAAGTCCACAGATGAAGAGGAACGCCGAAAGGAGAAGAAGGCATCTCCAGGGCCCGGACATCCGGACCCTAGCCCGGACATCCAGACGCAAGCCCGGACATCCGGCCGCTGGAGGCATCCACTATAGCAACCTCCCAGCCGCTGGACATCTACAGGCCTCGGACATCCGGCCTCAGCCCGGACATCCGGCCCCTGCCCGAAAATCCGGCCTCTCGCACGGATATCCAGACAAGCTGCGACAGAGAATAGAAGGAAACCCCCGCTAGCCCGGACATCTGGCCCCTCCAGCCCAGACATACGGCCTTCCACGAATGCCCGGACATCCGGCTCAACTCCCGGACGTCCGGCCTCCCCTGCCTGTGCACAGTGTAAGGGCCCGAGGCCCGTGTACCCCTTCGCCCACCCAGACTATATATACACTTCTCCTACCTACGTTTTAGGGTAAGCATTGGTTTAGCTCATATTAGAGATAGAGCATTGCTCATCCACATCGGATCTACTCCACGAGAGAGACCGCGGACCCTCTTCGGAGAAGATCCCTTTGGATTCAAGACCTCCTTGCGGAGAAGATCATAAAGACCTCCTCATGGAGAAGACCGGCTACCTTTATATCGTCCCTAGTTGTCTGTGGATCGTGTGATCTCTTTTGTACTCGAGGATCTAGCATATGTGTGACTATTTCTTGTTGGTTTAGTGTTTCCCCTCGTGTTTCCCCTCGTGTTTCCCCTCGTGATCTCCCTCGTGTTCTTCGTGTTCATCACGAGATCTGCTCCTTTCATGAAAGATCAGGCGATCAGGGTTCTACCCTACATCATCTCGGAGTTGGTTTAGCGATTGCTAAGGCTCGACGTCCTCGCAGGTTCGTAGTCGGATCATCAAAGTCGACTTCCTCCAAAACGATAGCCACCATCTCATCAAAAGATGGGAGACCTTTGCCTCTGTCAAGTGGTATCAGATTTCCAGGTTGCTCGGTGAGATTTTACAGTTTTTCGTAGTTTAGATCGAGTCTGTTCCTCATACCTACATTCCACGAAAAAGCCAAAACAATTAGGGTTAGTTCATCATATCCGAACCAGTCTGAGCCTTTGCATAGTCTTTTCAGTATTTTTCTTTGTTGAATTTGCGATTGCATCATCGTGTCTGGTTGCTGGTCTTAGAGTCTAGTCTTTTAGAGTTTCGAGTTCTGGTCATAATTTTTCACGCCGCGGCCGCACCATCATCATCGCCCCTGCCATCTACCACCACCGCTTATCCGCCACCGATCCATCTCAATATACAATAACCAATCTGTATCCGTATACCACCACCAATCCGTATCCATCTACCACCACCGCTGCCATATATCCACCACCAATCTGATTTCCTTTCATATTAGGTTGGTTTTTGAGATCCGTCTAATTTCCGATTCGTGTTTCCTTGCCTGAGTAGGTTTCGGAAAAAAAAGAGTCTGGAGACCCCCGGGCAGTTTTTAGGCCAAAATTTTCGCAAGCCTTTTTTCCCTATCCTATTTTTAGGCTTTTCTGAGTATTTTGAGCCACATGCCATCATAGTGATCTTTTGTCGTACTTTTTCGTCGTCACTGCCCTGATTTCCAAAAAAATAGTCAATTTTTTTTGTGCCCATCCTGTCAGTTTGACCTGGGAAGAGTTTTGAGACACTCGCCATTATAGTGATTTTTCGCAAAAAAAACGAGTGCAAAAAAAGAGGAGCGCCGAAAAAACAGAGCGAAAAAATTCTAGAGTGTGCTTTCCCTTTATTTACGTGCAACGCCGTGATTTTGTTAGTGTTCTAGGCTCGCGTCTCTAGCACGGTCTAGCCTAGGACCAGCACAGTACCGTCGTTGAGCGTTTATTCAACTTTGCATCTCTGAATTGATTATTGCTGACCCTTTTTGCTACCATAATATAAGCCTTCCCAGCTCCACATACATCTACATCATGTGTTTGAATCTCCCTGGTAATCACTCTATCCAAGCTTTGAGAGTTTTGATTACGACGGTTGTCGATCACCGCGTGCTGCTGGGTAAGAACTGGTAAGAATTTGAGATTTTCTTGATGGATTTGTGACACCCACCACAACCTCTTGTTAGTAGTCTTTAGGATCATATTCTTGTGTGTTTCTATTGCTGTCAACCATGGCAGGATCACAAGCCGATGATACTGACTGGGAGAACATGATGAATAAGGAGTTGCATGATAAATTTCAGCAAATGAGGAGTGGATAGGTGCAACATGTGCTAAAAAGATTTGAAGAGGCCATGGAGAAGATAGATTGCATGGAGAAGACGTTCGAAACATAGCTCGATAACAAGTTTAATGAATTGCTCGCGAGTCTTCCACCACCACCGGCTGCACCTAACGCACCTCTAGAACAACAACAACAACAACAACAACAACAACAACGTCGCCTTGCAAATCAAGTGGGACGAGCACAACGCGTTCCCATTGACCCTAGGCAAACTTCTGGTGCCGTTGTTGATGCTTCTGGAGCTCCTGCTGCTACTGCAGAGGTGGAGGACCATTATGAGGATGTGGTTGATAAAAATCAGAACTACGTGCAACCACCAACACCACCACCACCAGGTTGTCCTCAGGTATATCATCGCAACGGTAGGGCTGCACCACCACGTGAGGTACGAGATCATGACCTTTTTCCTAAACTGAAGTTGAATATTCCACCATTTGAGGGTAGATATGTTCCTGATATATATCTTACTTGGGAGTTAGAAACTGGACAACGTTTTACATGTTTACAATATCCCGAGGAGAGACGTGTTCCTGCTGTTGTTTGTCCTTTCACTAGTTTTGCATGTGTTTGGTGGTCTGAACATTGTACATTATATCCTATTCCAGCTACTTGGGCTGCTTTGAAAACTGCTATGCGTACTCATTGGGTTCCAGCATATTATCAAAGTGAATTAATTCAAAAATTGCAGTGTTTAAGACAAGGAAAAAATTCTGTAGAAGAATATTATCAGGAATTACAAAATGGCATGATTAGGTGTGGTATTGTTGAGGAAAATGAAGCTTTGCTTGCACATTTTATGGGTGGATTAAATAGAGAGATCCAGACCATTCTAGAGTATAAGGATTATAATAATATCACTCGTTTATTCCAGCTTGCTTGTAAAGTTGAACGTGAAGTGCAGGATCGACAGGCATTGGGGCGAACTAACTTTTCTGCAGGTCGATCTACATCATGGACACCACGTGCATCCTCTACTTCCACTACACCAGCACCTCCATCAGGTGCCACCTCCAGCCGTGATACAAGAAAGTAGGAACAACCACCACTATCTGCCAAGAGCACACCTGCCGGGCCTGCGTAGAGCTCTTCTTCTTCCATGGCATCAACAGGGCACACAAGTGATATTATTGGTCATCATTGTAAGGGAAGAGGACATTTTGCAAGAGAATGAAAATCTCGGCATGTGATGATTGCTACTGAGGATGGTAGGTACGAGTCCGCTAGTGACTATGATGAGGAGACTTTGGCTCTTATTACACATGAAGATCACGGTGGAGATGATTCTGATCATGAGACGCAATACATGGCTGCTGAAGATGCTGACAGGTATGAATGTTTAGTTGCTCAACGTGTTTTGAGTGTGCAGATTACACAAGTTGAGCAAAATTAGAGGCATAATTTGTTACATACCATGGGAGTTGTGAAGGAACATTCTGTTCGCGTCATCATAGATGGAGGGAGCTGCAACAACTTGGCTAGCATGGAGATGATGGAGAAGCTCTCTCTCACCACAAGACCGCATCCACATCCTTACTACATCCAATGGTTCAACAACAGCAGCAAGGTTAAGGTAACATGTACCTTTCATGTGCATTTTAGTATCTCTACATATGCTGATTATGTTGATTGTGATGTGGTACCTATGCATGCATGTTCCTTAGTACTTGGTAGACCATGGCTGAGGGAGTCCTAGATTAGGGGGTATCTGGACAGCCGGACTATATCCTTTGGCCGGACTGTTGGACCATGAAGATACAAGATTGAAGACTTCGTGCCGTGTTCGAATGGGACTCTCCTTGGCAGGCACGCTTGGCAGTACGGATATGTAGATTTCCTTCCTTGTAACCGACTCTGTGTAACCCTAGCCCCTTCGGTGTCTATATAAACCGGAGGGTTTTAGTCCGTAGGACAACAACAATCATACCATAGGCTAGCTTCTAGGGTTTAGCCTCTTCGATCTCGTGGTAGATCAGCTCTTGTACTACTCATATTATCAAGAACAATCAAGCAGGACGTAGGGTTTTACCTCCATCAAGAGGGCCCGAACCTGGGTGAACATCGTGTCCCCTGGCTCCTGTTCCGCCTAGACGCACAGTTAGGGACCCCCTACCCGAGATCCACCGGTTTTGACACCGACATTGGTGCTTTCATTGAGAGCTGCTCTGTGCCGTCATTGTTAGGCTTGATGGCTCCTTCGATCATCAATAGCGATGCAGTCCAGGGTGAGACTTTTCTCCCCGGACAGATCTTTGTATCCGGTGGCTCCGCACTGTGGGCCAACTCGCTTGGCCATCTGGAGCAGATCTAGAGTTACGCCCCTGGCCACCAAGTCAGGTTTGGAAGCTTAAACTACACGGCCGACATCCGCGAAGACTTGATCTTCGACGGATTTGAGCCCCTGCGGAGCGCACCACACGATCACGATGAGCATGATTTAGCTCTGCCATCAGACAGTGTTCAGGAGACCGCACCGGCAACCGCTCCGACGGGTGGATAGACCCTGCCACAGAGGCCGCATTCTCAGCGGCGATCGAGCCGAGTATCAACCTTACCCTTCACGGGAGCCATGACGCCGAACTGCCGGACTCTTCCCCGGCCACGGACTCCGAACCACCTGCGCTAGTGCCTATCGAATCTGAATAGGCGCCGATCATGGAGTTCACCTCCGCGGATATCTTTCAGCACTCGCGTTTCGGCGACATACTGAATTCATTAAAGTCTCTCTCCTTGTCAGGAGAATCCTGGCCGAACTATGTCCGGCAGGATTGGGATGCGGATGACGAAGAAATTCGCCGCCCACCCACCACCCACTTAGTAGCCACTATTGACGATTTGACCGACATGCTCGACTTCGACTTCGAAGACATCGACGGTATGGACGACGATGCAGGAGACGAATAGGAGCCACTACCCACAGGGCACTGGACGCCCACTTCATCATATGATGAATACATGGTGGACACGCCCAAAGGAAACGACGACGAGGAACGGAAGGACACAGCGGAGGCTCGTTCTCTTGAGAAGCGGTCAAAGCGGCGGCGTAAGCGCCGCTCCAAATCCCGCCTCGGCAGAAACAACGATCATATAGACCCAGCGATAGAGCAGGGTGAGCCAGCGGATGACAAACACGGCATTGAACCACCGTCCGACCACGGCAACACGGAGAATCAAACCGAACAACCCGACTCCGGCGAAGATAACAGTCCGGATGACATCACACCGGACATGCACCCGGAGCAACAGAATACCCATCAAAGGCTTGTTGCCACTGCGAGGAGTCTCGAAAAGCAGAAGCAAAGGCTCAGGGCTGCACAAGACACACTCAGAATTAGATGGAGTAAAGTACTCAACACTGCAGCAAAATACGGCGGTAGTCGCCACACAAAGAGCAACCCGAAGCAAAAGCTGCTACCTGAATTCGATGAGGAGGCCTTAGATCCCCTGCAATCAAAAAACAAAACAGCCATCCGGTCGGATAGACGACGTCGCGGCCAACATCGAGTGGCAAACGACGCCGCACACAAGCCAGTACGTGATCCACGTGAGGGCTCGCATCAAAGGGACGGTGCCACCAGATCCATCTACGGGCCAAGCAAGCGCGCTCCAGCATGCAATGCAACACAACAAAAATCCGAACACCACAGTACACCCAAATACAGGGGTGCCACACACCCCCAATGTTTCACCGATGAGGTGCTGGATCATGAATTTCCAGAGGGATCCAAACCCGTAAACATAGAGGCATACAACGGAACGACAGACCCTGGGGTCTGGATTGAGGACTACATCCTCCATATACACGTGGCTCGAGGAGACGATATCCATGCCATCAAGTACTTACCCCTCAAGCTCAAAGGGCCAGCTCGGCACTGGCTTAAAAGCGTCCCCGAAAACTCCATTGAAAGCTGGGAAGAGCTCGAAGACGCTTTCCGAGCAAATTTTCAAGGGACCTATGCCCGACGACCAGATGCAGATGATTTAAGTCATATAACTCAACAGCCCGGCGAGTGAGCCTGAAAGCTTTGGAACATGTTTCTCACTAAAAAGAACCAAATGGTCGACTGTCGGGATGCTGAAGCCTTAGCAGCTTTCAAGCACAGCGTTCGAGACGAATGGCTTGCCAGACACCTCGGCCAAGAAAAGCCGAGAACAATGGCAGCATTAACAAGCCTCATGACCCGCTTTTGCACGGGCGAGGACAGCTGGTTAGCCCGATGCAGCACCAGCGACCCAAGTACATCCGAAGCCAGTGACAGAAACGGGAAGCCATGACGCAGCAAAAACAAGCGCCGGAATAAAGAAGACAGCCCGAAGAGCACGGCGGTAAACGCCGAATTCAGAAGCTCTCGGCCAAGTCAGCAAAAGCTGCCCTCCAAAGGAAACAGAGACGAACTGTCCAGCCTAAACAAGATTCTGGACAAAATATGCCAGATCCACAGCACCCCTGATAAACCTGCAAATCATACCCATAGAGAATGCTGGGTCTTCAAGCAGTCCGGCAAGCTCAACACCGAACACAAGGGGCAGGATACACCAAGCGAAGACGAGGACGAGCCTCGCAAGCAAAGCACTAGGGAACAGAAGAAATTCCCACCAGAAATCAAAACAGTAAACGTGTTACACGTGATGAAGGGGAGAAACAAAGCAGCACTCCTAGAGACACGCGCCCCAGGGCCTATCACCACGGAGTTCTGCCACTGGTCGTCCCAACTGATCACCTTTGACCATCGGGATTACTCGGCAAGTATCCGGCATGCAGGATGGGCTGCCTTGGTGTTAGACCCGATAATTGACGGATACCACTTCACACGAGTCCTGATGGATGGCGGCAGTAGTTTAAACCTGATATATCAGGACACAGTCCGCAAAATGGGGATAGACCCAACAAAAATTAGCCATAGCAATACTACCTTTAAAGGAGTAATGCCCGGACCAGAAGCCCATTGCACGGGCTCGCTGCTACTAGAGGTTATATTCGGCTTTCCCGATAACTTCCGCAGCAAAAATTTAACCTTCCACATCGCTCCGTTCCAAAGTGGCTATCAAGCACAACTCGGACGCGAAGCTTTCGCTCGCTTTAACGCAATAGCACATTACGCTTCTCTCATGCTTAAGATGCCCGGTCCACGTGGCATCATTACAGTAAATGGAAATATTGAGCGCTCCTTGCGCGCGGAAGACCGTGCGGCCGCCTTGGCAGCCGCACACTAGACGGCCTCATCAACTAGAGCATCTGACAGGTGGTTAAGACCACAGACATAGTTAGACGAGTTCGGTGCAGCTATATATAATTGATACAGGTTTGATGGCTATACCCCTATAACAATACAAGGGGCTCAACGCGTGTAAACAAGTGACAATTAGGCTCAACTTTCTTATCTTGAATCGTACATGGTTTATTTAGTATAACCTACCTTTTTGCATGACAACTTTTCAGCTAAGTTCCTCTCTTTTCATGACCATCGTGCTACACCCGTCCAGGATACGGCACAACGGAGACACAGGCGTAGACGTGCAGCAGGGACCCGTTCCAAGGATTCTTTTGAGATTAAGACCCTGCGTAAACCTTTTTTACTGTCTCTTGTTGATACACATCCCCCGGATTCTCAGTACAATTGAGAAGGAGGCTGACGTATTGGCATGTGGCCATGTCAGAATATTGCACGTACCTGGACACCAGGGGCTTATTACAAAGGGCACCGTTTAGCCCGGTTTACATCATAAAGACCGAATACCTTAGGGAGTGTTCGGCGTCGCGAGTTTGGCCTTATATGCATCAGCTCCGAATCATGTCTTTGGTCAAATGTTGGGTTTGCCCGGCTCCTGTGTTTTGCTGCCTTACGTTCCGCTCTATCAGCTAAGGCGGTACCAGGAGAACTACTGCAATTGTGCCCTGGTTCATCCGGACGAGCACCTTAGTAGAGAAAGCCGAAAACTAACTTTCATGATATAGCATGAGACTGGTCAACCACTCGATGACCCAGCGGAATCTTCGGGATTCCTCCGCCTTAACGAAGGGCCATTTCTCGGCCAGGCATGTACGCGCCCCGAATTCGGATGAGCGCAGAGCCACCATGGGCTATATAGTAGCCCCACTATCAAACTCCTCTGGCTAAGTGAAAGTGTTAAAGCATTATAGTCTGATTGCCTAGTTCACTGCGCAATCACCTCCTTAATGGACCAAGACGTTGGATCAAGTGTGAACATGTGTCTTCTGCGAACACCCCCGCATTATATGCGTGGGGGCTGAAGCCGACGACTGCCATCTTTCAGGTTATATACATATATACATAAACGGCCGCACAGGAGGCATCATAGTACTTTCGGGCAAAAGTATAAATACAGCCTTGATAAACTCAATAAAACATTGTTTTTACAATGGGAATACATGTCACTTAAACATAATATTCTTCGAGCACTGAGCCTCTATCAAACGAGCGCCTTCAAGAACTTCTTCAAAGTAGTGCTCGGCAGCCACTTGGCCCATGGCCGAACCCTGTGCCACAACAATGGTGGCATCCATCTCCACCCAGTATGTTTTGACACGGGCAAGGGCCATCCGCGAGCCTTCTATGCACGCCGACCTCTTTACAGCATCGATGTGTGGCACAGCACCAAGGAATTGTTGCACTAAGCTAAAGTAGCTATTCGGCCTTAGCCCTCCTGGCCACAGATGATCCACAACGGACCTCATGGCAAGTCAGGATAATCTATGGAGCTCGGCCCAACCGGTCAATCGCTCATTCAGCAACAGCGGACGGACTGGAGCGTGAAACTATGACCAGAACAACTTCTCCACTTTAGGACCTTTCTGATCCTTGAAGTACTCAGCTGCATCAACAGCACTTGCAGCCAAATCCATGTACTCGTCTGCAGAACTCCATAGCCGGTCCAAAGGAGCATATTTCGGATCTCCGAACTTAGTCCACAACAAGAAGGGCTTCCCAGAAATGATATCCGCATCTTGATTTAGCTCCTCCTTCGTCCCTCTAATTTTGGAGCGGGCTTCCTTGGCAGCCACCCGGGCCTTCTCCAGGTCGGTCGCCTTCGCCCGGTTTTCTTCTTCAAGAAGTCAGTAACGGTCAGCAGCATCTTTTAATTCCACGGCCATCTTGACAATCTTTCCTTTGCTCTCGCAATGTGTGGCCTGTTTGGCCCTTAACTCTTCGGTCGCCTTTAAAGCGGCCGCATTACTACTCCTTGCTTGCTCCTAGGCTCGGGCAGGCTCCGCCCGAAGGGTCTCCACGGTGGCAGCTCCATCTGCAGTCACAACACATTAAAGATACTGACATCATGCTGCTCTTACTATGTGACATTCACCAAAAAAATCACCTACCATGTGCCTCATCAAGCCGCTTGTTAACAAGCACGATATCGGCATCTGCTGCATCCAGTTGCCGCTTTAGTTCGGCAAACCCATCAGTCCGGCTAGCCACCGGAGCTTCAACCACCTGTACATAAAGGCGGTCTGGTTATTACCTGGGACTATGATCCTCTGTTTGCCGCCATTTTCGACGACAACCAGAGTCTCAGGGGCTACTATCTACACATGGCACATCTAAAAATGTGCGGTACTGTCAACAAAGTACATTTCGTGTACCTCAAAACATGTCAGTAGACTCATAAAGGCTTCATGCAACCCACTTTCGGCGGACGAAATCCTTTCAATCACTGTACCCATCAAGGTGCGGTGCTCTTCTGAGATAGCCGCTTGCTCTAGAAGATCCCTAAGTACGTCCGACCGCACACCAGACGGTGCCGGACCCTTTTGATTGCTCTCTTCAAGAGCCGGATACTGAGGACTTCGGGTGCCATAGGATTACCTTCTGGCCTTGCCGGAACAGGAGAAACCCTCCGTGACGACACCTCGGGGTCGCCCTCCTCATGAGGCGGTATGGCAGGGGGAGGTGTTTCGCTCTCCATCATCTCTGGAAGAAGATCCCCTGAAGACGAGCTCTGCTGAGATGGGTTAAGATCCGAACTTCAAGATAAATGCCTCAGTTATTTTCCTCAGAGGTAAAGCGAGATATTTTCATTTACCCTTTTACTTATAGCTCGGTGGAGGGCTGATCCCCTTGAGGGCATAGTGCGGCCAGGGTATGCCCCAGGGCAGGACCCTCTGGCGGAGTTTTCTTCCCCCTTTTGGAGACCGTTGTCTCCGGGTCCTCAGAGGCGGTTCTCTTCCGTCCTTGGGGAGAGGAAGTTTCAGTGCCCCCCCCCGGCTAACCTCCTTCGCAGAGGCACTAGCCTCCTTGTTTCCCCCTTTATCATCTCCTAAGGGCGCTTGATAAGGCGCGATCTCTAGCATCCTAGTTAGCACGGGATTTGGTGAGGCCTCAGGGAGGGGGGCCGAACACCTAATCAACTTTGCCTTCGCTATCCAATCCTGGGTCAAAGAGCAGCTTTTTTAGGGAAATGTTGCGATAAATAAACGGACAGTGTATTCGGATGCGGGGCTACTTACTTGGGTATCCGGGCGATTGCAGCTCAGACCTGCATCCTCAGTGATGTCCGGGCATATTATTTGTGGTCCGAAGAACAATTTGTACATCTCTTCATGCGTCGTGCTGAGGAAATGTTGAATAGCTCGCGGTCCTTCTGGGTTGAATTCCCACATGCGAAGGGGCCCGCGTTTGCAAGGCTGGACTTGCCAAACTAGCATGACTTGCACTACCATAACTAGACTAAAATCTCTCTCAAAGAGATCTCGGATACGGCTTTGCAGTATTGGCACGTCCTTGGCAGGACCCCAGCTCAGCCCCTGCTGATCCATGACATCAGTTGTGGTGGGGGGCCTGAGCGAACGGCGGGGGCAGCTACCCACTTGGCACTTCAGGGAGCTGTGATGTAGAAACACTCCCGCTGCCACAATCCGAACACCTCTGGGAAGTAACCCTCAGGCCATGGAGCATCAGCAATTTTTCTTATTGAAGCGCCTCCGCACGCTGCGTGCTGCCCCTCGATCATCTTCGGCTTCACATCGAAGGTCTTGAGCCACAGGCCGAAGTGAGGGGTAATGCGGAGGAACGCCTCACATACGACAATAAATGTCGAGATGTGAAGAAGGGAATCCGGGGCCAGATCGTGAAAATCTAGCCCGTAATAGAACATAAGACCCCTAACAAAGGGATCCAGAGTGAGGCCTAGTTCTCGGAGGAAGTGGGAGATGAACACGACGCTCTCGTTGGGTTCGGGAGTAGGGACGACTTGCCCTCGGGCAGGCAGCCGATGCGAAATTTTGGTGGTCAGATATCTGGCCTCTCTCAGCTTCTTGATGTCCTCCTCCGTGACGGAGGAAGGCATCCACCGACCTTGAAGGTTGGATCCGGACATAGTTGAAGGTCTGAAGTGCCTAAACCTGAGCTTTGGGTGTTGGAACTCGAGGCGGGAGGCGGATTCGATTAAGATCAAGAGGAAAAGCCTTGTCCCCTTTATAAAGAGGGTGAATATCAGGCGTCCTCCTCATGGCCGTTTGGGACTTGCCTAAGATCTAGGTGTCCTACCAATAGGCACGGTTGGGTTATCCATGTCCATATTGATGAGACTCCCGTAATAAAGGGGACACGATCTCTGCTTCGACAAGACGTGCCAAGGAAACCGCCTCGCGAAACACGCTGAGATTGGTTATGAAAAATGATTCAAATAAAGACCTGGCTGTGGTGTGATGTCACACCGCGAAATGCGTCGGCAGATTAGGTTTGTAAAAATATTATTCTCTCTACGGTTGTATGTGGAACTTGTTTTGCAGAGCCGGACACGATCCTCATGTTCAAAATCTTCTATGAAGTATTCGGAGGAGGAACCCGCCTTGCAATACCGAAGACAATCTGCGCGCCGGATTCATCGTCATTGACGCCTAGTTCAGGGGATACTGAGGGAGTCCTGGATTAGGGGGTATCCGGACAGCCGGACTATGTCCTTTGGCCGAACAGTTGGACCATGAAGATACAAGATTGAAGACTTCATCACGTGTCCGGATGGGACTCTCCTTGGCGTGGAAGGCACGCTTGGCAGTACGGATATGTAGATTTCCTTCCTTGTAACCGACTCTGCGTAACCCTAGCCCCCTCCGGTGTCTATATAAACCGGAGGGTTTTAGTCCGTAGGACAACAACAATCATACCATAGGCCAGCTTCTAGGGTTTAGCCTCTTCGATCTCGTGGTAGATCAACTCTTGTACTACTCATATTATCAAGAACAATCAAGTAGGACGTAGGGTTTTACCTCCATCAAGAGGGCCTGAACCTGGGTAAACATCGTGTCCCCTGCCTCCTATTACCATCCGCCTAGACGCATAGTTCGGGACCCCCTACCCAAGATCCGCCAGTTTTGACACCGACAATGGCAATTTGATAAAAAATCTGTACACCATGGTAGAACTAATCAGTAGACTCTAGTTCATAAGGACAAAAATATTGCTTTTCTTCCTATGACTCCTGATTTCATTTTGAAAGGTGATATTAATAGAGCTAATAAAGCAAAACAGGAGCAAAATAAGAGCGAAAATTAGATTGTGGCAAAAGAATTTGAGCAACAAATGAAGCCTAATAATAAACCATCTACTGTTGCTTCTGAAATTAAATTGAAAAGTGCATCTTTACCTGCCACCAAATCTGATATTGATGATCTAGATTTTAGCAAATCTGTTTGCTATGCTTTCATGTGCAAAGAGGCATTATTTTCACTCGAGGACATGCCTTCCTCTTTGCCTCCTGCTGTCACTAACATTTTGCAGGAGTTCGCTGACGTCTTTGCACAAGACGTGCCACCAGGATTACCACCTATTCGAGGGATTGAGCATCAAATTAACTTAATTCCCGGTGCATCATTACCCAACCGTGCACCATATCGTACCAATCCAGAGGAGACGAAGGAGATTATGCGTCAAGTACAAGAGCTACTCGACAAAGGTTATATACGCGAATCCCGTAGTCCTTGTGCTGTTCCTATCATTTTAGTGCCGAAAAAGGATGGTACATCGCGTATGTGCGTTGATTGTAGAGGTATTAAAAATATTACTATTCGTTATCATCATCCTCTTCCTAGGCTAGATGATATGCTTGATGAATTGAGTGGCTCTACAATATTCTCCAAAGTTGATTTGCGTAGTGGATACCATCAAATTCGTATGAAATTGGGAGATGAATGGAAAACAACATTTAAACCTAAGTTTGGATTATATGAGTGGTTAGTCATGCCTTTTTGGTTAACTAATGCACCTAGTACTTTCATGAGATTAATGAACGAAGTTTTACGTGCTTTCATTGGACGATTTATGGTAGTTTACTTTGATGACATACTGATTTATAGCGAGTCTTTGGAGGAACATTTGGAACATTTACGTGTTGTTTTTATTGCTCTACGAGATGCATGTTTGTTTGGTAACCTTGGGAAGTGCACCTTTTCCACTGATCGAGTATCTTTTCATGGGTATGTTGTTACTCCATAGGGAATTGAAGTTGATAAAGCAAGATTGAAGCTATTGAGAGTTGGCCGCAACCCAAAACGGTCACACAAGTGAGGAGTTTCCTTGGCCTCATTGGTTTCTATAGGTGTTTTGTGAGAGATTTCAGCACCATTGATGCACCTCTCAATGAGCTTATAAAGAAGGATGCGCCTTTTGTTTGGGGTACCGCACAGGAAGAAGCCTTCATAGTATTGAAAGATAAGCTGACACATGCTCCGTTACTCCAACTTCCTCATTTTAATAAGACTTTTGACCTTGAATGTGATGCTAGTGGAATTTGATTAGGAGGTGTGTTATTACAATATGGCAAACCTATTGCATACTTTTCTGAAATATTGAGTGGGCCTAGTCTGAACTATTCTACTTATGATAAAGAATTATAGGCTCTTGTTCGGACCTTAGAAACATGGCAACATTATTTATGCCCCAAGGAATTTGTTATACATTCTGATCATGAATCTTTGAAACACATTAAAAGTCAAGCAAAACTGAACCGTAGACATGCTAAATGGGTTGAATTCATTGAGACTTTCGCTTATGTCATTAAACACAAGAAGGGTAATGAAAATGTTATTGCTGATGCTTTATCTCGTCATTATACTATGTTTTCACAACTTGACTTTAAATTTTTTGGTTTGGAAACCATCAATGATCAATATGTGTATGATGTTGAATTTAAAGATGTATTACAGAATTTTAAGGAAGGGAGAACTTGGAAAAAGTTTGTTCTTAACGATGGATTTGTGTTTCATGCTAACAAGCTATGCATTCCAGCTAGCTCCATTCGTCTTTTGTTGTTGCAGGAGGCGCATGGAGGAGGATTAATGGGACATTTTGGCGTCAAGAAGACGAAGGTTATACTTGCTACACATTTCTTTTGGCCAAAGATGAGACGGGATGCTGAGCGTTTTGTTGCTCGCTGCACTACATGTCAAAAAGCTAAATCACGACTCAATCCTCATGGTTCATATATGCCTTTGCATGTACCTAATGTTCCTTGGGAGGATATATCTATGGACTTTGTTTTAGGTTTACATCGAACAAAGAAGGGGAGGGATAGCATATTTGTTGTTGTGGATAGATTTTTGAAAATGGCACACTTTATACCATGTCATAAAAGCGATGATGCTGTTAATGTTGCTGATTTGTTCTTCCATGAAATTATTCGCTTGCATAGTGTGCTAAATACTATTGTTTAAGATCATGATACTAAATTTCTTAGCCACTTTTGGAGATGTTTATGGGCTAAGTTGGGGACTAAACTGCTTTTTAGTATTACTTGTCATCCCAAACTGATGAACAAACTGAAGTAGTCAATAGAACATTGTCTACTATGCTTAGGGCTGTTTTGAAGAATAATAAGAAAATGTGGGAAGAATGCTTGCCTCATATTGAATTTACTTATAATCGTTCATTGCATTCTACTACTAAGATGTGCCCTTTTGAAATTGTGTATGGTTTCCTACCTCGTGCACCTATTGATTTGTTGCCTCTTCCATCTTCGAAGAAGGTTATTTTGATGCTAAAGAACGTGCTGAATTGATTTTAAAAATGCATGAGTTAACTAAGGAAAACATTGAGGGTATGAATGCTAAATATAAACTTGCTGGAGATAAGGGTAGAAAACATGTTGTGTTTGCACTTGGAGATCTTGTTTGGTTACATGCGTAAGGATTGATTTCCTAATTTGCGCAAATTAAAGCTAATGCCACATGCTGATGGTCCTTTTAAAGTTTTAGAGAAAATAAATGATAGTGCATATAAACTTGAGCTGCCAGCAGATTTTGGGGTTAGTCCCACTTTTAACATTGCAGATTTGAAGCCTTATTTGGGTGAGGAAGATGAGCTTCCGTCGAGGATGACTTCATTTCAAGAAGGGGAGGATGATGAGGACATCAATACCATTGTTACACCCACAACCCCTGTTGCTATACATACTAGACCAATTACTAGAGCTTTCGCAAGCCAATTAAATTATCAGGTACTTTCATTTCTTGGTAATGATTCTAATGTTCATGAGAATATGATGCTGCCTAAATTGGATACATTTGTTTTGCTTACAAATGAAGGGCCTGGCATGGATAAGGGGAATGAACACTAGAGCAAGACCAAGCACGGAGATGATGGCATGCGCAAGGGGATCAAGAACAGAGTTACAAGTGATGATTTCAGGACTTTGAAGCCACCATAAGGAGTGCATGAAGCCTTGGACGAAATATACAAGATGCCACTTCATAAATTTCGTCCAGAGGCTATTCTAGGTGCTGCGTCACCTTATTATTGGGCCAGGCCCATGTATTTTCGAAATTCTTAAGTATAGGCTGTTTTTAGAGTCCGTATGTGTGGGGAAACAAGAGTTAGGGTCGGTTTCGGCCCCCTCCTACAAGGGCCACGAAATTCCCCCCTCTCTCCTCCATATATATAGCCCTTAGGGTATCGTTTAGACTTTGGGTTTTGTTTAGATTAAAGTTCGCCATAGCTGCAACTTTGCGTACTTCGTTTGTGTTCAACGACCAGACAAAGGCGTCACAGAACCCCACCTTGATCAATAAAGCTTTCCTCTTATATTCGCAATATCCAGATTGCAATCTCAGTTTCTTGCTTGTTCTTCATTCGCTTGCAGGAAACAGACCTTCGTGGTCAGGTTGATTGTGCTCCGGCATGGTCATTAACCTCTCAGAGTTGATTTAGCGATTGCTAAGGCGCGACGTCCTCGCACGTTCATAGTCGGATCGTCAAAGTCGAGTTCCTCCAAAACGATAGCCACCATGTCATCGAAAGACAAGACACCTTTGCCTCTATCAACGATCAAGCATAGCAAGTTGGCACTCAATACAAGGGTATATGAGAGATGGCACTAATGGAGACAAGAGACAATGATCAAGACAAATCAAGTGAGAGGCATGGACATATATGTGATCAACCCAAGAAAGTGAGTAAGAATGGAACATGGGCGATGGGACAAAGCAAGCAATCATAGTGATCAAGTCAAGCAAGCTAGTAGTGCAAAGATGCAACATATTAGAAGGAATAATGGCATGCATGTCATGTGTGCAAATAGTGAGCATGAATAATGCACAAGACATATCACAAGCATGAAGGCAAGATATGAGCAAAATATCATCAATGTATTGGCGAGAGGCCATATGTAAACAGCAATGGGACATCATGACTCTCCCAACACAACAAGGATCAATAGCATAGGACACAAAGAAATCATGGCAATAGCTACTAGGGTCTCCACCAAGCATGCAAATACACATAGGAGTAGCATAATGGTGAATCATGGGTAGATGAAAACAAGGGTCACAATTGCATGGCAAAATCATGTAAAGAAGCATAACATGCAAAGTGAACACGATATAATGGGCATAAGGTGACAAATGGTAAATAGCCCAAAGCCATGTGAGAGCCAAGTAAAAGAGATGCGTGTAGTCCTTGCTTGAAGGGAATGGTGGGAATGATAATCCATGGGATCCCAAATCACCGTTGCTCTCAAGAGCTCGTTTCGTCAACTCTTGGGATTGAGAGGTTGACGACTATACATGAGTACCTACACAAAACAAAGACAAAGGGAAAATTTTGTGTGCGTGGTATATGTACACATCATCCATTATGATGCATACGTGCATGTGTTGGTTAGCACAAAATAGCCAATGCTCAAATAAATGAGATGCATGATATAGAAACATGTCATCCATCATGAGCGGTTTGTTATTATGTATAGCATAATGGAGACTCAAATTGTGTAATGCATCATTAGAGATATCTAGAGCATTGTTATTAATGGAATGCATATGGTGCAAACAATTATGGGAATCATGCAAAGTATGGAATGCATCAAAATCTCGTAATATGTATGAGGAAACTATGGGGTCTCCTCATGAGAATTAATGGAAACATCACATGGAGAATATTGACAACATCCAAAATAATGCATATCCAAAGCAATGTGTTCATGGCATGGCATAGTAGATGAATTGCGCAAATCATGTAAAGGAAGCTTAACAATATCATCACAAGAAAAACAAAAGCCAATTACCATCATCTTGTCATCTATGCCATAAGTGCAAACGGGATTTATTGTAATGGGGCATGCATAGTTACTATGTTGAGATTGCAATGATGCAATATGGGAGATCTCACTCATAGCATATGACAAGTTTAAAGGATTATCAAACATGATGTGACCAATAGAATTTTCACATGATATCCTATAGAGCATAGCATCACAACTAGGCAATTCAACATGCTCATCATCATACTCATCATAAATGGGTGGCATATCGAAACATGACATAGTATGCGATGAATCCATAAGGTGATCATCATCATGCAAGCAATCATTTGCAAGATAGTCCACTAGTGGGACAATAGAATTACCATCACCTATGTTACCTTTGGAGCGTCGCTCATGTGTTGTAGGTGAGGTGTCGAAGACCAAGTCATTGTCATCTTCATCTTGATGAAACAATGTGGGGGTGCATCATCGTCCACCATGGCCATCATCGTCTCCATTGGAGGTATGGACTCGTCGAGGATAGGTGTGTCGTCATGTAGGAGACCTAGCACCAAAGAAGAAAACACACTTGGAGTAGAGGTTAAGTCGTTAGAAGTCATAGTGGCCTCACATGCCGTGTCAACTACCTCACTCACTAAGTGTTGTGGCTCACTCACTCCCTCTTGGATGCTTTCACTCGTATGGTTGGTGGAGTCACTCAAATGGCTCTGAACCTCACATTGGGTGTGTGGCATGCTCTCATGTGTGGGGCTAGTGCTGGTCACACTCATCCTCTCATAGGAAATGCACTCAATGTCACATATGGTGGAGTCACTCATCTCACTCATGGGGTGGTGGCTCTCCTCACATGGCAATTGGGGCATCTCATGATATATGGGAGTCGTAGAGATGTAGGTGCAAACGTCTCCATGCTCAATCATGTCGTAGTCGTGGTCGTGGATGAAGGCCGAAGATGGCACATCATCACTCTCCTCTAAGACCAAAGATACGGTCTCATCTGCGGTCTGTAGCTTGACTCGGAGTATGAGTCCAATATGGACGTTGTCTTCATGTTGTTGACGAAGTTCATGCTCGTCGCCATGGTCGAAGAGGATTTCCCATGCTCGGCCATCTTCCTTGAGGGGCTTCCGAAGATGGAAGGGTCGCCCTCGCTCGTTGGTGGTCACCTCGTTATTGAAGATGTCGATGTAGGCGAACTCACGGGAAGTAGGCGAAGATGTCGTACATCCAAGAGCGAAGATGCCTTGATAGCACTTGGCGAAGATGCCGAAGTGGTGGTGGCAGCCGTAGCTCCGTCTTGGCGGTGCTTGTGTCGTGGTCTTCTCTTGTGCTCATGAAGCTTGTACTTGGCGTGAAGTAGGGCTTGTTGGGACTTGTGCATTTGCACTTGGCGAGCATCTTCATGACGATGGTGTGGTTGTCGTGCTTGAGCTTGTAGTAGATATCGTTCGTCGTCGTGCACATGTTTCTTGGAGGTGACTTGCCCTTCATGATGATGTGGATCATGAACGTGATGGTAGTCACCACGGAGTGTGGACGTGGACGAATTGCGCTTGTATCATTTTTGCACTCCGAAGACTTGTGACTTAAATGTCGCTGCATTAAGGATGATGAAGGGGAAGAACGGGTTAATGAACAAGTCTCGAATCTCCTCCATCCTTGCACCTTGCTCCTCCTTTTGTGCGGAAAACTTTTTGTCGAAGTAGTCCCTTCTCCTAGCTTCGGAATGTCGTAAGTCGGTGGTGATGTTGTCGATGACTTGCATTGCTCGTTGTAGTTTGAAGTGGGGAGTTTTGTTGTTGTAGTTGTACGTGCCATCATTGTTGTGGAAGACCGGAGATGAAATGCCTTGTCTATCCATCAGAAAACTAGAGCAATTATGAGTGGGAGAAAGTGAAGAACTATACCAAATGTACCTTGACCGATGTTGAAAATGGATCAATGATCACTCAATAATGTAATAAGGAAATAGCACAATTGGTACCGATCTCATCGATTTCTCACACCTACACAAGTAAGGCTTATGGTGGAGCTCGGTTAGGATAGTGGCACAAAAAATTGATGCAAAATGTTAGCAAGAGTCAATAATGTTGAAAGAGATTCACAAATTCGCAAGTGTGACAAGTAGACCAATAACAAAGAATGGCTCACGGAAATGCACACACGGATAGATAAATGGGGTCGTGCAACCAAGAAATGATCACAAAATGTGGAATCCACGGAAAACACTCGTGTTGCACAACTCAAGAGAGATGCTAGCACCATTGCTCTATAGGCGGATATGACACTTGTGCACAACCTATAAGATGAAAAATGTATGAACTTTCTATTCCAAGTATGCTATGTATGTATGGTTCCCGGTGTTTGGCACATGATGATCCAAGATGATCATGTAGCGACCAGACCTCAAACGGTCCAATCTCTGTGCTCCAGTGTCATCCCTGGATCAGTAATACTGACACCACACAGTACTCGGAGGATTTATAACAGAGTAGCAATCACACACTTATCACATCGAGTGTCTCCATAGAGAACTTATTACAATAAACATGGCTTAAGGCCATCTAATAACGATAACAGCGGAAGGCTTGGAAGATAAGAAAGTCCATCAACTCCAACGGCATCACTGAGTATGGAACCACGACCTAAAAACTCCTTAATCGTCGTCTGAAAAGTCTGCAACATTAACGTTGCAGCCCGAAAACGGGTCAGCACATGGAATATGCTGGCAATGTAACACATAGAGAGTAATGGAATGAAATAGCTATTCTATATGCATATTTGGCTGGTGGAGAGCTCTATGGTTATAGTTTTCGAAAATCCAATTTTTCCCTACTGCAACGGAATAAATTTATTTAACTATCATGGTGGTTGTTAAACATTGAGAATGGTTGACAGCATTCTCAATCCCAATTAAACATCATTAAACAAACCCAACCAAATTAATTTAGAGTAACATGTTGAGATTCACATGATAATCCAGGTACTAGATACTCAAGATGTCCATAACCAGGGACACGGCTAACCATGATTAGTTTATACACTCTGTAGAGGTTTGCGCACTTTTCCCCACAAGACTCGATCACCTCCGTTTGGTTTCTCGCACTACATGGTGTTTGAGAAGACGGATGACCGAGCATAGTCTTTCAGAAGTGCAAGCACCTTACGATCGGGTAGACCGTACCACCTACATCCCCTACATGTGCTAGTCTACTACTGTAAGAGTTCGCACGACTTAGTCAACTATGCTAGAGCCCATAATAGCTTGTGGCTGCACACGGAAGTTTCTAGCATGAAAATCTCATGATCCCTTTGAGCCTGGGTGGCGGTCCAAAAGAAAACAGGCAAATCCTGGATTACCCAGGTGCCTCAATCCACCCAGATGTGTGTTTAAGTTGCCACCTTAGATAAACCATTAATTAACAAACTCACATCTGTCATGGATATCACTCCCCCAATCCACGTCTACTAGCATAGCATGGCACAATAAGCAACGTAGAGGTAACTCCCAAAGGTTTGATAATAAACAGGTAATAGGTACTACCTCAACTACTTCCCATCCCACGATTTAATTAGATCCTAATCATGCAATGTTTGAGGTTTTGATCTATGCAATAAAACTGGGTAGTAGGAAAGGTATGATCAAGTGTTACTTGCCTTGCTAATGATCCGCGAAACCTAGAGATTCGAAGTAAGAGGCGGCGCACTCCGGGTATTCTATCGCAGATAAACAACAAGCATAAAATAAGTACTCATCTAATGCACAGGTAAAACTCAAGTAAGAGATCTAAACAGAAAGTTCAACTTAAGAACTCCAGTTTACAAAAATAATCAAATTGAACGAAGCAACGAAAGTCAAACGGCGAAAGAAAACAACTTCGTTCTACTAATCTGGATCTAAGGCAACTTTTACAGTGGCAAAAACTTGTTTAAGTTGGTCAAACGGATAGAGGGTTTCGAGACGAAACTCCAGGCACTTGAATCGCCTGATCCGATAAACGAGCGAAAAGTTATACTAAAATGAACGTCGAATCAGAAATCGCGATCAGAAAATAATCACGAAAAATCCGAGAGAAAGAAAAACGACGAACGAATTAACGAACGAACGTTTGTTAACCCGATCTAAACGACGAACACGTTCGGCTAAACGAACGAACGAGCGAACGCTCGCTATTTAACCTAAACCGAAAAAAACGTTCTAAATAAAAAAACGGAAACTAAAAACCGACGGAAAAACCTAACGGTATTTCGAGAAAAACGGCGGCGCGGAAATCGAGGCACCTCGGGCGGCGGGTCGGCGGCGGCGGGGTCCGGCGAGGCGTCGGCGGCGGCGGGCGGCGGCGCGAGCGGCGGGGGCGCGGGGCTCGAGGGCGGGCGGGGCTGGCGGCTAGGGTTTGGCCCGGGGCTGGGCTGCGGGTTATAAAGCCTGTCGGGCTAGGAGTCCTAGTCGGACACGGTCCGGTTAGGTCGGTGCGCGTTTTTTTAAAATAATTATGCGCAGAAGAAAAATAAAAAGAAATACTAAACGGACTCCAAAAATCCCGAAATAAATTTTCCCGGGCTTCTAAAATCGAGCCGCACAAGGTGAACATTTATTTGTGGCCTAAATGCAATTCTGAAAAACGCACATTTTTCCTAAATTCAAATAAAATACCGAAAAACTCTGAAATAAAATCTTATTTGATTTTATTATTAAATCCTCAATATTTCTTTATTTTGGGAAAGTCATTTTATTCCCTCTCTCATATTTTTGTAATAGAAATAATTGATGATAAAATAATTTGTCAGGACCCCGATTCCAAGTCACATCGATCTAGCCGGTAACACTTCATATCACTTTGCGGCCTCACGCACGGTATTCCCACGGGTGTCGCCTTACCATGGCCCGGGACCGTTTGCGCCTTTTGGCTCACGTATATGATAGTGTCGCTAGCATCCATATGACAGGGAACCCAGGCCGACATGGTTAGTTGTGAACCCAAAGCGGCACCAACCTATGGGGACAGGCATACATGAATCACATCGAGCATGTCGGTCAGCAGTGTGTGAATTCGGGCTGTAGCACTGGGCTAACAGTACTCCGGATGTCACCGCGTGACATTTCCTCGAAGGGACAGACACAGGAACGAAGTGAAACACATGCCGGCCAGTCAAGTGTCCTGAGTAGAAGTGCTGGGCTAACAGGACTCCGGTGAACCGGGCTGTAGCGGACTACTATGGCTCATGGAAGCACTAGACTACATTTCCCCATAAGAGAGGCTGCCAAGGATAAACAACTAGATTGTCGGATCCCACATATATCAAGCATTTCAATCATACACACAATATGCTCGATATGTGTAAATACAACATGGCATCACAACATAACTCTACAACTCAAGTATTTATTCATTAGGCTCCGAGGAGCGAGATATTACAAACATGGGTCTCATGACCCAACAAACATAGCATACAAATCAAGGCACAAGCAGAAGCTTAACATGTCTGAGTACAGACATGTACAAATGAAAAAGGCTAAGAAGCCTGACTATCTACCAGGTCCTGCCGAGGGCACAAGATCGTAGCTGAGGTATCAAGCTAAACGTCGAAGTCCACGCGAAACTACTAGCGAGACTGAAGTCTCTCTGCAAAACATAAATTAAGCAAACGTGAGTACAAAAGTACTCAGCAAGACTTACATCAAAACTAGCTACATATGTATCGGTATCAACAGGGGGGTGGTGGAGTTCAAATGCAGCAAGCCAGCTTTGACTCGGTGGCTATCTTAAACTACTACTGCAAGTAACTCTTTTGAGGTGGCGCACACGAGTCCACATATTCACCATATCAATACACCACTATCGATCCGCTCCCGTCTCCCTACGAGAACGCCATCCATAGCACTCACACTTACCTTGCGAGTTTCAGAGTATCCACTTTCACTTGTCTATGAACTGTTATAGGCAACCCAGAAGTCCTTCACCGCGGACACGGCTATTCGAATAGATCATTTAAAACCCTGCAGGGGTGTACTTCGTCACACATGTTTCCACCACTTAGCGTCTGCACACGACATGTGCTCGGCAGACTTCAAGAGAAAACCGACGTGGGTGTAGACCACGACCTGACTAACCACACAAGTCTCTAGTCCAGGTTTATCGACTATTCATGTTCCATCCGCAAGGAAATCCGGCCGGGGTGTCCTCAACGGCCCCAAACGATGTGTGCAGGGTTCCCGAGACACCAAACGGGCGACTCAGTACACCGTGCCACGGTGTATCTACCGCATCATAGCCCACCCCTAGGGTCAGCGCTACGCACGGCCGCCAACACATAACCTACAAACACCAGAAACTAGTTGCAACTCCTGGACAAAGGACGAGATGGGTCAGTAAGTCGAGCGGGGTCATATTTCAGGGCCTAATGTGTGGTAGTAGCTGTTTCATGGATCACAAACACAGAACTCAGTTCCTGAGGACGGTTTCAGTGAGACAACCCACCATGTACTCCTACATGGCCTCTCACCGCTACCTTTACCAAATCGTGTTCACACACTTAGCTCACACACCGTAGGACATGTTTACACACCTCCGATTCATCCCCGATGAACCAGACCTGACATGACTCTATGCAATAGCAGGCATTAAAAACAAGCATGAATGAGTGGGCACATCAGGGATCAAACAACTCCTACTCACGCTAGTGGGTTTCATCTATTTACTGTGGCAATGACAGGTCATGCAGAGGAAAGGGGTTCAACTACCGCAACATATAACAGTTGAATCGTTGTTGTCCTAATGCACTAAAAGAGAGCAGGAGCGAGAGAGTGGGATTGTATCAGAATGAGCAAGGGGGTTTTGCTTGCTTGGAACTTTTGAAGATAACATTGAGTCTTCATCAGTGTCAACGATCACAGCATCGGAGCAGCGTCTACCGAGAGGGGACATTTACCGACAAACAAGGAAGAACACAATCAATGCGATGCAACAATATGATGCATGATCGTGACATGGCAATATGCCGTTGATTGAGCAATGCAACTAGCAACAAGTTAAATGGAGTTGGTTTGAACACTAGGTTCAAATTCAAATTCAAACTATGAATTCAAATAGTGCATTATCATGTTCTGGACTAGACAGTGAGGTTAAGTTGTTCCAACATGCATGAAAATTCCATATTCAGATTCCTTGGATTTTTCTGATCATTTTTCAATATATAATTTATTTCATTTGGAGTTACGGTTGAATTTCTATGAATTTTAGAAGTTTATACTAATTTCTAGAATTTTCTGAATTATTTTTAATCCAGAAAATGATTAACTTCGTCAGCAAAGCGTAAGCATGACGTCAGCGGGTCAACAGGGTCGCCCAGAGTCAAACCTGACGGCTGGGACGCACTAGTTAGTCTCACAGTTAACTATTTGGGTTAACTAGACTAACTAAACAACACTGGGCCCACTGGTCAGTGACTAACTAAACTAACTTAATTAAGTTTAGCTCTAACTAACTGGTTAGCCAGGCGAGGCCAGCATGTCAGTGATGCAAGGTTCAAATAGAGGTCAACCTCGGGTCAAACCTGGCGCTAACTGGGCTTTGACCCACTACGGGGCCCGCTGTCAGTGACTAGGTGCGGTCCAGCTGGCGGGGATTAGCACTAATGACCCCGCCACGTTGGCTGTCGTCGGAGTTGGCCGGCGGTGACCAAACCTGCAGCGGCAACGCGCCGGACTTGCACTAAAGGCGACAGGGGCGGTGGCTAAGGGCATCGGGGCGTAGTCCAGAGTCGCCCGCATCCAGGGAGGTAGGTGGGTTGCCGTGGGGGCGCCGGAGCTCGCTGGAACGGAGCTCACTGCGGCGGCCGGAGCTCGGGTGACGATGGATTCGTCGCTACGGTGTGCAAAATGACCGGTTCTCGACGCCTACAATACCTACGCATGCCCACAAGCCCTTTGGACACGCTGGCACGACCAAATGGTCGCCGGAGCAACTTCGGCAACGAGCCCGAGTGGCGGCGGGATTTGGCCACGGTATGAATCGGAGCTAGAGGGCGAGAGGAGCAGCGGGGTTAGGGGGAAAACAGAGAGGAGATCACGGCGGTTGCTACGGTGGCCTCGGCGAGCCCGGGGAGGGGATGATGAGGTCGTGCGGCCGCCGGCGATCTTGGGGCAGAGACGAGGAAGATGGCGGGGTAGAGGGCGAGGCAGGGCATCCGGCGTCGTGCGAGCTGACGGACAGACGCGGGAGATGGATGCGGAGCCCGTGGACTGCTCGGAGAGGCAAGGGGAGCTCGGTGGCCACGGGGACAGAGGGCGGCGGCGACGGTGGTGCTCGGGCGCGAGAGGAAGAGAGGACCAGAGGAGGGGAGAGGCACAGGAGAGAGCTCGAGGGGGTTGGGGAGGTTGCGTCGCGACGCACGTGGCGCTCGGGGTAGTTTCCAGCAGCGGCAAGCAAGCAGGAGGTGGCCGGACGCGTGCTCGCACGCACCGGCCACGCGCTCGTCCTCCTGGCAAGGGGAAGACGACAGGGAGGAGCCCCTGGTGGGCTGGGCCGGCCAGCTACAGTGCTGGGCCGGTTGGTGGCGCCAGGTAAGTTTTGTTCTTCTCTGTTTTATTAATTGTTTCTGTTTTCTATTTTCTGCAATTGTTTTGTCTTTATTAAAAATGTCAGAGCATTTCCAAAAATCATGAAAATATTTGTGGGCACTGTTGAAAGTATTTCCAACAGCCCTCAACTAGTTTCAGAATTATTAGAGCATTTAAAATATTTATGGGATTCAAATGCCCAAGTTCAAGTACAATATGAGTTAATCCAAAAATCCAAAAATGACCTAGAAATATGTTTGTCATTTTTGGCAGAGGTTTTCACCTTTATCAAAAATAATGAACTTTTCTAAAGGGCATTCTGGGTTCATTGAAAATATTTTTATTTTGATCCTAATTGCATTTCATTTAGTGCTAGGGCTTGTCATCCCCATTTCAAATTTCAAACAAATATAGACATGATGCATGGATGCTTATGATACTAATTGCAATCAAATTCTAGGGTTGTGACAACTCGCCCCCACTAAACAAGAATCTCGTCCCGAGATTCAAGACGTGAGGTAAGAAGACAGAGGGGATACAAAGCTAACACGACCTTCACGATCCAGATGTCTTTCTCGAGGATGTTGATTCATTGCATCACCTTGATCTCGACGTCTTGCTTTGAGAACTACATCCAACATGACAACAAGTAGAAAGGGAGAATTTATGAAGAATCAACCTCCCTGAGGTTTGAGCAACTTAGGATCATCTTAATGATCACAAGATCAACTCATGGAATTAGACATAGTAACATCTCTTGAGCTGAGACACGAAGCATACAGCTAGAGGGATGGAGTGAAACGGATGGCGAAGGTTCACTAGGTAGGCAACAATTCCATACTCGAATAAGATGGAGCATGAATTTCAAAGTAGCAAGAAGATATTTGCCATGATTTCGTAACGTGATACCTCGGGGAAGGTGACTCGTAGAATTATTCGCTTAAGTGGCAAAAAGAATTACTTTTGATTCGGGGATCATTGAAACTCTTTATGCCAGCCTAAGGCAATCACAATCGATCATTTGAAGGAGTTCAAAAGAATGATATACTTGAACTAAAAAGGATGATGTGTACTCCCTTGTTGAAGAGAACGCAATGGATGATTTTGCTTATCATCGGAAATGGATGGGACCCATGGTAAGTCCACTTTTGAAGATGACCCTGAACAACAACTACTGAGGTGCAAGCTAGGAACAAAATGCAAATGTTGGGAAAGATTCTGCTAACTGGGGAAGAACTCAACAGTCGAGAGTGAGTCCACTGTTTGAAAAGGTTATAACATAACCGAGGAAGCTGGAAGCAAATCCCAGTTAACGCCAACGGTAAAACCTAGTGCTTGCGCGTGCTCTCAAGAACTTGAGCATCTCCATATTCATCAAGGTTTTACCAATATCCGTGGCAAGGATCCTGGCAACACGACATACCACCATGATGACTAGTGATGGATGATGCGGATACAAAGGAAGATAACACCTTCTCAGATCTTCCCTTAGCGAGGCTAAGGGAACAGAATCTGGACGATCGACCGAGAGACATTTAGCACTCCGCTTCTAATGTTCTCCTTGATGTGCTAGCGTAATCCATTTATAGATATGGTTTGATATCTAGAACATCAAGTAAAGGTCGGACTTCGGAAGCTCAAGAATCCGTAAGGATTAACTACGGAGGTAAATCCTACGAAATCCTCATGGGAAGGTGGCCAACTTTCTTCAATCGAGATACTACAATAATAGGTCTTCCGGCTAGATGTGTTGACCACGACATCCACTTTATCGGTTATCGAGAGACCAATATTATAGTTCTTGGAAAATGCTCCAACCATCATATCTCCCTGAGATCGAAATCTGGTTGGTGTCAGGATATTCCAGACTCATCGAGTCTAGAAACGAAAATGAAGGTTTGCAACACAATTTGACAAGATGACGTTGCGAGATTCTCGGGGAATGAACTGCGATAGCAAGCTGCAAAACATGAGCTGGTTCTGCTACAAACCTATGAACACGCTATCCAAGACGAGCATGACCACGTAGTAGTCTTATAGTAAAACACTATCGAGTTCAGGTGGAACCATCAACGAGGATATCGAAGTCCTTGCGTAAGTCTAGCTCCTAAGAAGAAACTTCTTCTTCTTGAACAGACCAATCAGTGTCTTGGTGTGCTAGGAACACATATGGAGTGGAGGTAATTAATCTACAAAACCATAGAATACTTCGCACATATGCATGACTGATTTGGGATGATTCCAAGGGAAACAAAACAAACCTTTCTCAAATTCATGGCAGCAACTTACACCTAGTGCACGTGAACTTAGAGAAAGTCACTTCTTTTATCCAATCATAAGCTTCATGAATGGAACACGAAGGCATTGCTTACAAAGTTTTCAACACTAGGTTGATGTTCAACATGAATCATGGGGGAGACAAAATGCTGCTGATGGGCTCAACAACAACTCATCGGAATTTCCATATCACTGGACTTCCACCATCATGTGAACACGGTGATAGCATTGGTCAGACCAAAAGATGTAATGGTGTATTCTCGAGGGATCAACCACGAGTAAGACAACACTACGAACATCGTTGGTTCTGATTTGACTTGACGATAGCCCATACTCAAGTCAAAGTTTTGACAAGACAATAGATCCAACAACTGATCACGAGGACCAATTGGTGAGGATATCATCTTTCTTCAACACACACACAACACGAAGATATCCCTTCAGAAAGAACCAAATTCGGCAAAGCCTTTTATCTTCCAACTCTCCAAGTTGTTGTTCAGCTTAACCATCTAGCTCAGGGGTATCCAACACAGATTCTTGGAGAAGGGGTGGTTTATAGAAAAGCCAACATGATCACAAACTCAACATAGCGATCAGGGAACAACTTGGTAATACTTCCGAGAACATATTCGGAAAATCATGAACCACCGATATGTTATTAAGCTCGAGAACAATCTTGCTTTTCAGGGCAAGACGATATGATCAAGGAGCGAGGGATTGTCACAATCCTAACTCATTGGTCGATGAGTGCACCCGGAGATATGGACTAGGTAGCACGATCAATCTTAGAATGGTAGCTCAAAAACCAACATGCTAGGAATAAGAATATTGTCCATTTACTACAAAGCAACGAGTTGCTCGGAGTATTGATTTCACACATCACAATTCACTTGTCAGCATTCCGGTTTCAACAACACGGAACCGAGGAATGAATAATGATGGCGAGAAGTATCACTGTATCAAGAGTTCATAGGAGGTTGTGCAATTCCTATGATATTCCTGACATAAAGAGGGCAATACTTAAGGGTTGAAGAGAATCAAAAGCTGGATTGTCACTTGGATCTGCGGAATACAACTGCTTTGACCCAATCCTGGATATGGATGAGGTACTGGAGTTTGTTTCTCCTAGTCATTCCGGAATGGAATGGCTTGACGGATCACATGAATAATAGGCATCGATAACACCAATGCCCAAGTACTCTTGACCAACAATTGATGGATGAGGTTCAGAATACAACTAAAGAGGAACAACTCAAAGGAACATATAATTTTTCTGAGTTATGGATGCATGGATTAGCATGTTATTTCTTCCGGATAACCCATGCAGAAAGGTAGGACTGGCAGATTCACAATGCAGAATGGAGAACTCATCAAGAGCACTCTGGTTGTGATCTTTTGATCCAACAAACTTCTGCCATAAGTGGTTCATAGTATTTGGAAGGAGGAAATACCATGGATCTCGAGGACTATCACAAAGGTTACTAATATCCTAAAGGAACTAGCAACACTATCAACATGAGATAAGTAGGGGAATCTCGGGTTCAAGAACCCATGAATAGAATACCTACCACTACATGGCATCACGGGATGCTTTCGAGAATGGTGGCCAGAATTATCACACCGAGAACACGAAACATGGCTAGATTACTAGGTGACTCCCTACAACACCTAGGGTCATAATGATAGCTCCAACATATATGTCGAGGCAACAGAGTACCTCAACTCACCGATTAGTGTGGATAAACTGGCCCAAAGGAACGCCGGTAACGGAAGAAGGAATTTGCAAATGCAGCAGACTAGTTAGAAACCTGGGATGACTCAGATAGCATAACGGCTGTAAATGCTCAAAATGATTTGAGACATCCTGCAAAATGGTGGCATAACCACTCAACAACACAATATCAAGGTTCTGAGATCAACTGTCAACATACGGAAGTAGTAGGAATGGAACTGAAGCTTGAAACTATCAATTCTATAAGTCTATGGATTAGTAGCACGTCATCCTGATTGATAGATGAGAAGGCCTAATTCTTAATCCCCGTAGAAAAGAAGAGGTTGACTCAGATCAGAAGGGCATAGGGTAAAGGAGTAAAAAGAGCCTTACGTTCCCTTCCACAATCAATTCCCTTACATAACTAAAGCATTTCTAGACTCGACTTCGACCAGTTTGGCTTGGTAATAATACAGGCAGTCAGGCTCTGATACCAACGCTGTCAGGACCCCGATTCCAAGTCACATCGATCTAGCCGGTAACACTTCATATCACTTTGCGGCCTCACGCACGGTATTCCCACGGGTGTCGCCTTACCATGGCCCGGGACTGTTTGCGCCTTTTGGCTCACGTATATGATAGTGTCGCTAGCATCCATATGATAGGGAACCCAAGCCGACATGGCTAGTCGTGAACCCAAAGCGGCACCAACCTATGGGGACAGGCATACATGAATCACATCGAGCATGTCGGTCAGCAGCGTGTGAATCCGGGCTGTAGCACTGAGCTAACAGGACTTCGGATGTCACTGCGTGACATTTCCTCGAAGGGACAGACACAGGAACAAAGTGAAACACATGTCGGCTAGTCAAGTGTCCTGAGCAGTAGTGCTGGGCTAACAGGACTCTGGTGAACCGGGCTCTAGCGGACTACTATGGCTCATGGAAGCACTAGACTACATTTCCCCATAAGAGAGGCTGCCAAGGATAAACAACTAGATTGTCGGATCCCACACATACCAAGCTTTCAATCATACACACAATATGGTCGATATGTGTAAATACAACATGGCATCACAACATAACTCTACAACTCAAGTATTTATTCATTAGGCTCCAAGGAGCGAGATATTACAAACATGGGTCTCATGACCCAACAAACATAGCATACAAATCAAGGCACAAGCGGAAGCTTAACACGTCTGAGTACAGACATGTACAAATGAAAAAGGGTAAGAAGCCTGACTATCTACCAGATCCTGCCGAGGGCACAAGATCGTAGCCGAGGTATCAAGCTAAACGTCGAAGTCCACGCGAAACTACTAGTGAGACTGAAGTCTCTCTACAAAACATAAATTAAGCAAACGTGAGTACAAAAGTACTCAGCAAGACTTACATCAGAACTAGCTACATATGCATCGGTATCAACAGGGGGGCGGTGGAGTTTAACTGCAGCAAGCCAGCTTTGACTCGGTGGCTATCTTAAACTACGACTGCAAGTAACTCTTTTGAGGTGGCGCACACGAGTCCACATATTCACCATATCAATACACCACTATGGATCCGCTCCCGTCTCCCTACGAGAACGCCATCCATAGCACTCACACTTATCTTGCGAGTTTTAGAGTATCCACTTTCACTTGTCTATGAACTGTTATAGGCAACCCAGAAGTCCTTTACCGCGGACACGGCTATTCGAATAGATCATTTAAAACCCAGCAGGGGTATACTTCGTCACACATGTTTCCACCACTTAGCGTCTGCACACGACATGTGCTCGGCAGACTTCAACCAAAAACCAACGTGGGTGTAGACCATGACCTAACTAACCACACAAGTCTCTAGTCCAGGTTTATCTCCTATTCAGGTTCCATCCGCAAGGAAATCCGTCCGGGGTGTCCTCAACGGCCCCAAACGATGTGTGCAGGGTTCCCGAGACACCAAACGGGCGACTCGGTACACCGTGCCATGGTGTATCTACCGCATCATAGCCCACACCTAGGGTCAGCGCTACGCACGGCCGCCAACACATAACCTACAAACACCAGAAACTAGTTGCAACTCCTGGACAGAGGACGAGATGGGTCAGTAAGTCGAGCGGGGTCATATTTCAGGGCCCAATGTGTGGTAGTAGCTGTTTCATGGATCACAAACACAGAACTCAGTTCCTGAGGACGGTTTCAGTGAGACAACCCACCATGTACTCCTACATGGCCTCTCACCGCTACCTTCACCAAATCGTGTTCACACACTTAGCTCACACATTGTAGGACATGTTTACACACCTCCGATTCATCCCCGATGAACCAGACCTGACACGACTCTATGCAATAGCAGGCATGACAAACAAGCATGAATGAGTAGGCACATCAGGGCTCAAACAACTCCTACTCATGCTAGTGGGTTTCATCTATTTACTGTGGCAATGACAGGTCATGCAGAGGAAAGGGGTTCAACTACCGCAACATATAACAGTTGAATCGTTGTTGTCCTAATGTAGTAAAAGAGAGCAGGAGCGAGAGAGTGGGATTGTATCGGAATGAGCAAGGGGGTTTTGCTTGCCTGGAACTTCTGAAGATAACATTGAGTCTTCATCAGTATCAACGATCACACCGTCGGAGCAGCGTCTACCGAGAGGGGACATTTACTGACAAACAAGGAAGAACACAATCAATGCGATGCAACAATATGATGCATGATCATGACATGGCAATATGCTATTGATTGAGCTAATGCAACTAGCAACAAGTTAAATGGAGTTGGTTTGAACACTAGGTTCAAATTCAAATTCAAACTATGAATTCAAATAGTGCATTATCATGTTTTGTACTAGACAGTGAGGTTAAGTTTTTCCAACATGCATGAACATGCCATATTCAGATTCCTTGGATTTTTCTGATCATTTTTCTTATATAATTTATTTCATTTGGAGTTACGGTTGAATTTCTATGAATTTTAGAAGTTTATACTAATTTCTGGAATTTTATGAATTATTTTTAATCCAGAAAATGATTAACTGCGTCAGCAAAGCATAAGCATGACGTCAGTGGGTCAACAGGGTCGCCCAGAGTCAAACCTGATGGCTGGGACCCACTAGTCAATCTCACAGTTAACTATTTCGGTTAACTAGACTAACTAAACAACACTGGGCCCACTGGTCAGTGACTAACTAAACTAACTTAATTAAGTTTAGCTCTAACTAACTGGTTAGCCGGGCGAGGCCCGCATGTCAGTGACTCAAGGTTCAAACAGAGGTCAACCCCGGGTCAAACCCGGCGCTAACTGGGCTTTGACCCACTGCGGGCCCCGCTGTCAGTGACTAGGTGCGGTCCAGCTGGCGGGGATTAGCACTAATGACCCCGCCACGTCGGCTGTCGCCGGAGTTGGCCGGCGGCGACCAAACCCGCGGCGGCAACGCGCCGGACTTGCGCTAAAGGTGACGGGGGCGGTGGCTAAGGGCATCGGGGCATAGCCCGGACTCGCCCCCATCCAGGGAGGTAGGTGGGTGGCCGTGGGGGCGCCGGAGCTCGCCGGAACGGAGCTCGCGGCAGCGGCCGGAGCGCGGGTGACGATGGATTCATCGCTATGGTGTGCAAAATGACCGGTTCTCGACGCCTACTATACCTACGCATGCCCACAAGCCCTTTGGACACGCTGGCACGACCAAATGGTCGCCGGAGCAGCTCCGGCAACGAGCCCGAGCGGCGGCTGGATTTGGCCACGGTATGAATAAGAGCTAGAGAGCGAGAGGAGCAGCGGGGTTAGGGGAAAACAGAGAGGAGCTCACGACGGTTGCTACAATGGCCTCGGCGAGCTCGGGGAGGGGATGATGAGGTCGTGCGGCCGCCGGCGATCTTGGGGCAGAGACGACGAAGATGGCGGGGTAGAGGGCGAGGCAGGGCGTCCGGCGTCGTGTGAGCTGACGGAGAGACGAGGGAGATGAAGGCGGAGCCCGTGGACTGCTCGGAGAGGCGAGGGGAGCTCGGTGGCCACGGGGACAGCGGGCGGCGGCGACGGTAGTGCTCGGGCGTGAGAGGAAGAGAGGACCAGAGGAGGGGAGATGCACGGGAGAGAGCTCGAGGGGATCGGGGAGGTTGCGTGGCGACGCATGTGGCGCTCGGGGTAGTCTCCAGCAGCGGCAAGCAAGCAGGAGGTGGCCGGACGCGTCCTCGCACGCGCTGGCCACGCGCTCGTCCTCCCGGCAAGGGGAAGACGACAGGGAGGAGCCCCTGGTGGGCTGGGCCGGCCAGCTACAGTGCTGGGCCGGTTGGTGGCGCCAGGTAAGGTTTGTTCTTCTCTGTTTTATTAATTGTTTCTGTTTTCTATTTTCTGCAATTGTTTTGTCTTTATTAGAAATGCTAGAGCATTTCCAAAAATCATGAAAATATTGGTGGGCACTGTTGAAATTATTCCCAACAGCCCTCAACTAGTTTCAGAATTATTAGAGCATTTAAAATATTTATAGGATTCAAATGCCCCAATTCAAGTACAATATGAGTTAATCCAAAAATCCAGAAATGACCGTGAAATATGTTTATCATTTTTGGCAGAGGTTTTCACCTTTATCAAAAATAATGAACTTTTCTAAAGGGCATTCTGGTTTCATTGAAAATATTTTTATTTTGATCCTAATTGCATTTCATTAAGTGCTAGGGCTTGTCATCCCCATTTCAAATTTCAAACAAATATAGACATGATGCATGGATGCTTATGATACTAATTGCAATCAAATTCTAGGGCTGTGACATAATTAAAATCAAATGATCCTATTCTCAAATTTTGAGAAAACTGAAATATGAAAATAACAAAATCCCCAACTCTCTCCATGGTCCTTGAGTTGCGTAGAATTTCTAGGATCAAAACCAAAAGCAAATAAAATATGATATGCAATGATGATCTAATGTATAACATTCCAAATTGAAAATTTGGGATGTTACAAACCTACCCCCCCCCCCCTTAAGATGAATCTCGCCCTCAAGATTCGGGTTGGCTAGAAAATAGGTGAGGGTGGTCCTTGAGAAAATCTTCCTCTCACTCCCAGGTGGCTTCGTCTTCCGTGTGGTGGCTCCACTGAACCTAACAAAACTTGATAACCTTGCTGCGAGTGACTCGACTGGCAAACTCGAGAATCTTAACTGGTTTCTCCTCATAGGTCAAATTGTTATCCAACTGGATTGCTTCCAATGGCACTGTATCCCTCAACGGTATGTCAGCCATCTCCACGTGGAACTTCTTCAACTGAGAAACATGGAATACATCATGAACTCCTGACAATCCTTCGGGAAATTCCAACTTGTAGGCCACTTCTCCCATACGCTCCAAAACTCGATATGGTCCTACAAATCGTGGTGCTAACTTTCCCTTAACTCCAAAACGCTTTGTTCCCCGAAGTGTTGATACTCGAAGATAAGATCTATCTCCAACTTCATAAACTGTCTCCTTGCGTTTAGAATCTGCATAACTCTTCTGTCTGGACTGGGCTATCTTGAGCCTATCGCGAATTAACTTCACCTTCTGTTCAGACTCTTTAATCAAGTCAGGTCCAAACAACTGGCGGTCTCCAACTTCGTCCCATGACAACGGTGTCCTGCACCTCCTTCCGTACAAGGCTTCGAAAGGGGCCATCTTTAAACTGGTTTGGTAACTGTTGTTGTAAGAGAACTCTGCATATGGCAAATTGTCGTCCCAACTAGATCCGTAATCTAGCGCACAAGCTCTCAGCATATCCTCCAAAATCTGATTGACTCTCTCGGTCTGTCCATCTGTCTGTGGATGAAAAGCTGTACTGAATTCTAGCCTGGTTCCCAAAGTTTCATGCAACTGCTTCCAGAACTTTGAGGTAAACTGGGTTCCTCTATCTGATACGATACTCCTCGGAACTCCATGCAGACATACGATCCTGGTCATGTATATCTTTGCCAACTTTGCATTAGTATAGGTAGTCTTCACTGGAATGAAATGAGCTACCTTTGTCAAACGATCGACTACAACCCAAATCGAGTCATAGCCTGAACGTGTTCTGGGAAATCCTGTAATAAAATCCATGCCTAGCTTATCCCACTTCCATTCGGGTATCGGCAATGGTTGTAGCAATCCTGCTGGCTTCTGATGCTCTGCCTTCACTCTCTGACATACATCACAAACTGCTACGTACTCCGCAATATCCTTCTTCATTCCGGTCCACCCGAAAATATCCTTCAAATCCAAATACATCTTGGTATTTCCTGGCTGAATCGAATATGGTGAATCATGTGCCTCTTGCAGTATCAACTTCCTGATCTCCGGGCGATTGGGCACGTAAACATGGTCTTCAAACCATAGGGTATCGTGCTCATCCTCACGAAATCCCTTAGCCTTTCCTTTGCTAAGTTTCTCCTTAATAGAAGCAATCTCCTTGTTAGTCCTTTGGGCTTCTCTGAGTTTATCCATCAATGTAGACTGAATATCCAATGCTTCTACATAGCCTCTCGGTACTATTTCTAAACATAACTCTCGAAGATTTTCGACTAACTCCCTTGGTAATTCTCCCGTCATTAGGGTGTTGACATAATTCTTACGGCTTAATGCGTCGGCTACTACATTAGCCTTTCCGGGGTGATAATGCAATTTCATATCATAATCCTTGATGAGCTCCAACCATCTCCTTTGTCTGAGATTCAACTCCTTCTGTGTGAAAATATACTTCAAACTCTTATGATCCGTATACACCTCACAATGGTTTCCAATCAGAAAATGTCTCCAAGTCTTCAGTGCATGCACTACGGCTGCTAACTCCAAATCATGCGTAGCATAACTCAACTCATGAGGCTTAAGCTGTCGTGAGGCATATGAAACAACTCTCCCTTCCTGCATAAGCACTGCTCCAAGTCCTCGACGTGAAGCATCGCAATACACCTCATAATCCTTGGTCTAGTCTGGCAAAATCAACACTGGTGAAGTAACCAAACGTTTCTTCAACTCCTGGAAACTAGCCTCACATTCCTCCGTCCATATGAACTTGGTATCTTTCTTCAACAACTCCGTCATAGGCTTCGCAATCTTGGAGAAATTCTCAATAAATCTCCGGTAGTATCCTGCGAGTCCAAGAAAACTCCGGATCTCTCCAACTGTTGTTGGTGCTTCCCAATTGGTCACAGTGATAACCTTTGTGGGGTCCACTACTATACCTCCTCCGGATATAACGTGTCCGAGGAATCCTACTTCCTTCAACCAAAACTCACATTTGCTAAACTTGGCATATAATTGATGTTCCCTGAGCTTTCCAAGAACCAAACGCAAATGTCCCTTATGCTCCTCTTCATTCTTTGAGTAAACCAGGATATCATCAATGAACACTATGACAAACTTATCCAAAAACTCCATAAACACTTTGTTCATCATGTTCATAAAATATGCAAGTGCGTTTGTCAGACCAAATGACATAACAGTATACTCGTACAGCCCATACCTGGTGGTAAAAGCCGTCTTGGGTATATCATGTTCCCGAATCTTCAACTGGTGGATCCTGATCGCAGATCGATCTTGGAAAATACCTTAGCTCCTTGCAATCGATCAAACAGATCATTGATCATCGGTAGTGGGTACTTGTTCTTGATTGTTACTTCATTCAATCCTCGATAATCGACAACCATCCTTAACGATCCATCCTTATTCTCCACTAGAAGTACTGGCGATCCCCAAGGTGAAGAACTTGGGCGAATACAACCTTTATCCAGTAACTCCTTAATTTGATTCTTAATCTCCACCAAATCATTTGCAGGCATCCTGTATGATCTCTTCGATATTGGCCATGTGCCTGGCAATAGCTCAATCAAAAACTCAATGTCTCTATCTGGTGGCATGCCTTGCAACTCCTCTGGAAATACATCAGGGAATTCCTTTACCACTGGTACTTCCTCCTGCACAACTCCTGTTAAGCAATTTACTTGAGTCCCCTTTGGCACATGTTGGGATACATACTTGATCCTTCTCCCTTCTGGGGTGGTAAGAAAAATTGACTTACTAGCACATTCCATATTCCCTTCATACTTTGATAACCAATCCATGCCTAATATCACATCCAATCCTTGGGATTCCAATACTATGAGGTCTGAGGGAAAAACATAGTTACCAATCCTTAATGGTAACCGATCACACCATCGACTAGCCATATACTCTGCTCCAGGCGAGGTTACTAACATGGGTGACCTAAGGGCTTGGGTTGACAGGTTATACTTATCCACAAACCCCCTTGAGATGTATGAATGCGATGCACCACTATCAAAAAGAATGAGTGAAGTAAATGACTTAACCAAAAACTTACCTATTACTGCATCAGGCTGAGCTTCAACCTCCTCCACGCTAACGTGGTTCACCTGTCCCCTGTTGAAAGGGTTCGGCTTCTTCCCAGAGCTTCCATTGCTATTTCCATTTTGTAATTCAGGACATTCATTGGCATAATGTCCGGTCTTCGAACACTTAAAGCAAGTGACTTGGCTCAGGTCTTTCTTGGCTGGGGTTGATGGGTTGGTGCGGTTCTGGTCGTTGCTTCCTCCATTACCATTACCATTCCTGGGGCCATTGTGATTGTGCGAGCTACCTCCTCCATGGGTATGCTGAAAATGTCCTCCCGGTCTAGGGGTAAAACGTGGCTTCTGCTGAGCTCCTGAATTGTACTTTCCTTGTGCATACTTCCTCTTGCGACTTTCAATTTGCTGCTGCTTCCCTTCAATCATAAGAGCACGATCTACCAACTCCTGGTAGTTGTTGAAGGTTGCTACCATCAACTGCATGCTCAACTCATCGTTCAGTCCTTCCAGAAACTTCTCCTTCTTAGTTGCATCCGTAGCAACGTCATCTGGGGCATAATGTGCTAATTTACTAAAGTCCTCCACGTACTGGCCAACTGTCCATCCTCCTTGGCGCAAGTTGCGAAACTCACGCTTCTTCATGGCCATAGCTCCTGCTGAAACATGGGCAGTGCGAAAAGCCTGCTGAAACTAGTCCCATGTGACAGTGTCGACAGGGAAAGTGGCTGTGAAATTCTCCCACCATGATGCTGCGGGTCCTTCAAGATGATGTGCGGCAAACTTCACCTTCTCCGCATCTATGCATCCTGCTGTGGTCAACTCTCTAGCTGTCTTGCGGAGCCAATCATCTGCTACTGTCGGCTCGGTGCTACTGGAAAACACCGGCGGATTCAGCCTAAGAAAACGGGCTAAGTGATCAACAGGTGGTGGTGGTGGATTGTTGTTGTTGTTCCCCTGATTCTGATTCTGGACTAGCAACTGCATCAATGTGTTCTGCTGCTGGATCAACTGAGTGAGCTCCGGTGGAAAGGTAAATCCGGGGTCACGTCTCGGAGGCATCTGAGGGTTTAGAAAAGATGAGATTTAAGAATAGAGGGGGTCTAAAGAGAAAACACTACCCATATGCACATGAGGCAAAATCAAACAATTCACTTCATTCATTCAATCAAACAAGGGCATACAATCGATCTAACTATCGCAAAAGTGCTCGGACTATAATATTTACATGGTGGACTACTACTACTGATGAGGTGGTCTACTAGAAATATTCTTCGGTTGCAGACTCCATAATATCTGCTCTGGCTTCATCAACATAGTCATCATCGCTATCATCTGGTTCCGAATCGGTGTCGTCGGTGATGATGTAGTCTTCCGGGCGTATCTCTTTGGGTTCTTCGTCTTCATCTACTGGTGTAGGGCCTCCCATAAATATCCCGATCTTCATTGTTAGGTCGGCATTCTTGTCCACTAATACTTCAATTTCTTCTTCATAATCTTCACGTGTAGCCTTGAGTTCTTCCTCCAGTTCCTTGATTCTTGTCCTTGCCTTCTTCAGGTCTATCATGTCGGCGCACATCTGGTTCTCCTGACGTCGAATGTGCTAGTTTAACTCCTGGATAAAAGCTGCAATTGATCTATCCTTCCTGGTGCTGATCATATCCCAGTGCTCATCTCGGCGTCCACAAATCTGGTAGATAGTATCCTTGAGATCATTGCAGTAGACTTCTCCAATGCGTCCTATGGTGATGTGAGATGCCATGCTCTTTCCTAGACTCCATGTTGGTTCATCAAAAGAAAACTCTATGGGCTCAGTGACTGGCATGAACGTCCTTCCTGGAACTTGAACTTGAATCATCCAGCGCTCTTCTTTAGGTAAAGTGGCATTGTAGGTTCCGGTGAAGCTTGGTACTCCTATGTTTAGGTATCTAGTGACTTCCTTCAAGTGACATCCAAAGGGTGTATCTTCATCTGGTTGCGTGAACTTGTTCCTTGCATCTGCCATCCTAAAAGAGTAGAAAAGATGAGGAGTCGGAAGAGAAGAGAGTAGGTAGTGATCTAGGTCTTTAGCTTAGTGGTCGTGCCCTACAGTCAACATATGCTCTGATACCATCTCTGTAGCGACCAGACCTCAAACGGTCCAATCTCTGTGCTCCGGTGTCATCCCTGGATCAGTAATGCTGACACCACACAGTACTCGGAGGTTTTATAACAGAGTAGCCACACACTTATTACATCGAGTGTCTCCATAGAGAACTTATTACAATAAACATGGCTTAAGGCCATCTAATAATGATAACAACGGAAGGCTTGGAAGATAAGCGAGTCCATCAACTCCAATGGCATCACTGAGTATGGAACCACGACCTAAAAACTCCTTAATCATTGTCTGAAAAAGTCTGCAACATTAACGTTGCAGCCCGAAAACGGATCAGCACATGGAATATGCTGGCAATGTAACACATAGAGAGTAATGTAATGAAACAGCTATTCTATATGCATATTTGGCTGGTGGAGAGCTCTATCGTTACAGTTTTGCAAAAAGCCAATTTTTCCCTACTGCAAAGGAATAAATTTATTTAACTATCATGGTGGTTGTTAAACATTGAGAATGGTTGACAGCATTCTCAATCCCAATTAAACATCATTAAACAAAACCCAACCAAATTAATTTAGAGTAACATGTTGAGATTCACATGATAATCCAGGTACTAGATACACAAGATGTCCATAACCGGGGACACGGCTAACCATGATTAGTTTATACACTCTGCAGAGGTTTGCGCACTTTTCCCCACAAGACTCGATCGCCTCCGTTTGGTTTCTCGCACTACATGGTGTTTGAGAAGATGGATGACCGAGACATAGTCTTTCAGAAGCGCAAGCACCTTATGATCGGGTAGATCGTACCACCTACATCCCCTACATCTTCTAGTCTACCACTGTAAGAGGTCGCACGACTTAGTCAACTATGCTAGAGCCCATAATAGCTTGTGGCTGCACACGGAAGTTTCTAGCATGAAAAATCTCATGATCCCTTTGAGCCTAGGTGGCGGTCCAAAAGAAAATAGGCAAATCCTGGATTACCCAGGTGCCTCAATCCACCCAGATGTGTGTTTAAGTTGCCACCTTAGATAAACCATTAATTAACAAACTCACATCTTTCATGGATATCACTCCCCCAATCCACGTCTACTAGCATAGCATGGCACAATAAGCAACGTAGAGGTAGCTCCCAAAGGTTTGATAATAAATAGGTAATAGGTACTGTAGGATCGAAAGTATGTCTAGAGGGGGGGTGATTAGACTACTTGACCAAATAAAAACTTAGCCTTTTCCCAATTTTAGTTCTTGGCAGATTTTAGCTATCTTAGGACAAGTCAAGCAATCATCACACAATTCAAGCAAGCATGCAAAGAGTTTATTGGCAGCGGAAAGTAAAGCATGCAACTTGCAAGAATGTAAAGGGAAGGGTTTGGAGGATTCAAACGCAATTGGAGACACGGATGTTTTCCCGTGGTTCGGATAGGTGGTGCTATCCTACATCCACGTTGATGGAGACTTCAACCCACGGAGGGTAACGGTTGCACGAGTCCACGGAGGGCTCCACCCACGAAGGGTCCATGAAGAAGCAACCTTGTCTATTCCATCATGGCCATCGCCCACAAAGGACTTGCCTCACTAGCGGTAGATCTTCACGAAGTAGGCGATCTCCTTGCCCTTACAAACTCCTTGGTTCAACTCCACAATCTTGTCGGAGGCTCCCAAGTGACACCTAGCCAATCTAGGAGACACCACTCTCCAAGAAGTAACAAATGGTGTGTTGATGATGAACTCCTTGCTCTTGTGCTTCAAATGATAGTGTCCCCAACACTCAACTCTCTCTCATAGGATTTGGATCTGGTGGAAAGAAGATTTGAGTGGAAAGCAACTTGGGGAAGGCTAGAGATCAAGATTCATAGGGTAGGAATGGAATATCTTGGTCTCAACACATGAGTAGGTGGTTCTTTCTCAGAACATATGAGTAGGAATGATGTATGTGTTCTGATGGCTCTCTCCACGAATGAAGAGGTGGTGGAGGGGTATATATAGCCTCCACACAAAATCTAACCGTTACACACAATCTACCAATCTCGGTGGGACCGAATCAGAAAACTCGGTCTGACCGAAATAGTAAACCTAGTGACCGTTAGGAATTTCGGTGGGACTGACATGCAACTCGGTAGGACCGATTCGGTTAGGGTTTGGGCATAACGTAATCTCTGTGAGACCGATTGCACAAACTCGGTGAGACCGAGTTTGGCAATTAGCTAACCAGAGAGTTGGTCAGGTAAACTCGGTGGGACCGACTCGCTCTTCTGGTGAGACCGAAAAGTTACAAGAAGGAAACAGAGAGTTTACATTGCATTCTTGGTGGGACCGGTTCGCTCTTTCGGTGAGACCGAAAAGTTACGAAAGGGAAACAGAGAGTTTGCAACCCCATCTCGGTGTGACCGAGATCCTTATCGGTAGGACCGAATTGCTAGGGTTTGGCAGTGGCAAATGACAAGTGAAACTCGGTGGCGCCGTATTGAAAGAATCGGTATGACCGAGTTTGGCTTAGGGTTTAGGTCATTTGTGGCTATGGAAAAGTAGCTGAGGATTTTGGAGCATATCACTAAGCACATAAAGCAAGAGGCTCATTAAGCAACACCTCATCCCTCCTTGATAGTATTGGCTTTTCCTAAAGACTCAATGTGATCTTGGATCACTAAAATATAAAATGAGGAGTCTTGAACTTTGAGCTTGAGCCAATTCTTTGTCCTTAGCATTTTGAGGGTTCCACTTTCACATCCATGCCATGCCAATCATTGAGCTTTCCTGAAATAATCATCTTGGAATAGCATTAGCTCAATGAGCTATATGTTGTTATGAATTACCAAAACCACCTAGGGATAGTTGCACTTTCAATCTCCCCATTTTTGGTAATTGATGACAACATATAGATCAAAGCTTCGACAAATAATAATCATCATGAAATACATCGTCGCTTTGAGAAGTATGTGATAAGTAAGAGCTCCCCCTAAATTTGTGCATATTTAAAATTTGCTTTGGACTGCAAATGCACAAGGAGTTAGAATTATGGGTTACTCTTCCATGTCACATACGTCTTGGTGGAGCGCTCAAAAATGATAAGATTGAAATACATGCACTTATCACCGAGAATAGTGAATGATCACAAGCGATAGATAGAATGATAATATTTAAGCAAGCATTAAGCAAACATTAAGTGTAGCTTATGATCAAACACTTGATCATCGATGTCTCACAGGCATAAGGACGTAGTATCTCACACACAAGAAAATAAAGTTCGAAAGACCACCAAATAAAAACAAGAGAGAATAAAAGCAACACTCTCTCTCGAAGCCTATGATCTATACATTTTCTCCCCCTTTGGCAACAAGTTACCAAAAAGTTCCTAGAAAATGCATAGTGCTAAGTCGACGCTCGGGCTTGATCTTCAGGTGGTGGTGGAGTCCGGAGCACGCCAAGGACGAAGCCTTCAGTAGATGTGGTAGGAGTTGAGGCTATGGTGGATGCTGGAGCTGGTGGAATGGAGGCTGTAGCTGGTGCAGATGTTGTAGCTCTAGTGTCAGCAACTGGCAGTGCAGACGACCTCGGACCTCGTGGCACCCTAGCAAAAGCATCTGTTGTGGTTCTGCCTCTCCTCTCGTTCATGTCGTCCTGGAGCTGCTCCACGGCAGTCTGTTTCTCAGTCACCTTGATGTCCAAGTCATAGAACCTCTGTTCCATGATCCTCTCTAGGCTCGCCTGGTTCTGAGTCAGGGTGGCTATACTCTGCTCAATCCGCAGGGTGGACGCTATCAGGTAACCAAGCTGCTCTTGTTTGGTCTTCAAGAAGTAATCAGATGCCTCCGCTTGAGTAGGCATCCTGGCAGCTTTCTCCTTCTTCGCCTTCTCCTTCTGGGCTTGTGCATGGGCAGATGAGGGCTCATTCTCAGTCATAACCACTTGGTTATCCTCAAAATCTGGACGGATGGGCAGGTGTTCCTTATCCAATAAATATACGCCCGTGCCCATCTTGGAGTTGATGAGCTCCTGAATCTGTGGGGCATACCCACAACTCCTCTTCTGGTCTGCAGCTGTCCTCTTAATGGTTTCCACAATGAGACTCATGACCTTGAATTTCTGAGGCATGTCGAAGACATGAAGCAAGTTGATCGCGTGACCTCTGATCATCTTGTGATCTCCAGATTTGGGAAGAAGGGTGTGCCTAAGGATCCAGTTGATTGTAGGCAGTCCTGAGAGCAGATAGTGCACTGAGCCAAACTTGAACGTGTCGAGTGCTTCATTCGGGATCTCCTTGTACATGTTGGACATGGAGTTGTGATCCATCTTTTTCTTGGCATAAATGTCCAAGTCATCATCCTGCTCCTCTGGGGCATTGATCAACTTCGCCCATTCCTGAACAGTGGATTGGTACCTTGTACCTTCAGACATCCAAGTGATCCTTCCATCCGGATAAAAGTGTGCTGTGGAGTAGAATTGCATGATCAGCTCCTCGTTCCACTTTGTGAGCTTCTGCCCAACAAAGTCTGCAACTCCACACGCACTGAAGCTGTCAAATACTCCAGGGTAGTGCTCTTCATGCTCCTTCATGTAGGTCCAGTCGACCCATCTCATGTCACAAACGGTTGGCTTCTTGTCAAGCAAAACAGTCTCATAGAAATCTTGCCGCTCCTTGGTACGAAACCTGTAATCCACGGCAGTCCTTCTCCTAGAAGCATACGGATCTGCTTCTCTCCACTTCTTCAGCCCTGAGTCTCTCCTGAGCTTCATGTCCTCAGCCACAGGATGAGCATCGTTGTGGTCTGGGATCTTGGGCTTGAGCTTTCTAAGGACACTTTCTTCCTCTTCTTCGATAGCTTCAGGCACTGGGGCCTTGTTCTTTTCTGCAGCTGGGATGCTTCGTGTGTTTCTCTTTGGTGCACTCTTAGGCTTAGATGCAGCCTTAGGTGCTTCCTTGGGCTTGGATGCAGCTGTTCCTGACCTTATAGCATCTCCCATGAGTTTGGCTGCCTTGGGTGCTGGTGCAGCAACCTCTTCTTCTTCCTCCTCATCCATGATGGAGGCCTTGCCAAGGACTCTGGCCACAGTCTTCTTCACCCTCTCTTTCCTCTTCTTGCCTTGTCCACCTGCTTCCTCTTCAGATTCCAGGGTAAGCTTCATGGTTTCTTTAGTTGCAGCCTTCCTAGGTTTGGAAGTGGGAACTCTTGCTTTAGACATGGGCTGCCTGCCTGCTGGCCTTTTGATTTTCAGCCCTGGCTTTGTGCCTTGAGCTGGCTCAGCTCTCTTCGATGTGGCCTCTTCCTCTGCCACATAGTCCTCATCTTCAGAATCTGAGGTTCTCTTCTTCCTTTGACGTGTGGCAGCCTTAGGCAGATTGCTGGGTGTGCTCTTGCTGCCATGATCAGAAGAACTTGAGGGGCTAGTGCCCTCACTCATCACAACTTGCTGCTCAGACACATTTTGGCTGTCACTTTGATCAGACATGTTGCACACTGACTGCTGACCCCTAGTTCGGCGGAGACTCGCTACGGCGGCAACGGCGGGGCAGAATTCCATTGACGGCGGCGGAGACCAGCGACTGGAGGCTGCTGGCGGCGAGAAGACGATCCAGAGACCACGAAGGCAGAGCAGGCTATTGCGCGGGCGAAGAGGTTTCGGAGAAATTTCCAAAATTTTGCCCGTCACTATATATAGCCCGACCCTGTCGGTGTGACCGAGTGGAACAACTCGGTGGCACCGAGATGCAAAACTGTGTGCAGTTATTGCAACTCGGTGTGACCGAAAAGTTCAAATCGGTTGCACCGAGATCGAAAACCTAGATCAACTTAATGAACTCGGTAGGACCGAAAGTGAAGTATCGGTCAGACCGAGATTCATAAAGAGGTTTTGGAAGTTTAAGTCTATGACGAATCGGGGACTCCGAGCGCTCCTCACACAGAGTGGTTCGAATCTGACTTGATCAAGTTTTGTGATGCAGCATGAATAGAGTTTGAGATGAGAAAAGCATAGATAGCTAGAGGAGGTTCTTAGGCATTCTTGTCCATCCACTTGGCAAAAGAAGAAAGCCAAACAATCAAAACAACAAGTGGATGTCCTCGAAGGAGTAAAATATGCAACCAACATGCTCACACAATAAGATGGCAAATGAAATATGTGGCAAAGCATGCACAACCAATTCTAGCATCTATCAAGCAATTTGCGATGACTAGGTCATCTATATATGAGTATATTGACTTAGGAGTCAAGTGAGAACACTTGATCGTAGGTCATACTCATCGTTTAAGCTCAAGTGGGGTTACCACTTTTACATAAAGCATTGTTGTATTCACATCTTTAGAGTTGCTTTAGCTCAAGTCTTAGAGTAAAGCTCCCCCTAGATGTGATATCCCCCCTAAGAGGGATGAACTAACCTTGGGTTTTGTCGATGATGACTTCATGTAGATGTTGAAGATGTGGATGCTCAATGTTGATGTAGATCACTTGGAGCTATCCATTTGAGTGAATTGCACTTTCAATACCTACATGGGTTAGTCCCACAAGGAACAAACAAGGATATCCATAGACATAGAGTGATGCACACACAAGATGATGTCCATGAAAACTTTAGGTTACCTTGTCCCTTGTCTTACCAACAAGAGGGTTTGTGACTCCTTGAACTAGTGCAAGATGTGGAAGTTGATTGCACTTGTTCTTGCCAAAATGATAAGAGTGAAGTATGTTGGCGGAGTCACCCTCAAGAACTCTCTAGTTCTTCTTCTTTTGGATCCACACCATCTTGATGGGAATCCTTGGAGTTGTAGTCGTACTTGATGTAGTGGAACTTGAGGTAGTCTTGGGAATCCACTTGACTAAGGTCTTAGGAGCTTCTTCAAATGCATCAATCTCCTCTTGAAGCTTGTCCTTGCCTTTTTGCTTGTAGTCTTGTGGTGGAAGATCATCTTGAGCTTGAGTCCCCTTGAAAGAAGTATCATACTTCTCTTGTTGAGGGACAAACTTTGTCTTGGGGTATTGATCTTCTTCCCATTCAACTCCATTGGCATTGAACTTTCGTTCAAAACCAACACCTTGATTCTTCCGGTGCATTCCTTGCTTGCGCACAATTTCCTCGAATTGCTTACTCCCGGCAAGGCTCTTGTAAACACCTTTCTCTATAATTCCCTTCAATAAGCTATTTTCTTGCTCAAGTGTAACTTGGCTAAGAGAATCATTAGTGGAATCAAGAGAACTACTAGAAGCAACAATATTGGATTTAGCATGATCATTGTTACTACTAGAGGAAGAATCTTTCTTATTCCTGTTACTAGTTTTGACTTGAGGCATGTAAGTGGATAAAAGTAAATGCTTGGCAATGTGAGAAGAACTTTTCTTGCGGAGATCATCATTGATTGCTTTTAAGAACTCATGCTCTTGCTCAAGATTAAGCTTTTCAAAGCGTAGTTTCTCATGAGCTCTTAAAAGTTCTCGATGATCTTCGAAGATAGTTTCATGGGCTAACTTAAGAGTGTTTAGTTCTTTAGTTAGAGCCTCAATCTTCTCCTTATCATTGTCATTTGTTTTAGCATGGTTAATTGACATTTCACCATAATATTCATCACTAGAGTTGTCAACAAGCAAATCATCATCACCTAACAACTCATCTTCATCACTATTAAAGTCAACATACTCGGGGTGTGTTACCTTAGGACCTTTGGCCATGAAGCATCTTCCAATTCCTTCATTTGGTGAGTCAAATATGTCATAGGAGTTGGTTGACACAAGTGCTAGACCGGCAACACCTTCATCTTGAGTATCGTCGGAGTCGGAGTGATAACTTCTCTCGGAGTGGCTGTCAGAGTTGGAGCCGGATACCCATTCACCAACATGAGCTTGATGTCTTCGTTTTGTATAGCTCCTTGATGACTTTTCTTTCCTTTCCGAATCCTTGCTTCTTCGTGAGTATCTTCGTTCATAACGATCATCTCTACTCCTTCTCTCTCTTGGTGGTGATTCTTTGCTTCTTCTTTTTGGAGAATCTTCTCTTCTCTTGTAGGGAGCCGTACACTCATTGGAATAGTGTCCGGGTCTTCCACAATTATAGCAGTTTCGCTCTCGACTAGAAGATCTCCTGTCATTGTAGGACCTTGACTTGAAGCTTCTATCTTTGTTTCTACTCTTGTAGAACTTGTTGAAGTTCTTCACCATTAAGCTCAATTCTTCATTGAAGTTTTGTTTCTCACTTGATGATGTGGGGACTTCACATGAGGCTTTGTAGGCACCACTTGATTTGTTGTGAAGTTCCTCTTTATCCTTGAGTGACATCTCATGAGCAACAATCCTTCCAATTACTTCCGTTGGCTTGAGATCTTTGTAGTTGGGCATCATTTGGATTAATGTGCATACGGTATCATATTTCCCATCCAAGGCTCTTAGGATCTTCTTGATGATGAATCTATCAGTCATCTCTTCACTTCCTAAGCCGGCAATCTCATTTGTGATGAGAGCAAGCCTAGAGTACATTTCAGCGACACCTTCACCATCCTTCATCTTGAACTTGTCAAGTTGACTTTGAAGCACATCCAACTTGGATTCCTTGACGGAGTCGGTACCTTCGTGCATATCAATCAAAGTGTCCCAAATTTCCTTTGCATTCTCAAGGCGGCTGATTTTGTTGAATTCTTCGGGGCACAGTCCGTTGAAGAGAATATCACAAGCTTGAGCATTGTATTGCAACATCTTCAACTCATCCACGGTAGCTTCACGGTTTGGTTCTCTCCCATCAAAGAATTCACCTTGCAAACCAACACAAACAATAGCCCATACGGCGGGGTTATGTCCAAGAATATGCATTTTCATTTTATGCTTCCAACTAGCAAAATTAGTGCCATCAAAGTAAGGACCTCTATGGTGATAATTTCCCTCGCTAGACGCCATACTCTCCTAGGTTGTGAAACCAAGGCTATGACCACCAAAAGCTATGGAGATCAAGGCAAATGGAGACCAAAGCTCTGATACCACTTGTAGGATCGAAAGTATGTCTAGAGGGGGGGGTGATTAGACTACTTGACCAAATAAAAACTTAGCCTTTTCCCAATTTTAGTTCTTGGCAGATTTTAGCTATCTTAGGATAAGTCAAGCAATCATCACACAATTCAAGCAAGCATGCAAAGAGTTTATTGGCAGCGGAAAGTAAAGCATGCAACTTGCAAGAATGTAAAGGGAAGGGTTTGGAGGATTCAAACGCAATTGGAGACACGGATGTTTTCCCGTGGTTTGGATAGGTGGTGCTATCCTACATCCACGTTGATGGAGACTTCAACCCACGGAGGGTAACGGTTGCGCGAGTCAACGGAGGGCTCCACCCACGAAGGGTCTACGAAGAAGCAACCTTGTCTATTCCATCATGGCCATCGCCCACGAAGGACTTGCCTCACTAGCGGTAGATCTTCACGAAGTAGGCGATCTCCTTGCCCTTACAAACTCCTTGGTTCAACTCCACAATCTTGTCGGAGGCTCCCAAGTGACACCTAGCCAATCTAGGAGACACCACTCTCCAAGAAGTAACAAATGGTGTGTTGATGATGAACTCCTTGCTCTTGTGCTTCAAATGATAGTCTCCCCAACACTCAACTCGCTCTCATAGGATTTGGATCTGGTGGAAAGAAGATTTGAGTGGAAAGCAACTTGGGGAAGCCTAGAGATCAAGATTCATATGGTAGGAATGGAATATCTTGGTCTCAACACATGAGTAGGTGGTTCTTTCTCAGAACATATGAGTAGGAATGATGTATGTGTTCTGATGGCTATCTCCATGAATGAAGAGGTGGTGGAGGGGTATATATAGCCTCCACACAAAATCTAACCGTTACACACAATCTACCAATCTCGGTGGGACCGAATCAGAAAACTCGGTCTGACCGAAATAGTAAACCTAGTGACCATTAGGAATTTCGGTGGGACTGACATGCAACTCGGTAGGACCGATTCGGTTAGGGTTTGGGCATAACGTAATCTCGGTGAGACCGATTGCACAAACTCGGTGAGACCGAGTTTGGCAATTAGCTAACCAGAGAGTTGGTCAGGTAAACTCGGTGGGACCGACTCACTCTTTCGGTGTGACCGAAAAGTTACAAGAAGGAAACAGAGAGTTTACATTGCATTCTCTGTGGGACCGATTCGCTCTTTCGGTGAGACCGAAAAGTTACGAAAGGGAAACAGAGAGTTTGCAACCCCATCTCGGTGTGACCGAGATCCTTATCGGTAGGACCAAATTGCTAGGGTTTGGCAGTGGCAAATGACAAGTGAAACTCGGTGGCGCCGGATTGAAAGAATCGGTATGACCGAGTTTGGCTTAGGGTTTAGGTCATTTGTGGCTATGGAAAAGTAGCTGAGGATTTTGGAGCATATCACTAAGCACATAAAGCAAGAGGCTCATTAAGCAACACCTCATCCCTCCTTGATAGTATTTGCTTTTCCTAAAGACTCAATGTGATCTTGGATCACTAAAATATAAAATGAGGAGTCTTGAACTTTGAGCTTGAGCCAATTCTTTGTCCTTAGCATTTTGAGGGTTCCACTTTCACATCCATGCCATGCCAATCATTGAGGTTTCCTGAAATAATCATCTTGGAATAGCATTAGCTCAATGAGCTATATGTTGTTATGAATTACCAAAACCACCTAGGGATAGTTGCACTTTCAGGTACTACCTCAACTACTTCCCATCCTACAATTTAATTAGATCCTAATCATGCAATGTTTGAGGTTTTGATCTATGCAATAAAACTGGGTAGTAGGAAATGTATGATCAAGTGTTACTTGCGTTGCTGATGATCCGCGAAACCTAGAGATTCGTAGTAAGAGGCGGCGCACTCCCGGTATTCTATCGCAGACAAACAACAAGAATACAATAAGTACTCATCTAATTCATAGGTAAAACTCAAGTAAGAGATCTAACCAGAAAGTTCAACTTAAGAACTCCGGTTTACAAAAAGAATCAAATCGAACGAAGCAACGAAAGTCAAACGGCGAAAGAAAACAACTTCGTTCTACTAATCTGGATCTAAGGAAACTTTTACAGTGGGAAAAACTTGTTTAAGTTGGTTAACCGGATAGAGGGTTTCGAGACGAAACTCTAGGCGCTTGAATCGCCTGATTCCGATAAACGAGCGAAAAGTTATACTAAAACGAACATCGGATTAGAAATCGCGATCAGAAAATAATCGCGGAAAATCCGAGAAAAAGAAAAACGACGAACGGATTAACGAACGAATGTTCGTTAACCGGATCTAAATGACGATCATGTTCGTTAAAACGAATGAACGAGCGAACGCTCGCTATTTAACCTAAACCGAAAAAACCAATCTAAATAAAAAAAGGAAACTAAGAAAACCGATGGAAAAACCGAACGGTTTTTCGAGAAAAACGGTGGCGCGGAAATCGGGGCACCTCGGGCGGCGGGTCGGCGACGGCGGGGTCTGGTGAGGCGTCGGCGGCGGCAGGCGGCGGCGCGGGGCTCGAGGGCGGGCGGGGCTGGCGGCTAGGGTTTGGCCCGAGGCTGTGCTGCGGCTTATAAAACCTGCCGTGCCAGGAGTCCTAGTCGGACACGGCCCGGTTAGGTCGGTGCGCGTTTTTTAAATAATTACGCGCAGAAGAAAAATAAAAAGACATACTAAACGGACTCCAAAAATCCCGTAATAAATTTTCCCGGGCTTCTAAAATCAAGCTGCACAAGGTGAACATTTATTTGGGGCCTAAATGTAATTTTGAAAAACTCACTTTTTTCCTAAATTCAAATAAAATACCGAAAACTCCGAAATAAAATCTTATTTGATTTTATTATTAAATCCTCAATATTTCTTTATTTTGGGAAAGTCATTTTCCCTCTATCATATTTCTGTAATAGAAATAATTGATGATAAAATAATTAAAATCAAATGATCCTATTCTCAATTTTTGAGAAAACTCAAATATGAAAATAACGAAATCCCCAACTCTCTCCGTGGTCCTTGAGTTGCGTAGAATTTCTAGGATCAAAACCAAAAGCAAATAAAATATGATATGCAATGATGATCTAATGTATAACATTGCAAATTGAAAATGTGGGATGTTACAGATCAATATGGTAGTATGAAATGTAACGTGGTGTGATGCTATGGCTATTGATTACAAGCTTCTTTGCTCTTTCTCTTTTGCTTAAAAGCTTATTATTTTTTTGTATGGCCACTTTTGCACAATGCACAAACCAAGATAGTGATTGGGCATATGCGGGCAAAAACTTGAAGCACACGAGATGATATGATACCAATATGACATGCTATGTATGCAATGGATGGTGTTGATCACTAATGTGCACAAGTAACATTGCCGGCAATACTCAAATGGCTAGTCTCGATAGGCAAGTGACGCAAAATAGGCTAGGGGTTATCAATGCAATGGCATGGGGATATACAATGGAGGTATACCACGATACCAAGATGATACCGATATGTAGGTTACCGTCGAAGGTTTCTCATTTGTAAGCCATGGACGGATGATGGTAAAGTGGTCAAAGTCGTTAATGACCTCGTGGCGATGATGAGTGGAGGTGTTCTTGATGTAGATACCAGGATGATGGAGACTCGTCCCTAAGTAGCTGAAACACCTTAGGAAATGAAAAAACTGTGAACTCAAGATCTCAAATGTCAAATGTGGTAGCGCGATGCGGTGGTGATGAATGATGGGTTATGCGAGTAGGCAATGCGGAAGTGGTGGTGGTGTTTGACGAGGAAGCAACCGTCCCTAAGTAGCTAAAACACCTTAGGAGACTCGAATCACTACTCAAGCAACCACATATGCAATGGGGATCAAGATGGCTCAAAGGGCTCCGGACGTCCGTAAAAACGACGTCGTCCGGTGGGTCGGGATCAACTCAAGATCCGAGATTTAGGACGTGATTTTGGGCGGAATTTGGGGTCATAATTGATGAGATTTCGTGGATGAAAGATGGGGAAACTTGGGGAAATGCTAGATCCACTCGAAATCAACCAAATCCATGGATAAAAATCAACAAAACTTCATCAAACCAACAAATCACAAAAAAATTGGGGCTATTTTTGGTGGGGATTTTCGAAATTTCGGGAAGAACACAACAAAATCAAGCTAGAAAACGAAGAGGGGAGGCTCTGAAATCGTGATCAACGTGGATCATGATACCAAGATGATGTAGGGTGGAACCCTAGATGGCCGATCTTTCACAAAAGGAGCGGATCCCAATGAGGAACACGAAGAACACAAGGGGAAACACGAGGGAAAACATGAGAGAAACACTCAAACCAACAAGATGTAGTCACATATATGCTAGATCCTCGAAAACACAAGAGAAACACTCAAACCAATGAGATGTAGTCACACATATGCTAGATCCTCGAAACACGAGAGGAGATACAAGATCCACAATCAACAAAGGACGATACAAAGCGTAACCGGTTCTTTTCCGTGAGGAGGTCTTGAGGTCTTCTCCATGAGGAGGTCTTGAATCCAAGGTGGATCTTCTCCGTAGAGGCGCGCGGTCTTTCTCGTGGAGTAGATAGGTATGGATGAGCAAAGCCCTATCTCTAAATGAGCTAATCCTTTGCTAACCCTCAAATGGAGGAGGTGGAGGAGTATATATAGTCTAGGGCCACGAAGGGGTAAGTGGGGGATACATGGGCCTCAGCCAGATACTCTGCACACAGACATGCGTCGGTCGTCCGATAGGTACCGGACGTCTGGTGGCTCGCGAGGGTCCAGTCGTCCGGTACTTGTCGGACGTCCGGAGTTTTGGCTCGGTTGAGGTGGCGCCGGATTTCTGGAGATGGTCGGACGTCCGGTACTTGTCGGTCGTCCGGCCGCTGTAGCTTTCGTCGGCTGGCCCTTCTTGCTGGATGAGTGTCCAGGCGTTGGATGTCCGGCGTCGTCCGGTCATCCAATGGCTGATGCTTCCGAGAAGCTCCCTCTCTTGCTCCTCTTCCTCGCCTTCTTGTCGGATGCTCCTAGTTGCTTCATGGTCTTCCTCTTGGTTCCTGGTCATGCATAGCATATACGTTTGAGGTAGTAGCAATGTCTCACATGTGAAAAGTGACGGTTCGGAGAGGAGCGAGTTCACCTTGTGTATAATGGCGTATGTTCGAGGTCTCGTCATAGTGTACCTGGGGATGACCATAGGATGCTCCGCATCAAAACTCCTCACTTGTGTGACCGTTTTGGGCTGTGGCCAACCCTTAATAGCTTCAATCTTGGCTTTATCAACTTCAATTCCCTGTGGAGTAACAACATAGCCAAGAAAAGATACCTAGTTGGTGCAAAAGGTGCACTTTCCAAGGTTACCAAACAAACGTGCATCACGTAGAGCAATAAAAACAGCACGCAAATGTTCCAAATGTTCCTCCAATGATTTACTATAAATCAGTATATCATCAAAATAGACTACCACAAATCATCCAATGAAAGCACGTAAAACTTCGTTCATTAATCTCATAGAAGTACTAGGTGCATTAGTAACCCAAAAGGCATGACTAACCACTCATATAAACCAAACTTAGTTTTAAATGCAGTTTTCCATTCATCTCCCAATTTCATACAAATTTGATGGTACCCACTATGCAAATCAACTTTGGAGAATATTGTAGAGCCACACAATTCATCAAGCATATCACAAGCCTAGGAATAGGATGACGATAACGAATAGTAATATTACTAATGCCTCTACAATCAACACACATACGCGATGTACCATCTTTTTCGGCACTAAAATAATAGCAACAACACAAGGACTAAGGGATTCAGGAATATAACCTTTGTCGAGCAGCTCCTGGGCTTGACGCATAACCTCCTTCGTCTCCTCTGGATTGGTACGGTATGGTCCACGGTTGGGTAGTGAAGCACCGGGAATTAAGTCAATCTGATGCTCAATCCTCGAATAGGTGGTAATCCCAGTGGCATGTCGTGTGGAAAGATGTCAGCGAACTCCTGCAAAATGTTAGTAACCACAGGAGGCAAAGAGGAAGGCACGTCGTCAAATGAAAATAATGCCTCTTTGCACATAAAAGCATAGCAAACAGATTTGCTGAAATCTAGATCATCAATATCAGATTTGGTGGCAAGCATGCACTTTTCAATTTAATTTCAGAAGCAACACTAGATGGTTTATTATTAGGATTCATTTGTTGCTCAAATTATTTTACCACAATCTGATTTTCACTCCTGTTGTGCTCCTATTTTTCATTATTAGCTGTATTAATATCATCTTTCAAAATGGAATCGGGATTCATAGGAAGCGAAGTAATATGTTTATCCTTATGAACAAGAGTATACAGATTGTTTCTACCATGGTGTACATAATTTTTAGCAAATTGCCATGGTATACCAAGTAATAAGGAACATGCTTGCATGGGTACCACATCACAATCAACATAATCAGCATATGTAGAGATACTAAAATGCACACAAACAGTACGTGTTACCTTAACCTTGCCGCTGCTATTGAACCATTGGATGTAGTAAGGATGTGGATGTGGTCTTGTGGTGAGAGGTAGCTTCTCCACCATCTCCATGCTAGCCAAGTTGTTGCAGCTCCCTCCATCTACGATGACGCGAACAGAATGTTCCTTCACAACTCCCTTTGTATGGGACAAATTATGCCTCTGATTTTGCTCTGCTTGTGTGACCTGCACACTCAAAACACGTTGAGCAACTAAACATTCATACCTGTCAGCGTCTTCAAGAGCCATGTATTGCGTCTCATTTTCAGAATCATCTCCACCGTGTTCTTCACGTGTAATAACAGCCAAAGTCTCCTCATCATAGTCACTAGCGGACTCATAACCACCATCCTCAGTAGCAATCATCACACGCTGAGATTTGCATTCTCTTACATAATGACCTCTTCCCTTACAACAACGACAAATAATATCACTTGTGTGCACTATTGATGCCCTGGAAGAAGAAGAGCTCTGTACATGCCCGACATGTGTGCTCTTGGTAGATAGTGGTGGTTGTGTCTGCTTTCTTGTATCACGACTGGAGGTGGCAGCTGATGGAGGTGCCGATGCAGTAGAATGTGTGGAAGTAGAGGATGCACACGGTGTCCATGAGGAAGGTCGACCTGCAGAATAGTTAGTTCGTGCCAATGCCTGTCGATCCTACACTTCAAGTTCAGCTTTACAAGCAAGATGGAATAAACGAGTGATATTATTATACTCCTTATACTCTAGAATGGTCTGAATCTCTCTATTTAATCCACCCATAAAACGTGCAAGCATAGCTTCATTATCCTCAACAATACCACATCTAATCATGCCGGTTTGTAATTCCGGATAATATTCCTCTACATAATTTTTTCCTTGTCTTGAACGCTACAATTTTTGAAGTAATTCACGTTGATAATATGGTGGAACCCAACGAGTACGCATAGCAGTTTTCAGAGCAGCCCAAGTAGTTGGAATATTATTCGAATATAATCTACGATGTTTAGACCACCACACACAAGCAAAACTAGCGAAAGCACAAAGTACAGCAGCAACACGTCTCTCCTTGGGATATTCTAAACATGTAAAACGTTGTTCGGTTTCTAACTACCAAGTAAGATATATATCAGGAATGTATCTACTCTCAAATGGTGGAATATTCAATTTCACTTTAGGGAGATGGTCATGATCTCGTACCTGAGGGGGAGCCCTACCATTGCCAATATTTACATGTGGACGGCCTGGTGGTTGTGCTGCTGGTGGTTGCACGTAGTTCTGATTTTGATCAACCTCATCCTCGTAATCTCCAGCATAATCCTCCTCCTCCGCATTAGCAGCAGGAGCCACAGAAGTATCAACAGCAGCACCAACAGTTTGGCCAGGCTCAAGAGGGACACGGCTCGCTCGGCGGTGGTGGTTGTGGAAGACGCGCAATCAGTTCATTAAATTTGTTATCGAGTTTTGTTTTGAACGTCTTCCCAAATCTAGTTATCTTATCCATGGCCTCTTCAAAATTGTTCAGCACATCTTGCACCTGTTCAGTCATTATTTGCTGAAACTTATCATGCAACTCCTTATTCGTCATGTTCTCCGAGTCAGTCTCATCGACTTGTGATCCTGCCATGGTTAGCAGCAATAGAAACACACAAGAATATGATCCTACAGACTACTAGAAAATGGTGGTTGTGGGGCGTCACAAATCCGTCAAGCAAATCTCAAATTTTTACCAGTTCTTACCTAGCAGCAGGCGGTGATCGGCAACCGTCATAGTAAAAAACTCTCAAAACTTGGATAGAGCGATTACCAGGGAGAATCAAACGCACGACGTAGATGTATGTGGAGCTGGGAAGGCTTATAATATGGTAGCAAAAAGATTAGCACTAATCAATCCAGAGATGCAAAGTTAAATAAACGCTCAATGATGGTACTATGCTGGTCCTAGGCTAGACCGTGCTAGAGACGCGAGCCTAGAACACTAACAAAATCACGGCGGTCCACGTAAACAAGGGAAAAACACACACTGGGATTTTTTTTGCTCTGTCTTTTTTTTCGCTCCTTTTTTTGCGAAAATCACTATAATGGCGAGTGTCTCAAAACTCTTCCCTGGTCAAAATGAAAGCATGGGCATGGAATTTTTTTGACAATTTGTTTTTCGGAAATCAGGGCAACGACGACGAAATAGTGCGACAAAAAATCACTATGATGGTGAGTGTCTCAAAAGACTCGGAAAAGCCTAAAAATAGTTTAGGGAAAAATATTTTTGGTCGCCGAAATTTTGGCCTAAAAACTGCCTGGGGGTCTCCAGACTCTTTTTTTCAAAACCTACTCACGCAAGGAAACACGAAATGGAAATAAGATGGATCTCGAAAACAAACCTACTACGTAAAGTACTCGGATTGGTGGTGGATATATGATGGTAAGATATGGCAGGGGTGATGATGATGGTGCGACAGCGGCGTGACAACTCATGGCCAGAACTCAAAACTCTAAAAGACTGGACTCTAAGACCAGCAACTAGACACGATGATGCAACAGCAAATTCAACAAAGCAAAATACTGAAAAGACTATGCAAAGGCTCAGACTAGTTCGGATATGATGAACTAACCCTATTTTTTTGGCTTTTTTGTGGACTGTAGGTATGTAGAACAGACTCAATCTAAACTACGAAAAACTATAAAATCTCACGGAGCAACCTGGAAATATGATACCACTTGATAGAGGCAAAGGTGTCCCGTCTTTCGATGAGATGGTGGCTATCGTTTTGGAGGAAGTCGACTTTGACGATCCGACTACGAACGTGTGAGGAAGTCGCGCCTTAGCAATCACTAAACCAACTCCGAGAGGTTATTGAACATGCTAGAGCATGATCAACCTGACCACAAAGGTATGTTTACTGCAGGCAAACGAAGAACAAACAAGAAACTAAGATTGCAATCTGGATATTGCGAACATAAGAGGAAAGCTTTATTCATCAAGGTGGGGTTCTGTGACGCCTTTGTCTCGTCGTTGAACACAAACGAAGTACGCAAAGTTGCAGCTATGGAGACCTTTAATCTATACAAAACCCAAAGTCTAAACAACGCCCTAAGGGCTGTATATATGGAGGAAGAGGGGGGGGGGATTTCGTGGCCCTTGGAGGAGGCGGCCGAAACCAACCCTAACTCTTGTTTCCCCACACATACGGACTCTAAAAACAGCCTATACTCAAGTATTTTGAAATACATGGGCCTGGCCCAATAATAAGCAGCATAACCTATAATAGCCTCTGGACAAAATTTATGAAGTGGCATCTTGTATATTTTGTCCAAGGCATCACGCACTCATTATGGTGGCTTCAATGTCCTAAATCATCGCTTGTAACTCCATTCTTGTTCCCCTTGCGCATGCCATCATCTCCATGCTTGATCTTGCTCCGATGATCACCCTTCTTGTCCAAGCTAGGCCCTTCATTTGTAAGAAAGACAAATGTACCCAATTTAGGCAGCATCATATTCTCACGAACATTAGAATCGTTACCAAGAAACAAAAGTACCTGGTAATTTATTTGGCGTGCGCGAGCTCTAGTAATTGGTCCTGTATATGTATCATTAGGGGATGTGGGTGTAACTTTGTTAGTGATGTCCTCATCAGAATAGTAATGATGTTTCTATTTCTGAAACACAACCTAGTAATGAACATTAACTTAGTGATAATGATGAGGTTCATGTAGATTCTTAACTACACAATGATAAAGAACCTGATAATGATGTTGAAATAGAAGCTGCTGTTGATCTTGATAACCTGCTATGTCTCCAACGTATCTATAATTTTTGATTGTTCCATGTTGTTATATTATTAATCTTGGATGTTTTATAATCATTTTATAGTCATTTTTTGGTACTAACCTATTGACATAGTGCCAAGTGCCAGTTGCTATTTTTTGCATGTCTTGTACATCATAGGAAATCAATACCAAGCAGAGTCCAAATGCAACAAAACTTTATGGAGATTTTTTTGGGACCAAAAGACACCCAATGGGCAAGGCAACGCCTGGGGGTGCTTCGAGGGGAGCACAACCCACCAGGGCATGCGAGAGGCCCAGGCGCACCTTGGTGGGTTGTGCCCACCATGGGTGCCCCCTGGACCGCCTCTTTGCTCTATAAATACCCCAATATTCTAGAAACCCTAGGAGAGTCGTCAAAAATCAATTCCAGCTGCCACAGAGTCCAGAGCAACCAGATCCAATCTAGACACTATCACGGAGGGGTTCACCACTTCCATTGGTGCCTCTCCGATGATGCGTGAGTAGTTCTTTGTAGACTGTCGGGTCCGTAGTTAGTAGCTAGATGGCTTCCTCTCTCTCATTTGATTCTCAATACAATAGTCTCTTGAGATCCATATGATGTAACTCTTCTTGTTGTGTGTGTTGGGATCGGATGAACTTTGTGTTTATGATCAGACTATCTTTTTATATCCATGAAAGTTATTTAAGTTTCTTTGATCTCTTATATGCATGATTGCTTATAGCCTCTTATTTCTTCTCCAATATTTGGGTTTTGTTTGTCCAACTTGATCTATTTATCTTGCAATGGGAAGAGGTGCTTTGTAATGGGTTCGATCTTACGGTGCTTGATCCCAGTGACAGAAGGGGAACCGACACGTATGTATCGTTGCTACTAAGGATAAAACAATGGAGTCTATCTCTACATAGATAGATCTTGTCTACACCATGTCATCATTCTTATTGCATTACTCCGTTTCCCCATGAACTTAATACACTAGATGCATGCTGGATAGCGGTCGATGAGTGGAGTAATAGTAGTAGATGCAGGGAGGAGTCGGTCTACTAATCTTGGACGTGATTCCTATATAATGATCATTGCCTGGATATTGTCATGATTATTTGAAGTTCTATCAATTACCCAACAGTAATTTGTTTACCCACCGTTTGCTATTTTTATGTAGGGTGGAGCCCTATACGGCCGATCTTTCACTAAAGGAGCGGATCCCAACTAAGAACACGAAGAACACGGGGAAGAATGGAGAGAAATCACAAGGGGAAACACACAAGAACATGTCCTATCACACATCCACTAGACAATCAAACACACAAGATCCACAAGGTACATGAACAACAAAGGGAAAGATACAAGGTAAGGTTCATCTCCATGAGGAGGTCTTGAAGGGGGCCACCCAAGAGGGGTTCTTGAATCCAATGTAGATCTTCTCCGAAGAGGGGCCGCGGTCTCTCTCTCAAGGAGTAGATACGTATGGATGAGCAAAGCTCTATCTCACATATGAGCTAAACCAATGCTGACCCTAGAAAGGATGAGGGGAAGGTCTATTTATAGTCTAAACCACGAAGGGGTAAGCGGGAGAGAGATACAAGGCCAAAGGCCAGGCTGCGCACATGCAGGGTCGGACGTCCGGTCAACGTCGGACGTCCGGTCGCTCGCGGGGGTCCGGTCGTCTGGAGGGCGTCGGACTTCCATAATATCGCTCTGTGAAAGTGGCACCGGCCGTCCGGTCGGCGTCGGTCATCCGGGCGCTGGGGCTTGTCGGACGTCCGGAGATTGTCGGTTGCCCGGCCGTTGTAGATCTCCTGGTTGGTCCTGGCGTGGTCGCGTCGGACGTCCGGTGGACGTCGATCGTCCGGGCTGTAGAGTGTCGGACATCCGATGGCTTCCGGTCGTCTGGTCGCTATAGCTTCCGCAGCTCCTTCTTCCGTCTTCGCTTCCACGCTTCCCTCACGGATGGTGTAGTTGTACACTTGCGCTCACACTCGCACTCCTCCTCGTCGTCCGTATCGATCTGACAATACCTATGCATGCACACGAGTGGCGTGTCATGTAGTATACCATCCTCGAAGGGGTCAAGTCAGCACGTGTAAAGGAGATGATTCACCTTTGTGTATGTGAAGTAGATGTCGCAAGTGTCACTCGCCGAACAGACTCTTGACATGGTGATGTCCGTAGGATGCTCCGCTTCATCTCCCCTCCCTTGGGAAATATCGAACCTCGGATCAAAATCCAAATCACCATGGGAAACAGATGGCGTCACCGTGTAGGAGTGGTTAATCACAAAGTTCTCATCATCTTGAAGCTCGAAATGGGCACTCTCCAATGTCGCACCATCTTGGGATTCCTTCAAAAGGAGCGAAGACAACAAACACTTGGAAAAACAAATGTGGTTAGGGTTAGTGCAAAACCAAGCATTCAAGAGGTGATTCACCAAACAAGTGTCATCATCATGCAAAGCATATGGTTTGACAAAGGATTGTGACATGGCATATAAGCACATAAATTGAGCACAAGCAAAGATATCATGGGGACAAGCATGTAAATGTGAGGTAGTGATGCAAATATGTTGGACAAGTGAATAAGCATCTACCTCAAGATCATAGCAAACATGGGCAAAGCGCTCAATGAAAGGTCTATGGTAGGCATAGGAATCATTCACAACACCAAAAGAAATGAAGTGTCTAAACACATGGGTCAAGTGCAAGACAATCCAGGCATAACGTGCATTGGGTGTAGTTAATATCGTGTGGCACTCAACACAATAGAAAGAGCAATTGTTCAACATGTGTGAGGCAATCAAGGCAAGCATGTAGCAATTAATGGGATATGGCATATGTGAAGAAATGATATTGTTGCAACCAAACATGTGAAAGGACCATATAATCGAAGAATTGGATGCAACACACAAGGCATATATACCATGATGCATGGAATGGTGAAAGTGACAAGTTAAAGTAAGATCTCTAACATGTGTGCAATCAAGTGGTCCAAGATGAACAATAAGTCTCATGGTGTAAGCAAAACAAGTAGTATGATCCTCAATATCCATGCTCAAGAAAGATGTCACCTTGAAGGCGTGTCCTTGTGCATTTTTCACACTGCCGAGGCACAAGAAAGTCCGATGTAGAATCCACGATCCAAATCCAACAAAGGACGATACATAGGGTAACCGGTTCTTCTCCGTAAGGAGGTCTTGAATCCACGAGGGATGTTCTCGTGAGGGGTCTTGAATCCAAGATGGATCTTCTCCGAAGAGGGGCCATGGTCTCTCTCGTGGAGTAGATCCGTAATGGATGAGCAAAGCTCTATCTCTAATGAGCTACTACTTTGCTGCCCTAGCAAGGAGGTGGAGGTGGTCTATTTATAGTCTTAGCCACAGAGGGGTAAGTGGGAGAGGGGTACAAGGCCAAAGGCCCGCGGCTGCACAAGGCATGTACCGGACGACCGGTGGGGGTCGGACATCCGGTGGCTCAGGACGGTCCGGACGTCCGGCGCATGTCGAATGCCCATTAATTCTTCTCGGGAGTGGTGGCACCAGTTGTCCGGTTGGCGCCGGTCGTCTGGGTGCTGGGACTCGTCGGACGTCCACAGGTTGTCGGTCGTCCGACCGCTGTAGATCTCCTGGCTGGTCCTGGCGTGGTCGCGTCGGATGTCCGGTGGACGTCGGTCGTCCGGGCGCTGTAGAGTGTCGGACGTCCGGTGGCTTCCAGTCGTCCGGTCGCTGTAGACTCTGCAACTCCTTCTTCCGTCTTCGCTTCCAAGCTCCCTCGCGGATGGTGTAGTTGTACACTTGCCCTCGCACTCCTCCTCGTCGTCCGTACCGTTCCGACAATACCTATGCATGCACACGAGTGGAGTGTCACGTAGTATACCATCCTCGAAGGGGTCAAGTGAGCACGTGTAAAGGAGATGATTCACCTTTGTGTGTGTGAAGTAGATGTCGCACTCAAGAGCTTGAAAAGTCAACTCACATGAAGTGGAAGTCGAGACGAAGTCCAAGTATCCTACACGTGCACACAACAAAACAAAGAACGTATGCGCATGGTAGATAAACACATCATCCATCATGATGGTTCTCCTCTCTTGCACATAACCATTAGTAGAACAAGTGCATGAATAATATGATGCAATAATGGCTATATTCATGGCACTAGGTATATGGTGGAAAGAGGCAAGACAAGCATGCTTCACAAGGAATATGTCAAAATCTCCAAACATATGTGAGAATTCTATGGGGGCAATCTCATTAGCAAGACTAAAATCATGGTTGCGCTCAATACATGGAAAATCATCTAGCATGAGAGAGGCAACATATGGAGATATATGACGGCAAGCAATAACAATCATGTGCAAAGCATGTAGATGGTTGTCATCAACTACATGAAATGAGCAAGTATGAATCATCGGTGATGCAACAAGGCAAGCAATCATAGTAATGAAGTCGTGCAAGCTGGTAGTGCGAAGATGCAACATACTAGAGTAAATCATGGAAATCATGTCATGAGAGCAAATAATAGGCATAGACAATCCACATGACATATCGCAAGCATGAACACAAAGCAAGATCATAGTATCATCATAGGCATGGGGCACAAAGCAAACATGGCAATAACAAGTGATATCTCCACCAAGCGTGCAAATACAAATACAAGTATGAGAATCAATCATCATGTGTAATGCAAAGCATGGGTCACAAATGCATGGCAAAGGCATAGGAATAAGCATATCATGCAAAGTGAACCTGGCAAGATGGTCATAGAATGATATATAATGGACAATAACCCATAGCCAAGTGAGGGCCATGTAGAAGAAATGCGCGAAGTCTTTACACGAAGAGAGCAATGGGAAAGACAATCCATGAGATCCCAAATCATCATTGCTTGTGCACTTTGCCATGCCATGCCTCATTAAACCGGACATGCATCATACTTGGTTGTGCATCATGCCATGATTATGTGATGGTTGATTACCATGTTGTTTGCTTCTTTCTGGTGTTGCTCCTTCGGGTTAGTTCCGATAACGTCGTGTGTGTGAGGATCCGTTCGACTATGTCCGTTTGTCTTCTTCATGGACTTGTTCTTCTTCCTTGCGGGATCTCAGGCAAGATGATCATACCCTCGAAATCACTTCTATCTTTGCTTGCTAGTTGCTCGCTCTTTTGCTATGCCTATGCTGCAATACCTACCACTTGCTTATCATGCCTCCCATATTGTTGAACCAAGCCTCTAACCCACCTTGTCCTAGCAAACCGTTGTTTGGCTATGTTACCGCTTTGCTCAGCCCCTCTTATAGCATTGCTAGTTGTAGGTGAAGATTGAAGTTTGTTCCTTGTTGGAACATGGAGATGTTGTTCCTTGTTGGAACATGGATATTTGTTGGGTTATCACAATATCTCTTATTTAATTAATGCATCTATATACTTGGTAAAGGGTGGAACGCTCGGCCTTATGCCTGGTGTTTTGTTCCACTCTTGCCGCCCTAGTTTCCGTCATATCGGTGTTATGTTCCCGGATTTGCGTTCCTTACGCGGTTGGGTTATAATGGGAACCCCTTGACTGTTCCCGGACTTGCTTTTACCTTCTCTTCTCGCTCTCTTTTGCGTATATGTTAGCCACCAAATATGCTAGTCGCTCGCTGCAGCTCCACCTCATACCTTTTACCTTACCTATAAGCTTAAATAGTCTTGATTGCGAGGGTGTGAGATTGCTGAGTCCCCGTGACTCACAGATACTTCCAAAACCAGCTTGTAGGTGCCGTTGAACCGTGCAGATGATGCAATCAAGCTCAAGGAGGAGCTCGATGAAGATCTTGTCCTTTATGTTGTTCTGTTATCCAGTTGATCAGTAGTGGAGCCCAGTCGAGACGATCGGGGATCTGTGTAGCATTTGGGGTAGTCTTCTTTTATTTTGGGTTCCGTAGTCGGACCTTGATTGTAACTGGTTCATGTAATGCTTTATTCATGTAATTTTGTGAAGTGGCGATTGTAAGCCAACTATGTATCTTTTTCCCTTATGTATTACATGGGTTGTGTGAAGATTACCTCACTTTTTGCGACATTGCTTTCAATGCGGTTATGCCTCTAAGTCGTGCTTCGACACGTGGGAGATATAGCCGCATCGAGGGCGTTACAAGTTGGTATCAGAGCCAGCCCCGACCTTAGGAGCCCCCTGCTTGATTGAATCGCTGGCGTTATTGAGTCTAGAAATGTTTTGAGTCATTTAGGAATTATATATATCGGAGAGTTAGGACTTCTTTTTACTCCTCAGTCCCTTCGTCGCTCTGGTGAGGCATCCTAACGTAGAGTTTTGACTCTTCTCTTCTCAAATTTCACTAAAAAATTTAGGGTCACGCGGGTATCTTGGAATCGTTCCGATGGTTTTGTGACGAGAACATTGTTCTTGGTGCCTCCTGTCATTTAGGGGTTGGGGCAGTGTCCCGGGGAATTGAGCTCCGAGGTGTTGTCGTCACAATTTTATCGTTGCAGTTCTGGAATACCTGAGTTTAGTTTCGCCGACATCGAAAATCTCTTTTATGCAGTTGTTGGTGAGATAACCTCGACGCCACCCATTACTGGGGCGGGAGTTCGGGAGTATCGCCATAACTCGTATAACGGATGCTTTTTCGAAGGTTGAGGTAAATGATTTCCGAAGGTTTCTTGGTTATGTGTTGAAGGATGGATACAGCTGGATGTAGGATTTTCTAGTTTTGGGTGAGATATTATGCTTCCCCTGTATCCCCAACACCTGATTGCATAACTGGGAAAATTTCAGGAGTTTATAAGTGGGAATTCAAGTAGCTCTTAGGATATCTTTTCCGACAGATGTATGATATGAAATTGGGGTTCGACGTCTAGTGGTCCACCTATCCACGGTTGGTTTTACAGTGGTCTCGTTGTGTCTTAAAGAGTCCTTGGCAATGCCGACTCGGGGACGCTTCATATGTCATGTGCACTACCTTGTACATGATGGTGCTGTACGATCGAGCCCGTGTAGGCCCCAGCATGAAAACTTTGGACGAAATCTCTATCATATGTTTGTTCTGGCTTATTCCGCAAGCCAATCCTTTGTTTTGTTTTGAGTTGTGGTATTCGAGTTGCTTCGAAGTCAAATGTTGATTCCATACCTTCCCCAAATGGTGTTCTCATATTCCTATGTGAATACTAATCCTTCTTGATCATCGAGATTGTCTTGCCAATCCTTTTTTAATCAGTGTGTTTTCTCTTCAAGTGGATCCGATCATTTCAACTTCCGCAAGATCAATTATCACTTCTTCTCAACGGTGTTTGTTCCATCCGTCTCCAAGTTGCCTTTGTTTTTCCCGCCCACCCACCCTTTTCCTTCAAGGACTCGGATTTCTGAATCAAGTATCCATTTTATTCATGTGAAGTCTCTCCATTCTTTTCCGTCAATATTCTTATCCGGTGATTCTCATGAAGATCCTAACGGAACCTCAAGTTCATCATTATTCATTCTCTTTCTTCTCCGGTGGGACCAATTCAAGCTTTGTGGTTCATATCATTTTCCTCGTTTCAAATACCCTCTCATGCCGGTGCACCTCATAATCATTCCACGCTCGCTATTCTATTGTTCCGGAGTGCTCAAGATATCTCGAAGATACGTGTTTCCACTCTACATTCGTTCAAGTTCTTTCGAGGATGTTATCTCATTCAAGCCTTTTAATTCAACCAGTGCAATCTATCTTCCAAGCGACCTTTTCAACGGTGTTTCTTTTGAGTGGGCCCTAACCCACAGGTTTTTTCCCAGGATCTTACCTGACTCTTCTTATTTTCCCGGAGCTATCCTAAATTCTTTTGAAGTTTGACGTAAGAATGAATCATCATGAGTCAAATGTATTTCTCCAAGATTGGTCAAATTCTTTCATCATTGGCTCAACCTTTTCTATTTTCATTCCGGAGGGCATCAACAATTCATGGTGGTGTTTCTCATCATCATTCTCTGCATTTGAAGACCGAAGAACAATTTTTCCTCCATATCTTGCTCCATTCTCTTCAAGATTCGTCATTCTAGCTTGTTGCCTTCCTCTCATAATTGTTTTCGATTGTGGGAATTCTTTCACCTATCCGGTGTAATTCAAGAGTCTTCTCAGTTTGATTATGTGGAGTCCATCAAATTCAGGTTTATTCATTCTCAGCTTTCAGTTGTCATTCTCCAATCTTACCGGTGCATCGTTCAAGTGATCTACAATCAGTTTGTGATCCCTTCGTTCTCATGTATCTAGATTGTCTCAAGTATCTTCGTTCTTTTTATAATTCTTCTTGGTTCTTCTTTATCTTTTCTTCAATCGTTTTCAATTCTCACGGTGGTTCGTTTAAGAGTTTTCTCTTCCTTCTTTATCATATCTATTTATTCGTTGTTTCAACTCTTCCGGTGGTTCGTTCAATACCTTCCCTAGTTGGCGCGACATCTATCTTAATCTTTTCTTCAAGAATAAGTAGTATGCCAAATCTGTTGATCGTCATCAATTTAATTGGTGAAGGATACGCATAACGTAATTCTTATTTTTGTTCATCCAACTGATTAATTCCTTATTCCGGAGGTTCATCAAATTCTCGATTCAAGTTGTCCATCTTTCTTTTCCGGAGTTCAAAGTTATTTCAATTATACCATTCCAAAGATTCATCTAATCATTACAAGGATTCACCTTGTTTTTTCAACTTCTCTTGTCTTTCGTTTGATCATTCCTTTGTTTACCGGAGCTCTTCATGAAGGTTCTACATGTTGGTTCATCAAGGATTTAATTCCTTCTCGAAGTGATCATCAAGATTCTTTTTAGAGGAGTTCAAGCATTCTTCATCTTGCTATCCGGAGTGATTTTCTTTCTACCGTATCATTGGAGGTGGTATTATGTCATTCTTGATAATTTCAGTTCATGTTCCATGATTCACATGTTGTTAAGAATGAGATATTTTTAAATCCATCAATCTCGTCATTGGAGTCATCTGGGGTTATATTTCACCTAAAGTTTTCCCTAAGGATTGTTGCTATTAATGGTGATAATATATGATTCTAGTGCATCATCTATCCTCCCAGTGAAATAACTTTCTTGTCTCCTTGTCCATATCAATTCAATTCTTATTCCCGTGAGTGGCAGGGTGTCACCTCATAATCTGAGATGTATTCCATAAGACCATATCAAGCTTATCTTTTCATTGTTTGTTTTCCAACAACTTCGTTCTAGCATTTGGTCGTAAGTGTGCTCTCTCAAGATCTCGTTTCACTCTGTTCATTTCATTTCTTTCTTTCTTTGTTCCGGAGGAATTGTGATGTTGCTCTTTTCTCTCATCATCTCGAATGGTGAGGATCGTGTTCTTTTCGTGCTTACCCATTCAACCGGAGTGTCATGCCCTCTTTTCAAGTTCTTCCCATTTTATCAACCGGAGTGCCGTCTGAAGTCGTTCTTACCCATTGTGCCATTCTTTCATTAGTTCCAGAGGTAGTGTGTTGTTGATTTCATCAAGTATCCTCTCGTCTTGTAAAGTTCTAGTTAATTCCTTCCATTTTCAGTCAAAGTGCTGTCCAAATTATATCAGTCTTATTCCTTCTCTATATGGTTTTAATCGGAGTGTTGTGTGTATCATTCCTCCTCTAACCGGAGTCTCATCCAAGTGCTTTCATATTGCAAAGCTCATATTCTTTACCTTACATTTCCAACCGGAGTGTTGCCGTAATTGATCCTTATCATTCCTTGTACATCTCATGTCAACCGAGGTGCTTGCATCTACTTCTTGTCCATGGTAACCTTTTTCTTATGTCTTTCAACCCAAAAGGTTCTCGGAATGTTCCTTATTCCTCTTTTCTAATGGAGTGTTTTCAACTTTGTTCTTCTCCGTTGTTTTATTTCTTTCAATTTGCTCAACCTTGCAAGGCTCGTGGTTTCACTCGTTTGTCAACAAAGCAACTTAGTTTTACCTCTTCTCTTTCTCTTCCGTTTTCCCTCCGGTGCCATTCTAGATCTCGGGACGAGATCCTCTCATAGTGGTGGAGTGTTGTGATGCCCCGAGACCGATGCGCCAAGTGTCTTCCGGTGTTCCGTTGTTGTTGCCTTGTCATTTGCTTGTGTGCCGCATCTTGCCATGTCATCATGTGCATTGCATCATCATGTTTTCAAAACCTGCATTCGTCCGGGTTCCCCCAGTTATTTCTGTTGTCCGTTCTGAGCCCAGCCACACTTGCATGCGCCCGCGGCATGTCCAAAATATTATTTTATGAGTGGCCAGAAAATGTTCTCGGAATGGGATGAAAGTTGGCATGTGGTATTATTATAGTGTAGATAGACCGCCTGTCAAGTTTCATCGCATTCGGAGTTCGTTTGATAGTCCAACCGTTAAACTATAGCGGCATTATAGCCGGTCTTTTCGTCGGACGTTTTCGATCTCCGGAAACAGATGTCGGACCCTCTCTCTCTCTTCACCCCCTCGCAGTCTCGCCACAGCCCACCTACTCCATCCTCCTTCCCCTCTTCTCTTCCGGAGTTGTCCGATGCGATCGCACGGTCCGAAACCCTCTCTGCTCAGTGCATCAACCCCCATCATGTGCGTGTCCGAAACTTCCCCGAACCTGACCCGGGCAGTCGTCACCGTTGTGTCCGGATCATCCCCAAACATCTACAAAACGTCTCCGTTTTGTTAATTGGACTTCCTAGCATATTTTTTCTCGACCGTCCGATTACGATCGGAGGGACGAATTAGCCCCGACCAAAAGAATCCCCTGCTATATATATAGGTCCAACCCTAACTTCTAGGGAGTTTTTCCCATCATTCCTCCTCGCCGCCGCCACAATCAAATCCCACATCGGGATCCTCCCTGATCCCCTCGTCCACCTCCTCCAACCAGCACCGTTCGCCCAATTCCCCTATCACCTCAAGCCACCGAGAGCCTTCCAGCCCCTGCTCTCGCGTGCCCCTACCCCGAGCTCCTCTCGTGCTCCTCCCTGCTCCCTCGCTCTCGATTGGATCGAGGGGAGGAGCCCCTTGACCCCGCGTCACTGCCAACCTCCGCGCCGGCGAGCGAACTAGTAGCCACCAGATGAGCGTCGGCCTCCTCCCTGTCATTCTTCCTCCTTCCCGTGCTCCTCCTCCTCTCTCATTTCCACTCTCTCTGTACAGGAACTCAGGCAGCGGCCATGGCACCATCCGGCAGGAGCTCTGCCTCGCCTGCGCCCGGTTCCTCTCGCGCTGTTGCCTTGCGACGCCCTGCCCACGCCAAGTCCCAGTGCCGCTCCATCTACATCGCGCCCAAGTTCCCCGCCATCGTTGTTGTCCAGTGCGCTGCGCCCCTGCTTCTCCTGCATCGAGCAGCAGGTCGAGCGCTGCGCTCGCTCGCGTGCATCTGCTGCAAGTGGCCCGCCTACTTCCTCTGCAGTCCGGCCGCCTCCTCCTCTGCTTCTGCTTCGAGCAGGAGGTCGACTCCCTCGCCTCGAGCCACGACCGCGTGTCCCTTGCGTGCGTTGACCGCGCCCCGGCCTAGTGCCTCGCCTCTGCTGTCTTGGCCTCTCCATCGATCTGGGCTAAGCCCATGGGTGAGCAGCCCCCCAGCGCCCCTCTGGTTTTTTTCGCCGATTGGGCCAACCAGATTCAGCCCGTAGTGTTTTTTTCCACTGCTGTGAATTTGTCTATTTATCCAGAGGTTACAGTTTTACAGAAAAGCCCTTGTTGATCATGCATTTAATAATTCCACAACCGTGCATCGGATTGAAAAACTTAATATATGAAACTTCCTTAGAATTTTGTGTAGATTAATAATTTGCCACTTTCATCCATGTTTAAAATGTTGTATTCCATAACTTAATAACCGTAACTCCGAAATTTAATAAACTTTATATGTAATTGGGGTGGAAAAATGCATAGTTTAACATGGTGCGCTCTTCGTGCATGTTTAACAACCCTAAAATATGGTTTAGGACAGAACAGTACCAAATCCATATGCATGTGGGGATTTCTGGAATTGTTGTTTGTTTATTTCCGACCTCATTTAAACTTGACTAAATAGTTAGTTTATTTATGCTTCACCTCTTGCCATGTTAATCAACATTTAATATTATTGGGTACATAAACGAGATCGAATTAAACAACTTGAATGTGGTGTTCCATCAATATGCAACGAGTTGCATATTGACCTCCACTTAACTTGTAGTTTTGCTTGTGCACTTTGCCATGCCATGCCTCATTAAACCGGACATGCATCATACTTGGTTGTGCATCATGCCATGATTATGTGATGGTTGTTTACCATGTTGTTTGCTTCTTTTCGGTGTTGCTTCTTCAGTTTAGTTCCGATAATGTCGTGTGTCTGAGGATCCGTTCGACTACGTCCGTTTGTCTTCTTCATGGACTTGTTCTTCTTCCTTGCGGGATCTCAGGCAAGATGACCATACCCTAGAAATCACTTCTATCTTTGCTTGCTAGTTGCTTGCTCTTTTGCTATGCCTATGCTACGATACCTACCACTTGCTTATCATGCCTCCCATATTGTTGAACCAAGCCTCTAACCCACCTTGTCCTAGCAAACCGTTGTTTGGCTATGTTACCGCTTTGCTTAGCCCCTCTTATAGCATTGCTAGTTGTAGGTGAAGATTGAAGTTTGTTCCTTATTGGAACATGGAGATGTTGTTCCTTGTTGGAACATGGATATTTGTTGGGATATCACAATATCTCTTATTTAATTAATGCATCAATATACTTGGTAAAGGGTGGAAGGCTCGGCCTTATGCCTGGTGTTTTGTTCCACTCTTGCCGCCCTAGTTTTCGTCATATCGGTGTTATGTTCCCGGATTTTGTGTTACTTACGCGGTTGGGTTATAATGGGAACCCCTTGATAGTTCGCCTTGAATAAAACTCCTCCAGCAATGCCCAACATTGGTTTTACCATTCGCCACCTAGCCTTTTCTTTCCCTTGGGTAGGCCTGCCCAAGGGTCATCTTTATTTTAACCCCCTGGGCCAGTGCTCCCCTGAGTGTTGGTCCGACCGAGTAGACTTCGGGGCCACCTCAGGGCAACTTGAGGGTTGGTTTTCCTCGTAGGATGTCTCATCTGAGTGTGCCCCGAGAACGAGATATGTGCAGCTCCTATCGGTATTTGTCGGCACATTCGGGCGGTGTTGCTGGACTTGTTTTACCATTGTCGAGGATGTCTTGTAACCGGGATTCCGAGTCTGATCGGGTCTTCCCGCTAGAAGGAATGTCCTTCGTTGATCGTGAGAGCTTGTGATGGGCTAAGTTGGGACACCCCTGCAGGGTTTTGAACTATCGAAAGGCGTGCCTGCGGTTATGGGCAGATGGGAATTTGTTAATGTCCGGTTGTAGAAAACCTGAAGTTGACCTTAATTAAAATACATCAACCGCGTGTGTTACCGTGATGGTCCCTTCTCGGTGGGGTCCGAGAAGTGAACACGGTGTTGGAGTTATGCTTGACGTAGGTTGTTCTAGGATCACTTCTTGATTATAGCTGTTCGACCGTGCTTTTACCTTCTCTTCTCGCTCTCTTTTGCGTATATGTTAGCCACCAAATATGCTAGTCGCTTGCTACAGCTCCACGTCATACCTTTTACCTTACCTATAAGCTTAAATAGTCTTGATCACGAGGGTGTGAGATTGCTGAGTCCCCGTGACTCACAGATACTTCCAAAACCAGCTTGCAGGTGCCGTTGAACCGTGCAGATGATGCAACCAAGCTCGAGGAGGAGCTCGATGAAGATCTTTTCCTTTATGTTGTTCCGTTATCCAGTTGATCAGTAGTGGAGCCCAGTCAGGACGATCGGGGATCTGTGTAGCATTTGGGGTAGTCTTCTTTTATTTTGGGTTCCATAGTCGGACCTTGATTGTAACTGGTTGATGTATTGCTTTATTCATCTAATTGTGTGAAGTGGCGATTGTAAGCCAACTATGTATCTTTTTCCCTTATGTATTACATGAGTTGTGTGAAGATTACCTCACTTGCGACATTGCTTTCAATGCGGTTATGCCTCTAAGTCGTGCTTCGGCACGTGGGAGATATAGCCGCATCGAGGGCGTTACATAGTCCTAGGCAATCCAAGTACAAAATCCATGCTAATGTCTTCCCATGGTTGATATGGAATTGGGAGAGGCATGTAAAGGTCATGGGATTGAGCTTTGGACTTACCTTTGCGACATGTAGAGCATCGGTTGGTGAAGTGGTTGACGTCCCAAAACATCTTGGGCCAATAGTAGTTCTTGGGGAGCGTAGCGAAAGTCTTGTCACGTCCAAAATGTCCCAGTAGTCCTCCTCCATGAGATTCCTGCAAAAGCAACAACGAAGAGAAGACTCGGGGATGCAAAGCTTGTTAGCTCTCATAAGATATCCATCTTTGATGTAATAGCGTTCCCAAGAGGTGTAAGTCAAACACTTGCCATAAGGAGTAGCAAAAGTACGATCATGCTCATACAAGTCTTTTATGTGCTCAAAGCCAATGACATCCAATTCAAGTTGAGTAACAAGCATGCATATGCGGGAAAGGGCATCCGCCAAAATATGTTCCTTACCTTTAATGTACTTGATGACATAAGGAAAGGATTCAATAAATTCACTCCATTTAGCATGACGCTTGTTCAACTTGGTTTGGCCCTTAAGGTACTTGATGTAGGGTGGAACCCTAAGTGGCTGATCTTTCATGAAAGGAGCGGATCCCGTGAAGAACACTAATAACACGAGGGGAAACATGAGAGAATCACTCAAACCAACAAGATTTAGTCACACATGTGCTAGATCCTCGAAACACAAAGAGATACACGATCCAAATCCAACAAAGGACGATACATAGGGTAACCGGTTCTTCTCCGTAAGGAGGTCTTGAATCCACGAGGGATGTTCCCGTGAGGGGTCTTGAATCCAAGATGGATCTTATCCGAAGAGGGGCCATGGTCTCTCTCGTGGAGTAGATCCGTAATGGATGAGCAAAGCTCTATCTCTAATGAGCTACTACTTTGCTGCCCTAGCAAGGAGGTGGAGGTGGTCTATTTATAGTCTTAGCCACAGAGGGGTAAGTGGGAGAGGGGTACAAGGCCAAAGGCCCGCGGCTACACAAGGCATGTACCGGACGACCGGTGGGGGTCGGACATCCGGTGGCTCAGGACGGTCTGGACGTCCGGCGCATGTCGAATGCCCATTAATTCTTCTCGGGAGTGGTGGCACCAGTCGTCGGTTGGCGCCGGTCGTCTGGGTGCTGGGACTCGTCGGACGTCCGCAGGTTGTCGGTCGTCCGGCCGCTGTAGATCTCCTGGCTGGTCCTGGCGTGGTCGCGTCGGATGTCCGGTGGACGTCGGTCGTCCGGGCGCTGTAGAGTGTCGGACGTCCGGTGGCTTCCGGTCGTCCGGTCGCTGTAGACTCCACAACTCCTTCTTCCGTCTTCGCTTCCAAGCTCCCCTCGCGGATGGTGTAGTTGTAAACTTGCCCTCGCACTCCTCCTCGTCGTCCGTACCGTTCCGACAATACCTATGCATGCACACGAGTGGAGTGTCACGTAGTATACCATCCTTGAAGGGGTCAAGTGAGCACGTGTAAAGGAGATGATTCACCTTTGTGTGTGTGAAGTAGATGTCGCATGTGTCACTTGCCGAATGGAGTCTTGACATGGTGATGTCCTTAGGATGTTCTGCATCATCTCCCCTCCCTTGGGAAAGATCCAACCTCGGATCGAAATCCAAATCACCATCGGAAAGAGATGGCGTCGCCGTGTAGGAGTGGTCGATCACCAAGTTCTCGTCATCTTGAAGATCAAAATGGGCATTCTCCAATGTCGCACCATCTTGGGATTCCTTCAAAAGGAGCAAAGACAACAAACACTTGGAAAAACAAATGTGGTTAGTGTTAGTGCAAAACCAAGCATTCAAGAGGTGATTCACCAAACAAGTGTCGTCATCATGCAAAGCATATGGTTTGACAAAGGATTGTGACATGGGATATAAGCACATAAATTGGGCACAAGCAAAGATATCATGGGGACAAGCATGCAAATGTGAGGTAGTGATGCAAATATGTTGGACACGTGAATAAGCATCTACCTCAAGATCATAGCAAACATGGGCAAAGCGCTCATTGAGAGGTCTATGGTAGGCATACGAACCATTCACAACACCGAACGGAATGAAATTTCTAAACACATGGGTCAAGTGCAAGACAATCCAAGCATAACGTGCATAGGGTGTAGTGAATATAGTATGGCACTCAACACAATAGAATGACAATTGTTCATCATGTGTGAGGCAATCAAGGCAAGCATGTAGAAATCGATGGGACATGGCATATGTGACGAAATGACATTGTTGCAACCAAACATGTGATAGGACCATGTAATCCAAGAATTGGATGCAACACACAAGGCATATATATCTTGATGCATGGAATGGTGAAAGTGACAAGTCGAAGCAAGATCTCTAACATGTGTGCTATCAAGTGGTCCAAGATGAACAATAAGTCTCATGGTGCAAGCAACACAAGTAGTATGATCCTCAATATCCATGCTCAAGAAAGACGTCACCTTGAAGGCGTGTACTTTGTGCGCTCTTCACAATGCCGAAACACAAGCAAGTGCGATATAGAATTGTCGTGGTAGAAGGTGGTTCGCTCTCAAGAGCTCGAACGGTCAACTCACGTGAAGTGGAAATCGGGACGAAGTCCAAGTATCCTACACATGCACACAACAAAACAAAGAACGTATGCGCATGGTAGATAAACACATCATCCATCATGATGGTTCTCTTCTCTTGCACATAACCATTAGAAGCACATGTGCATGAACAATATGATGCAACAATGGCAATATTCATGGCATGAGGTATATGGTGCAAAGAAAGAAGACAAGCATGCTTCACAAAAAATATGTCAAAATCTCCAAATATAGGTGAGAATGCTATGGGGGAAATCTCATGAGCAAGATTAGAATCATTGTTGCACTCAATACATGGCAAATTGTCTAGCATGAGAGAGGCAACACATGGAGATATATGACAAGAAGCAATAACAATCATGTGCAAAGCATGTAGATGGGTGTCATCAACCGCATGAAATGAGCAAGTATGAATCATTTGTGATGCAACATAAGCAAGCATAGTAATCAAATTGTGCAAGCTAGTAGTGCGAGGATTCAACATACTAGAGGAAATCATGGCAATCATGTCATGTGAGCAAATAATAAACATAGACAATGCACATGACATATCGCAAGTACGAACACAAAGCAAGATGAAAGTATCATGATAGGCATGGGGCACAAAGCAAACATGGCAATAACAAGCAATATCTGCACTAAGCTTACAAATACACATACAAGTATGAGAATCAATCATCATGTGTAATGCAAAGCACGGGTTACAAATGCATGGCAAAAGCATAGGAATGAGCATATCATGCAAAGTGAACATGGCAAGATGGGCAAAGGATATATAATGGACAACAACCCATAGCCAAGTGAGGGTAATGTAGAAGAAATGCGTGAAGTCTTTGCGCGAAGAGAGCGATGGGAAGGACACTCCATGGGATCCCAAGTCATCATTGCTCTCTAGAGCTCATTTGGTCAACTCATGGATTGCGAGGTTGACAAGAATTCATGGGTACCTACACAAAAGAGACACAAATGAAAGAAATTGTGTGTGTGGTAAATGTACACATCATCCATCATGATGTGTATGTGCACGTGAAAGTTAGCACAAGATAAGCATCATCCATCATGGGTCCCCAGACTTGCCTGCCTGCGGCCCACGGCGTGGCTGAGCTAGCGGGCTTGTATGGCCCACCTTCATCAACAAGGCATTAAAGAACCTTGCGAGGGGCCAAGCCTCGTGAGGCGGACGGCGAAAGACCTCCTCAGGAGCGGCCTCGCCAGGCAGGCTCACGAGGGGCAGAAATATCAAGGCAAGGAAAACCTCGCGAGGTCCTCGTGACGTGAGCCATGACGATCGAGATCAGGCGGGCGCTAGTCGGGCGCCAGCGCGCGCAGCATCCTTGTTTCCTCTTTGGTGCTAAGGGGGAAAGCGCAGGCGCTGAGTACCGAGGCATCAAGCAAAGGTTTTCATATTGGTGCAACGAGACCAAGACCAGAAGGACAGCAAGACGGAGGTCGCCATGGAGCCCAAGACAGCGTCATCACCAGAGCCTTTTGCAGGCGAAGACAACCTTTTGTCAGGATAGCTTGTACTAGCTGTCCCCTTTTGAATTGGAAGTTGTTGGCTCCCTTCCCGCTCAATATTTGGGGAGAGGACTAGGGCCTATATAAGTAGAGCTAGCCACCATAGTAGACGAACAAGACGAAATAGAGAGAGGGAGAGAGAAAGACGGATTCAGAGGCATCTCACCCACACAAGTTCGCCAACCAAAAGAACACCTCAACCTCAGGAGGCTGTTCTTCCCCTTGTATTGTTCATCATCAGCCCAAGAGGCAATCCACCACCACCACACTGGAGTAGGGTATTACACCACAACGGTGGCCCGAACCAGTATAAATCTTGTGTCTTTGTGTTGCGAGTTCATCGAGTTCGTCCGCGAGATCTTAGAGAGCTAGTGCGTCTATCGATAGGGAGGAAACCTTCGTGCGCACCCCAGTGTTCGAACCTTCAGGGTTTGCCGGAACCTGTGATTCGACATTTGGCGCGTCAGGTAGGGCTGCGCCGAAGCTTCCTTTCATCGCTCCACGCTCCGTTGCTTCGTCGTCTCCATGGGAGACGCGCGCCGCGCTCGTGCTGAGCGCCGGGCTGCCCTCGCCGCCCACGTCGCTCAGACGGCTCCCGTCAGCGGGCCGCCTCGTCGTTCCCCATCCCCTGCCACCAACGCCGCCACCGGCTCGGCGGGGAACAAGCAGCAAGCATCCTCGCTGCACCCCTCGGTGCGGCGGGACGGCCGCACCACAACTCCATCACTGACCCCGGCCGGTTCTTCTTCCCATGCACGTCGCCCTCCCATGGATGCATGGGCCACGCTCCTCATGGCGCACGAGCTCTTGCGCTACCGTCTGGTTGACGACCTCTACGAGGATTGGCTCGACCGCATCGCCGATCTTGTCTGCGCCGCAGGGGGCTCCCCTGCGCCGTCCCTCTCTCCACCTCGCCCTCCGCCAGCTACGGGCGACGTAGCTCATGGAGCTCCTCCACCACTTCTTCCCCATGACGGCGCCCAGGCGCCAAGACGCGCGTCTCCGCGACGCGACCCGCCGCGTCCCGCGCGCCCGAGCATGAAGAAAGAAGCTGTCAGGAAGTCCCTCGACCGCAAGAAAATGCTCCGCCGCTCCTCGCGCCATCGCGCTGGGACCGGCTGCTGCGGCAAGACCGTGCGCCACCTGTAGCAGCAGGGTGCGGACCCCATCAAGACCAAGCTCCACCCCAAGGCGGGCCCCGGTGACCACAGCCGGCTGCTGCGCTTTCAACCCCCGAGCTACGTAGCGTCGTCTGGCCGGGCAAGTTCAAGCCGGATCTGCCTCCTCACTACGACGTCACCCTCGACCCCGCGGATTTCTTGCAGCTCTACAAGCTGAGCATCGAAGTAGCCAATGGCAACGAGAAAGTCATGGTGAACTGGTTCCCCATGGCTCTCGAGGAGGGCACCCGCTCCTGGCTCCTGAACCTGCCATCGGGCTCGATCTCCTCCTTGGACGAGATGCGCAACCCCTTCATCGCCAACTTCCAGGGCACTCGCGACCGCCCCCCGGTCACGGGCGACCTACGCCGCATCAAGTAGCAACCAGGAGAGACCATGCAGAAGTACATTCAGTGCTTCAACAGCGCACAGATCAAGATCCCCAAGGTGACCGATGAGGCCATCATCTCTGCGTTCTCTGATGGCATCCGCGACGTCAAGATGAAGGAGGAGCTTGAGGGACTCCTGGATTAGGGGGTCCTCGGACAGCCGGACTATATACTTTGGCCGAACTGTTGAACTATGAAGATACAAGATTGAAGACTTCGTCCCGTGTCCGGGTGGGACTCTCCTTTGCGTGGAAGGCAAGCTTGGCGATTCGGATATGTAGATCCTCTTCTCTATAACCGACTCTGTGTAACCCTAGCCCCTCCGGTGTCTATATAAAACGACGGGTTTAGTCCGTAGGAAAACAACAAACAGAATCATAAGCTAGCTTCTAGCGTTTAGCCTCTACGATGTCATGGTAGATCAATCTTGTAATACTCATACCATCAAGATTAATCAAGAAGGAAGTAGGGTATTACCTCCATCCAGAGGGCCCGAACCTGGGTAAACATTGTGTCCCCCGCCTCCTATTACTATCAGCCTTAGACGCACAGTTCGGGGCCCCCTACCCGAGATCCGCCGGTTTTGACACCGACATTGGTGCTTTCATTGAGAGTTCCACTATGCCTTCACATGAAGGCTTGATGGCTCCTTCGATCATCGGCAACGATGCGATCTAGGGTGAGGTTTTTCTCCCCGGACAGATCTTCATATTCGGCAGCTTCGTACTACGGGCCAACTCGCTTGGCCATCTGGAGCAGATCGAGAGCTACGCCCCTGGCCATCAGGTCAGGTTTGGAAGCTTGAACTATACTGCCGACATCCGCGGAGACTTGATCTTCGATGGATTCGATCCCATGTCAGGTGCGCCACACAGTCACGACGAGCATGACTTAGCTCTACCGTCGGACGGTGTTCGGGAGATCACACCTATGGCTACTCCGGCCCTCAATCCGGAGCAGATCGTGCCGTCCGAGGACAGGTGGATGGACCCCTCCACGGAGGCCGCACACTCAGCGGCGATAGAGCCGAATACTGACTTCACCTCCTATGAGACCTGTGTTGCCGGACCCTTGGATTCGTCCCCTGCCACAAGCTCAGAACTTCCTGCTTCCGTGCCTATCGAATCTGATTGGGCACCGATCATGGAGTTTACCTCCGCGGATATCTTTCAGCACTCGCCCTTGGGCGACGTGCTAAATTCATTGAGGTCTCTCTCTTTGTCAGGAGAGCCTTGGCCGAACTTTGTCCGGCTTGAGTGGGAAGCAGACGACGAAGAAATTCATTCCCCACCCACCACCCACTTAATAGCCACTGTCGACGACTTAACCGACATGCTTGATTTTGGCTCCGAAGACATCGACGGTATGGACGACGATGCCGGAGAAGAACAGGAACCACCGCCCACATGGCACTGGACAGCCACCTCATCATATGATATATACATGGTGGACAACCCCAAAGAAAGCGATGGCAATAAGGCAACGGAGGATAGTCCCCTCAAGAAGCAATCTAGGCACCGGCGTCATCGGCGCCGCTCTAAGCCTCGCCATAGCAAAAGAAGCGATACCGGCACAAGAGAAAGTAATGCTGCGGATAGTGCCTAAGACGAAGACAGTCCCCTCTAGTCAGGCTTCGAGCGGGAGGATGGGCAAGCTAGCCCTAAGGAACAGGCGACAGATGGAGAATCATAGGATGACAATTACATGCCCCTCTCTGAAGACGAGGTGAGCCTCGGCGACGAAGAATTTATCGTGCCTGAGGATCCCGTCGAGCAGGAGCGCTTCAAGCGTCGACCTATAGCCATAGCAAAAAGCCTGAAGAAAAAGCAGCAGCAGCTTCAAGCTCATCAAGATCTGCTAGCGGATAGATGGACCGAGGTCCTGGCAGCCGAGGAATATGAACTCGAGCGCCCAACCAAAAGTTACCCAAAGCGCAAGTTGCTACCCCAACTCGAGTAGGAAACATTAAAGCCTACACTACCAGCGTATGATGCGGCTGACGAGCCACCTCGTGGCCGAGACAAAGCGGCATATCAGCCCGAAGTCCAGCCCGCACCCCGTCGCCAGTCAAACAAAAACACCAAGGCCCGGGGCTACACGCAGAACCTGCAAGACGTATTGGAAAACAAAGCAGGACATACAAGATCGATCTACAGATCATGGGGGGGCGCCCCAACACGTGACAACGACCGTCACACCGAATATACTAGAAGAAAATCAGGCCGGGCCGAATACAGCAGACAAGACTTGTATGAACTGCGCCGTGGCGTAGCCCGGGATAGAGGCGCCGCACACCCCCTATGCTTCACCGACAAAGTAATGGATCATGATTCCCAGAAGGGTTTAAACCCATGAACATTGAATCATATGAAGGTACAACAGACCCCTTGATATGGATTGAAGATTTCCTCCTCCACATCCACATGGCCCATAGTGACGATCTACATGCCATAAAGTACCTCCCACTAAAACTCAAAGGGCCGGCTCGGCATTGGCTGAATAGCCTGCCGGCAAACTCCATTGGCAGTTGGGAGAACTTGGAGGACGCATTCCTTGACAACTTCCAGGGCACTTATGTGCGACCACCGGATGCTGATGACTTGAGTCACATAACCCAACAGCCCAGGGAATCAGCCAGGAAATTATGGACTCGGTTCCTAACTAAAAAGAACCAAATTGTCGACTGTCCGGATGCCGAGGCCTTAGCGGCATTTAAGCATAACATCCGCGACGAGTGGCTCGCCCGACACCTCGTCCAAGAGAAGCCTAAGTGCATGGCAGCCGTCACGACACTCATGACCCGCTTTTGTGCGGGCAAGGACAGCTAGCTTGCTCGCAGCAACAACACATCAAGAAATCCTGGCAATTCAGATGCCAAAGATAGCAACGACAAGCCACGTCACAACAAACATAAGCGCCGCAACAACGGCGACAACGCCGAAGACACGACAGTCAACGCCGGATTCAGTGGCTCTAAATCCGATCAGCGGAAAAAGCCGTTCAAAAGAAGCAATCCGAGCCCGTCCAGTTTGGACCGCATACTCGATCGCTCATGTCAAATTCACGGCACCTTCGATAAACCAGCCAACCACACCAACAGAGAATGCTGGGTGTTCAAACAGGCCGGCAAGTTGAATGCCGAAAACATGGAAAAGGGGCTGCATAGCGATGACGAGGAGGAGCCTCGGCCGCTGAACACAGGAGGACAGAAGAAATTTTCTCCCCAAGTGAAAACGGTGAATATGACATACGCAACCCATATTCCCAAGCGGGGAACAGAAGTGTGCACTAAGGGATGTCTATGCGATGGAGCCAGTCGCCCCAAAGTTCAATCCATGATCTTCTTGTCCAATCACTTTTGATCGCAGGGACCACTCTACCAGTATCCGTCGTGGCGGTTCTGCCGCATTGGTCCTTGACCCCATCATTGACAGATTTCACCTCACTCGAGTCCTTCTGGACGGTGGCAGCAGCCTGAACCTGCTCTATCAAGATACAGTGTGCAAAATGGGTATCGACCCCTCGAGGATCAAACCCACAAAAATCACCTTTAAAGGTGTCATACCAGGTGTAGAGGCCTGTTGCATGGGCTCAATCACACTGGAAGTGGTCTTCGGATCTCCGAACAACTTCCAAAGCGAGGAGTTGATCTTCGATGTCGTCCCCTTCCGCAGTGGCTATCACGCACTGCTCGAACGCCGCATTCGCTAGATTCAATGCGGTACCACATTATGCATACCTCAAGCTCAAAATGCCAGGACCTCGCGGGGTTATAACAGTTAATGGAAACACAGAACGCTCGCTCCGTACGCAGGAGCACACTGTGGCCCTCGCAGCAGAAGTACAAAGCAGCCTTCTGAGGCAAACCACCAATTCGGCAATAAAGCCCCCCCGTCACCTTCAAGCGAGTCTGGAGTACCCTGCAACAGGATCGCCCGGCACGTTTAGAGCTCGCCTAGAAATTAGGCCTCCGTCCTAGTCCTAGTCAAGCGGCGAAATTTGCGCCACGCGTACATAATTACGCACTCAAGATACCATGGGCATAGGCGGAGGCACGGCTATGGCATGGCCCACAATGCGGCTCAACCGCCTCAGGACCCGTATATCTTTATCATTTTCTTCCTTTCAGGACCATATTCTCTGAAGGCCCTCGCCAATACCCTGATTATCGGACCCATCACGGGAAGGAAACACCAATGAAGCAAGAAACTTCGACGTACAAGGGAATCCCCAGGTGGTCTTTGATAACGATCACTATACCTGTTTTACATACCCACACGCAGCCTGCCCTTGGATAGGACATGTCAAATAGTTCTATTTTTGCTTATTGCACTACTTGTATACATACACTTTGACGTATCATTTAAATAACAATGTACAACGTTAGCTTATTATTGCATTTCTTCATCTTTTTTCCCTGTCTACTTATTTACGACAAATTGCACCCGTACATTCTGGTACGTTCAGTGCGCCAGGGGCTTTAGTATACCCCATAACACGGCAAGAAAAGTCCAAACACCTTCGACAGTGCGTCACCCCGAACTTATAGCATTATATGCACCAGCTCCGAATCATGTCTTGAGTCAATAGTTGGGTTTGCCCGACTCCCATGTTTTGGTACCTTACGTTCCGCTATATCGGCTAAGGTAGCACTGGGAGAACTACTGCGATTGTGTCCCGGATCTTCCGGACGAGCACCTCAGTAGAGAAAGTCGAAACCTGACTGTCATGATGTTGCGAGAGATGGTCGCTGTTCGAGAGGTCTCAAATCCTTAAAGATTTTTCTGCTTCGGGCAAGGAATCAGCCTTGTCCGATTTAGGCATATATAGTGCCCCAAGTTCGGCCTTCTGAATACTAGGGGCTTCGCCAAAATTTAAAATTGTAGACATCTATGGCTAAGTGAGAGTGATAAAGTTGTATAGTACGATTGCCTTGTTCGCTGCGCTAAACACCTCCTTAAAGGACCAATTTTTTGGATAAAGAGTGTTTAAGATTTATCCCGAACAGTTCAGTACTAGTTACATGGGGGCAGAAGCCGACGACCGGCCAACTCTCAGATTTTATAAAAGGCCTCACATAAGGTAATATTTTTAATCGACAAGTGTTATATAGCGCACATGAACTCGTTTTCATATTACATGATCACATGAGTACACTCATTCAAATATTACATCCTTAGCGCATTCCTCCGCCACAAGGCGGGCACCCTTTAGGACACTGTCATAATACTTTTAGGGGTGGCGATGCTCCTTGCCCTCTGGTGGCTCCTCCTTCACCAGCTTTTCGGCGTCCATCTTCGCGCAGTGCACTTTCGCACGGGCAAAGGCCCTGCGCGCACCTTCAATGCAGACGGACCGCTTTATGACTTCAAACCATGGGTAGGCATTCACAAGCCGCTTTACCAGGCCGAAGTAGCTGCCAGGCAGGGGCTCGCCAGGCTACATCCGGACTATGAGACCCTTCATGGCCAGTTCGGCCGCCTTGTGAAGATCGACCAGTTGCTTCAGCTGGTCGCTCAAGGGCATATGATGTTCAGTCCCAGTATATTGAGACGAGAACAACTTTTTCGTCGAGCTCCCTTCCTTGTCTCGGTAGAACTCTGCGGCATCTGATACGCTGCTTGTTAGATCTGCAAACACTCCTGGAGAGCTCCGAATTAGGGTAAGTAAAAGGAAAGTCTCCTTCACATGCTTGCTTTGCATAATGAATGCCTTACCCGCCGCTATCTTCTTGACCACCCGAATCTCCTGGAGGGCCTTCTGGGCTTCGGCCTTGGCATTTTGTGCATTCTCGAGGGCCTTCGCAAGCTCGGACCCCTGTGCCTTAGAGTCACACTCCAAGAACTCCTATTTCTTGACAAAATCCTGGAGCTCTTGCTGAACCTCGCCGACTCGGGCCTTTTTCTTCTCGCGCTTGATGCGCTCCTTGGCCGCTCTTTCTTCGGCCTCGGACAGCACCTTCTTCAGGGCCACCACTTTGGTCGTGGCCCCTAGCAAAATTCATGATGATCCTATGATCTAATAACCACTTTTTTCTTTATCAATATACAGACAGGGTATCACTTACCTTTGTTCTCTTCGAGCTGCCACTTGGTAAGGCCGAGCTCTTCCTCGGACCACTCAAGGTCCCGCTTCAGTCCGTAGACCTCCGCAGTACGAGCGACAGCGGCCAGCAGCGAAGCCTCCTTATTCACATAGACATATTCTGATTAGACTCCTGTGATTGTTATTTGGTCCTCTGTTCGGCCTTTCTTTGCGAACACCAAATAGAGCATCAGGGGATACTGTCTATGTTGTGATATTTTCTCATAATTAGAATACTTACCTCAAAGCCTGTTAGGAGGCTGGCAGAGGCTTCAGTCAATCCGCTTTTGGCAGACCGAATCTTCTCGACCACCGCACTCATGATGGTGCGGTGCTCTTTGTCAATGGAAGCGCCGTCAAGCGCTTCCAGCAAGTTGTCCGGTGCCTGTAGATGGACAAAGGCCATCGACACAGACGGCTCGCCCCCTTAGCGAGGGGTCGCCTGACAGAATCCGGAACCACTGGAGGTTCCTGGGCAGTATCAGGCTAGGGGCCGAAATTGCTGCGGCCCCCGTCATTAGAACCCATGGGAGTCTTACCCCCCTGTCAGGACCCCGATTCCAAGTCACATCGATCTAGCCGGTAACACCTCATATCACTTTGTGGCCTCACGCATGGTATTCCCACGGGTGTCGCCCTACCATGGCCCGAGACCGTTTGCGCCTTTTGGATCACGTATATGATAGTGTCGCTAGCATCCATATGACAGAGAACCTGGGCCGGCATGACTAGTCATGAACCCAAAGTGGCACTAACTTACGGGGACAGGCATACATGAATCAACATTGAGCATGTCTGATGCGGAGCATCCCAAGGTCACCCCCATGGACCTACCATCGTCTCACCAAGTGCCTACCGGGCCCATGACTCGATCACGCGCACGAGCCCTTGAAACCGAGGTGACATCTCTCCTCTCCAAATTCCACTCCGATGCGCATGAAGCATGGCTACTACCTCATATGGATACATTATGCATACTCAGGTACAATGGAGAATCTAAGGAGCAAGGACAAGAAGAAGAGGAAGATGGACGAGAAGACGGAGAAGAAGAAGAGTTGCAGAAAAATTCCCAGCCATCGAACGACCGGCCGGGACCGGACGTCCGGCGCCTGAAGCGTCAGCCGAGCTCCAGCCAGCAGACGTCCGGCCCGGACCGGACGACCGGTGCCCCTGCACCCAAAGCGAACGAGCGGACGTCCGGTCCGGACCAGACGACCGGTGCACCAGCACCCGAGGCAACATCAGCGGAAGTCCGGAGCCTCCGGACGTCCAGCGTCCCCATCGCAGAGCAGAACCAGCGGACGACCGGAGGACACCGGACGTCCGGCAGCTCCTGAGACACCGAACGACCGGTCCCCAGCAGACGTCCGGTACCTGGTTGCGTCCAGATTTGGGCCTGACGCCCATGTACCCCTTCACTTTGCCCCCTTTTGCACTTAGACTATAAATAGACCCCCCATTCATCCTAGCTAGGGTTAGCGTTGGTTTAGCTCATACTTCAAGATAGAGCTTCGCTCATCCATACCGATCTACTCCTCGAGAGAGACTGCGGCCCCTCTTCGGAGAAGATCAACTTGGATTCAAGACCCCCTCTTGGGAGGCCCCATCAAGACCTCCTTCTAGGAGAAGAGCCAGTTACTTGTATCGTCCTTTGTTGACTTTGGATCATCGTGTATCTCTTTGTGTTTCGGGGATCTAGCACATGTGTAATCGAATCTTGTTGGTTTGAGTGATTCTCTCGTGTTTTCCCTCGTGAATCCCCCTCGTGTTCCTTGTGTTTCTCTTTGGGATCCGCTCCTTTCGTGAAAGATCGGCCATCTAGGGTTCCACCCTACATCATCTTGGTATCATGAGCAAGGTTGATCACGATTTCAGAGCCCCCTCTTCGTTTTTCTAGCTTGATTTTGTTGTTTTTTGTCCTAATCCGAAAATCCCCACAAAAATAGCCCCAAAAAATTTTCTTGTGTTTTGTGAGTTTTGCTGATGTTTTGTTGGTTTTGATCCGTGAATTTGTTGCGTTGCAAGTAGATCTAGCCTTCCCCCACCATCTCCACCTCGAAATCCCTCCCAAATCCCCCATATTCCCCCCAAAATCACCTCCCGGATCTACAATCTCGCGTTCACCCCGACCACCGGACGACCGTCACAACACCGGACGTCTGGCGACCCAGGAAGCACCGGACGTCCGACGTTACCGGACGACCGGCGACCGGACATCTGTTCGCGCCTGGACGACCGCTACTTCCACATCATCATCCTCTACGCCACCTCCAACTTCCGCAAAACCGTCACAATATCCCTACCCACACCACCACCTAACCGCCACCTACTCCGACGTTTTTGGTCGCCTTTGGTTTTGAGAATTTGAGTTGCGGTACCGTATCCTTTTGTGTTTCGGCTATCTAGCTACGGTTCGACATCGACACCAGCGCCGCTCATTTTCGCCACGGACGCGTCATCAACACCGGTCATCAACAACGACCACCTCGACTACGACTTGGTATTCGTGCCACCATTTTGACACCATACCGGAAGCAAGACCGGTAACCTCATCTTGGTATTGGACATATCATTCTTGCCATCACATTGTTAGCCATCATCGCCTGACTCCTTTGCGTTGCTTACCCATCGAGACTAGCCATTGAGTATTGCCGGCAACGAGACTTGTGCACTTTAGTGATCATACTTCCCCATAGCATACATACATGCATCATTGTTGATTATATTGTTATCATCTCTTGTGTCACAAAGTTGTCATCGCATACTCACTTGCTATCTCGGTTCGTCAAGCGTCGCATAAGAAAAGAGCTCAAACATCAAAGAGCCAACCAAGCTTTTAAGCAAAGAGGAAAGATAAGCAAAGAGCTTTTAAGCAAGAACCATAGCATCATACAACATTAATATTGTCATACTCGATCATCTTGGATCATATCATAGCAACACCTTGCATAAAACATATTTGGGATAGAAGCCGTTGCATTTTTGCTAAGTAGGTTGTGCACAAGTTCTTGTATCCGCCTATCGTGCAATCGTGCTAGCGTCTCTCTAGTGTTGTGCAACAAGAGCATTTTTGTGGATTCCACATTTTGGCTCACCCTTGGTTGCTCAACCCCGCTTATCTTTTTGTGTGTGTGTTTCCGTGTACCGTATATGCTTGGTCTACTTGTTACATTGCATCTTGCGAATCTTTTCCAACATTCTTGAATCTTGCTTACATTCACATTAAAAATTGTGCCACCATCCTAACCAAGCTCCACCAAAAGCTTTTACTTGTGTAGGTGTGAGAACCGACAAGAATTGGTACCAATTGTGCTATTTCCTTGTTACACATTGGAGTCATCTTTGATCCATTGTCAACATCGGTCAAGGTACATTTGATATTGGTTCTTCCCTTTCTTCCACTCACACTTGTCTTGGAATGATGGATAGGCCAAGTACTTCTACGAATCCACTCTTCATGGAGCAAGACGACGACATGAACTCCTTCATCACCAAGAGTCACCTCTTTGGTGCACAACGTGCTTTGCATCAAGAGCAACAAGCTATGAGTGAACGCATCGACAACCTTGCCGCCGACTTGCGACTTTCCGAGCAACGTACAAGGGACTACTTTGACAACAAGCTCGACGATCACAAGCAAGAGAATGACGCAAGGATGGACGAGATTCGCGCTTTGTTGCTCAACCGCTCTTCTTCCACTTCAAGAAGGAGCCGTTCAAGTCGACACTCCGACGACACCATCTCCGGTTCAATTACACCGTCATCGAACACTCTTCGACGAGCCACGCGCAACGATCGTCAAGCAAACCTCAATCCACTTCGAGACACCGACTCGGACGAACATCGACGATGTCAAGCCGAAGAAGCCTTTGCGCTAGCTCAAGAACGGCATCGCCAACGTCAACACGAACAAGAGGAGCGAGCGCGACAAAATCAAGATGCACAAGACATCGTGGCGGAACGCCAAGAACAACAACTACGTGAAGCTGAAGCACTTGAAGCACAACGGGCCCTTCATGAATCAAGTCGTGTCGTAGCCGACCGAGGCCGACAAGCTCGACTACATCAAGAAGCACTTCACGATGAAGCTCAAGAAAGAATGTACCAAAGATGCGTGCGTCAACAAGCTCCTCATCAAGATAGACAAGCACCTCGTCAAGATAGACAAGCTCCCCCTCAAGCTCGCCAAGACCATCAAGTTCACCAAGAGCATGAAAACAATGGGAATCCTCCGCGGCAAGAGCAACACGAGGTTGACAACCCTCCGCGTCAAGAGTACCATGAGTTGGACAATCATCTACAACATGGGCGTCATCATCCCCAACCACAACACAATGAAGAGCAATGCTACGGCAAGCTCAAGTTCACCATGCCCAAGTTCAATGGAAGCAACGATCCCGAAGAACACCTTTCATGGGCATTGAAAGTTGACAAGATCTTCCGTTTGCACAATTATGAAGAAGAGAAGAAGATCGTGATGGCATCCCTTGAGTTCCAAGATTATGTCCTCATTTGGTGGGAACAAGTCATTGAGCGCCGCGAGGCAAGAGGTGATCCACCCATCACTACTTGGGCACAAATGAAGGATGTCATGAGAGCACGCTTCGTGCCTACCTACTACAACCGCGACCTCTTCAAGAAACTCCAACAACTCAAGCAAGGAATCAAGAGCGTTGAAGAGTACTACAAGGAAATGGAGATTGCCATGATACGAGCCAATGTCAAAGAAGATGATGAGCAAACTATGGCAAGGTTCTTGAATGGACTCAATCATCCTATCAAGAAGATCGCCGAATTCCAACCATACTCGAACCTCATCGAACTAGTGCATCAAGCTACCAAAGCGGAACGGCAAGTACAAGACGACTTCAAGTATGCCAAGTTCTCATCCAAGTCCTACGGCCTCTCCAACAATCTAGCTTCGATGACTCTAACACCTTCGACTACAACCAAGCCTTCTACAAGCAACGACGACAAGTCAAGTTACAAGAAAGCTTCGACAAGCTCAAGTCGTCCTTCTACTACAAGCAACTTCAAGAAAGCTCCATCATCATCCACTCCACCCGATGAGACCATCAAAACAAGTTCTATCAAATGCTTCACATGCGGCGGCCGAGGCCACAAGTCCTTTGAGTGCACCAACAAACGCACAATGATCTCCAACGACGATGGCACTTATGATTCCATGAGCGAAGGAGAAATGGAAGCCCTTGAGCAAGTGGCCATGCACCGCCAAGTTAACAATGAAGAATACCAAGTCTTTTGTGATGAAGACTCAAGTCCAGCACTTGTTGTCTCAAAAGTCTTGACTCTCCAACATCAACAAGAAGAAGACCAAAGATGCACCATATTCCATACCAAGGCCGGCATCAATGGACGATCCGTCAAGGTCATCATCGATGGAGGGAGTTGCCACAACTTAGCAAGTGAAGAACTATGCTCCAAGCTCCAATTGGTCAAGATGAAGCACCCTCACCCCTACAAGGTTCAATGGCTAAGCGACACCGGCACCATACAAGTCGAGCATAGAGTACAAGTCTCTTTCAAGATCGGCGCCTATGAAGACACATTGGAATGTGATGTCCTTCCGATGACCGTTTGCCACCTCCTCCTTGGACGGCCATGGCAATTTGACCGAGGTGTCATTCAGAATGGGCATACAAATCACTATAGCTTCAAGATGAAAGGGAAAGAGTTCATGCTACGTCCTATGTCTCCAAGCCAAGTGATAGCCGACAAGCATGCCACCCATCGTGGAGAAAATAGTGAGAGAGCGATCCACCAAAAAGAGAGTGAGCGCCACAAGCCCAAATTGAGTGACTCCACGATGAGCGACAAGAAAAACCTAGTTCTCTTTGCCACCAAACGTGAGATGAGAGAAGTGTGTGAGAACCCATCAAGTGTCCTACACTATGTCCTATTGTGCAAGGACGAGGCCACAACAACTAACAACTCTCACGATCTACCTTTGGTGTTATCTTCTCTCTTGCAGGAATTCCAAGATGTTTTCCCCGATGAGCTACCTCCGGGTCTACCTCCACTACAAGGCATTGAGCACCGAATTGATCTCATCCCCGGAGCGCCGCTTCCCAACAAAGCTCCATACCGCGTCAACCCCAAAGAAACCAAAGAAATACAAAGGCAAGTAAAGCATCTCATAGACCATGGTCATGTGCGTGAAATTTTGAGTCCTTGTGCCGTACCGGTCATTCTTGTGCCAAAACGTGATGGTAGCTTTCGCATGTGCTCTGATTGTAGACTTATCAATGCTATCACCGTTAGATATAGGTACCCCATTCCACGCCTTGATGATATGCTTGATGAACTTACCGGTGCCACTATATTTTCCAAAATTGATCTTAAGAGTGGTTACTATCAAATCCACATACAAGAGGGTGATGAATGGAAAACCGCCTTCAAAACCAAGTTTGGTTTGTATGAGTGGTTAGTCATTCCTATGGGTCTCTCGGAAGCACCGGGCACTTTTATGCGCCTTATGAATCATGTCTTTCGCCCTTACATTGGTATATTTGTTGTGGTTTACTTCGATGACATTCTCGTGTTTAGCAAATCTATCCAAGAACATGTCACCCATGTCCGCACCGTTTTGCAAACTCTTAGAAAAGAGCGTCTCTATGCTAATATGGAGAAATGCCTATTTGGTGTTGATAAGCTTGTTTTCTTGGGTTTTGTGGTCTCTTCAAAGGGTGTTCATGTTGATGAATCTAAGATCAATGCTATTAAAACTTGGCCCCAACCAACCAATTTGCAACAAGTGCGTAGTTTTCTTGGTTTAGCCGGTTTCTACCATCGATTTGTGAAGGATTTTAGCACCATTGCTACACCTTTGCATGCCTTGAGCAAGAAGAACGCGCCTTTTGTTTGGGGACCATCTCAAGATATTGCTTTCAATGAGCTTAAGAATTTGCTTACTCATGCTCCCATGCTTGCTTTACCCAACTTTGAAAAGCCTTTTGAGATTCATTGTGATGCTAGCGGTAATGGCATAGGAGGCGTGTTAACGCAAGAGAAGCGCCCCATAGCTTACTTTAGTGAGAAACTTTCCGGAGCGCAACTCAACTATCCCATCTATGACAAAGAGCTAAATGCTTTAGTCCGCGTTTTACATGAATGGGAACATTACCTTCGTCCCCACGAGTTTATCATTCATACCGATCATGAGACCCTCAAGTATCTCAAGGGTCAAACTAAGTTGAACAAGCGTCATGCTAAATGGAGTGAATTCATTGAGTCTTTTCCCTATGTCATCAAGTACATTAAGGGTAAAGAAAATGTTGTGGCGGATGTGCTTTCCCGTATATGCATGCTTGTCACTAACCTTGAGTTGAATGTCATTGGTTTTGAGCATATCAAAGACTCGTATGAACATGATCCTACATTCGCCATACCTTATGCCAACTGTTTGATGCATACTTCTTGGGATCGATACTACATGAAAGATGGATAT